>NC_047626.1:4092070-4736445 GCF_004354385.1 Drosophila innubila | reverse complement strand
CTTTTGACCTGAGCAGCTGAAAATTCGCACTTGATTTCTTTAGCTTACACTGATATCACATTTTTATAATTTACACTGAAATTTTAAAAGCCCATTTTAAACAATTCGGAACAATTGTGTGGTACACTTCTTTATAATCACTTTTATAAAAAAAAAAAAAAAAATTTGTAATAAATTTTTTTCAAATTCATTTTTAACACATAAAAAAATATGTAAAAAAAAGTTTTTCAATAATTTTTTTCTCTGTAACTTGGCTGTTTAAATTTTGTTAGGACTTGGCATTGGAGGGGAATTGCAAACTGAAGTTCTAGTTAACAGAACCTCACAATATTTTTTGACTGTGTATTTGTTTTTTAACATTTCCCGCGTGGACAGTTGATAAAAACTGTTGTTGTAGTTGATGTTGTTGATTGTGTTGATTGTAGACATTGTGTATTTAAGTGTCTAGTTTAACTTAGGAATGCATGACATTATTTTTTCGTATTTTTTTTTTTTTTTTTTGTATTTTTAAATGTTATGTTAAAATGTCAAGGAGTCTTTTACTTACAGGCGTTGCCGGCGTCTTCGTTTAAGGAACATTTTGTTGTTGCGTCACAGAGTGAGTTATCACACCAGTTTCTTTATATATATATATATTTCATATACATATATGTACAAAATAATATGTAAAATTTAAATAAAAAAAATTGTAACCTCACGACATACTAACTAAACGTTTCTGTCTGTCGGTATCGCTGTTGAGATCGCTTGATAATGCTGCTCGGCTGTGGAAAGAGATGATGTCTACACAATTAAATTAACTGACAAAAGTACAAGGAATATATTTTGGGAGTGTGGTTGTGTGTGTGTTAGTTTGTGTGGATTGTTGTAGTTGTATGTGTGTCAAGTTGATTGTGTGTGTTTGTGTTCAAGAGAGAGAATATGTATATTTTTATTTTTGTTTACTCTCTTAGCTTCCTTTTTTTTTTTTAATAACTTGGCTAAGATCGACTGATAAATTAACATTGTAAACGATCTTGGTATAAAAAAAAAAAAATTACCACAATTTGGTAGCACATTAAAAAAAATATAAAAAAATTTAAGTAGTTGGTCACACTGCTAGCTATGAAGCTTAAAAAACAAGATCGACTGCATTTTTATATTGTCACCGATCTTCGTATAAAAAAAATATAAAAAAAATTACAACCATTTGTTAGCACATTAAAAAAAACAACAAAAATATATGGCACTTGAATTATTAAGTGCAGTTGGTCACACTGGCTGTTGCTGCTGCTATTGTTGTTGTTGTTGATTGTTGAGATTGTTGATTGTAGACTTTGTTGATTGTTGATATTGAAGACACCCCCAGTCCGTAAGGTGTTTAAAAGGCGGACAATGTGGAAGAAAAATACGCCGGATACGTTGGACGTATCCCTGTCTCATCTTTAAGTGTTACCATCAAGGCTGTGCCTCAAATAGGGCTGTTTTTAAACATATTATAAATAATACTGATTGTTGATCTTCTTCTTGCTGCTGCTGCTGCTGTTGTTGTTGTTTTTGTTGTTGTTCTTGTGGCTGATTGATGTGTTTGCTGCATGCCCCAAGGTCTTGTTGTTGCAAAAATTATTTGCATTTACCTTTTTTTTATTTGTTTTTTTTTTTTTAGTGATTTAAAACAACTCGATACATCGATACTTTAACTTTTGTAAAATCTATACATGTATATATACTTATTTCAAGTCATATAAAAATATGCATATATATATAGATATATATATTAACTAGTTAAGTATCGATTTTTACATCGAATTTATTTAACATCACTAATTTCTTTTTAATGTTGCTTCGCTGCAGAGCGAGTGCAAGTGAGACAAAAGTATGAGCATATGTATGCATTGACATATTTGAACAGGTCGGCGGAGTGTGTGTGTGTACGACTACAACAACAACTGTTGCTGCGCTGCTTAACAACTAAGCTAACTGTTAACTAACAGACATAGATAACATACATACATAACATAGACTTAAGCATAACTTAAGCTTAACAGTGCTGTTGCTGTTACTGCTACTGCTGCTGTTACTGCTACTGCAGCTGTTACTGCAGCTGTTACTGCTGCTGTTACTGCTACTGTTGCTGTTACTGCGCTGCTTAGCATGTGTCAAGGTCCTGACACAATTTATGATTGCGCTGCACGTGACTTGCAATCTCTCTCTCTCCCTTTCTCTCTCTATATTCAGCTCGCTGCTTGTTTACATTTAAGCCATAAATTTAAATGCCGCTGCAATTAGCAATAAGATAAAGGGGAAAAGGACGAGAATAATGGCAGCAAATCGAAAGAAACTGAAGTTTGTGAAGTGTGGCAACAGCGCACACACGCTTTTGACCCACATGCAATCCACAAGCTACAGCAAAAGAAGTGTGCAAAATCATTAAGGCAGCATCATAAACAATGGCGCCACCAAGACTTTTGGCCCACTTGGCACCAAAGCCAAGGATCTCTCCAAAGTTTGGAGTGGGTAGAGGAGAGTAAGATTTTTATGTTAGGCTTGGGGTTGTTTTATAGGTCGGATCGGGTCAGCTAAGTGCAAGAGAACTCGGCAAAAAAAAAAAGTCTTATGTAGTATATTTATAAAAAAAAAAAAAATAGCTTAGGCCTACGAGCTATGGGCGATTGAGTGTGAAATTCGCATGAGTGAAATTCGTTGAGTGATTGTGGCGTTCTTTGACATGACGTAATGCAAAACGTAACGTAATAAAAAAAAACTAAATATAAATCAAATACATCATTTAAAGTAGAATTGACTAATTGTTTTTTTTTTAGATTTGTTTAGCTTTTACAACATTTACCGGTACATTGTGAGACAGTTTAGGTTGCACAGGCCGCACGAAAACGTTGTTAGGCCGTTAACCGCTTAGGGGTCCTCGGTTAGAAATTTGATATTATTGATAGAGCCCTGGGGTGTTGGATCAAAACAGGATCGTAATGGATCGTACAGCAGCGTGTTTTTTCATTTTGACTTCTTTTCTTCTTATTCGTTTGTGTTTCTCTTAAATGCAGTGTTAACAGTTACAGTTACGTGGAAGAGTGGAAGAGCTTGGCGTTACGTTGAGTTATGCTTACGTTACGTTAATGTTACGTTATGTTAACTTATTTAATTTTTTAACATTTGTTATCACAAGACACACTGCGAAAACAAAAAAACCGCGACGCGTTTTATATATTGCTTTATGTTAGTTTACATGGCATTTACATTGGGCTGCCTGCACGCCGTCTGTTAACTATGAAGATACAAAATACAGGTGATTGAGAGATTGTGCGAAAGTGTGTGTTAACAGAACTTTTTAATGGCGACTGAGAACTGAGAGCTTAGAATCTACAGCAAAAAAAAATAAATAAAATATAATATACAAACGAAAACACAAAACAAAATTAAATATTTAAAAAAAAGTGGCAACCCTTATCAATGAACGATATTTGTGTGTTTTTGTGTGTATTGAATGAGAGCTTGAAATAAAATACAAGGGCGCTTAATTCAAGGATCGTGTCATATGTAATTTGTTACTACAGAGAGAGATTGTAATTTTGATATTACAGAGTTGCCAGACTGCTTTTTGCTTGCTGTGTGTTTTGTGTGTGTGCACGCTTTTGTTTAGCTTGGCTTGAGCTTGTTTGCCTTGTGCTTAATTTAGTTAATTAGTTACTGTACAATCTAGTACATCTATTAGATTAATATTACTTATTCTTGTAGTTTCGCATTGTTGTTGTTAGCAGCTTTTTATGTTGTTGTAGTCGTTGCACAAGTGTCCATTGTTATTTGTTACTCTTTCTGCTGTTTCTTTTTCTTTTTCATATATTTTTTTTTCGCATTATTTCATAACAAGTACATACATCAGAAGAATCAAAATAAAAAATAACAATGTGTATGTGTGTGAGAGTGAGAGTGTATTATGGAGGTGGTAGGGTGGGGAGAAAAGTCGGTTGATTTCTTAGCTGATAAACGGAGGCCTCTCGATTCTGTCAAGTGCATGTGTGGCATGTGGCATGTGGCACAGACAGAAATCGATAACAGGAAATGCCTTTGCGGACACATCTTTATCATTTCTGACAGCCGACTATTATTGTTATTGTTGTTGTTGCCACACACAAACACATGTCATCATTTTGCTCATATATGTAATGCATACACTGCGAACATTTCAAGATCAATTTAACAAAAACAAAAAAAAAGTATACGCCTAACAAAAAAAAAGTGCTGCCAACGCAGCGAAATATGCAATAAAAAATATACATTCCCTGTAAACCAGGAAATAATACCTATTTGAGTACCGGAACCTTTTCGAATACCGAAACTTTTGTTCCGCTACCTTTTCGTTTCACTTTTCAGAAGATAAAAAAAAAATTTACTTAAAATTTAAGTTGTTTTTGTTTTTTTCATATCTGTTCAGATATTTCTAACTATTATTCTACTACTATCTGAAGATTCGCTGCCATTAGGCAGTATTTTTTCCTACATTTCCTTTATCAATTGTAAAGGTGTTTTATTATTACGACCATATTAAATAGATTTTTCAAAAAAAAAAAAAAATGGAACATATAGCCTGATTCTACTGGGCCCAAGTATGTATATTTGACCGAATGTAACATCCTATGAGGTATATTACAAGCTCAGTAGAATCAAGCTCATACACATTCCTTATTTACTGTTAGTTGTATTTTTTTTAGTTGGGAAGCAAAAAAATTTTTTTCTAACTGGGAGTAAAAAAATATTTTTTTTAGTAGTAGTACAAGTACGTTGTGTTCGTGTGTGTGTGTTTGTCTGTGTGTGTGTGTTTGGGGGAATATTTTTGGGAGAGGAAGAAGGAGGAAGTATTTCTTTAATTTTTTGTTGGTATTTTGTTTTATTTTTTTTTTTTTTGGTATTGGTTTTGATAATGGTTGGTAGATGAAGAAACTAAAGTTAAAATTTACCTCGACTTGTTGTAACCGTATGGGGGATAACCACCGTTATTATTGTTACTACCCGGATTATTGTTGCCGTACATATCCTGAGAGTGTGTGTGCACGAGTATTTTTTTAAAATAAACAAAAAATACTCTCAGTGCCCTTTACCAGCGCTTTTGAAGGTAACGGAAGATAATTTATCGATATATTTGTATATATATATATATTGCGTGCGTATCGATCGGCGCTCTCTCCCTCACGTTCTCTCTATTTATTTTGTTACTCTCTCTTATGTTATATGGTTGGCGCTCAGCGCTCTCAGCTGCCAGCTGCTGTATAACTTTTTTGTTGTTGTCTTGTGTCTGTGTATTTTGTGTAAGTTTATATGTATATTACACTCTCTCTTTGTCACTCTCTTGGATAATTTGGCGCTCTCTCGCAACTTGATAGCCTTGCAGTTATAATTCCACTTGCATCCTCTGCTTCCTCTTCTGTTTTCTTCCTTCTTTTATTCGCTTTAGCCACAGTAGTCAGTTCTTTCTGTATATTTTCTTCTCTCTTTTTCGTTAGTATCAAATATTTTTTTTTTTTCTTTTTTTTTTTGGGTGGGAGGGCGGCTTTTGTTGTTGTAGTTGTTGTTGCGGTTCTTGTTGTGGTTGTTGTTGTTATTGTTTGTCTTCTTTGTGGCTGTTGTTGGCGCGCTCAGCTGTGTTGTTGTTGTTGTTGTTACTAAGGTTGTTGTTGTAATAGTAGTAGTTGTTGTTGTTGTTGTTGGGGGTGAAAGGTGAGAAATTTGTAAGGAAATTAACATATGATAAAAAGAGACGTGCGATTTTTTCAGTGTATGCGTGTTTTATCGTATGCGTGTATGTTGTGTGTGTGTGTGTGTATGTGTGAGGCGAGCGAGTAGCTGATTTTAATACCAAATTAAATACTACAAAAAATACTAAACACTAGTTAAGAGCTATATTTAACAGGCATTTTGTTTAACGCAATTTATAGTTATTAGTATGTGTGTGTGTGTGTGCGACCAGAGTTGTCAGCTCTTAAAAAACGTAGTAAACAGTATTGTCACCTCTACTAAATCAATCAAAAATTGAAAGCGAACAGAGTTGTTAGCTCAGCCCAACTTCGTCTCAAAAATTGTCGAAACGAAATTGTGGAACGTATATCCCCATAAGCAGAGTTGTCACCTCACTTCAAACAAAACACTGCAGCATTATTTAAACAAAAAGCCAACAGAGTTGTCAGCTCAGCCTATTTAATATAGAGTCCACAGAGCCACAAACAACCAGAGTTGTCACCTCAGCCAAGTTTCATTTAAAAAGCAAAGATAGGCAGTAAACTTAAGCAAGCGATCATATATAAGGAAAACACTTAAAACTTATAGCAGGGTTGTCACCCCACCAAAAAAAAAAAAAAACTCGAACCAAAGAAATTGCAAATTGCGCTTTAAAATGTGAAATGAAGTAAATTGAAAGCCACGATCGGCACATACCTTGCCATTTGGAAGTCGTAGTATGACTTCATGGTGGAGGAGGGGGCCACTGAATCAAAATTGAAATCCATTTTCAAAGGATATAGGATATATAAAGATATTATCACACAAATAGATACTTGAAGAGCACAAGGAATCACAAGGCACAAGTTAAACTTGACACGACGAGTAAAACTCAACTGAAGTCAGATCGCTGAGACACGAGCTATTTAAACAAGGATCTTCAAGTCCGACGGGCGGAATAGGAGTGGGAGGAGTAGGTGGTGACCCTACCTCCTGCTACCTGAATGTGGCACAAGGTGCACGCGTGCCAGAAGCGTGCGCTACCTGATAATCCTCTAGCCTCTAGTCTCTGGACAAGTCAACCCAGCCACCCACCCGATCAGCTTATATGATCTCTACCAGGAAGTGTGCCATCGATTTGGGTGGACTTTTCTCTATTTTTTTTGGGCCGAAGCCGGCTGCAGACAGCAGGCAGATGTTTTGTCTTCTCGGAAGCTTGCTGCACGAAGTGTCGACGATGCTCGCAAGGTGACAATCATGGGCAAGGTGACAACCATGGCAAGCTGCTGGCACATTGCAAGCTGCAAACTGATTTACTTGGAAGCAAGCTGCAACTTGGACCAAATTATGGAAATCCAATCATATTTTTCTTTTCAAAGGAATCAATTAAACAATTAGCAACCAATTAAAAATTTATATATTTATCGATTTAAAATATATTCGATCCGTTAAATAGAAATTTAGAATCATAATTGTTTTAAATTATAAAATCTTTCTTAATTTTAATAAAAATTTTAATTAAAAACATTTTCAATGCTATCGCATTTATCAAAGTCAATCAATCAGCAATTAATTAAAAATTTATATGTTTTTAGTTTAAAAAATTTTTGGTATATAAATCCGTCAACTTGAAATTTAGATACTTTGTTTTTAAAACGAATCCACATTTTTTCGATTGAATCTTTTTTGAATTGAATTAAATTGTTAACTGAAAACATTTTCAATTTCAAAAAATCACTAATATTGCAATTATTCAAGTTTATTTAATTCTATCATATCAATTTCAAACAGGGACTGTAATCGTTATAAGTTTTATTTTTGATTCAAAAAAATAAAACTTAAGAAATAAGCATTATCATCATTTTTGCTCAAAAATAATGATTATTTCATGAGTAAAATAATAAAAAGCATAAATCTTAAGATCATGGTAAAATTGCATAGATTACCCTTAAAGATATATTTCACGTTTTATTTACTGTCCCTGATTTCAAAAGAGTTCAATCTACATTACGATATATTTGAATTGATTTTGGAATTTATATCAAATGTATTTCAGCTACAAATAGAACGATAAATCTTTTTAGTGTATAGAGAAATTATACCTAAACAAATCAATTCGAATTCTATCAAATGGATTATAGAAACATCTATTAAGTCGACGGGTGTAAATGGAATACAAAATGCAGCTGCCTGAAAGCAGACGCTGAAAAGCAGGTGATATGCTAATTGAGCTGAAGTAGTTGAGAAATGCCCAACCCAATATTCAATACCAAGAAAATCCAAAGGAAATTTCGACAGCAGAACCAAGTTTTTGAGTAGAATTAGCTGCAGCTGGAAATTGTTCAAAAAGGCAGTTAAAAAATAATATTGTTAATCTTAAACAATTTATATAGCATAGTAAGGAAACAATCCAAATATCATAGTTGTAGCTATTTAGAAACACAGACATTTAGTTTGATTGTTTTTAGAAGCAAATGTCATTAAAATCTGTAGAGCTTTGTAAAACACACTAGAACAGTATATAATGAATCTTTGGAGCAACTTCAAACCAGGTAGAAAATCCTCTTGAGAAGTTATTAAAACTTCTTCCGACAGCAAAAAAGCGAATTGCAATTCCAAGAAAAGGCTGGGGCAAGGGGGAGTGAAAAGGGTAGGTAGAAGAGGGAGCGTAGAAGAGGGAGGGTAGAAGAGCTGCTCTCCGGCGCATGTCCCACTCCAAAAAAAAATGAAAATAAGAAAGAAAAAAGTTGAACATGAAAATGAGTACATGGCAACCCCCCAACAACCACTCCCTGCCCCTTTCCCCTACCACTCACCGCATATACAGTGACTTGCAGCTTATTTGACATTACTCTTACATATTAAAAAAAATAATACACTTAAATACATTTTTCTACTAATCTTTAGTTATTTAAAAATTATTTTCCAAAAATAGTCAAGCACACAGTATAAAATGTAGTGTGGCAAATAAGCTGTGACCCACTGTAACTCGCTGGACAATAATAAATGCGTACTTGCTGCGTGACCAACAAAGGGGGTGGGAGCTGAAGAGAAGAAGAGTGGGGGGGGGAGAGTACGAGGGGGTTGAAAGTGCCCCTAAAGCATGTACGAGAATAAGCAACTGCCACTGTTACACTGTGCTTGTGCGTGTGTGTGTGTTTATAAGAGTATTATACAGCACTGTGGAGAGCACACTCACACACACACAAACTTATACACTCGGCACAATTTGCCAAAAAAAAAATATATACATTAGGGTGCATCGATTTGTATGGGCCCAAAAAATTTAAGACTAGTAACCCAAATTCAATTCTAAGAATCAATTAATTCCTCGTCCCCGATAAATAAAAAATATTTTTGTTAAAATTTGTCACATATAATTATTACCATATAGTAGTTTTTAGTCCGATCCCGACAAAATTGCTATTAAAACTCTTGTTAAGACCAGGACTTTTCAAACTTCACAGAATTAAAGGATCAATTGTCCTTTAAACATTATTTTCGCAAATGCAAGAACTACAAACACAATATTTTTCAACCAGAAATTGATTTAGTGCTATAATTTCTTAGTGAAAATATCTTAAAATTTAAATTAAATTATGAATTTGGGTTACAAAGTTCTATTAAAAAAAAAAAAATAGATACACCCTAATATACATATACAGTACATACAGCAGTACAGAAGAACTCAAAGCAGCGAGTACATAACGAAACAAGCGGAAATACAAAGAGCAAACGAGAGAAAGAGAATTAACAGGTACAACAACAGTTTGTGAATACTGTTATGGGACAGCTAGAAAGGAAAGGGGAAACGAGGGGGGTCAAGGGGAGAAAACTGCTAGAACACTTAAGCGTTCCCTAACTCACAACAATATTAACAACACAAACAACAACAACGATAAGCAGAACAGACATGTAAAACAAGCTGTATTATATGGTGAAAGCAAACGGCAAAAACACACAAAGCAGACAACAAGAAAAGATGCATAAAAAGAAAGTCACACGCTAATATCAAGTACCAGAAGAGAGCAGCTGTCAGGGAGCGCAAGAGAGAGCGAGTAAGAGGACAGACAGATCTCAAAATTGACAAAAACAAAGGCAAAAAAATTACAACAAAAAATTGTTGAGCTTTGACCACAAAATACGGTAAAAATATGCAAATTCCTGCTTGTTTGTGCATGTGTGTGTGAGAGAGAGAGAAATGTCAGCAACAGCTGCTGATAACAGCAAAAATCAAAGAAAAACAAAAACAAATAAACATAAATTCAGTCAAGGCAAAACACACACACACATACATGTAACAATTAAGGGAGCTGCTCAGCTGTGAATGAAACACCAAACGCAGCGTTGCCAGACACAAGCGAAAACTAGCCGGCGATCATTCAAGTGGAAGAGAGAAAGAGCGAGCCGGCATTCTAGCTGATTGCTGTTATATACATAGGCAGACAAACAGTAACATACGTGTGTATGTAATTGCAATAACAGTTGAATGTTATTGCACTTTTAACTGGTCAAGCAAAAATGCTGCCCCCGCGCTCAAGTAACGAGTGAAATGCCAACAAAACCAATACAGGTATTATTAACGAGCATTGATCGCTGTATTTAAAAGGGGAATGGCCTTCAAAGGAAGTGGAGTCGCACTGCAAGACACAGACAGACAGAGAGAGATCACAAAGAGAGGAGCAGGAAGAGAGCAGAAATGAAATGGAAAACGTTTCAGCAAAAACAACAATGCGACAGCTGTCAAAAATGTTAAGCGATGCTGCTCTGCCTGCCAGTGCTGCCATTTTAGCAATTTTATTGCTAGATTTAGCACTTAAATTGCAAAAGCTAGAATAATTGTTGCAAAGCCATTAACTAGAAATTAACAAATTTACAATTTTAAAAAAAGGTTTAGCTGCCATTTGATACCGTTAGTAATATATTTTTTAGAAATTATATATTATTTAAAATTTGTATAATTGCAGTAGCAAAAAAATTTGATGAAGTGCTATAAGAAAGATGTTGAAATATGTTGAATATTTTCAAAATATTTGCTTTTCTAAACTGTTTTTATATTTTTTTAACTAAATCTGTTTAAAAAATTATACACTTTTTAGGTCTTTTTTTAAATTTATTTTTGTTATTTCTTTTAGCTATTTCTAGCAATTTAGCTCACAATATTCTGGCAACACTGGCCCTGCCTGCCTCTATTCGCTCTCTTGCCCTTTTACTCTCCCGCTCTCACGGCAGCTGCATGACGACAGAGAGAATGCAGAATGCAGCTTGCATTTTATATGCAGCCGACTACCTGACACAGACTGCCAGACAGGGAGCTTACACACACGCACATTTTTGCACCTTTTCTTCAATGGAAAAACGATCATAAAATCGAGTTAAATCCGAGTAATTATAACGGGCGCGCGTGTGCCAGTTAATATATGTTTATATTGCAGCAGCGTGCCGAAAAATATATACATATATACAAATGTATGTTTATGATCGATCTAAATTTGTATGTAGACAGGCAGACAGTTTACAGGGACGTGACTGTGAAGCACTGTTATTCTTATTTTCTAACTGTCATTGCAATTAATGTAATTGCTATTGTTATTGTTTATATGCATGTCAAACAACAAATAAATATACATACATACGTGTGCAATGCTGACAAAATTTGTTATCTTATCGCAGTTTCGGATAAAAACCAATTCTAAACTTACAAAGTATCTGACGATAACAGCTGATTGCTACAGTCGCATGCCACAATAGTGTTACCAGCTGTCATTACTTTGTGCTGGCAGATTTTGTGAATTTACATTGTTAAATTAACAGTTTGCCATTTTCGATTTATGCAATTTATGTGTAATGTTAAGCAATATACAAAAACAAAAAGAACAATTCTCTCAAATGAGTAAAACTCAGTGCAACATTTATCTTTTTTTTTTGTTAAGTAATTTTAAGAGAAAAAACCAAAAGTAAATGATATTGTAAGTGAATTTGTTTCTTTGTCAAAGTAATTACTGGACATACTGTAAATATATACTTGTATATATGAAAGAAATTACTTTTGTTTAAACAATTTTGTAGTTTTCTTTTTTTTTTTTTTGCACCAGTGGAAAATTACAGTGGCAGATAAGCGAACACAATACGAGTAGATAAACTGAAAACCGGAAATGACCAAAAGCAGGACATGTTAAAGGTTCTCAGTGGGTCAGGTAGAAGGTAGACAAGCCCAAAAGATACACAGATACAAAGATACAAAAATACGATACAAATCTGCCGTATATACATACAAATGCAAGTTTTTGTTTTGTTGTTTTTGCTGTTTTGTGCAGCGTAACAAATGGAACGGAAGTTTTTGTACCCAGACCCAGGTACAATAAGTAATCAGCATACATGGCAATCTTTTGCTGGACGCGACTGTATGCACGCGCATTACTGTTTGTTGTTGTTGTTGTTGCGCTGCTGCTGCTCTGCTGCAGCTTGCAAGTGTTCCTTCTTCATTCCCTCGACTATCCCCTATTTGTCGTAAGCAAAAGCAAAATGGTAGTTTATGTATAACATAAATGCAGCCCAAAAAACAACAGACGGCAAAAAAAAAATACACAATTTACCCACGTTGCGAACAGAATGAATTTTGAGCGAGTGTGCACACACACACACACACACATACACCTATACATACACACAAACATATACACAGCATATGAATGTACGTATGTATGTGTATAACTGTTTTGTTATTATTATTGTTATTGTTGCTAAGGTTGGCAACACTTGTTTATAACAGAGCCAAAAGCGCACACAGTGGCTAACAGCATATTTGTTACACTCCATTTTCAACTATGTTTGGTTTTTATTTATAAAAATAATTAAATTCAATGAAAATTGTTTTTTAACTTATTCCAAAACTCAAAGACAAGACAAAGACTTAAAATAAGACATACAATAAAAAATGCATAAGCGAAAATATATATTATATGTAAATTATTTTTTTACTTTATCCAAACACTTTCTTGACCAACTGTATGTATATAAAATTAAAAGAAAATATTTTGCTCAATTTTTAACATTAAACATCAATTTCGCGTTTACATTTTACTTAAACTGCTTATTAAAATATAAATTCATTGAAATAGTGCAATATGCAAGACTAGTGGGTCAAATAAGCTGTGAGCCACTGTACAAACACACACACACACACACACACATATAAAACATGCTGCGTTCACTCACTCACACGCATTCGTCATCGACGCTAACAGCGAGTTGGCAGCGGCCTTAGTGAACGAGGACGTCGTAAATGTGTATGTGACCATGTGTGCGTGTGTCTGTGTGTATATATATATACGCATGTGTTAGTGCGCGCGTACGTTTTCAGCGGCTCGTTGCCATTTTTGCTTTGGTATTGCTCTTCTCTTTAGCTGCTGCTGTTGTTGTTGTTACTACAGTGCAAAGCAATAGTATGCTGACCTCTATATAAATGCGCACAGAAAAAAAACGTTGTACATACATACGGATTTGGATAAAATGTACTAACAAAATGTTATTGGCAGCCTGAAATATGAAATGCGGCGCAAAACTTTTTGCACGCACTGTAACAAAGTTGATTTTGCTTTATGTATCTATGTAGCATCGATTGTAAACACCACTGTTGCACTTGATTTGCTATATTATTTAACTTGTGTATTTATTTATGTTTAATTCGCATTTCAAGCCCGTTTTTTTTTGTTTTTGGTACACCAACAAAACAACGAAGAAAAAAAGTAAAACAAATACAGCGAGTAACTGCTACAGTTACTCAAAAATGCTGCCCTGCTACTCGTTGCCTTCTCGCCGCACACACACATACACATTCATACATACATACAGCCATATGTACGTAGTAAATGAAGGGGGGGTAAAAAAAAGCAAAATAAATAAATAATATACAAATTTGAAGCATTTGCAAATGTAAATAACTACGCATGTATGTATGTATTTTCAATGAGAGATATTTCAACAAATACAGATTTTTATTATATATATTTCACAATGTCTGCGTGTGTTTTCTTTTTTCCATTTTCTCTTTTTCGTCGATTCATTTCATTTTTTTTCAGCTTCTTTATATACACTTCACGTCACGCTAAAACCCATTGTGGGCCCTAGTACATACATACATACAATATGAATGTACATGCACACACGCATGTGTCTGCATACGTGTGTATGTGTATGTATATTATATTATTTCCAAGTATGCTTTCTTCCTCGTTTACACGTCAAAGTCTTTACATATTTTGCTAGTCGATTATATACACGCATACGACAAAATATTGCATTGTTTTTTTTTGTTGCAAAAACAAGAAAAACAAAAAAAAAAAGAAAAAACAGTACAAAGTGGAGAAAAAAAAGGTTACCAGAAAAAAATGCACTGCGCGCGGCGCTACAAATTTCCTTCACAGCCGACAAAATGATACTGAAAGCATGACCGAGTCACTGTTGCCAACTTAACTATTTTATAGCTAGTTCTGGCTATTTTCAGAGTTCGTTTGTTTTGAAAATTTAAAAATTTCTATTAGCTGGAAGTCTGGCTATTTTAATTATATTTTCTGCTAAGTTTTGCTATTAATATTTTGGGTAAAGCTGTGGAAAAGTGCCCACTTAAACAAATTTAGATGCTTTCCAGCCAGAAACAGCTATTCTTCCCCCTAAAAACTTGGCAACACTTGTGTGGAAACACTGTTTTGGCCCAAAGGTGGCAGTTGTCACCAAATTATAAATAAACTGTGGTCACACTGTCAAAGTTATGCCTAAACAACGAACGATTTTAACAATCGATAGCATCGATTAAATTAATTTGCGCTTAAAATGCTTTATTAATGCTTAATAAAATTCGCAATTTACTGCCTACTTTTTGTAATATTACATATTATAATATATTTAAGCTTTATGGGTTTTGAATTTGCACTGAGCAAGCTTTTATGAAATTGTAATCAAAATCTCGATTAGTTTGCTAGCAACGTTAAGCTGCGACTGCTAACGCACTGTTATGACTCCTGCTAACGCACTTAATTGCAGCTGTTAACGCATTATTAAGCTAAAGTTAAAGCTGCCAGATGTTTATCAAATCAGCTGGCAGCATTGATAATAACAAGAGTAACGGAAAGGCACTTTTTAAAGAATAGTTTTTTAGAAACAATTGCAAAGTGTAAAATCCTATTTGTTAATAATACTTAACACTTGCTTTTTATTTTCGTATGTCTACAAATGTTTGAGTACGACTAAGCTTATATCCGTATGAATTAAAAGTTGAGTTCCAAACTACGACTACATTTTGTATCAGTACCGTAGGTGAATACTTAAACCAATAAAAAAATATATATATTAATAATTATATGTCTGCATATATTATATATATATATATCAATTGATAATATATATATATATATATTTAAAAAAAAAAAACAATTAGTTGTATAGTAGAGAATAATATACAATTACATAGCAGTCCAAATCCGATTTTTTTAAGTAGCTCAAATAGCAAAAAACCGTTAAAGCTATTATTTAAAAAAAAGAAAGTAACATTTGTTTTTATCTTATTGTAAGTGTGTATAGTGGTGTGTATAAGTGTGTGTGTATAAGAGTGTGTGTGTGTGTGTTTGTTGGTGTTGGGGTAGGGTCATTTTCTTTAAAACATAAACATAATGCTACAAGTCTTTTGAGTGAAAAAAAGAGGGGGCGTCGGGAGCATACATTTTCTGCTTAAGGGCTGTAGAGGGGGTCTGGCTGGGGGTGGTTTGGGGTAAAAGTGTGAGCATAATTTCTTTTCGTTTTTCTTTTTTTTGTTGTTTTAATTGTTGTTATTGCGATTTCGATTGCCGCTGCCGCGATTGCGATTATTGCCGGCAAAATGACGACCCTGGTTGCCGCCGCCACCGCCACTGTTATTATTGCCAGGGCCACCGAAATGCTTAAAGGGCATAACATTTGGCTGCATATTGCTGTTATTGAATGGCGGCATGGGACCACCCATGTTATTCATGGCCATGTTATTCATGTTCATGTTATTCATGGCCATGTTATTGAGCATGTTATTGCCGGCAAAGGGATTGAACGGATTATTGCTCATGACGCCCATGACGTTAACATTTGCCACATTTGGTGGCATGCCCAAAATGCTGTTGTTGTTGTTCATGTTGTTATTGCTGTTGCCATTGTTAATATTGTTGTTGTTGTTATTGTTGTTGCGCACTGGCGGCGGCTGATTGAATGTTGCATGCGGATGTGGCATGGCCATATTCATTGGCGGCATGCCACGTGCCACCTGCGGCGGCGGCTGACGCAGCAATTGCACCAAATTCGGCGGTGGCTGTGACATGTTTGGCAATATGGGCGGCAAATTGGAGACGCCACCAACTCCCACTCCCACTCCGACTGCAGCTGCCACATTCTGTGGCGGCTCCTCTGGCAGCTGCACCACCAGTCCATTATCATCTATATAGATGTGCAGCTTGGCAAAGATCTGTTGCAGCGTCTGATTGTTGACTATGAAGTTGACATCAAAGATTTTGTTGGGCGACTCCTGTTGATGGAACTTCTTGAGTTCGGTGAAGACCAGAGCCAATTGCTGATTCACCATGATCTTGTTGTTGCTGCCCAGATTCTTGTACCAGTTGGAGCTCTGCATTAGATTGCGTATCTCGAGGATTTGCCGGCTGCTGTCCAGCAAATTGGAGCTGCTGGAGGAGGAGGAGGAGGCAGAAGTGGCGGCACTGGCGGCGGAGGCGGGAAAACTGCCACTTGGCTGGCTGTTTAAATGCGCGCGTCGCGGATCACGACGTGGATCAGTGCGCCGTGGATCTGTGGCAGCTCCGCCAACCGCTGCTCCTACTGCTCCCGCTCCTGTTGCCGCTGCCGTTTCATTTGTTGGCGGCGGCACATTCATGGCCGGCAGCTGCACTGCAGCCGGCGGTGGTGAACTGGGCGTGGAATCATACAGCTGCTGTGCATCCGGCGATGAGATGCAGTTGCTCGTCTTGCGCTCCCTGCGCTCCGTCGTCAAACCCATGGAGGACTGCATAGAGCTGGAACTGCCCGCTAAACTAGCACCGGCTCCCGCACCCAGACCCAAGCCCGCTTCCTCCGTCAATTCCGGCAATCCCAGTATACGGCGTAGTCTGGGATCACGCAGTTCCCGTTGCTCCTTGCTGGAGGCGCCCAGACGCAGCTGCGCATAGCTGGGCGGATCGATGAGCACCTGTTGCAGCTGCCAGCGCAGTGGAATATGCGAAAAGATGGCTGCATCAATTTCCGTGGCAGGCAGATAATGTTTCATGTCCGCAAAGGGCAGACGCATATCGATATCACGATCCCGTTCACGTTTCGCCTCCCTAATGGTCTGATCCTCCAGTGCCGCCTTGCTGGGATCAAAGTCATACATGGATATGCGTGTGTACAACGGGGAAGCATCATCCGATGTTGTTCCCCCGGTCACTTGATCCTCAGTTAGAGAATTGGGCGATTGGGAGCCTGGTTCGGGTGTTGGTGTCGGTGTCAAGGAGCGAGAACGTGAATTCGAATTGGAATTATGTGGATCGGTGTATTTGAAACTGTAGACATCGTTGCTATCATCCGCATCGCCACTGTGCGCCTTGAAGGCATTCCGTATGATGTCCCTATAAAAAGCACTTCGTTCCTCCGGCTCCATGTGTTTGCCAGACAATCCTTTGCTCCCCGTTCCCGTTCCCGTTGCCGCTCCCAATCCCTGTGGACTTGCCTCCACCGAAGCTGGTTCCATTGGGGATTCAACTGTTGTGCCAGTTGTTGTTCCACTTGTTCCTGCTGTTTGCTGACCGAGCATGTTGCTCATAAAGGTGGGCAAATCAAATACCGATGGCATTGGTGGCGTCTCCTCTTCTTTCTTCGCTTCCTCCTTTCCATCCTCATTCCCATCAACATTTCCGCCGCCAGCACTTTTCAATTTCTTTGCCTTGGCATCCGTTTCGGATTCATCGTCCTCCTCATCGTTGCCATCATCAATTACCAGCTGCTCATCATCCTCCTCTCGATCGTCGTCCACTGAAAGTTTGCAAAACACAAGACAACAAAATTATAAAACGACTTGCATTAATTTTTGAGCGATAACTTTTAAAAATACAATTTTATTAAATAATATACCATTAAACTCGAGGATTAACAGAATTTCAACTGTTAATTCTAATGATCAACAGCGCACTGTTAAACTTAACATATGGCAATTACCTGCGCAAGTAATGGCAATGTTATTTAACAGCACACTACACAAAGATAGCTATGTTAATGTGAGCTATGTTAAGGCTGTTTTACCATGTACTGTTAAGCTCGACATGCATTTGTCAAAGGTCGAACCAATTTAAAACTGTCATTACTTTTTCCGATTTTCAAATGGAATATCATTTCGATTTTAGATTGACCTCTAAACTTATTCTGCTAAAAAATTTATATTAAATTTGTTCAAAGAATTTTGTGCCTCTAGATCCATATATTGATTTCTATGCTAAGGGTCCCCCCTTTGGATTTTTTAAAATTGAAAATTTAAAATCTCAAGTTTTCACTTTAAATCAACTCCTTATATCGAAATTAGTATAAAACAGCACTTTAAACTTGATTCTGGGACCTTTCATTTTTTTGTAAAAAATCATGGGAAATTGGACAAAAATGTTGACTTGTAAAGTTGTCAGATCACAAATCTGACCCACTTCAAACTGCCATAACTTGATCAAAACTCAACCGATTTTCTAGCGGAATGTCATTTTAATCATGATTCGGCCTCCAAATTTATTCTGCATTCAAATTTTATTAAATTCTTAAAAAAAAAATATTTTTTTCTAGATTGTACTAGATATTGCTTTCGATGCTTAGGGTCCCCCCTTTGAAATTTCGAAAATTGAAAATTTTAAATCTCAAGTTTTCACTTTTAATCAACTCCTTATACCGTAATTAGTATAAAACAACACTTTAAACTTGATTCTGAGACCTTTAATTTTTTTGTAAAAAATCATGCCAAATTGAACAAAAATTTTGACTTGTAAAGTTGTCAGATCAAAAATCTGACCCACTTCAAACTGCCATAAATTGATCAAAACTCAACCGATTTTCAAGAGGAATGTCATTTTGATCATGGTTTGGCTCCTAAATTCATTCTGCATTTAAAATTATGCAAATTGTTCGAACATTTTAAACCTCAAGTGTCAACATCATTAAAAACTTCTTATATCAGAATGAATATAAACAGCACAATAGCATTTTAGAATTTTTTAAAAACCAAATCGAAATAGAACCAATATATTTAATGAGAGTTGAGCTGCAGCTGTTAAATGAATGTTAAGGAGAGTTGATTTATGCAGCTGTTAAATGCATGTTAATGAGAGTGGATTTATGCAGCTGTTAAACTAATGTTAATGAGAGTGAATTTATGCAGCTGTTAAACTAATGTTAAAGAGAGTGGATTTATGTAGCTGTTAAACTAATGTTAATGAGAGTCGATTTATTGCTGTGAAACTTACGAGGATCATTGCCGGCAAAGCTGACATGGGCATCCTTCAGATACTGCGTGTAATCGACCATAATGAAACCATTGTTGCTATTGCTGTTGCTATTCGAGCTGACAATGGCGCTTACATTGCTCGCATCCTGATCCGACTTGGAGGAAGATCTACAGAGGAACAAAATAATGAGAAATGTTAAGTGTTAACAGACTTCATTTTGAGAGATTTTACGAACTTGACTGTGGAGGATTCTGTGGAGATTGTGGAGGCTGTGACTGTAGCTGTAGTTGTTGCTGTTGTTGTTGTTGCTGCTGCTCCCGCTGCCGCCTGCTTGGACTTGGCCTCCTCCGCCTTGCGCTGAATCTCGCCAATTTCGGGCAATGTCAGTCCCACCTCTGTTAATTGACCAAACGGTACTTGCAACATTTGCTCCAGATTGCTAATGCCCAGTTTATTTAATTTGGCCATATGCTCCAGGCTTAACACCTGCGTCAGATTCACCAGATCCAAATGCGCAGGCAACGGTTTAACAGTGGCAGGAATGTTAGCAACAGCTGTTGTTGTGCTGCTGTTAGCAACTGCTGCTGCTGCTGCTGCTGTTGTTGCATTTTTAGCTGCTGATTTTTCCGCCCAACGTGATTTGCGCTTCTTTTCGGGCTTGTTGACATCACCATGATGCAGATTCGTTGGCGGATTGATGACCATATCGAGTAGTGAAGGTATTGCTGTTGTTCCAGCTACTGTTGCTGTTGCTGTTGTTCCTGCTCCTGTTGCTGCTGCTGCTGCCGCTGCTGCTGCCACCACCTGTTGCAGATTCGCATTGACAGCGGCAATTGCAGCTGCTGCTTGATTTGCCGCATGTTGCTTGGCTGCCGCATGTTGCTGCTCCTGGAGCCGACTGATGCCCGCGCTGGCCAACGTTGTCCAGCTGTTCTCCATGTTATATTGCTCACAGAGTTGCTCATGACGTCGCGTCATTTGATTTAAAGCCGCATCCCGCGAGATGCGTTTGAAATCTCCGAGTATTTCTTTGGGTGCCGTCTCCATGTGTTTGAGGAGTATGTTGCGCAGTTGTTCCGTCAATGGTTCGCCGTGATGGAAGAGACAATCCTCGCCAGCATAACAATCCATGCCCAGGTAATAATATTTACAGGGGAATTCCTTGTGCATATAACTGCATTTGTCACGCTTCGCACAGCAATCCTTTAAATAAAACTTGCACAATTCCAATTTGCGTGGTTCACGGCATTTATCATCACCGGAATCACGACGATTACGCTTGTTGCCGCCGCCAGCGTTTCCTCCTCCTCCTCCGCCGCCATCGTGTCGTCTGTCCATTTCACGTTCCCGTTCCCTTTCCCTTTCACGTTCCCTTTCCCTTCGCTTACGGCCTCCGCCGCGTGCCTCCTTCTCGCGTTCCCTTCGCTGGCGACGTCGTTGTCCCGGTCCAGGCATTCCGCCGGACACAACATTCGCCGGCTCCTCATCCGTATAGGAATCGTAGCTGCTGTAGTTATCGGGAGGTGATTCATAGCCACCGGCATCGCCCATTTCGGGCCAATCACTGGTGTAGCGTGCGGACGCATTGGTTGTGGCTGTGGCGCCACCTGGCGGTGGACTGCCGCCCCTCACATTCATCATCTCGTACTCATCCATGTCCATTTCATCGCTGCCCGCACCGCCGCCGCCCTCATCCATTGAGTCACGACGTGCGCGTTTCTGAAATTCCAAAACAAAAACCGTTAAAATTAGCAATTTGCATAAAACTATAACTATCGATAACAGCTAAATTGTTAAGAAAGCACATAAATCATAAAACTTTGGGTTAAAAGTGTATAAATCTTATACAAACTTTACTTTAAATCGCTAGAGTATGTCCAAAATATACCCTATAGAGCTGCAAAAACTATCGATAACAGCTAAATTGTTAAGAAAGCGCATACAAAATCAAACTTTAGAATAAGTGTTCAAATCTTTTTAAAAAATTACTTTAAGTTCATAGAGTATGTCCAAAATATACCCTATAGAGCTGAAAAAACTATCGATAACAGCTAAATTGTTAAGAAAGCGCATACAAAATCAAACTTTTGAATAAGTGTTAAAATCTTATTAAAAAGTTACTTTAAATCCATGGAGTATGTTTAAAATATACCCTATAAACTGACAAAACTATCGATAAAAGCGATTTGTTAAAAAAACGCATAAAAAATGAAACTTTAGGATATAATAACTCGAATCTTATGCATAAAGTTACTTTACATCGATAAAGTATGTGTAAAATACTAAAATGACTAAACTATCGATAGCAGCAGAATTATTTAGAAAAAGATTTCAAGAAGAATTTTGCAAAAATTGGTTTAAATCATTAGAATATCTCTAGAATATACCCTGTACATATGCTAAGCCTTTCGATATTGATTGATTACAGCAAAAATATTCAAAAAGCTAATAGTGTATACTCTTATCGATAACAGTAATCAATGATGGAAAAACAGCAAGAACGATGAAAAGTCGCAATTAAAGGACAGGAATATTCTAATGTAATGATGTAATCGATTTTAATAGGATAGATTTCAGTTTAAGAAAATATTATAGACTTAAAGAAAATCGATGTATCGTTGCTGCGATGTTTAACCACATCACTAGAGAATCACTGTTATCGATCAAAAAAATGTCTTTACAATTAGCGCGACTTCTAAGATGATAACGGATGGGAAAGAGGAAGAAAAAATTGGGCATTGAAATGTTGTGCTCTACCTGATAGTCTTTGTCCTTTTTCTGCTCACGTTCTCGTTCCTTTTTGCGCTTGCGTCGACGGCTGCTGCGACTTGGCGGATGTTGTTGTTGTTGCTGCAGCAACGCAGCATCATTGCCAGCAGCGTTGGCAGCGCTGTCAGCGTCAGCAGCAGCAACATTGCCAGAGCTGCTGACGTCGGCGTCGCTGTTGTTGATGTTGCTGCTGTTAGCAACATTGTTGCTGCTGTTGCTATTGTTGATGTTGCTGCTGCTGTTGTTGTTGTTGATTTTAGGCATTGGCGGCTCAATGCCGCTTTTTTTAAGGACCTTGGCAATGGCATTTTCAATGCTTACAGCATGATCATCTATAGGAATCAAAGAGTTATAAAAGAAAAGTCGAATAATTAAATAATTACCTTCAAGGGGGCGTGGCTTTTTCGATTTGTTGGCAATAGCCGCTGCTGTTGTTGTTGTTGTGGTTTCATTGGCCAGGCCAAGAAATACAACATCATCATCATGATTGGACGGCAATTTCTCAATGCCCACAAATTGTATATCATCAACCGATCCGCCAGTTGCCAATGTATTTAACTTGTTTTGTTGTTGTGGTTGTTTTTGCTGCTGTTTTTGTTGTGTTTGTTGTTGTTGCTGCTCCTCTTCTTCCTCATCATCATCATCGATCTCACCATCTTCGAGATCATCAGCTAGATTTATAATCGGCGTTTCCACAACAGACGACATATTATTGCGTTTCCGGTTAAAAATAAGCGTAGAATAATACTGCAATAAAAATAAAGTAATTTTTTTTTTCCCTTTTTTTTTTTATATCTTGGGGTCATATATATACACATATATGCATAAAAATTCACCACAGTGTGGCATAGTTACATGTTGACAATGCGCTGCGCGCAGCATGTTGCTAAGCGCGATTCCATATACAACAAACAAAGCTCTAGGCAAAAGCAAAACAAACAAAACAAATCTTTCTCTCTCTATCGCTCACATATGTTTAAAGCTTGGCAAGCTTTGTTCTATACAGTTAGTCAAGTAATTGTTTTCTCATATTTTGTTTGATATCAAATAATGTTCTTTTTTTTTTAAACTTGTTTACGCAACTATAATAAAAAATAAAAAACAAAAAGTAGTTTTGTTTTCTTTTTGTGCAAATATTTACTTGACGAACTGTTTATTTTATATGTTTATTATTTCTGTTTACATATTTTCATTCACTTGCACTTAACATAACGCTGTTAAGCTAAATGTTGCGCTGCAAACAACACTTGTTGCTGCTACTGCCATTAAACTTATAGCAAAACAACAACAACAACATAACCAAATACTTATTTATATATTTAAGTAATTGATTTACAACCAAATTGACCTAAAATTGCCAAGTCATAAAATTGCAGCGCAGCAATAACATAACAGAATGCTGTTAATGAGCCGCTGTTAACTCTATATTGCATTTGCTTATGTATTAATATTAATATGTACATATGTGTTCACGTTTAACACAATTTGTTTGCAAAGTAGCAAACACAAAAAAAAATAGAACACAACTTTATACATACATATGTATAAATAATAAATTTGTATAAATTGGCAAAAAAAAAATTCTTTTGGCCTTTGCAAAACACACACACATGCTCACACAAACAATAGCATGCAACGCTCTCTTTTGCGCGCTCTCATTGTGACTGAACCTGTCATGTTGTCTCGCTTGCGCGCATGGGCAAAGCATAGCACGCAAAATGCGTGACATACATACACACATGTACATGTGCTCAGGTACGTGTGCGTGTGTGATATTGCTAAAATAATGTTGAGATAAAATGCATATATACATACATACATTATGAATTATGTTATGTTACGAAATTACACTTTTGTTGCTGTTGTTGTTGTTGCTGTTATTGTTAATTAATTATTAGCTTTTTATAATTGTTTAACTTGCCACGCTGAGCGAAAGTTTCTATTTTTTTGCCTATGACTGTGTGCGTTGAATATATTTTTGCATGTGTGTGTGTGTGTGTGTGACGCTCTGCATGACACACACCACAAATGAACTAGAATGGAATGGAAGAAAAAAAGAACGCAGCTGCGCAGCTTTTACTATGTATGTATGTTTGTGCAAACATACGTATGTATGTATGTTATATACATAGACGTCTTTGTTGTTGTTATTATTGAAAAGCAATTTTGAATGGGAAGCGGGCGTGGCAAACAAACAATTACCAACAACAACAACTACAACAGACTGAAAGTTGTCAAATGGAAATTTTCTGGAAAAAACATTTTTGTTTTGTTTTTGTTGTTGCTTATGTTGTGCTCTTACGTTTCAGCGTGGGCGTGGTTTTTGGTTAACGGTTAACATTACAATTACAATTATTAATGATTTATAACATTTCTGTTCAATTTCGTTGTTTTGCTTTGGTTATATTATATTTTTGATTTGTCGTTTTTTTTTTGCATTGCTTTGGTTTTTGTTCGTCGTAGAAATCCCGCTGCTTACATAATGAAGTAGGTACAGTAGGTGAAATAGATATGCATATATGTATGTATATATAAAATATGTTAAGGTATATATATATATATACATATACAGGCATACACATATACATATACAATATGTGTGCAAACACACACATCTCCATATACGTATACGTATGTGGTACATATATGTATGTATGAGAAATATAATTTCTTTTTCGTTTTTTTTTTTATACAATATATGCAAGCTGTCGCTCTCTCTCTTTCTCTCTGACTGTGGCCCTGGCCTCTGTATATGTCTGTCCCTTTCTCTCTGTTTTCGATCATAGACAGAATAACAAATACATTAAATAATTAAAAACTCGTCAACATGAGCGTTGTTAACAATTCAACAATATCTACTTGAATGAGTTGAGAAAATTACAACCATGTATACATTGAACCTAACCAGGGATGCGTGTGCGTGTGGTGAATTTAACCGTGATGTTGACAGCACAATTTGAACAGTAATTATGTAGGTCAATTAATTGTCATGTCTCACATTATATGTACATACATTTTTTTAAATGCATATATAAATTTTGTTTTTATTTGCATACATATATTTACCAGTAACCGCAATTTTTGATTTAATGAACGCAACTGTTGTGTAGCGCTCAGCTATGGTGAACGCTGCATTAGCAACATTGCGTTCGTGTGGTGAATATCTTCGATATCAAAGTAATAGAGTTGCTCCAAAACGTAGCTACTTTATAGCTAGTTCTGGCTATTTTTAACGTTCGAATGCTCGACAATTTAAAAAATTGCTTTTTGCCGAATATTGGGCTATTTTTAATTTTTATTTAACTATGTTTTGCTTATCATATTTTTTCTAAAATTATGCAAAAGTTCACGCACAATTAAATTTGATTGCTTTCCGGCCAGAATTCGCTATTTTTCCTCTAAAAATTCGCAGCACTGGTATTATTTTATTTTTTTCTTTTTTTACCAATAATTTGAAAAAAAAATTAACAATATAATGACAATTTTTAATTCGAAATAAATACAAATGAGTGTAATAAAATTAAAAAACTTAATAAAATTCTAACCAAAAATCTGCACAAACTTTCAAAATTCTAGCATTAAAAGTGTAGGTGTTTTTTGAATTAAGCCCATTTTGCAAAATATTCACAAAATGGGCTTAAATCCGTGAACCAAGTCTGCCAGCCCGTTTTTTTTGCGACACGACTATTAAAACAAGTTGGCAGCACTGTTATTTGAAAATTAGCTGTGCCGCTTTGGTCTCGGCCATGTCTTAAAATATTGGACACTTTTCTTGTATGAAATTAGTTCTCTTTATGGTTAATTGCTTAGTTTTACTATTAAAGCTATTTTGCAGAAAATGTAATAATGTAAAGGGGATGTGGTCAGCATTGGTTATTCAGTATCTTACCTTAGACATTGTCTTAGAGACCACTATTATAAATGTCTTGTTAGCAAAAATATTTATTATATAGATATTTCTTTTCGAAAATTGTCCTGCTGCGATGCATGCAATACAGTTATGAACATAGATCAATAAACAAATTGTGAGACTTGCTCAAGTTTCGTTGTTGAATTGAAAGTCAAGGCAAATGTTCAAAATTTAAAATCTAAATGAATTCAGTTCATCGATAAGCAATGTGATGATAGTTTCACTATGAACACGAGTTGCCAATGTTCGATTTTTTTTTGAAAATCCGATTTTAAATCAATTTAAAATCCATTTTTATTCAAATTTGAATTAATTTTATATTTTGTAATTTTTCCACATATTTCATCACTGATGGAAAAAAAAAAAATAGCCAGATTTGAAAAACCAATATAAATAATCTTGGTAAAAATATAAATTCTAAAAACATGCCTTGGCAGAAAAGCACCATAAGCATAAATAAAATAATAATAAATTTATGATTTTTTTATTAAAAAACTCTTATAACCTCTTAAAATAGCTAAATTGGCATCAGTTTATTTTTATTAATGTTTCATTTACGGCAAAAGAAAACAACACAATTAAAAATAAAAAGAATTAAATTTTAAATTTAAACCTTAAAATTGCCTACATTCTGTGTATTCAAAATCCAATGATTTATACAAAAAATATATTAATTAATTTTAGCGATTAAAACTTGAATCGAGTGGTCAGCACTAAATTTCACCATGAACAGTGTGACCGCTGGTGCGTGCAGTATTTACAGCGACGGTCACATTGCGATCGCGTGTTGTACTTTATTGTTTTGATTATTTTTTGTTTTCTTAATTTCAAGTAAATAATCTTAGTTGCAAATTAAAAAGCAAACATAATTTTGCATGATTCTGTCACTGTTAATGCAGTAAGTGTTTGCACTGCTCTGCTCGGTTCGTCAGTTCGACGACGACGACGGCGAGACAAAAAGTGTTCATAGAGTTGCGATCTGTTACTTTTTGGACTTCCCCGTGAGTCGACAAACAGCAGGCGAACAAATGAGTGCAACACTGGACAACATACAAATTGAGGATTTACTCTATGTGGAGTATGATCTCAACTTTGCACAAAAGGTAAACATCATTTTAACATAACATAAGCATAACATTACATTGTGGGTATTCCCTTAAAGGTATCACTGTCGTTTCTGCTCTTTGGCGATCAACACTCGCATGCAACATATATATTGCAAAAACTGTTGGCCTTGGTGCGTTCTCCAGCTGCGGATCAGCGTAATAGCGACATATTGCGACTGTACGCGCAGTCAAATCCCGCCGGATGGCGTTGCCATCTTGTCGAGGCACTGTGCATCATAAACGCTCGTCAAGTGTTGCGTAAACTGGGCTTCGATTGGGAGCAGCTGCGCTTGCAGTACTTGCCACAAATACTGGAGATCTCACTGCACATACATCCGCTGTTAAAAGCTCTCTATTTTATCTGCGAACAGCTGACAATTGCGCAGAGCGGACGCCTTGTGCTCGATATCAATGAAAAGTTGTCCGCGATTAATCGAAGTCAAGGCGACGAACCGTTGCGTTTCTATGATTTCGCATATTTGGAGATATTCCTGTTGGACTGGCTGACGCGACGTCATTTGCGACTGGGCGACATTCAGACAATTGGCAGCGATGTTCAATTGTTGATCGATTACTTCAAGTTCAATGATCTTCATTCACTTGCCACGCTTCTTATTCAAACCTATAATACGAATGCAAAAGCTCCTGTTAATAAAGTTAAATGTGAATCGGATGCGCAAGAAGTGGCAACGCTGCCACCACAACCAACAACAACAACAACGAAAGTTGAAGCTGCTACTTCCAGTCCAAATCTCCAGTTAGTGAGCAACAACAGCAATGGAGTTTATTCACAACAACAACAACAGCAATTACAACAACAATTGCGCGCAGGTGCATTACAGGTGCAACGTGATAATGCCGGCATTTTGTTAATTATCAATCAACACAGCTTTCATCAAGATGTTAGCGATGATCTTCGTGTAAGTAGTATTGTCATCGATTATCAATTATCAACTATCGAATTATCGTAAGCAAAGCAAATTTTATCAGTGATGCCAACTATTTTTCGGAACATAAGGACAAAACGAACGAAGAAAACAGGGAAAAAAGTCTGCAAAAATTAAAAATAGGACAGAAAATGGGACATTTTTTTTTTTTATTTAATATAATAGTTTGAGGGCATCCTCAGTTATTTTCTTCTCGGCCTTGTCTTTTAAATCATATGCAAAAGTGACTAGTTCTAAAAAAGGGTTATTAACTGCCGATTCTTGATATTTATTTAGCTTCGGTTCAAAACTTTTTAGTATTTTTAACATTCTCTCATAACATAAGAATTATTATTGAGAAACTATTTTCGTTTTAATGTCGTTTTCGATCTGAAAAGTTTCCAAAAGTTGGCAGAATAGAATCTTTTTTGAATCGAAGAACACGATCTAAAAAAAACAGATTTTCGGATAGAGGATGTTTGAGGTTTTTCCCGACTGAAGCAGTTAATAATAGGACAAATCTATCCGAAAAAGGTCAAATTCGCATCACTTATGTGAACCTTTGTGCAGACATAATGGAAAAATTGTCATTAGGTGGCAGCACTGCCGCAGACTGCATACATTTGAAAAGGCCACTTATTTTGTTTATTCACATTTGCAAACTGATGAATGATAAATGAATGTAATTTTGGTAAATTATTTGAAGCCACTGTTGCCTGATGTTAAGCTGTGGAGACGCGAGGGCACCGATGTGGACAAGGAGCGACTGAGCGAAGTCTTCTCGGCACTTGGCTACAGAGTGGAAGCCCACAACAATGTCGACCATCTGGCAATGCTGGAACTCATTCGAACCGCTTGTTCCCGATCAATGCTGAGGGATTCGCTGATTGTGTGCATATTATCGCACGGATTTGAGGGAGCTGTCTACGGCTGTGACAGCATTCCCGTGAGGATCGATGACATCAAGAATGTGCTCTGTGCGGATGAGAACCTGTACGACAAGCCCAAGTTCCTAATCATCCAGGCGTGCCAGCAGAACGGCAAGAACTGTCAAACGGTGCGTTGAATCGTGGTGAAATTTAATTCTTACAAGGTGATGTATTTTCTATTTTCACCACACTGAGAGGATTTTGAAGTGAGAGACGACTGAGAAGTTTGTTGTTGTATTTCAAAATTCGCGGAAAGATCTTCAACTTCTTTAATTTTGATATTTTTTTGTTCAAATCATGATCAAAATGACGTTCCGCTTTAAAATCGGTTCAGTTTCGATCAAGTTATGACAGTTTGAAGTTGGTCAGAGTTTACAAGTCCAAATTTTTGTTCAATTTCACATGATTTTTCACAAAAAAATGAAAGGTCTCAGAATCAAATTTAAAGTGTTGTTTTATACTAATTACGATATAAGGAGTTGATTAAAAATGAAAACTTGAGATTTAAAATTTTGAATTTTCAAAATTTCAAAGGGGGGACCCTTAGCATCGAAAGCAATATCTAGTAGAATCTAAAGGAAAATATATTTTTTTAAGAATTTAATAAAATTTAAATGCAGAATGAATTAAAATGCCAAATAATGATTAAAATGACATTCCGCTTGAAAATCGGTTCAGTTTTGATTAAGTTATGACAGTTTGAAGTTGGTCAATTTGCGGACTTAACCACTTTACAAGTCCAAATTTTTGTTAAATTTCACATGATTTTTTTACAAAAAAATGAAAGGTCTTAGAATCAAATTTAAAGTGTTGTTTTATACTAATTACGATATAAGGAGTTGATTAAAAGTGAAAACTTGAGATTTAAAATTTTCAATTTTCAAAATTTCACAGGGGGGACCCTTAGCATCGAAATCGAATCTTGGTCGAAAATAATTAAATTTTCTAAATGAACAAAATTTGAATACAGAATGAATTTATAGGCCAAATCATGATCAAAATGACATTCCGTTTGAAAATCTATTGAGTTTTGATCAAGTTATGACAGTTGGAAGTTGGACAATTCTTTGACTTAGCAAATTTTACAAACGTTTCGGTGTTAGGTTCTTGACAGAGAATTTTCATTCGGTTACTGTTTCAGTTCCGGTACTAAAAATGAAACGGTTAGTTTCGGTTAACAGTTCCGGTACCGCTTCTGGTGTTATTCCCTGTTAAATATTGTCATTATTTGGCCTTTATTTGGAATGTTTAATTTTTTTTTCATCACGGTCCATTTTTTTTTTTTTCAATACTTTGAATCAAGGTCCTATTTCTAAACTTGAACTTGTCATAACTTTGTCAAATCTTAACCGATTTGAAAATTAGAAAATTGAATTTTATGTATTTATCAAATTTCTTAAAGGGAATTGAAATGCGAAATACTTTTTGATTGCAGCGTAATGTGAATGCAACGACAAGGTCACCGAGTCAGCATGCCAACATGGTTGTAGCCATGTCCACAGTTCCAGGATTTGTGGCACTGCGTCACAGCGTCAACGGCAGTTGGTTCATTCAAACACTCTGCGATGCGGTTGAACAACATGCAGCCAGGTGAGCAGCTTATAATCAATAAACTAAATTCAAATAAACATTTTGTGTGTGCTTCTCTTGCAGCGAACACGTGCTGGACATTTTTACTAGAACCATTGGGGAAGTGAGTCAGAAACGGGGCGACAAAAATCAGGAAATGCTGCCAAGTGTGACCAGCACACTGCAGCAGAAAGTCTACTTGCCAGCCATTTAATCAGCGGCAATTTATCACTTCAAGTCATCTTTAATTCAAAATTAGTCATCATAGGCACTTTGTAATTGTTTTTATGATTTCTGTCTATGGGCATTTGCATATATTGTTAAATGAGGTTTAAAACATTTCAGATTAATCGAAAACTAATTTTTGTAAGCTTTAAAAATCATATATGTACATACCTAAATATATATTTCAATATGACAATTATGAATATAAGCTTAAAAATCATATATGTACATATTTAAATATGACAATTATGAATATAAAGCTAAATTATTAAATTTCAGTCTAAAATTCAAAATTTAAAACTGATTATAAATATTCTTGATGCAATTTGAAAATCTTTATATTTATTTTTATTTTGATAATATATTTAATAATAATAATAACGCAAGTCTTATTTTATCAAAAAAACAAGTCCTATTATTTTAAAGTTTTAGTTATTATTTTTCTTTTTTTTTTTTAACATATACCTATATGTTATTTATGATTATGCATATTTTATAAATATACTTCAACTTTTGCTTTGTATTCTTCATATTTAACTACATAATATAACTATTGTAAATATATGTTTGTAAATTTGGTGCAATGTATTTTAGTTTCTGAGCATGAAGAGTATGCAAATATGTATAGCTATCTCTGTCTAAGCACTTTTGCAACTGAAGCATGTACTGAATAATGTGTTTAAATGTGCAGTTTATTGAAATATATACATGTAATTTTTTTAAACAATTTTTGTACCTTAAACTGCAATATAAAACTATATTGAGCTATTCAAAAGTGTCGTATTCAGCTTGCCAAATATTAAATTTCTAAAAACTTATATCTCACTATCCTGTCCCTATAACTTTTCTCCTATTCTGAAAACAAAATATACATATATTTGAAAAAGTCTTGATACTACAGCTCAAAGCGGAAATAAAAATTCCTTTAAAACTCGGAAATAAAAATTCCTGTCAGTCTTCATAAAAAAAAAAACGAAAACAATTCCTGGCAAAGTTTTTTTTATATGAAGATTGACAGGAATTTTTATTTCCGGGCCTGCTGGAGTCAATTTGTTAAGATCTCCCTTAACCATCTCTTGTCTTCAATCTTTCATGCCCATTTCATCTTTATAATTATAATTATACTTTTTTTAAAGTCTTTTTGAACTTGTTAAAAAATTCGATTCTTTGAGAACAGATTTAGCATAGTCAACTTTCAAAGAACTATTTTTAAAAATAATTCTCATCTCATCATCTTTGTACATTATGATTCAGTCAGTGTGTGAGTGAGTCAGGACAAAGTGTTTTATATATATATAGATACATCAAGTTTTTGTGAAATTGTTAGCACTTGTTTTATTTCGAGCTTATCGCTAGTTTTACTGTTTCTCAGTAAATTCCCACCCAATGACATTTAAAAAAAAAGTAAAAGAATCCCCCAAAGCTGTTTAATTGTTGCTCTTCTTCAGCTGATTGAGCAGCTTCGTCTGCTGATTGCGATCCTTGGCTCCAACGGGTTCGTATTTTGTCAAAATACTAGTAAATTCTTGGGCGGCACTTTTGTTATTGGCCAAAGCGATGCGTATGCGACCAATGTGCTTGGCCAGCAAGTCGAGGATTTGATTGCGACGGAAATTGCGCAAATCCTTGGACAGCAGCGAGGCGAAAGTGACAGCCAATTGTGGAACACCAGTCCATTGGGAGACAAAGATGGCATCGAAGCTGGCCAAAGTGTGTGGACTGTTGCGGCGTGTAATCCAATCCTGCAGATAGTCCTGGAGCAGCGGCCACACAGCACTCTTGGTCACATCCTGCTCATTGAATTGACTAACCAAAAAGGCGACACATTTGTTGCGCCATTCCGCCAGATCGCCCTTCTTTTTCAGCGATTGTTGTTGCTGCTGTGGCTTGGCATCTGTTGACGGTTCCTCCTGTGAGATGAACTGCTTGATGCAGTCCACAATGGGCTGTTTATCTTCTTGTGGAGATTTATAGGTAATCTTTTGGCTGAGCAACTTGCGTAACAGCTTCTTGCTGGCTTCAGCCAATGGCTGCAACTTGTTGTCATTGCTGCTCATCTGATAGACATAATAGACACTGGTCAGAGCATCCAGTAGCACCTCCAGCAGCGGCTGGGCCTGCACAAATAGCTCGACCAGATCCAAGACACGCACACGGAAATGCAATAAAGTGGTGCTATTGATGCGCTCCGATTTGGTTTGTTGTTTCACCTGCGATTTGTTGCTTTGACCCTTGGGCTTGAAGGCTTGGAAGGCACGCTCCAGTGCCAGATTGAGGCGTTCGCCTTGTGCCTCATCCACATCGTTCCAATCCACGCTGCTGGCATCGTCATTCAGCTCGTTGTCCTCATCGAGCAAAGCTTTGCGTACATTTTCACGTATTTGCTCCAAGTTGGTGGCATCATCATCTTCTTCCTGCTCCTCCTCATCCTCATCTTCGTCTTCCTCGTCGCTGCTTTGTTCTTCTTGCTGCTCCTCCTCCTCCTCGTCTTCACTTCCCTCGCCATCTTCCTTGTCGCCCAGCGGATTCTTGTTCATGTCCAGAATGACCAGCAACTGCTCCAAGTTCTCCTTGCCCAGCTGTGGCATCAAAGCACCGCCAATTTTGTTGACAAAGTCACGCCAAAAGTGTCCTGTTTGCAGCAGCAACTGCAGCAGCACATCCGTCAGCACATCCTGCCAGCCAAGCTCCGCGCCAGCCTGCAATACATTCAAGATTAATCAATTTATCGAGACTAAAAATCGAATTATCGATTAATTTATCGTGTGCTAAATCAATTTATCGTGTCTAAAAATCGAGATATCGATTAATGTTGTAAAAAAAAGAGAAAATGCAAATACAATTTAAAGAAACCCAAGGAGCGATAGAAAAAAGGTACTCAAAACTAGGAAAATAAAATATGCTAAATATTCAGAGCCAAAAATATTGTAAAATCTAGTTTTCTTATTAAAAAAATGAAGATATATTTTTATTTAAATTCAGTTGCCACAGAGGTGCTAAAGAAATCGAAGCCAACCGAAAATCTCTCAAAAATTTTAGGAGTTTTGAGGAATTTTCTAATGATGCTAAAAGTTGTGCGATTTTTAAAAAAGTATTCTTAGTTTCTGATTTCCAAATCTCTGCCTTTCCAAGTTTTACTATCCCAAATTTAAATTTTCTAAATTAATTAAAGATGCCTAATTTTAGTTTGCTCGTTTTTATAATTTTAACGTCACTAGCGCGCACTGCCGTCCGCAGTGATTATAAGTTTTTAAGGTTTAAATTAAATAAATTGGTTTTTCAATTATGATATTCTCCGACTCGTTTTATATTAAAATATTTTTTAACTCTAATTCTAATAATTATTGTGTATTTTTCTTATTTTTCTTTGCAAATTAGTTCAAGCAAATTTTTGTTTTTTAATTGATATTTAATATTTCCAAGTTTTTTATGTGTGTGTTTTAAAATGTTTTTGTTTTCTAATTTTGATATTCGTTGACTCTTTTTATTTAAAAATATATTTGAGTTCCCATTTTCTCAGTTTTTTTCTATCCAAAATGTTTTTCTTATTTTAAGTTTCTAATTAGCTTGAGCATTTTTGTTTTGATTTTCTAGTTGATGTTTAATAATTACATGTTTTTTTAATTTTGATATTCGCTAACCCATTTTATATTCAAATATTTTTGATATCAAATTTTACTGATGTTTGTCTACCATATATATTTTTCTAAATTTTATATTCGAATTAATTTTTGTCTCGTTTCGGTATTTCATTTTTTTTTTCCTTAGTATTACCAATTTTTTTTACCAATTATTTTTTCTTTTTCATATTCCAGTTAAATTTGAAATAAGAGATATTTAGCAATTTTAATTTTACATTCTATAAATTGACGTGAAAGTATCTTGCAGTTAACTAAAATTTCTGTTAGACATTGATGAAAATGTGCACTTCCAGAATCCAATAACTCACCTTATTCTTGCTCTTCTTGAGCGCATTCTGTTTGCAGATGAACAGATCATTTAATAGCTCAATGGAGACATTGCAACTAGGAGCATACATGGCCAGACCCAGGAAGAGTATCAATGCATCAAATACAAGTGCCAGCGATTGTTTATTATCCTTGGTTGCAGCAGCATTCACAACTTGTTGTACTTGCTTCCAAACTTGTTGCAATTCCGGAGTTTGTTGCGAGCGCAATTTGCTTTCAATTTGCGGTTTGGCTAACAGTTTGGCCAACTGTTGCAGTGTGTCACGTAGCTGTGCGACCAATGCCTCCAATTGCTCGTGGCTGTTGCCAATCTTATGCAGCAGACAACCAAAGAGAATCTCCTCACAACGTGCTGCACCCTGACGACTGAAGGCAGCTGCCTCAGCCGCATTGCAAGGCTCCTGTTGCTCATTCAGATGGAAAATGGAGATGGGCAAGAGAAACTTGATTTGCTTCTTAAGCTCCGAGAGCTGTGGATTGTGTAGCAACAGTTGCATATACTTCAAACAATGCTCTCGATGCATTTTGCTAAACTCCTCCTTGTTGCTGGTAAACTGTTCGCTATAGAATTTATACATGCCCTGGAGTCCCTGTTCGCCAAGTTGACTCAACAGTTGTTGTGTTAGACGCGGAGTTTGGACGACACTGTCCAGTTGTAGTTGCAACTCTAGCAAATGTTGCAATATGGCCAGTTTGCTGCTATCCTGCTTCAATTGACGCTTGAAGCTCAACAGCAGCGCTGCCTCAAAACGGCGACAAATGTGTCGCAATTGCAGCTGTGCGGGTTTCGCTTTCACCATGGACTTCTCAGTTAGCTGCTTGGCTGTCGACAGTTCCTGCAGCAACATGCTCATCAATGGCGCCGAGGCAAACAGCTGCTCCAGCGGCGAATCCGAGCTGGACTTGCTATCATCAAAGTGCAGCAAGATAAATGACAGTGTTTGTATGACATAACCCTTGGCTGTATTGTGCTTCAGTGGCAGCTGCTCGACAATATGCTGCTGCCAATCACCGAGCAGCTTGCCACCAGCTGTGGTGGCCAAGAAGCGTCCCAGACGCGCATAGAGTCCATTTCCCTGGATGCTGGCACTGTTCATGTACAGCTCAAAGAGCTGTGCATATTCCGCTTGCTTGCGCCACAAACTCGACTCCAGTTGCTTCAGTGGCAACAGCTTGGGATAGTTCAGGTGCACGGCCAGCAATAGATCACAGCTATGCAGCTTCAATGCACTCAGTGGTTTATTCAACTCCAATTGCAACAGCGGCCAAACGTGCGACTCAAAGCTCTCAGCATTCACCTGCAATAAACAAACATTTACTTAATCATTTCAAACATGCATCTCAAAAGTTGATTAATAAAATAGTATAGTAATAGTATATAATAACATTGAAAACATTTTTGAACGAATTAAAAGATATTTGAATGCAGAATGTATTTAGAGGCCAAATCATGATCAAAATGACATTCCGCTTGAAAATCGGTTCAGTTTTGATCAAGTTACGACAGTTTGAAGTTGGTCAGACTGCGGATTTAACCACTTTACAAGTCAAAATTTTTGTTCAATTTCATATGATTTTTTACAAAAAAAATGAAAGGTCTCAGAATCAAGTTTAATGTGTTGTTTTATACTAATTACGATATAAGGAGTTGATTAAAAGTGAAAACTTGAGATTTAAAATTTTGAATTTTCAAAATTTCAAAGGGGGTACCCTTAGCATCGAAATCAATATCTAGTAGAATCTAGTGAAAAATATTTTTTTTTGTTAAATTTAATAAAATTTAAATGCAGAATGAATTAAAATGTCAAATAATGATTAAAATGACATTCCGCTTGAAAATCGGTTCAGTTTTGATCAAGTTATGACAGTTGAAAGTTGGACAACTCTTTGACCTAGCAACTACCGGTACAAACGTTTCGAAAGTTTCATCTGGTTACGGTTACGGTTAAATTTAATTCCTAATTACATGCATGCCAGTTAAGTTTTTTTTTTCCAATTTTTTGCTTACAAATTTTGATATTTTAGGTATTATTTTTGGAAGATTAGAGAGTATCGTTTGGAGTTAGTTGTGCCTTACCTGCTTGAAGGAATCGGCCATAATGTCCGCACACATGTTCATCACGTATTCGCGTCCCTTGAGATGTGCCACTAAAATGGGATAAATGGCAGCGATCAATGCCGCCGAGGGTTGCTTGAAATGTTCGCTCTTCATGATGGCCAACACTGTAATCAATTGTCCCACTGCAGCCAGAGATTCCTCTTTACCCCGCTGCTGACTGCCCACAGGCAATTCGCGTTTCAGTGTATCCAGCAAAACAATGGGATCCACACCAGGCACCTTGCTGACTATGGCACACAGATAGCTGCCACTTAAGGCCACCGCATCCATGTCATCCGCTCCTGTGCAGCGCACCAAACGCTTCAGTGAATACGCTCCTGTTGCTGAACTCTATGCAAGCATTGGATTAATTAAATACTATATTAACATACTATGTGTACACACACCTGGTTCACAGTCGCTTCAGATGTGAGCAGCGTCAACATGTTTTTCAAATGCTTTTTAATGTGCTCCTGTTTTATATCCTTCAGTTTGTTGAATACACCAAATATCTGTTTATTTATGTTGCCCGCATCTGTTGTTTTGTCTGCAACAGTTTCCTTATCCTCTTCCTTCTCCTCCTCTTCCTCCTCCTTCTTCACCTCCTCCTTCTTCAGCTCTAGCTTACGTTTCTTGGCCGGCACCTTTGCCTCCGCGGCTTTTCCATTTTGTTGCTGTTCTTCCACATTTTTGTTCTTCTTTGCTGTTTTGTTTAGTTCTTGGTTTTCCTTGCCGTTTAATTTTTGTTTTTTCGCTGGCAATTTACCGCCGCCATCGGCCACTATTGCCTTTTGTTTGCCCATTATTTATTGTTAATGTTTTCTTTCACAATTTCGAGGAGCACGTTTTTAAAAATTCGCTAAACTCTGTTGTTCGTCGCAACGTGACAGCGCCGCAGAGCTGTCGTTTCGATAAATCGATATGTCGATTAGTGCAGGCAGATACGCAGCTCACATGCAATAATAATACATTATTTCAATTTCGTTGAATTTAGAATTAATTAATAGCAATTAAAGCAATTTAGGAAAATTCAACTACCTGACTAGTGTTTTAAATATAGGTAAAATGTGATGCAATATTGTGTTAATAGTAATGAATAAAAATAAAATAAAATAATTTCTATGTAAATTTTAAAATAAGCAACGATTGTGATAATGAATATTTGTTTATTGTGTACCAAACTTTGTTTGTGATTAGTCACTAATGATTTAAATGTATGTTAATCTTGATACACTAGGATGTTGTTAATAACAAATAAATAATTGAATAAAAATAAAATGATTTAATGTTAAATTTGATTTGAAATGGCTATGTTATGGATAATGTAATGTTAAATATAGATATGTAAAATCATTAAGCTGTTATGTTACATTCAAATGTACCTGCCTATGCTATGCTATGTAAATGTAAGTCGCAATGTAATGTTAAATAAAAGTTATGTTATGTAAATGTAATGAGAAATGTAATGCTAAATATATGTTATGTTGTATCATTTGATAACATTACGCAAAGGCGCGACATTTTCGATTGACCGATTAATTTGCTTGGTATTTATTGTGAGCAGCATACCAGTTTAGGTCAGCTGTTGCTTCAGTGCTAGCACGTGTTGACCAGAGCTGCATTCGCATATTTACCCTTATTTGGTTGTTGTTTTGGTGTTGTTGTGTGCGGCGCGTCGTCTATTAACCGGTAACAAGTATTACAATTGACAACAATGGGCAAAAACAAACGCAATAATAAACAACAGCAGCATAAAAGCACGCAGCCAACAGCGACAGCAACTGGCAGCAATAACAACAGCAACAATAACAAGAGCAATAATGGCATACGCATACCCAAAGTGGTTGAAAAGGATCGCAGGGTATTAAATCTGCTGGCACAACGTGCATTGGATATATTGCAAAAGATGCCAGCGAATGCCAACGAGGAATGGAAGAGTTTTGTCGAGGTCCACGAAATATTGGAAACGATCATGCAACATGAGAAACCGCTGCAGAGACTCGTCTTCCCGCCCGACAACAGCAATGTTAACGATAACAGACGTCTGGCCAAAATGGCTGCCTTTAATGAATGGTCTGTTGCCGGCGGCGTTCAAAGCGATGCTGTTGAGATTGCCATATTCCCCGGATACGGGCTGGGATTGCGTGCCACACGTGACATTGAGGCGGGGGAACAGGTGTTGAGTGTGCCCCGTAAATTGATGTTCTCCGAGGAGCAATTAACGGAAGCGGAGCGTAACATGTACAGCAGTTTACCGCAATTGACCAATTTGAATTTGGCCTATGCTCTGGTTATTGAGAAGATGCGGGGAGTAGCGAGTTCTTGGTATCCCTATATTAATACGCTGCCCTCGCGCTACAATACCGTACTCTATTTCACCGTGGAGCAGATGCAACGACTGCGTGGCACCTCCGTCTGTTCGGCTGCACTGCGTCAGTGTCGTGTCGTGGCCAGACAATATGTCACCATGTACAACTGCGCCTACATGCAGCCCAAGAACAGCGTCTACAACTCGGTGGCAACTCTCTTTACTCAGCACGCTCTCTGCTATGAGCTCTATAGGTGAGTCGAGTATTGGTATGTGTATGTCAGTGCTGCCCTATCATCCTTTTTCCGGACAGATTTCTTTCTTTTTAATATGAATTTGCCTGAATTTTTCTGAAAAATCCCCGATTCCGAAATTTGTCCCATTTTAATTTCTGTTATACTTTTAAATATTTTTTATATTATATTTAAAATATTTAATAATAATAAAAATATAAGTTACAAAAACATAGTTTATTTTCAAAACTCTTTTCCAGTTTTAATAATTTTAACGTTCAAATATTGACAACATCGCGTCAAAAACAGCAATAACAGAAAAATTGTTAAATTATGTGTACTTAAAAAATATAAGAAAGCTGAAATTTTAAGATTTTTCCTGATTTTCTGTCTCTTTTTAAAATATTTGTCCTATTTTTGTCCTTATTTCGGAGTCGGTCTATCCTGTTTTTCTTATCGACTAATGGCAGCACTGGTCTATGTGTGTCTGTGTGTGTGTGTGTTTGTGTATGGCCTTCCAATTGGACCCTAACCCCTCATCCACAGACATCAACATTAACAGAGAGCAGAGGCCAAACAGCTGCTGAGATCTGTTTAGACTCAATTTATGATCTCCCCTCTGACCATACCTTTTGAAATCTGTAATATCTAAGAATTTCAAGTGTTTTTTTTCATTTTTTTTTATCATATACCATACACTACATACTGAGCAATGCTGAAATCAGCTTCAATTAAAATTATGATCCCCTCCTTATTTCTCCACCTTTTCAATCAAATTGCCCATATTTTTTAGATCTGTAATATCTTAAAATGTTAAACGTTTTTTTTTCTTAGTTTCACTAGCATATACACTACAAAAGTGTAGAATATGTAAATAAAGTTTTTGTACATGACTTAACTTCTATATACAAATCTATTAAAGATGATAGATAGATATAGAGATATGGAAATTTTTATATATATATATGTAGTTAGATAGATTTTCTAAAAATATGATATGAAATATAAATTTGTCGGATAATTCATAAAATGTCATTTCTAGACTTAAAATTAAAAGGATTTAAAATACTATATAAAAACAATATGTAAAGTAAAACTCAGTATTTCTTTTTAAAAATCTAACTAGATAGATAAGTTGCATACATACAAATGATAGAACATTTGTCAATTAAATATGGCACTGTATGAAATCCTAAAAAGTATTGAAACATATAGATAGATAAGAAGTACTTAGTTGCGCAATTGAGCCCTACAAACCTCAATTTATACCAGAACAAGTCTTTAAAAAACCAGTCATTGCTGAAAAAATCCGTCATTTTTCAAATGAGAAAGTGTGTAGAAATTCTCGGTGTGGTTTCTTCATTCTTTATGCCTCTTCATTCTGTTGTTCTTGATTTTATTTTTATATACAACGATCGCCTTGTGTTCGTGCAATTCAATTGAAATTCTGTCTGAAATGTCTTGCTCAATTTTCGAATAAATTTCCATTAATTTCGATTTTTGTTTGTTTTTATTTTTGCTACAATTTATTCTCAGAAATGAAAACAAAAACGAAAAAATATTAAACATATTGTAACATATTTACATGCTTAAATTTAGTATGTTTATATTTATTTTTCACTGTCTATATATTTATATATAATATATTATATTATAATTTAATATAATATATTTTACACATATATATTTATCGTACTTAATATTTGGGCACAAAAAAATGGAATTCATCTGCTGCTAAGTGTGAAGAAACTGTTATTCAATAAATAATTCTAGTATTTTTAGTATATAGTTTTTCTTTTTAGTATTCTAGTATTGAGCAATTGCCATTTTGCAGTGCACTATATTGAAAAATAAAAATTTAACGAATTTTGTTAATTTTTTATATTGTTTTAGACACGTTTTCCTCAATATTTATTGTCCTCAAATATGTTTGAAAGTTGAACAGACGAAAAGTTTGCCAACATAACCTCAAAAATTAAATCTGCACAACTGTACTTTTTTTTAATCATTCTCTCCTTTTCGGTGTGTTGAGTGCATTTCTTTCGGTGCTCTACGAAACCCATTTCCAATTCAATTTTTGTGCCCCTGAAACGCAGTTTGTAGCTACCTTAAACTTGACTTTAAGTGTATATAGTTTTTTTTTTTTTTTTTTATAATTTTCATTTAATTTTAAGTTGTTTTTTTTCTTTTCTCCTTTCCAATTCTAAAATTATGTGCCAAACATTGTGAGTTGAGCTTAATATCTAAGTATATATCATGTACGAGTTTCAAGATAGTTGAAAATTGATCCACAAATTGCACTTAAAAGTGGTTTAAAATGAGCAATTTCTTTTTTAATGTTTATGCCATTTCAATAACTAAAAGTTTGTACATGTAGAAATCATAGCTCTGATCAAAACAATATATAGTTTTATTATGTTAATATCAATCTTTATAGCTTTTTCAATTTAATCTCTTTTTTTGTTGATTTTCATTTTAATTCCTTTTTTTTTTGTTAATTTAAGTTATTTTGTGTCTCAGTTCGTTGTTTCTTGCTTTCTTCCCTTGTTTCCTTTGTTGTTTTCTTCAAAAAAATAGCATAATAATTCACTTCTCACTTTACTTGTCAATTCCCTTTTATTTTTTAACTAGCTTTGCTTGTATCTTCTTTTCTTGCTTTATTTCCTGCTTTACGTATCACTTTCAGTATCGGTTAACTTCTCAATTCACTTTAAATTTCTTTTCTCTTTCACTTTCTTTATTTTCATTGTTTCTCTTCTCTTCTCTTCTCTCTTTACTTTTCCTTTTTAGTCTTACTTGCTTCCCTTTTATTTTTCTTTCCTATTTGCCCGCTTCTCTTTTTGCTTCTCATTAAACTTCTCTCTCCCCTTAAGTGCATTTTGTAGACCAGTCTTCAACTGCTCTTTCACTAGTTTCCATTGCCATAGTTTATTTTAAATATTTTTCTCACTTAATTTGTCACTAAAAAAAAAAAATTCACATTCACAAAAAAAATTGTCATTCAGCTTAAACTAGTTAATGAACTAACATTGCGTATAATATTAATATTAATATCGTATATATATATTAATAATAGTTGTTTGTTTGTTGGTGTATATATATAAAAGTTGGCCTAAACTTGGATCGAGATAGCACTACAGTGTTGTTGTTGTTGTTGTTGTTGTTTGTGTTGGTTTATCTAGGAGTTTGAATTGAGAGAGAGCCTAGAGCCTTAATTATCGAATGATTTGCGCAATGTATCGAATAGATATTCCTGCACCTCGGGTGAATTTGGATCCATTGTGTTGAGTTTCTGGTGTGTGCTGCGCAACGTCAATGCCAATGAGCCAACGCCACGCCCACCGCCTCCCGCTGTTGCTGTTGCTGCCACTGTTGCTGTTGTCGCTGCTGCTGCTGTTGTTGCTGCTGTTGCTGATGTTGCTGTTGCAGCTGGCGTTGTTAGGGAACTGCAAGTGCTGAGCGTTGTCGATAGCAACGAACTTTGGCGTTGCAACTGATGAATGGGCGTGTTGCATGAAACGGTGGCAATGCCCAATATGTTGCCCTTGTGCGAATTGTGGCAACTGTTGTTGTTGCTGCTATTGTTGCTGCTGCTGCCGTTGTTGTTGTGACTGCTTACCACCAACTCCTCCATATGTTGCCGCAACGAGGAGCGACGCGATGTTGCTGCTGCCATTTGTGGCAATTTACTTTTCATTGCATTGTACGTCTTCAAATAGCTCGACTTGCGACGTCGATGTTGCTTCCAGCGGCACACCACAAAGATCACCAGCAATGTGCCCAACGATGTCAGCACAATTGCTGCACTTGCCACAATTGCTGATCGTATGCCCGCCGGCATTTGTGCATAGAAATTGCCGGCAATGTGTTGCTGTTGCTGCGACATCGATGTGGCAGCTGCTGCTGCCGGACTGCGATGAAATCCATGACCGGATAGCTCCAAATCGAGCAGATCGTGGGCACGTGCCACCTCGTTCTCAATGGTATCGATAACATCGCTGTTATCGCTGCTATCGCTGGGTGTTAATTTTGTTAGATTGCCATTGCTGCTCAAATCGATTTCAATGTTGTCGGATTGCTCCTGTGAATTGCCGGCATTGTTGTTGTTGTTGCTGTTGTCGAGCAGTAGGCGTGGCGGTGGCAAATAGTAGGCATTGCTGGCAGCAGCAACTCCTGCTCCTCCACCTCCTGCTGCTGCTCCTGCCCCTCCTCCCGCTGTGGCAGTTGCCAGCGAGGCGAGCGCTAAAGTTTTCCAGGATGGAAAAAATCCAAGTGATTTTTCACCACGTTGTTGTTGCTGTTGTTGTTGTTGGGAGGTCAAGGTTGAGGCCAACAGGGATGTGGGGCCATAGGCGGGTCCTGCGAAAGAGAGTGAGAGAGTAAGGCAGCTGCTCAAGCATTTATCGATATATGTCTGCATGTATTTTGGTGTGTGTTTGTGTGCGTGCGGCGGTTGCAGCGAGCTGTGGCATGTGTGTGCGGTAGATTCAGGAGTGATGGCATATTTGCATTGGGTATTGTAGTATGGCAATCGATTATCGATAAATTATCGATATGTGATATATGTTATCGTTATGCCATCGATTAACTATCGATTTTTTAAATCGTTCACAATTTGACTTAAATTCATACATATTTCAAAACATTAATGGACAAATGATCAACAAGTTATCGATAAGTATTTCAAAAAATTTATCAGTGTTATGCTATGCATTTTATTTGACGGCCTACTCAAAATATTTGCTAATTTTTTACTAATTAAAATTTTTCTATATATCGATAGATTATCGATAGTCTCGATTAATTTTATATAACATCTGCAGTTTCTCGTTAAACAACGTAGTATTTAAATGACATGTGTTTATGTGATCTGCTTGTGGCTTATCGATAACTTATCGACAGCCTCAAAAAATTATATGTGTATATAAATCGCGTTGTATTGATTAAATGAATAATAATTATTTTATTCAATAAATCGCAAGAAGTATACGCTAATTGCAGTTAGAGTATTAAGCTTGCGCTTATCGCTAAATTATCGATAGTTTTAGTAAATGTGTGGTTGCTAGTGTCGGTAAAACACTGAGAACAATTTGTTTTTTTAAAGGTGAATTGTAATTCGATCGATAGCACTTTATCGATAACTGGCCACACTTGACAAATATGCGCAATCAATCCCAACGTTTACTTACGTGTGCATATTGGCGTGCCGAGCTGCTGCCGCAATTTGTTGAACATGCAACACAACAACGACAACGAAAAATAGACAACAGAACACAATCGATAAACAGTAATCGATAAACAATGAAATGGCAAACAGCTCAACACGCCACTCTGCAACCGCAACCCGCTCACTGCAACTGCGACTGCGACTGCAACTGTCGCTGTCGACGTCGCTGCTCGCGCTGACGTTGACGCTGACGTCGTAGACGTAATGCAGTAATACCTCGATTTCGTATGTTATCGCCGCCGTTGTTATCGCTCTCGTTATCGTTATCGCCCAGGCCAGCACTATCATTTGGCTCAATATCAATGATCGATGTGAAATAACTGGAACCCTGAGAATCCGTTTTAATCTCATCCGGTTTAACGCTCTTTAAATCGATTAAATTGAAATGCGGAAAATTCTCAAATGCCGTTACAATATCCATATTATCCTGGAGCACAACTTTTTGGCCCGGATAAAAACGTGAATGCTCATCACCATTTAAAATGGTCGATAAATGCAACTGACTTGAGCCACGTTTACGATGTTCGATAAGTTCCTCCAATGTCATATTGCGCTGTTCCAGCACCTTAAATAAACGATTGCCCGAACGTCGATCCTCGATTAATTCCAATAAATCGGTACGATCATCCACATCATCCATTAACACTAATGGTTGCAATGTTTGCTCCGATTGTTGTTGTTGTTGTCGATTTTTGACACGATTTGTTGTGGGTTTTATCGGGGCTGGAATTCGTGTCTGATGTGTAATACTTTCGACTTCATCGAAAAAGTTTTCCAAATCATCATTGTTATCGTTGTAAAGCAATTGCTCATTGCTGCTGCTGTTGTCGGCATGTGTTGCTGCTGTGCTGAGTATTGTTGCTGTTGCCTCGGAGCTGACAATATTATCTGTTAGCTCCAGTTCCACATCTTCAATGCTTTCCACCGAATTTCTATCATATGTTTGTGCTATAAAATTGTCTCGTATGCGTTTTGTTGTCTCTCTGCTGTTGTTGTTGTTGTGTATGTTGTTGTTGTTGCTGCTGCTGCTGCTGCTGTTTTCTTCTTCCAACTCCTGCTGTTGCTCATTGCTGTCTACAATTGTTGCTGCCGCTGTTGTTGTTGTTTCCAGCAACGTTTGCTCTGTTATTGTTGTTGCTGCTGCTGCTGTTGTTGCTGTTGTTGTTGTCGTGCTGCTGCTGCTGCTGGTTGCTGTTGCTGCTGTTGTCTTAAACAATGCTGGCGGCTTGAGCGTCGAGCGCAATTGTTGTCGCTTTTTGTAGAGCGGCAAGCGTGTTGTTGTTGTCGTTGTTGCTGCTGTTGTTGTCGCTGTGGCAGCAACTGTTGCCGGCGTGCTGCGTCGCGTCGAACTGCCCTCACGTGACGAGCCGCCAAATAGCTTGAAACGCTGCAATGCCGGCAATTTGCTCGGTTTTGCCGGCAATTGTTGCTGCTGTTGCTGATGTTGTTGCTGCAACTGTTGCTGTTGTGCATCTTCGGCTGCATGTTCATTGTTTAGAAAGGCAGCTGGTATGCGTCGCACACTATTCTTGTTGTTGTTGTTGCTGTTGTTCAGTTGTTGTTGCTGTTGTGTTGCCTTTGGTTCGTAACCGGCAACGGCAGGTGGCGCCACTGCTGTTGTTTGCAACGCCAGCAATGCATTCTGTTTGCCCTTGAGCAGATCATCCAATGATAGATTCTTCTGCTGCAATATTTCACTAAGACTCAAGCCTCCCGAATTCTTCAAAATGTTTTTCAAATCTACAGGCGTCTTATTGCTGTTGTTGTTGTTGTTGCTTGTGGCAACTGTTGCTGTTGCTTGCAGATCTTGTTGTTGCTCCTGCTTTTTGGCCTGACCATAAGGTCGTCTATAGGCCTTGCTGCCATTGCTGCCAACTCCTGTTGCTGTTGCTGCTGCTGTTGCTGCTGCTGTTGCTGCTGATGTTGCTGCTGTCTCTGGTCGCTGTCGTTGTCTGTCTCTTTCTCGCTCCCGCTCCAAGGCGGCCATTGGTTCCCGTATGGGCAACTGCTTGCGTCTGCCTCCAGTTGCCCCACTAGGATCATCCTCCACATGACCACGCCAATAGTTGTTTCCCTGCTCCGTTTCCACCTCCTCGGTGGCGCCCATTGTGGCCAGCGGCAGCTGTGGACGACGCTTCCGTTTGACGCCACCGCCACCGCCACTGACAGGACGACGTCGTGCTGCAGTTTCCGGTGTCGATTTTCCATCATCCACAATTAGCGAGACGCCAGTTTGCAACAGCTGCTGCAACAGAATACAAAAAATAGAAGAATAAGTATGACATAAGTACACTGCAAAAAATTGATTCTGAATAAAAGAGTAGCATCAGCACACAGAAAAAAAACAGACTCCGTTTTAAAATCAACTCCAAAAGTTGTCAATAGTATCGTTATTTCCAAATTTCTACAAGCGAGTACGAAATATTTAATGTAAGTAAAATTTATTATTTCGCTCTCAGCAATTACTATTTTTAAGTATGACTGTTTTTTTTTAAATAATACTTCATATATAAAATCTTATATTCGTCACAAAATTGGATATTAGAAATTTTGGGACATGCAAATGTTTTTGTCACTAGACTTTTACCTCGTAAGAAGGTTTTTTATGTACAAGATTATGCTTATCGGGGCTCTATGAGAATTTAGTTTACTTTAATTAAATAAAGACTTTTTCGACCATTTAATCCACACATAGTCTTAATTTAACAATTATATTCTAAATATATTCCTTTAAAATTACAAGCTAAAATTCAGAATTTTAAACTTAACTTTTAAAATTATATTTTTTGTGTATTCAAGATAGAGATAGAAAGATTGAGAGAAGTTCGCGAAAAGACATCGATAACAATATTAATTAGAGTGCATCGATTTGTATGGGCCACAAAAAAAATTGACAAATGCTACCCCATATTCGTTATCTACGGTCAATATTAAGATATTTTCACCAAACCATAGTTCTAAATTTAATTCCTAGTTCCCGCTTTTTAAGTTGAAAAACGTGTTTTTTTTAATATTTTTTTTATGAATTATTACCATATCTTTAGTATTTTAGATATTCAAAAAGCGGCGAGTAGAAAGTGTTTTAAGAACTATAGTTTCTTGGTAAAAACATCTTAGAATTGACCGGAGATTACAAATATAGGGTATCTTTTTTTTTGTTTTTTTTTTGTCTCGAAAAAATCTATGCACTCTATTATTTATTCAAACAAAAACGAAAAATTACGTTCACATTTCATATAGATTTTTTCCAATAATTATTTTTTTTGTAATATTTCAATTACAATATCACTTGTAACATCTCTGTTTATTGAAATATTTGTAAAGATTAATTTCAGTGAATTTTTTCTTGCAACAAAAATTAATCCTATTTGAATGATATTCAATGCGATATGTTTAAATATTTATTGCGATCTGATGTTTTTAATGTGTTACGTTATTTTTCCTTCTTCCTGATATCAATATTAATACTTTTTTTTGCCGATACGCATCTCTAGGGAAAGCGGTAAAGTCTGTGAGTAAGAGTGAGACTGAGAGTGAGAGAGATTTATGCAGTTGGTTAGCGCGTGGACAACACTTGACTTTATTGATTGATTGATGGACTGCACTGATGGATGCTGCTGCCGAATGTTGTCATAGTTGCTGCCCCCAGCGGCAATCATATTGCAACATTGCTGTGTGTTTAATATCAATTGCAAATAACGTTTGCCACCTCGCAATGTGCAAGCCAGCGAGGTGTGCTCGAATGTTAATAGCCATAAGCATATTGTTTTGTAGGATTGTATACTTCGTAAAATATTTGTAATATTATAAGCAAGGCTGAACCGAACCTCGAAGAACCAGTTTGGTTCGGGTTTTTAAGCAGCCTGAACCGGATCATGAACCGAACCCTTGAAATTATTTGAGTTGCAAACCCGAACCTTAACCTAAAATAAAAGGTTCGGCTCAAAAACTAAAAATAATTACATAAATTTTATGGTTTTCTAATATTACACAATTATTTGAGACTTCGAATTAAAATAAGTCATATTTAAATCCTCGAATAAATTTAAATTGTCATCAAAATTTGTTTTCTTTTTTAAAAAAAATTTAATTAGTTCAAAATGTAGAGAAAAATGTATAACAATAAATGAAATTGAACCAAGGTTCGAAGCCAAACAATTTTTTTATAGATTCAGGGCTCAGCGGGAGCCAAACCTATGTCCTGCTCTATGGTTCGAACCGCCGAACCGAACCCTTAAAACTTTTTTTGGAGGTTTGCAGCTTTGATTATAAGTTGACTTTGAAGTTTAAACATAGTTTGTTTCCAAATACACGAGGTAAAAATCTATAAAAATTGCTCAACCGCTTAAATAAACGATTCTAAATTGATTATTTGTTATTTAATAAAAATATGGAGAATCTTTAATTTAATTAAAATATTATAATAATATAATTATATATTGCTATCGATTGCTATTGTAAAAAATTGTATTAATAACATTTAAGTGCTGTTTAATAAATGTTTGCGCTTTAATAATCGATTTAAAATTGATATGATAGTACGCTTTTGATACGCTTTAAACACACACAGTTTGTCCAGGCAATCAATGCTTCCTCTTTCCATAATTAACTTGTACATCTTCTATGAGCGGGTAATAATTCTAATTATCAACCAGGAGCAGGCAATTGAAACGCTTAAAGCACAACAAGTTGAAAGCAAAGCGAGAGGGAGATACAGTGAGAGACAGAGCAAGAGAGAGAGAGAGAGAGAGAGATAGAGTGGGAGAGTAGAGATAGAGCTTTAGATGGGCTGTCAAAATGTGACTGCAGGCGCTTTTGTGTTCACGTAATTAATTTTCAATTTAGCACCGGACTAGCTATATCTACCTCCCTCTTTCATAATCCCCTCCCTTACTACCCTCTGTCATTTCTCTATACAATTTCTTCCTCTTTATGTTGAAGCGCAGTGGAAATGGCAGCTTGATGTTTATGCCTGATTATTATGATGATGGGGCATCGAACATATTTCAAATCCCTCGAGCTGATTGAGTAATTGGCTCAAACCATTCAATGCCCCACAAAAAAATCTCGTTTTTTTTTCTACCCTTAACTCTTTACAAAACTTTACGTCTCTAATCAGTCTAATGCAAATTTCGATTTATGCATTTATGAATCTGTTGTGTGTGTGTGTGTGTGTGTGTGTGTGTGTGTGTGTGTTGTGTTTGTGTCTGCGGTTTTTGCTGTGCAACTCACATTAATGAAATTGATAGTTGATTTCCTTTTTTGATATCCTTTTGCTTTAAAATAGCCAGTCAAGGGTATCATTAGTTCGTTATGCCGTCTGTCAACTTATCACAAAATATTTATCTATATATTTACCAACACTTAGCTTGAAATTATCTCCATATAAGTGCCTAACTCTCTCTCTCTCTCTCTCTCTCTCTCTCTCTACAAAGCTATGCATAATTTATTTTATTGGATTTCATTTGTATTTAAAGAGCATAATACAAAAATATTTATTATTAAATAGCTAACAATCAAGTTTATTTTAATATATTTAAAAGTTTTTTTCGCCACGCAATTTTAAAACTAAAATTCGTAACTTTCAAGTGAAAATCTTAATATTTTAAATTGATTTGTTGTTTATATTATTATTGATTGCAAAAAAATGGTTCGTCAAAATATTTTTTTTTTCGCTGGTTCATTATTTTTAGATAAATTCTGAAACTTAGCAAAAATATAAAACAGTGGTAGGAAAATGCTTTAGAGTAAAATCATTTGATTAAAACCGCGTGAAAATATTTTATTAAAAATCTATCGATTTGAATTTAATAAAATTTTTTATTTAGACTTTTTCTTATTTTTATCAGTCAATTTTCTTTTCCCAATTTGAATTTCCATATTAAATACTTTCTACTTGTGGTTGGCTTATTGTTATTTTCAAATTCCAGAATTTCTTGAATTATTTTTCGACGTTCGTATAGTAAACCGTTTACAGGGTAGCTGCTAGTCGCAGCAGTCTCTCTTTTGTTCAAGACCATCATTAGTTTCTACTTAAAAATACCTTAGCAAATTTCCATTTTGTGCGCCGCGTACTGTGAAAATAATTAAGCCGAAGGCTAATGACAAAACTAAATTGTTGACGAAAAACTTGTGCAAACAAAGTGCAAAAAAAAAAAAAACCAAAACTCTCTGATTCTCTTGCTCTCTCACATTCTCACGCTTTGCCTTTGGAAGCGCTTTTTGAAGTGAAACTCATTACACAATATGCCAAATGAAACAAGGCAGTAAAATGGTGAAGGGAGTGGCAAATTGGAGGAAAACTGGAGGAAAACTGGTAGGCAGCCAGCTCAAAAGTTTTAGCGACAACTGCAAACAATGCACAAATAATGTTAAATTGAAAACAAACTGCAAAACTAAAAAGTACAATTGAACAATGCGAAATGCCAAAGAAAAGCGACAGAAATTTGTTGCATAAGCTCAGGCGCTAAAACAATTGAATGATGAACTACTTGCTATCCTGTTAATAAGCAGAAGCTGTCAACTTTAGCTTGTTCTCTTATAGTCTATTTCCACGACAGCACATTTGGCTCATTCGACGCCATTTTCATCACTTGGCCCCAATGTGCACTTCATTTAAGTACAAAATCCGAATGATCATTTTGGCTCATTCATAATGAATGTGAAGATTGTTTGCCATTCGCCCCGGCGAATTTCAGTACTTTTTTATCGAACACGCGATGTTTATCGATAAGCTTGTGAAACAAAATCCAATTATCACCTTAACCAGCTGTTTTCTTCAATAAAAACGGTGGGCATTTAATTTTCGCCAATTATAATATCATAATAAATATTAAAATGTTGTTATTGTCTGCTTTTTATAATTTGTGCACAGAAACCGAACAGTTTCACATTTGGTCGTGGAAAGCCAAATATGAGCCACATTCGAATGTTAGCAAATGTGGCAAATGTGAGTGGTCGTGGAAATAGCCTATTACTCTTGTAATGGAATCTCTCATTTGAGATGATTATAGGGAATTGAAACTAATATTCTTTCGATATAATAGAGAAAGTTATACCCACATAATAAGTTTTATAACTCTAGCTAACATTTTTTCCGAGACAATTGCTTAAACATAGCTAAAACTTTTAAAATTCTTGGAAAATTTTTTCGAAAAAAATCACATAAATGCATTAAAACATATGGATAAATAATAAAATTAGTATATACTACCCAACTTTTGTAGCTTTACTTTTGACGTTTTCTAGGGTATTTGAAAATGTACATTTCTTAGGTAAGGAAAACGCATTAAGCGCATTTCACTGCAAATCATTTGACATGTTTTGTTGTCGTCTACCTTTTACAAATGGATGACTAACTGCCTTGCAGGCAGCTCTCTCTCTCTCTCTCTTTCTCTGTCAAAGCCACATTCCTTCTCTGCCTCTGCCCCTTACCCCCGACCGCACCTGGGCCCTTTGAGCCTGGTTTTTCAATTTGGCCAAGTTTGGTTTCGGAAATTGCATGCATAATGAAGATGGACGTCAATGGCAATCGAATTGTTTCATTCAACGAAACGCTTTGAACAAAGCATCCAATGACAGAAGCTACGCAAATCTCCAAATTGAGGGCGAACACTAAGAAGAAGAAGAAGAAATAGCAACGCACGAAGATATAGAGAAGAAAAGGAAGCAGTCGAAAAAATGACTGAAATTGGCTTATGTTAACTAATATCATAGAAGCAGCAAATATATCTTCGGTCTTTTTTCCAATTAGTATGTTTTAATTTTTTTAAAAATTAATTTTAGTATTTTTTAAATTTTTTTTTATAGTAATTTTAGTAATTTTTTGATTTATTTTTGAAATAAACAAAATATTTTTAAAAATGTATAAGCGCTGCTTAAATATCATATTCTTGGGTTGGGTTCTAAATTCGAATTCTAAAGCAAATCGTTTGCTATACTCAAATTAAACATTTCAGCATAAGTTAAAATCAACAGAAAAGTTAATAATTTAGCTATTCTAACTAACTGAAATATTTCAAGAAACGTTTCAACGTCTTAAAACTTAAAAACCATTGACCTTGCCTAAAAAAAGAAAATAACTGTCACAATGTTATCGATAAGTTCTTGTTAATCGATTGGATTTAAAAAAAATAATTTTTTTTTTCGAAAATTTACCACATTTTGTCCACTGTGCAACGGCTGTGACAGCTTTAAAATGCAATCCGGCGAGTTTGCAGTGCATTAAATCAAAATCACACACACATATGACCTTATGGAAGCGTGTGTGTGTGTGTGTGTGTGTGTTGACATCTATGGCAACACTCTAGAACTTGGCCTGTCAGCAGCAGTAGCAAAAACAACAAAAAAAAAAAAACAGGTTATAAAAACCCTTTAGAGAAGTTTTGCGTCGCGTCGCGTTCCGCTTCGCTTTGCCGTATGCAGCGCATAACCTCACTTTTTCCTCCCTTTCTCTACTTTGTTCTTTTCTCTCTGCTTTTCCAGTTTTCCGCTTGTTTTTTTTATTTTAGTGTCCTGATTTAGTTAGTGGACAGTTTATTGTCAAGCTGTTTGTTGTTGTTCATTGTGTGCACTCGATAAATGTCAATTTAGCGCAAAGTCTGTCATAATTTAGCTATCGATAGGTTTACGATAACAGCAACAAAGTAAAGAATCGAAAAAATTGCTGTAGCATAATTAATAAAATTTATATGCAGAATATATTTAGAGGCCAAACCATAATCAAAATGACATTCCGTTTGAAAATCGGTTGAGTTTTTATCAAGTTATGACAGTTTGAAATTGGTCAGACTTTGTATCTAACAACTTTACAAGACAAAATTTTTGTCGGACTTGACATGATTTTTTACAGAAAAATGAAAGGTCTCAGAATCAAATTAAAAGTGCTGTTTTATACTAATTAGGACATAAGGTGTTGACTAAAAGTGAAAACTTGAGATTTAAAATTTTGAATTTTCGAAATTTCAAAGGGGGGACCCTTAGCATTTATAATCGAAACCAAGATCTAGGGAAGAAATAATTTTTTAACTAATTTAATTAAATTTAAATGCAGAATGAATTAAGAGGCCAATCCATGAACAAAATGACATTCGCCTTTAAAATCGGACCAGTTTTGAAGAAGTTATAGTAGTTTGAAGTTGGTCTATCCTCTGATCTAGCAACTTTACAAGTCAAAATTTTTGTTCAATTTCCCATGATTTTTTACTAAAAAATGAAAGGTCCCAGAATCAAGTTAAAAGTGTTGTTTTATACTAATTACGATATAAGGAGTTGATTTAAAGTGAAAACTTGAGTTTTAAAATTTTGAATTTTCCAAATTTCAAAGGGGGGACCCTTAGCATCGAAATCGAATCCAAACGTCAGTGGTCGAAAATATGAAATATTCTAAATGCACAACATTTAAATGCAGAAATAATTTAGAAGCCAAACCATGATCAAAATGACATTCCGCTTGAAAATCCGTTGAGTTTTGATCAAGTTATGGCAGTTTGAAGTTGGTCAGACTGCGGATCTAGCCACTTTACAAGTCAAAATTTTTGTTACATTTTCCATAATATTTTACAGAAAAATTAAATGTCTCAGAATCAAATTAAAAGTGTTGTTTTATACTAATTACGATATAAGAAGTTGATTAAAAGTAAAAACTTCAGATTTAAAATTTTGAATTTTCAAAATTTCCAAGGGGGGACCCTTGGCATCGACCTGGATCTGCATAAACTATACGTGCAGTCAGGTACAGTCTCGCCTACAGCTCAAAGTACAGTCGCGCGCATTAAAGTAGTAGTGCTTTTGAGCTTCGATTACTCGTTTAACTGGCACTTTGCAACGGTACTTGTTATAACTTTGATAAGTTTGATGCCTTTCAATGAAAATAAAAATGAAAATCTACTCGGTATTTACATATATATTTGGACTAATAAAAACACTTTGGCGTGGCAAACTGCAAATGCGGCTTGAAAAAAATAATGGCCAATATAAAAAAGGAAGCGCAGCGTGAACTCAAGGGAAAGAGAAATTTGGTAAAGCAAAAGCGGCAAGAGAGAGAGAGAGAGACAGAAAGAAAGGGGAAAGAGTCCGGCAACCGCAAAAAGTTGCTTAGTTGCTTGTCGTGATTGTTTTTTTGGTTTTTGTTGTTCTTGTTTTTGTTGTTGATTTCTAACGGTACCCGGCTCATTTTCCGCCTTCCCCCATCCCACTTGCCGCCGCTGTCAGTGCAGAAAACCTTTTTTAACCACTTCAAAGTTGCTGCTTTTCATAATTAAATTGAAAAATTTATGCGCAATTAAATGGAAAACTTTGCTTTGTGGTTCAAAGCCAAGCAAAAACCAATGGAAAAACAACAACAACAACAACAAAATGTCAGAAATTAAGAATAATAACTTTGACCTGGCGAAGCTGAAATGCCCTTTGCAGACCAGTTAAGAAAATATATGCAAATAATAATATGCTAAAAATTAAAAAAAAAACATTTTTCAACTCAAAACCAGAAATTAATTTTACTATAGAAGTATGCTTTCTTGCTGAAAAAATCTTAAAATTGATCGTAGATTACGAATTTGGGTTACTAATTTTTTTGAAATAATTTATTTATGCACCCTAATGTCCATATTTATTTTAGTAAACAGATCCCAAACTCAAGTTTTTTTGTAAGCTCTAGCTCTTATAGTCTCTGAGATCCAGGTGATAATATGTCTTCCACATATCATATTGCCACAAATATCTTCCCTGTTTATTAACCGATGGCGTGGCCAAATTTAAAAACAAACTTGATATAGGTCAACATCCAAGGAGTATTGTCACCAAATTTGGTTGCTCTAACTTTTATAGTCTCGGAGATAAAGGTGTTCAAATAGTATACTATAATTTGTCACGAATCTAATAGGCTCTTTTTTTTTTGGGTACCGAGCTGAAAACTTCTTAAGATATAACCAACTAATTCAATCTGTTGCGAAAAGAAGGAGCTAGAGTAAATATTCCAAAATTCAATTCGTTGAGCTTCCTTTAGGCGAGCGTTCTTTCACCGTCGGTGAATTTGCCATCGATTTTTGTTCTCAATTTGAATATAGTCAAATTTAGGGTTGCCTCATCGAAATCTTTTCGTTATATTTGACATAATTTGATAAATTGGCTACTCTCTGACTTTGTTTTATTTAATATCCATATTTTTATTTTATATTTTCTATATTTCTTTTTATATATATATCTCAATATTGTCATTTCTAACATTTTCACAATACCCCAAGTTAGCGTATACACTAAAATTGAAAAACTGCAGCAAATTATTCAAAAACAAAAAGTTGCCAGAGGTTGCGAATAATTGCAACTTTGTTTATGATTAAGTATAATATGCAAGCGGTTTTTAAACAATTCTCTTAATGTTGTTGTTGTTGCTTGTTGTCTATGTAATCAAATTGTTAACTAACTATGATGCTCTATTTTAAATGTATGCTTTTTCAGATGGGCGGTATCCACGGTGATGACGCGTCAGAATCTGGTGCCAACGGAAATGCAGCCAACTGAGAATATATCGGCATTGATACCCTACTGGGAAATGGCCAATAATCGCAATGGCAAGATAACCTCATTCTATGACAGCGAGACACGAGGAATGTCCTGTACCGCCCAGGAGGCGTGTAAGGCGGGTGATCAGTTCTTTATCTACTATGGCGATCGTTCCAATGCCGATTCCTTGGTACACAGTGGGTGAGTAACGCTATAAATTATGAATTATAAAAGTAAAGAAAAAAAATATTGAATAATCTCGATGATCGATTAATTCGAGATCATTTAATCGCCTTGTTTTTTTATTTTTAAATGCACATCTGTAAGCGCTGCAATATTTTTACATTAATGATGTATATTCGTAAAGAATGTTAAATTTATTGACTTTTTGTATCAAAAAATTTAACATCGCTGTAAAATAAACAAAAATAAATTAATTTCCTTCTACGAATAGAAGTTTTTAAAGGTTTAAATCTTCTTTAAATTTATTTACGCCTTTCCTTAAGAAAAGTTTCGGTTCAGAAAAAATAATAACAAATATGATCATAAAATTTTTAATGAAATTAAATGTATATCCAAGGTTAGAGTAATTTATTATAAAACAATAGTAACTGCTTTAAAGACTGAGAACATTTAAAAACAGTTGAGAAAATTAAATTATTTTTTGGCAACCGAAACTTTTTTAAAATTTTAAAGATTTGGAGCATTGGTAATTTATTTATTATTTAGTGTCAACTAAGAATGGCTGATCAAGATTTAAATAAATTCATGAAAAATAAATGAAATTAAAATTTAAAATTGAACTGAAACGTCTAAAAGTATAATTGGCTATTTCCACGACCACTCATTTGCCACATTTGCTCACATTTGAATGTGTCAAATTTTTGGCTTTCCACGACCAAATGTGAAACTGTTAAAACATTTTCCATTCACCTGAAATAAATCAGCAGTTCGATTTCTGTGCAAAAATTAAAAATATAAAAAGCTGAAAATAAGTACATTTTTTTTTTTGTTTTGCAATTATAATTCGCGCAAATTTTATGCTTACTTATATTTATTGAACAAAACAGCTGGTTAAAGTGTTAATTGCTTTTTTCACGATTTTATCGATAAACATCGCGTGTTCGATAAAAAAAATACTGACATTCGCCGGGGTGAATGGCAAAAAATCATTACATTCATTATGAATGAGCCAAAATGATCATTCGGATTTTGTACTGAAATTATGTCCACATTCGGTGCGAATGATGGAATAGCAATAGTTCTAACAAAATAACAAATGTAAAAATCCATTTTATAATAGAGTTATTTGTTATTTTATTTGAATAGTTCTAAGCTAAAATAAAATAATTAAGATAAATAAATAAACTAAAAATTTGTTTTTTATACTCTCTTTTTCTCTACACAGATTTGTTGATACCAACAATCCAAAGAACTATGTGGAGCTACGTTTGGGCCTGAGTCTGACGGATGCGTTGAGCAGTCAACGTGCTCTGCTTTTGGCACAGCTGAATATACAGAGTATGCGGGTGCTGCCCGCGCCGGAGTACATATCCGGTGAGCTGTTGGCATTTGTACGGGTGTTCAACATGAGCGGCGATCAGTTGCAACATTGGTGCAGCAATTTGGAGCGTGCTGTCGATTTGTTGCACATTGATTGTGCCCTCGAAACGGACCTGGAGACACGCACCTGGCAGTACTTGTATCAACGTCTTAAGCTGCTGATTGGCGTCTTGGAGTCGACGTTGCATGAGGCAGATGAAGTGCAACAGCTCGAGGCGTTGCAACTGCAGGAGCAGGAAAAGGAGCAGGAGAATGAGGCTGATGCTAAACTAGAAATTGATACGATGCTGTTGCAGTATCGTCAACTCGAGCGTCGTATACTCAACGACGCTTTGCTCTACGCACAGGAGCGCTTGAAGGTCTAAACAGGCGCCCAACTGATGCAAGAAGACGATAACTCAAGTGGCCATTTCAACTGCAAACAAATAACCACTCAACATGCACTATATATATTTTTTTTTGTAATTTATGAATGCATTATGTAACTAATTTAATTTATTTTCATATAAAACAAGAAAACTTCATCTTAACTTAATAACAAACATAATTTATTGCTTAAATTATTGAAAAAAGAAAACGATATCAATTTCGATTTTCGAATGATGCAATTGTGAAATACGTTCAAGAGATACTCTTTTTTTTATTATTTAGTACCTTAACTTGTCATTAAATAATTGTTTTATGTTGGTTTTGAACTATGAAATAAAATGCAATAACATACAATTTGCTGGTAATTTGATATTTGATTTGATAAAACTTAATTTGAAGCAATTAATATCAATTTAAATTAAACTATAAAATAAAATGCAATACCAGACAATTTTCTGGTTTATTTGGTACTTTAAAAACATACAATTCAACTTAATTTGAATTAAATAATTTAAATCCAAGCTGACGCAATTTAAAACCAATGTTTTCCAGTTGTGTGTGAAATTTTGCGGCTTTTATGAGATATCGAATTTAAATTTAAAGCAAACAAATTTCACTTTAAATTTAAAGTTGAAATTTCTTTAAATTTATACAAATTAAATTTTCAATATGATAATTTTTCAGAATAAAAAGAACACATGGAAAATAAGAGTTATTTGCTTTGAAGTTTGTCAAGAGATTTCTACAATTGATACAACTAATAAACAAAACGAGAAAAAGGCAAATAATATCAGCATAATAGCTACAACAACAATAACAAAAAAAAAAAAAAAGAAAATTGAAAAAGAGCAACAAATGCAAATGAGCGTTGGAAATGAAATCGCCTTAAAATGTATGAAAATGCGCTTAAGCGCTTAAGTAGAGCACACACATACATACAAACACACACACAAACACACACACAAACACACACACTCACATACACACACACACATAGAAAAATATACATGCATATATGTATCAACATAAAGCATGGATTAAAACAAGCAATGGCTCTAACCACGTGTATGTGGGTGTGGGTGTCAATGTGTGTGTGTGTGGTAAATCTGTGTGTGTGCGCCTGTGTGTGTGTGCGTAATTTATAAAAGTTGTAACTGTTGTCCCCATAAACGACGTTGATGAAATCCACACAAGATGGACAGAAATAGCATAGATAGAGATAGAGCGAGAGCGAGAGAGAGAGGGAGAGAGAGAGAGAGAGAAGAGAAGATAATATTTTATCCTAATTATGTTCAAATATGTCAGATTATACCCATTGAACTCAGCGACTATAGAGTAGATAGATTTAGCAAACTCTTTATAAACCCAATTAAATTCTTGTATATTTTAGAAAATCTTTTACCTACCTAAAATATTTTGCAAATGCTCAAAAAAGGTGCATTAAGCAAAATTTGGCATGTATTTATTCAAATAAGTTTTTATTGTATTTTTTCTTAATCACTGTTTACTTTTTCCATACTTTTAATTGATATTTTTTCAGAAACTTCATATTGTCATGTAACTTTCTCAAAACTTAACCGATTTCCATGTCAATTTTTATCATTATTTTACCTTTATTTCTACTCTGCATCACAATTGGAAAATTTAGTTTTATTTCAGTCATTGTCTAATTTTTCCACAATTTTACTTTAATACTTTTTCAAAGACTTCAAACTGTCATACTTTTGTCAAATCTTAGCCAATTTTCTGACGTAATGTCAATTTTATCATTATTTGACCTCCTATTTGGAAAATATATTTTTTTCCATTACTGTCCTTTTATTTTCATTCTTTCGATTCCCCTGGCTTTTTTTTTTTAAACTTCAAACTGTCATAACATTGTGAAAGCGATAAGATAAGAGCAAAGAAACAGAAAAACTGCAATACATAAAAAGATTTTACAAAATGGAAAGTCAAAAAAATTAAAAAAAATTGGAGACAAAGAATTTACAAGTAGACAGATTGAGAAGAGTTAAAACGTAGCTAGAGAGAGCATGATTTCCATTTCATTGCAATTGTAAATCATAGGCACGCACACACACACACTCTACACACGCACACACACACACTCTACACACGCACGCACACACACTCTACACACGCACGCACACACACTCTCAAACACTCTCACACACTCGTACACACACATGCACACACGCAGTGTCAACAATTTGGATTTGGTCATTTGGAAAGGATTTTGCCTTTTTTTTTTGGTTGAGTTTTACGAGGCATGTTGCATAAATGTTAAGCTGCTTAACTTAGAGCCAGCACTATGGCTATGACTATGGCCATGGCCTGTTAGCTGATTGTGGGCGTGGCCATTTGCCTAATTGCTTGACAGCAACAAAATTGGCCAGTGCAATTAGCAATCAGTTGTTGCCGCGAGGGCTACAAATGGAATGGAATGGAATGGAGTGGAAAATGCTGGCAACTTTAAGTAATGCAATTGCAAATCACCAAACCTACATAACAAATTGAAACAATTAAAAACTTTCGAGTCTAGAGTCGAGTAGGATTCAAAGTTGGATTATTACTACTCTACTGCAACATATCCTGTGAATAGGAAATTTATTCATTTCATTTCTAATGAGGTTTGTAAGTATTAATGAAAATCGCAGCATTACATTTTGTTTCACAGCTTCAAGCACCTTAAGCTTGAGAACTAAATAAAATTTGTGATTATGATAATTACCATTCGAAAATCCTATTAAAGTTTCTAAAGTTCAGCTTATATTTTTCATTTTTTTGTATTATCAGTTCCAGTTTTCACTTCCGGCACCAGCAGTTAAAATCTTTTAATTGTTCTAATTTCATTTCAGAAACCTTTTGCGTATTGAATTCACTTTGAGTTGTTGAATTTAAGTCTAATAAAGTCAAAAAATATAATTTTGATATAGTAGGCTATCGTAAAAAAATACATTTGAAACCCTAAAAAATAGAAAAACTTCAACAGGAAAACCTGTATATATATTTTTATTGAATCACATAAAATATAATACCAAAAAAAATTTGTTTGCACTTGTAAGCAAAAAAATTACTGATGAGATTAATTGGAATGTACTTAACAGATTTAGTGCATCTAGCTCTGAGCATCTCTGGAATATGTGTGTTCATACAGACAGATGCTGATTAAGATTATATAATTTATAAATTTTATTCATACTTTATTTAACTGTGTACTTTATAGCATTTAATATGCCCTTTTCTGTCTGCTCTATAAAGCGCAAATAAATTGAGTACCCTTCAACACAGAAATAAAATTTCGGGTCAAAATCAATGCAATGCGGTGTCAGAAGTACGCTAATCCCGGATTTTCTTTTACCAAGTACAAATTAATTGATTCAAGCACGATTTTAAATTTGACTTTTAGCAAATAATATGCTTTCGTGGTTCCATAAGATTTATTTTAGTTGAATTAAATATTTTAGAAATCTGTGTGTTTTTTATGCTAAGTCGTTGTCTTGAGTTAACATTAATATTCAATATTCAATACCTACTTAAAATAATCATGAATTTTAAACTTGAATTTTAGAATGCATTTTTATAACCTGAGCCCATTGGAAATGGGCAAAAAAGGGTAAAATATGTTTGGCAGAATGTATGTAACAGGCAGAAGGGGGCGGGGCAGACCTCGCAAAGTATATATGTATATACTCTTGATTAGGATCAACAGCCGAGTCGATTGAGCCATGTCCGTCTGTCTGTCCGTCTGTTTGAGATGTCGATCTCAAAAACCATAAAAGCTAGAGACTTCAAACTTGGTATGTAGGTTCCTGGATACCATAGGCAGATCAAGTTTGTTTATATTTTGGGATCGGACCACTATATATATAGCTGCCATAAGGACGATACATCGAAAATGAAGTTTAAGTATGAAAAAGTTTTTTGTTTGCTGAGATATCAGAACCAATTTGATAGAATATGCATCTGGACGAAAATCAACTTTTATAAAAAGAGTATCTGGGCTCAGGGTATCCTATTGTCGAGCGTGCTCGACTGTAGCCGCATCTCACCGCGAGCGAAGCGAGCAGGAGGCGGAGCCCCTTTGGTTTTGTGTGCGCTTTGGTTAGCGAGTTTTGAAAGAAAACTAAAGCAATGTAAAGTGCAAAAAGTCGACAACAGCAGCAATCGATGTTAAATGGCAGGCATAGAAATACTAAATGCACACACACACACACACTTATATATACTAATACACACACATATATATATATATACATGTGTATGTACATATTTCAATCAACTGCCTAAACACTTTTCAATTTTCAATTGAATTGCAAGCGCGAAAATTGACTGGCAACTGATGTTGCTGCTGTTGTTGCTGCTGTTGTTGCTGCTGTGGCTGTTGTTGTTGTTGTTGCTGCTGTTGTTGTTGCTGCTGTTATTGCTGTTGTTGCTGTGGCTGTTATTGCAGTGGGCGGCATTGTGGCTGTGGGCAAGTGGGCGTGACAGCGGCAGCATACCAAAAATAGCTATTCAAGTGTCAAATCAAATGTCGAGCAAGTGGGTTGAGGGTGGTTTGTGGAGAGTGAGGAGAGGTGTGTGGGGGGGGGGGGAGGGTTGTGGTACTCTCAGCGGTTGCTGGCATTACCGATGACTTTGTCGCGCCATTTTAATGACATTTTCCAAAGTGTTTGCATTTGCAATTTTCCAGCTGCCGCCAGGTGGAGTGGTGAATGTGGTGGTGTGGTGGTGCGGGGAATGGGGGGAATGGGGTAGGTGACAGGCTATACCTCAAATCAAATATGCATATCACTTTTAGCTATAGCTAACAGTACACCATAACTAAGTACACTTCAAATTTTAGTGCACAATGCATTGTTATTTTCTGTGCATCATCCTTGTCATGAATAGCATTATCATTAGCATTAACATTGTTGTTAATATTCGCTCTATGTATAAACAAACCAACAGCACATCATGTGGTTATCAATTGGAAATTTAGTGGTGCCTATTTGAGCCTTGTTTGTTTTCAGTTTAAAGTCTACAGTTTGTCTACATTTGTCGCAAATTGGAAACCAAATAAAAGACAAATTAATCAAAGTCAATAACAGCTGTTAAGCTTAACATTATGCTGTTAACTAACGCAGAATACCAAATAGACATATGTTAATTTCGATCGACCTAACATAATATGTTAACATGTGGTTCTGTTAACGAATATTTGATCTGATTAAATATGATTTGAAGACATCAACTTTGTTATATCAAAAGTAAAATAAAACAATTTTTTAAATTTATTAAGTTTAACTCTATTATATTTTTCCTTATAAATTAATGCACTAGTCAAAATTTTTTTTTTTTTTTTAACACTTCAAGCCAGAACCATTAACATAGTGTTGACTAAAAGAATTAATATTAGTGTTAACTTAACGACTTGCTGTATACTTACAGACAACCATAACAGTCTCACTTAACAGCGCGAAATATTATTGAGAAATCTAAAATGCTATTATTTATTTATTTATTGTCATGCTATAAAAAGCCGACACTTAAATATACATTTAAATTAACAAATAAATAAAAATATTACTGTGTAATGTAAATGTAAATGTAAATATAAATATAAACATTCTGGGAGTAGCTAAAATGAAAAAGGAAACGATTGGTCTAACATTTGTTGCAAGGATTGGGGAACACCCAGAAAAAACCCAATCAGCCAAGATAAAAATTAGAGATTAGTTAGAAAATTAATATTAATATTAATATTAGTTAGAAATACTAATATAGAGGCTTTAATAGGCTTTAATTTTAACAGTTTTTTTTTTTTTTTCATGCGTTGTTATATTAATTTATATCTTTTTTAAACTTATGTGGATTTTATTAAGTTAAACTTTTGTTAACATGATTGTTATATTGTTTAAGGCCTGTTAATTAATAAGAATTCGCTGTAACTGAGCAGCAATTGCTTAACTTTTCTTTATTAACAAAGACACACACACACACACATTGACTTCATACGTTCGTCAATAGCTGGATAATAATTTGGCCACGCTGCGTATACGCAATGCACGCATAACGTATACGCAGCGTCGACTTGTAAGGGTCATTTAAAGGAATAAATAATGCGTCAGATACACACACACACACACACACAGGTATATATATGCAATTTATATGTATGTGTGTGCAGACAATATGAATAAACATATGTTTCAGCTGGAAACGAAGCGAAGCCGTCCAAAAGTTGCCTCCTGCTCTTAAGGACAGTTTCTGTTGCTGTTGCAGAAACGTTACGAGGGAGTTAAGTGTGTGTATGGTGTGTGTGTGTGGTGTGTGTGGTGTGTGTGTGTGGCAGGTATGCCATAAAAACAGATTGTAATCTGCGTAAGTGGAAGTGGCCACATTTGGTTGCAAGACTGTCCGTGTCAGTGGCGCATGCAACAACACAAGCCGAGCATGAAACAAGTAACTGCACAGTAAGAGTGTCATCGACTAGCAAATACCCTGGATTTCCTATACGAATGTCAAAATACAAATAAGATAAGGAAAACTCAGAAGCATTTAATATTTAAATAAAAAATTAAGGAAACCAAAACTAGGAATAAAATATAAAAATTCAGAAATAAAATTTAAAAGACAATAATTAGAATACTACGATTTTGTATAAAATATGTTTGATTTTGGGCTTTTAGTTTATTTAACCACTGTTTTATATTTTTGCAAAGTTTTTGAATCAATCTAATAAATAAACCAGCATAATTTTTAAACTTCTCTAATATCAATTCTACAAACCCGAAAGTTTTTCAGAGCCTGTAGTCAGATTAAATAGAAAATACATTTTCAGCTGTGTGTTTAAGCCAAGCGACCGCTTCTCAGTCTGATTATAATTTACAGGGTATTAAAAACGAATAATAATAGCCAGGGAACTGGAAGAGCTCAAACTCATTTTCGACTCGAATGTTTTTGTCTTGCTTCAATAGACTTAAAAATGGATTGGTTTACTCAAATATTTGCATGTGGTCTTTGCAGTTGTCAGTTACAGTTGCAGTTTGCCATAGCCTTATGAAAATTCCAAAAAGAAAATAAAAGAAATTGCAGGAATAGAAATTCGAAATTATTGTGTGAATTTCCAAGGCTCATAGACTAATAGAGTTCAAGCTCTAGATAGAACAAAACAGTTGAATTGACAAAGATTTTACCACATAAACCCCAATTCAACCCTTATCCAACCCTTATCCAACCCTATCCCTATAATTTATAAATTTGTAGCAATTTCGACAGCTTTGCTTTAAATTGTAGTGTGTGTGTCCCTTGTTATTATTCCAGTTGTAATTGAGAACTGCATGCAAAATGACAAATTCCACAATCCTGTTGCATTTATTATACGAGTACACTGATAAAAAATGTTCTTAAATCAAGATTTTGGTCTCAGAACTAAGATTTTTGGTCTAAAAAATGCGTCGAGAACATACAATTCTTAAATTAAAAAAACACGTCTTGTTTTTAAGAACATTTTAAATAAGAAATGTTCTTGAAATTAAAATAAAAAAATTAAAATATTGAAAATGGTTTTTAAATTTATAACTTTTTTTTTTTTAATTTTTCTTGGAAATTTTATAAAAGTTAAATAATCTTATTTTAAGAACAAAACATTTAAGATGAATGTTTTTGATTTTAGAAGTTGGTCTTTTTTTCAGTGTACATATAGTATTTATACTTTCTTAACAATTTAAGATTTTTATTCTTATATTAAGATTTGAAGATTTTTTAGATTAATAATCTTAGTTTTAGTAATTTGGTCTTAAAATAATCTTATTTAAAGAACAAAATATTTAAGATGAATGTTCTTGATTTTAAAAGTTGCTCTTTTTTTCTCAGTGCACTCGTATTTACAGTGTCAGCGACTCTGACTAAAAGTATCGTTTCACAGCTGAGAGAAGCAACAAGGAAAGTCTTCTCTCTGTAAGTCTCTCGCCTTGTGATTTAATTCCCCTGAAATACCTTGAGGTTGCAAAAGAAATACAGTTGCAGTGCTTCTTATAAATGTTTTACTTATATTTGATGTTTACTTCTTTCTTGCTTACATTTCAGTTCATTATTATTTTGATTCCTTCTTCAGTTCTCATATAACTACTCGTTTTACATTTCGCTTCGTTTTTCTGTTATTTATTTGTACTTTGTTTTCTTGCTTTCTTTATTTATTTACACGTTCGTATATTTGCCACTGCTTTATTTTTTTTCTCGTTCCCCTTAGTTCTTACTTCTCTGTTTGCTTCTTCCATGCTTATAAGTTTATATATTTAAGTTCTGATTTCCTAACGTCTTCTAATGCTTCTCACTCAGTTATTTATTTCGTCGATCCACTTTACTTAACTTCTCATGTTAATCCCCTTTTTGGTTCAGAATTTGCTTCAATAGAGAAGTTACTCCATTAACTCGGATCTTTTCGAAACTTCTGCCCTTTGATTCTCACTATTGCTTCTCACCTTGTTACTCACTTTGTTCCTTTTCTTTTTTTTGCTTTTAATCTCTTCTCTTCAGTTTCACTTTTATTTCACTTTTCTGTTTTCGTAGCATCTTTCTTTTTTTTGCTTTCACTTTGTGCTTTGTTTAGCTTCTCACTTCTTCTCGCTTTTTTTTTTTCCTTTATTTTTCTTTTCTTCCATCGTTTCTCTTTGTTCATCAGTTTCCTTGATCGCGATCACTTTTTTCGCTTTTTTTTTTTTTCTCCTTTATTTTCTCTGAGCCTTCACACGTTTCTCTTGCTTTCACTTCATTTCCCATTATCCCTTATGACAGCTCATCAGCTTCTCTTTTCCTCTCCTACTTTTATTTTTTGCTTTGTTTTTGTCTTTGCTTCTCTCTTTGCTGCTCACATTGCTTTTCACTTGAGCTTCTCACTTTGCTTTTTTTTTTTGCTTACAGATTTTTCTTCTCCTTTGCATCACTCTTTGCTTTCCTTTTCTTTTCTTCTTTTATTCTCATTCAATTCTAATTTCAAAAAAAAAAACTGATTTAACTTCTCCCTTTGCTTCTCACTTTCTCTGTGCAATATGCAAAAATGACAAACGTCAGCCGTTTTGCCTTTTTGCTCTTTTCGTTGCTGATTTGATCTAAATTTCAACAAGATTGAATTTAGCTTGATTTTTCTTTGCTTCTTTGCTTCTGTTTTCTTATCGGATGCCTGACAGATTGTTATTTAAATCGAATTCAATCTTTGTTGTAGTTGTTGTTGTATTTGTTGTAGTTGTTGTTGTTGTATTTGTTGTATTTGTTGTTGTTGTTGCTCATATCTTTAACAACTTTCGCTTTTGCTTTTGCTCGAGTTGATTCTATTTAAGATGCCTTTTCTCTCTCTATACATCTAACTATCTCTCACTGTCTCTCTCGCTCTCTTTCTTTTGCTACTCAAGGCCTCTAGACATTGATAGGGACACACTTGCATATATGAGTAGCTGAGTAACTGAGCCAAGTGGCAAGGCAGCAGATGTTGCTGCTGTTGTTGCTGCTGTTGTTGCTGCCTCTTCTTGAGCCTCTAACAAGGTTACCTGGCCAACTAATTTGCAAGAGACGTGACTGTACTCGTTGCAAGGCTCTTGTAGTGTTTGTTAGCAATTAACTGGGCCATTGTTGTTGTCAACAGCAGCTGTTGTTGCTGCTGTTGTTGCTGCTGTTGCTGCTGCTGCTGTTGCATGAATTCTTGCACTTTGCATTGGCAATAGCCACGCAACGGCAGCTGCTTATTTTATTTGCTAATTGCAACACTCAACAGACAAGACGAGAAGCACAAGAAGCAGCAGCAGCAGAAGAAGAAGAAAAGAACGAGCTCTCGACAAGTGCTCGACAAGTTTTGCAGCAACAACAGCAACAAGAACATTCTTGTCGCCAGAGGGCAACAGCATCCTTGCAATCTACCGCCTTGCCACGCCCCTTGCCCCTTGCCCCTTGTTCCTTTTTTCCTTGCCTGCTGCCTAGCCTGGCAAACAAATTAAAAGTGACGCATCTTCTTTTCTCTACCACGTCTTCATCTTGCACGTTTGCCATCTTTTTTCCATTTCCTTTTTCTCTTTTTTTGCCTGCTTTTTTCAAGAATTTTGCGTCGCCTGATTCTTCAGTTTTGTGCATTTCAAGCAACTCTTTCACTTACAAGTGAAGCGTGTAGAGAAAGGGAGCGAGAGGCAGTTGCTGCAGTTGTGGGGATTCCCCTGTTTTCTTGCTTTCTAGCTGCCTAAACACAACACACACTTGACTGCACATTCCACAATGCCAGCGGCTCGACATTAAACCCAAAACTTGAGTAGAGTTGCCATTCTTACTTCAATTTGCTAAAAAAATTTCCATGGTTTTTATTTTAAATCATCAACTAAATCGGTAATTTTACTCAGTTGCTCAAACGTTCTTAAAAGATATGATTGGATACTTTTTTTTAGTTGTTCGATTGATTAAAAACTTTATGATATAATTATCTTTTTCTATTAATTCACTCATTTATTCAATCATTGATGGAAAGTCTTTCAGATAAGCCTGTAATTTTAAGCACTCATTGATGATACATTTTTACTAGTTATATATATTTATATAAATTTTTTCTTTAATACCATATTCTATTTTAGCAGGAAAATTCATTTTTTATTTTATATAAATTATGAATTTAGACAAAATCACACTTTAACCGCACCGTTACATAAATGTTTAACACTTTTAATTAAATAACAGCTCGCTTACATGGCAGCAAAATTCTGTTAGGTTACTAACAGCTCATTTAGATGAAAGTAAAAGCTTCTTAAAACATGTTAGCTCTTTAACAGCTCATGTACATAAGAGTTTAACATATAAGAACTCACTAACATAACATAATTTGGTTAATAAGATCTGTTATTTTGTATAACAGCTCATTAACAGGTAAAGACTGTTAAGGTCTGATATTTCAAATTTAAATGACAGTTTATTAACATAACACACAGATGTTGCTTAAAACTGTTTGGTGTTTTTAACTTCTTGAAAATCAAGAGTAAAAATAGCTTCTAAGTCAGACTTCTTCTGTGTATGCTTAAACTAAATTTAATCTCTAATAAAGCCAAAGACTTAGAAAAACAGTTGACGATAACATTACACGGTAATTCTGAACTACTTTTGTGGTGATTCTCAATAGCATAAACATTGAACAATTGAAACAATCCAAAAATATCAGTTGGTTAAATGCGAATAAGCCAGAGTTGTCGCTGTCTGGCAAATTGGGAGTGCTAGAAAGCTAAAGACACTAAAAATCCTTATGAGAATTGCTAAAGAAAATGTCAAACAAGCTAATAACAAGAAGAAAGTGATAGAGAGAGACGGCAGAAGCGAATCTGAAAAGGACAGGCGAAGACACATTTAGCACGGCAGTTAAAGTCAACACGCATACGCCATGGTGTACATGAAAAGCGAGAGAGACAGAGAGAGAGAGAGAGAGAGAGAGCGAGAGAGAGACAGAGAGAGAGAGGCAGAAGAGAAGGAAGGTAATCCGTACAAAATACTTGTACATGTGATGCATATTTCATTGCATATCTGTGTGTATATGTATATGTATGGCCAGGGCCAAGTTTGGACATGTCTGCATGCATGTCTATGCATGTCCTATTTGCTATTAGATATTCATGTTTGCCAGTTTTCACAACTGATGTAATTTTCATATGCATCGATAGCAAAAGCAAATTGAATATGATAGAGTTAGAGCGTTGAAAATGGGAAAGGGTAGGAAAGGGTATAAGTAAAGGAGGGTGGGGAGGGGGGGGTAGGGAACTGAACTGGCTATTTAAGTATGAATAATATGTAATAAACGCTTGTGCTTACAATAACAATAACAATGACATTGCTGATGACTTCATGATGACTTCATAATGTTGTTGGTGCTTAAAACTAATGTGATTTCATCTGGCAAAATCCACAAAGAGAAAGCGAGAGAGAGAGAGCATTGAGAGAGAGAGTCTTAAATGTTTTATAAATTGTTCATTTATGCACACACATATGTGTGTGTCCTTTGGGTTATATGTGTGTGTGTGTATGTGTGTGTGTGTGTGTGTGTGTGTGTGTGTGTGTGTACATTACGCAATCAGCCAACAGCACAAAGTGTCCACGGGGATTGTCAGCGGCAACAAATTGACAGACAACGGCCCAAAAGCGTCCACTAAAGCTGAACACTGCCGTGCTTAGCGGGAAGAGAGAGAGACAGAAGTAGAGAGAGAGAGAGAGAGACAGAGGGAGAGAGCAAGCGAGCTTAGTGTTAAGAGAGTTGCAGGCTCCCAAAGGCGTTAGAGAATGTCAGCTTCATCTGTCAACTGACAACAGCAAACACATATGTATGTGTGTGCGTGTGTGTGTGTGTGTGTGTGTGTATGTGATAGTGTTGTCAGTAATTCAAGGACTAAATTTGCTAATTTGCTAAAAAGAAATTGCTACAAAGCTGTTTAAATACTAACAAATTTTATTTACGAACTTTCCAAGAATGTATAAGCATAAAAAAAATACAAAAAATGATGCACTAAAAATCATAATATTCTAAAATCGAATAGTTCTTAAACATAGGCCAATTAATTTGAAATAAATTTGTACCCATCGAGCTTAGCGACTCCAAAAATATAACCTAAAAATTAAATCTACATTTTAAGAACAAAAGAAAAAAAAAGCAATACCAATAATTTTATTACACAATTTGTAAATACAGCAATGAATTTAATCAAATATTGAGTATAAATGATTTTCCAAATATAGTTTGTTGCTTTGTGATATTTAAAAAAAAGTTTAAAATCCCAAGAGCTTTAAAGTAGGCAGATTTTTAATTTGAAATAAATGAGTTGTTTTAAAAAGATTTCTTAAAGTTATTTTTTTTCATCTAGGTAACCATATGTACCAGAAAAAGTTTGTTTGGTTAAAAGCTCATGGGAAAAATATTTGATTTTGTTGTTGTATAACGTTATCAATTATCCAAAGCTTAAATTAAGCCAACGGAAATTTTAGATGAGTTATGCAAACAACGAGATACAGTAGATAACTATAAATTAACATGAATTTTAGAACCATGAAAAATCGTTTCTAAAAAATCACTATTAGAAATTGTAAAATACGAATAACCTTATGATTATAGTATTAATTAGTTTATTAAAATTTTCATTTTATTCTCCATAATTTCAGTATTTAAAAGCAGCTGCTCAATATTGGAAAGTATCCGTAACAATATCTCATTTTTTATAAAGAAAATTTTTATTTTCTGAAGAATATTGAAGTTATATTTTTCAGATTTAGAAAACCTTAGTCTCGCTAGAAAATAGCTAAAATGACAACGCTGATGTATGATTGTGTGTTGGGGTCAGTGGCTCAAATTCCCACCTCTGATAAATTAACATAATTGTACTATTTTTCACAATATGACAGCTTCATAAATATTAAATTTTAATTAATTGAATGACGTTAAGAGTTGCATTTGCAACACTTGCCGAACATTTCTCTATCTGTATGTGCGTGTGTGTGTGTGTGTGTGTGTGAATTTAATGCTGGCAATTAGCGGACGCTCAACAGTTTCATAAATAACAAACAATTAATCAAAAGATGCGCAACACCAACAACTGCCAAAACTATATACAAAATGGCGACTGACATTTCCGTTTCCGCCCAAGCAAGAACAACAACAACAACAACAGCAAAAAAATATATGAACTTTGTCTTGTCGTTGTCGAAATACCCTTAAAGTTAGGTAACTATAAGGAATAGCCATATTTAAAAAAAAAAACAACCTTTTTTTTTTTAGACATTTGGGGCAACAGATGACAAGCAACAAATATAAAAATTGTTCTATGGTAGAGTTTTTAATTTTTGATTTTTTTAATTTAGCGTATTTTCACCTTTTTAGCTATTTTTGGAAGTGACTCTACATTTGTCTTCTTTAGTTGAGAAATTCTTAACTATGCAAGCTCAACTTTAAATAAAGCCATAAATCAAAATTTAAATGAAATGAAATCCTCATTAAATTGATCAGGGAGTAAAACCGGAACCGTTAACCGAAACTAACCGTTTAGTTTTTAGTACCGGAACTGAAACCGTTACCGATTGAAAATTCTCTGTTAAGAACCGACTACCGAAGCGCTTGTACCGGTTCGGTTGTAGTAACGTTGCTGGGTCAAAGAGTTGTCCAACTTCTAACTGTCATAACTTGATCAAAACTGAACCGATTTTCAAGTGGAATGTCATTTTTATCATGATTTGGCCTCTAAATTCATTCTGTATTAAAATTTTGTTCATTTAGAAAATTTAGTTATTTTCGACCAAGATTCGATTTCGATGCTAAGGGTCCCCCCTGTGAAATTTAAAAAATGCAAAATTTTAAATCGTTTAATCAACTCCTTATATCGTAATTAGCATAAAACAACACTTTAAATTTGATTCTAAGACATTTAATTTTTTTGTAAAAAATCATTTGAAATTGAACAAAAATTTTGACTTGTAAAGTGACTAGCTCCGAGGTCTGACCAATGTAAAACTGTCATAACTTGATCAAAACTGAACCGATTTTCAAGTGGAATGTCATTTTGGGCTTGATTTGGCCTTTTAATTTGTTCTGCATTCAACTTTTATTAAATAAAAAAAAAAATGTCTTCTAGATTCCACTAGATATTTATTTCGATGCTAAGGGTCCCCCCTTTGACATTTCGAAAATTCAAAATTTTAAATCTCAAGTTTTCACTTTTAATCGACTCCTTATCTCGTAATTAGTATAAAATAACACTTTAAACTTGATTCTGTGACTATATTTGTTTCGGTTTGATTCCCTGAAATTGATATTTAAATTGATGAACTTCTCCTTTAGAGTGTATCTCATGGTAATAATTAACAATATGGTGTCGGTCGCAACTCTTTGATTAAGTGAACACATTGCAGTCGGCAATCAAAGCCACAGGCGTTCATCAAATATAACGTGACGGCGAAAAGGACCTGCTGGGGATAATTCCAGTACAAATGTAGCCATTTCCAAATTGGACACATGTACATATATTTGTGAGCCAACAATGTACATATATTATTACGTTATATTAATTTGTTTTTGTGCGCATTAAATCAATTAATTTATGCGCATAAATTTGGCCATTGTGCTGCTTTCAATGCCACTGAATAATGCATTATTAATGCATTAAATACAATATCTGTAATTTCGTAACAAGCGCCCAAAAGGGAGTTGCAATTATGATTCATGCGTGTTGTTACCCTGTAATGCAATATGTATGGGTATGATGTATGTGGGAAAGCGTTGTTTGACTAAAAATCAAATTTGAATTGTGTTGTATACCCCTTAAACGTGGGCATGTGGGGTGGTATGTGCTACGACTTGCTATTAAAATAATTTTTTTTTATTATTAGAAGCGGTTGAATAAAATATATTATTGTTATAATAATTACTTTAAACCCTGCAAATAATATAATAAAATATTTGTTAGCTGCTTATGCCTCATTTGTTTGATTTTAAGTGAAATAACGTCTAAATGTTTAAAATTAATATGCAATGCATAATATATGGCTCGATTAGGCGGTTGCCAAATATATTTGATATATTCGGCAGCTGAAAGAGAGAGATAGAGTGCTTGAAAGAGAAAGTCCGGTAATTTTGATGTCAAATAACGCATGCAAATTTGCTGTACTACATAAATAATGAAGCAAGGGAGTAAATAAATAAAAGGTGTATTTAGTTACCAGTTATAGCCGTTAGAATTGTAATTACTAATTATATTCAGTTGCAATACTGCATATTAATTTAATCTCACTGATATTGTTAATTATTTATATTAGCCTTGCAAGCCGCTTTTAATTTGATATTCTCAATTATTTTCCGTTTGGCCAGAATTTTTAAAGCAAAAAAAATGTGTACTGTATACTATACTATATGTACTATATTATATTATGTCGGTTATATTTTTGGAGTTGCAAAATTCGCTTGGCATAAATTTTTATCAATTAAATCAATTATTATTTTCCTCTTTCATACAATTATTTAATTAACATGAAATTCTGCATACCATCCTTTTAAGTTCCGTCTGCTGTTAACTAGTGTGATATTGAACAGTGCTAGTAAATTGTAAAACGCCTTTGGGCGGTTACGTAACTAGCAGCTTTTGATCAAGCCAAAGCGCTTGCTGTTAATAACAGCAGGAAAATGCTAAGTTGCTGTCACTGTTAATTGAGCAGACGACTGTTAAACGTGAATGGCAACAAAAGCGAAGAAGAAGCACGTGATTCTTGGAACTGACAGCTAGTGCCAAAAATACCAATTTAAATCGTTCTTTCTTTTTTTCATCTTGCACATATCAGACACAATAATGGCAGCCAAAACGTACAAAATTGGAGATTTTGTATTTGCCAAAATGCGAGGATATTCGCCATGGCCAGCAAAGATTATAGAGAACATTAACAACAACAAGTACAATGTGTACTTTTATGGGACCGGACAAACTGGCGCCCGTCTAATTGCAAAGAATATCTTCAATTATGTGGAGAATAAGGAGAAATTTGTCACTGCCAAGACCATGAAACGTGTCACGTTTTACAAGGCCGTCGATGAAATTGAGAACGCACTTCGTGGCGAGGATGTGGCTTTGATCACTGACCAAAAAACAACAAAAACAACAAAACCAATATTAAAACAAACAGCAACAACATCAGGAAATTCTGTTGTTGACGGCAGCGTTCAAAAAGCACGTGAAGAACGAAAGCTAAAGAAGCAAGTGCGATTTGTGGAAAGCGATGCAGAGGATTCCACTATGGATTACGATTCCGATAATTCCGATGAAACCAGCTCGATTTACAGCTCGTCTGCTGTTAATACACCTATGCATACAGGTTTCACCGTACAGGTTAGTGAATATAAATGAATTCAGTTGATATAACCTTGCAGAAGGTATTCTAAAATTGTCACGATATGTTTATACACATAACATAGTAATGGAGGCGTGGCAAATCCCATAAAACTAGTCTCTCAGTTTAAAAGCAATCTTGCATTTTTGAAAATCAAGTTTTATTTTTCAAGATATCTTAACTAATTTCCCAGATTGTGGCAATATGAAATTGCCTTACAGCTGCTCATCAAATTTAATCAATATCGAATTTTTATATGTGTAAAGCTTTCAAAGAAACTATCGGTTCAAATGGAACATTTAGTATAAGAAACTTTCTTGTTTTTTAAAATATTAAAACCAAACTCGCTGTTTTTCTAAATATTATAATTTTACAGCTTCTGACCAAATTTGGTTAAGATCGATTCGCTAAATCATATAGCTGTCATAGAACTATCGGTTCAAAATGAACATTTAGTATAAGAAACTTTCTTGTTTTTCGAGATATCTTAAGCAAACTCACGGATTATGTGCTCAGTACTGTTTCTCAGCTTCTGACCAAATTTGTTTAAAATCGGCTTACTATTTCATATAGCTGCCATTGAACTATCGCTTAAAAATCAACCTTTTTGTTTGAAAAACTTTGTTGTTTCTTAAGATATTTATATTAATCTTACATAATTTGTATTTGATAATTTCTCTCAGCTTCTGAGCAAATTTGTTTAAAATCATATAGTTTTTATAGAACTATCGGTTAATGATCAACCTTTTGTATGAACAACTTTGTTGTTTTTTAAAATATCTCAACCAAACTCACAGATTATGTTTTTGATGTTGCCTTTTAACTTCTGACCAAATTTGGTTAAAATCAGTCTTCTATATCATATAGCTGCCGTAGGAACTATCGCTTGAAAACCAGCCATTAGTATAAATAAATTTGTAGTTTCTTGAGATATTTTAACCAATCTTCCATGTTATGTATTTTGGACTGTCTTATATATTTTAAAAAAATTCGGTGCAAATCGTTCCAGCATATCAATATAGCTGCCATTGAGCGTACGGTCGAAAGTAAATATTTGCTATAAAAGTTCATTTTATTATTTTTTAAGACAACACAATTAATTTCAGAGATTGTGTATTTGATATTGTCTGACCAAGTTTGTTTAAAATCTTACTTCTATATCATATGGCTTTCATTCGAAAAATAAGTAGAAAATAATTTGCTAGGCTATCAAACTTTATTTATTTTTTATTTTTTTTTGTAATTCATGTACTTATTCTACCAATCTATCGACAGGTCGCTGCAAAAAATCTACTTATGGTCTACATCCCCACGACCGAGTCTCTGGGCATTAAAATCGACTATGGGAAACCAGAGAGTTTTGCAAATATCGCCGCGGAAATTGCTTGGATGAAAAAAGCACGTGAGGAGGCAATTGAATTGAAGCAACAATTGGAAACCGGACAGATTGATGCTGAATCAATGCCAGGAAGGTTTATAATCGATCCAAAACCTGAGGAAATACCCAAGGAGGAGGCAGAGCGATTCTTTAAGGAATTGATTGGAATTGAGGATACCCTGTTAACAGAGCGAAAGTTTCTACAGCTATCATATGAATTGAGAGACTGCTTGGGATTTACCCAGGCCAATGTGGGCAGATCTCTGCGCATACTTGAAGATTTAAAAAAATTACATTTGACTCAATTGATGCTGATGCGCACTCCTGAAAGTGTGCAGATAATTGAAAAGGTGCGTCGCTACACTGGCAATATAAAAATATGGAAATTGAACGCATCCGATCAATTGGAGTTTGACACATACGCAAAGAAAATACGTGATCTTTCAACTGCCATTTATGATGGCTTCAAGATGCTCATCAATTTCGAGCTTGTTCCAGACAATACATTCCGTAGGGAGTTTAACAAGCAACTTCGTCTCTTTAAAAAATTTACCAGGAATACCAACGTGGAGCTCTGCTCCGCGATGAGCCAGCTCACTTATAATAGTCTAATCAAAACACAAAATGTGGTAAATAAATAGAGAACACAAATTGATAATCAAAATAAATATAAATACAAAGGTTTGTATGAAAACACGTGTACTCAGAAACAATTTGAATAACAATCTAATCAAAACCCAAAATGCGGTAAATAAATAGAGAACACAAATTGATAATCAAAATAAATATAAATACAAAGGATTGTATAAAAACACGTGTACTAAGAAACAATTATTGAATAATTGAATAATTTTTTTTTTAACACTTTAAAACATCTATTTAAAACGAATAACATTTAAAGACATTCACAAGAATTAACAAGAATGTTTGTTATACACACATATGAACAATCATTGTAGCAACTGCAAGATATTCACATATTTATAATTTGCGGTTATTAAATACACACAAATTGATAATCAAATTTAATATAATTACAAAGGCTTATATCAAAACACGTGTACTCAGGAACAATTATTGAATAATTGGATTATTATTTTTTTTTGCACCTTATATAAAACATGTATTTAAAACGAATAACATTTAAAGACATGTACAAAAATTTAAAAGAATATTTCAAATACACAAATATGAAAAATATTCACATATTCAAAATAAACAACACACTTCTTTATTTGCGTTTAATAAACAGAGAACACAAATTGATAATCAAAACAAATATAATTTTAAAGGTTTATATCAAAACACGTGTACTCAGCAACAATTATTGAATAATTGGATTGTAATTTTTTTATTTTTTTTTAACCTTATATTAAACATGTATTTAAAAAGAAAAAACATTTAAAGTCATTTCACAATTTACAAGAATGTTTCTTATACACAAATATAAAAAATATTGACATATTCAAAATAAACAACACACTACTTTAATTATAAAGGCTTATATCAAAACACGTGTACTCAGGAACAATTATTGAATAATTAATTTGTAACTTTTTATTTTTTTTCACCTTATATAAAACATGTATTTAAAACGAATAACATTTAAAGACATGCACAATTTACAACAAAGTTTCTTATACACAAATATGAACAACCATTGTACCAACTGAATGATATTCACATATTCAAAATAAACAGCACACTACAATTGTTTTGCTATTATTCTTAGTTTTGTAAAAATGTTGAAATTTTTTTTATAAAAAAAGTATAATAATAATGATAATAAATAGATAATGATTACAAAGCATTTGAGCCGGCATGGCTTAAATATTAAATATTTCAATTATTCAACCACAAATGATAAAATTCAAAACATACAAAAAATGCGTCAAATGTGCGGGTCATTGGGTTAAATGTGACACAAATACACACACACACACACACACATTTATACATATACGCATATGAGCGACATTTTTTAAGAGTTGAGTGGGTAAAGGAAACTTGGAAAATTGTCTCAAGCAGGCGCTGAATAATTTAAGAACATTATGAAAATGAGGTAACATAAAAACCGCACACAAATTGCTGAAAATTGACCGCACTTAAAGCAGGGACACACACTAATACACAAACATACAACTGTCACACACACACACACACACAAACACACACACACTCCTACCTGCAATACAATTTAAATATTTAATTGCAAGCACAATTTAAAATTGTGTTAAAGCAAAACACAAGCAAAAAAAGCTATAAAAAAACGGAAATTGCGGTTAAAAAATAACAACAACAAAAAATACGAAAAGAAAATCAGAAAAATGGCCGCTAAATGCTGTGTTGACGCCATTTTGTTTGCTTTGTTGCAGCGTTGACCTTTTGTAGAAACTTTGCCGAGAGTCGCTTGTAAAGTATGCAATTGGATATTCTGAAATTCTTCATTAATTACCATTTAAGTACTCGAGTAATTAAAGAAGTAATTGTAAGAGAAAAGCATGTAATTACAAAGGCAAGCGAATAATTATGTTGCAGTTTACAATTATTTGAGGAATTACACAAGTAATTGTAACTAAAAATTGCCTTACTAAAGTAATTAAAAAGCAAGTAATTGAACTGATTATGCTGAAATGACGTTTTCATTACTTAAATAACTAAAGAAGTTATTGTAATAACTAAAAAAATATAAGTAAAATGTTGTTTACAATTACTTGAAGAATTAAGTTTGTAATTACACAAGTAATTGTAACTCAAAATTGCGTTATTTGTTTGATCAAAAGGGCAAGTGCAGTTATTAAGTGGTTAATATTTCCATTTCTTGGTAATTCGGCAATTACTTGAGTAATTGAGGCTGAAAATTATTGTAATTTGCATCAGTAAGCCGGCAAATTGAGCTGCCCTTGCATGTGTTTGTATGTATGTGTGTGTATGCATGCATGTGTGCGACATTTGACTGACGTTTCGGAGCTCAGGTTAACTGCAATGCGCTGTGTGTGTGTGTGTTGCATGCCTCGGGGCTGTGTGCGGCACAAAGGCAAGAAGGTGACCTGATTGACTGAAGAGGGCGGTGCATAGGCATATGTAAAGTATACATATACACACACACACATACACTACCATTTTATACACACTTTGTCTTATAGTTCTCTTGAGTGTCGCGCTGCAAAGTAGGCAACAAATTTGTGTAAGCAAAATGAATGTAATAAAAAATATGAAGAAAATGCACAGCCTAAAACTGATGACATTGCTTTCGTGTGAGTAGGTGTGTGTGTGTGTTTGTGTGTGTTTCATGACGTTGTTTGCTGCAAGTTTTGTCGCAACTGCAGCAACGAACATTCTATGATCCCGCACATTCACGTGACGCATATTCATTTAAATTTCATTTTATATATACACATACACACACACACAGATGAGGTGTATCTATGTGTGTGTGTGTGTGTGTAAGCCACAGCTAAGTGGCCGCAAATGTTGCACTCAAAGTTGCAACGTTGCCAAAACGTGAGCACATCATTTGAATAACTTTGCAACTGCTCATAATGAGCTACTCATTACTCGTTACTCGCTACTCGTTACCCGCTACTCGTTACTCGTTACGCATTACTCGCCATTTTAGTGTTTACACACCGTTTCTCACGCACTCAACAGAAACACTTAATCCACACTTATTTATTTAGAGCAACAACTACCTTAACTAATTGGTTTAGCATGTAGATGTTGTGGTAACTGGAAAAAATAAACTCCAGTATTCTCATTTATCAAATATGCAAGAGGTGCAAGTTGCCGAAGATTTAGGTCAGAAAATTGTCCTCAAAACAAACGAGTTTTAAATATTTTTGTAAGCATAATAAAAACAAAAACAAATAGAAATATAATTTATTGAAAACCAAATATATATAGATGGAAAAAAAAAGCAAACTCTAGAAAATTTAAAGAAACAGATTAAAAGTATAAAAATAGGAAAAATTTAAATTAATTATTTTATTTTTGATTCATCTGTCTGCTGTTAAATTTTCTTTTGAAATGGAAATACACTAATTTCATTTAATTTTGCAAATGTTTCACAATATTAAATAAATCAAATAAGCACTAAATTATTTTCCAAAGATTCTTAATAACTGATACAAGAAAATGTAATGCTTTGTTTTTTTTAGTTGATTGGTTTTTTAGAGTATTTCTTGAACTTGCCCAAATTATTAAGCAGTAAAAGGAAAAAAATCCAAAAGCTAAAATCTATAAAATGTTGTTAATAAAATTTTTTATAATATATTTTGACTTTTCTATATTAATTTATTAATTTCAATTCCCAATTAAATTTTCCATCTTTGTGTATCTTAGTTTTTTTACTCCCCAAATCTGAGTATTTAAAAAAAAGTAATATAAAGAATACAGCTAAAAATAAAATAAATAATGCTAAAAAAAGCTAAGCACAAAAAAACAAAGAAAAAATTAAGATTTAAGCGTTTTTCTTTAGTTTATAAATCTGTTGAGCTTCCAAAAACTGTTAAAAGAAAGCTCGATTAACAATATTGATTTTAGTAATATTTATTAAAATTCAATGCCAAACAAACTTTAACATATTTCAGGTTTTTAAAAACCACAAGAGTCTGTTTAGAAAAAAAGTTTAAAAATGACAACTAATCAATAGGTATGTTGTAGTTCTTCTTCATCTTTCTTTTTAGCTCCAAAAACGATTTTCGGTAATAAAAACAAATTTTCCATTGACTTTTATTTTAGAGGGCAAAGCAAATAAGAATGACATCTAATTATAAACATACTCTCAACTGGCTGATACCCTGCAATAAGTTGTTTTATCAAAGTTTTTGATGTAACAAAAAGACTTAAGTTTTATTAAAAATAATTGAGAATTACATACAACTTGAGAAGCAACTGCAATACCATTTCAAATAATATTCCTTCATCTTATTGTACTTTTTCAATTACAGGGTATAGTATAGTCAATCTCATAGATTGGACTTTGGCATACTTTTGCTGTAGTTACGAATATTTTGAATTATTCTCTCCATTTAATGCAGCAGCAGCAGCAGACCGAAAATACTAAAAACCAGAAAACCAGCAAACCAAAAACCAATCAGAGCAAGGAAACAATACAATTTCACATGCCCACACATATACACACACGCACACACACTTATACACATACATATATATACACACTCCCACAGCGACGCGTATAACTAATTATTTGCCAGTTGAGGGCGCCATACAGTGCGTATGAGTGACGCCTGCTGGCATTGCGTATACGCCATGGCGTACAAAGCGCAATGCCAACGTTCGTTTGTTTTTTTCAATTAGTGTCTTGTAAAAATATTGTCGAAAAACGTTCGAAATGTGCAGAAATGCATACAAAGTTGCCACGCGCTCTTTCTCCCTCTCTCACTGCCACTGCCTCTTACTCTCTCTCTCTCTCGTTTTCTGCCTCTGCTTGTGGCAGCAGTGTTGCCAGATTCCGCTTTGCTCGCCTATGGCAAAAAAAGGGCATAATGTGTTTGGCAGAATGTATGTAACAGGCAAAAGAGGAAGAACCCCCAAAGTATCAAATTCTGGATCAGGATCAACAGCCGAGTCGATTGAGCCATGTCCGTCTGTCTGTCCGTCTGTCCGTTTGCCTTTTCGTCTGTTTGACCGCGTTGATCTCAGAAACCATAAGAGCTAGAGACTTCAAACTTGGTATGTAAGTTCCTGGATACCAAAGGCAGATCAAGTTTGTTTTTATTTTTGGATCTGACCACTATATCATATAGCTGCCATAGGAACGATACATCGAAAGTGAAGTTTAGGTATGAAAAACTTTTTTTTTTGTTGAGATAACAGAACCACACTGATAATATATGCATCTGGACTGGTATTATATATCCTGACCAAATTTAATTAAAATCGGTTAGCTATATCATATAGCTGCCATAGGAACGATACATCGAAAGTGAAGTTTTAGTATGAAAAACTTAATTGTTTGTTGAGATATCAGAACCAAATTAATAGAAAATGCATTTGGGCTGGTTTTATACATCCTGACCAAATTTGGTTAAAATCGGTTAGCTATATCAATAGCTGCCATAGGAACGATACATCGAAAGTGAAGTTTTAGTGTGAAAAAGATTTTTGTTTGTTGAGATATCAGAACCAAACTGATTATATTTGCATCTGGGCTGGTATAATACATCCTGACCAAATTTAGTTAAAAACGGTTAATTATATCATATAGCTGCCATAGGAACGATACATCAAAAATGAAGTGTTAGTATGGGAAAGTTTTTTGTTTGTTGAGATATCAGAACCAAATTATAAGAAAATGCATCTGGGCTGGTATTATACATCCTGACCAAATTCGGTTAAAATCGGTTAGCTATATCATATAGCTGCCATAGGAACAATTGGTCGAAAATCGACTTTTATAAAAGAGTACCTGGGCTTAGGGTAACAAACTATCTGCCGTTCCCGTTGTTTTTAATTAAATGCCAATTTTTTCTTATATTAATTTAAATTTTTAATAACACTAGGTCAACTGCTTTTAGACCTTAAATAAAAAATATATAATAATTTCCTACTACCATTGTTTTGGGTTTGTAATTTTTATTTATATTTAAAATGCTTCCTAATATTGTTTTTCTAATTTTTATTTCCTACTTTTGGTAATTTATGGTATTATTTTTCGACGTTTGTTTAGGGAATGATAGTTTCTATAGAGTATATAAAGATTTTATTGAGTTTGTTGAAGCTATTTGGTCAGCTGTAAAAGTAATGCAAACATTTTGAATGTGGTTGGATTGAGAGCAATTAAGTCTAGCTATAAAATGGTTAAAATGTCAGCACTGTGTGGCAGTGGCAGCAATTGACAGCGACACACATAAAAGCTTTTAAATCTTAATAAATCTTGCATACAATTTCAAAAGTAAAAGCAACAACAGCGAAGAAGCAGAGCAGAGCAGATGAAGAAGTTTCTTTTGGCGGGGCGTAACCGAGTGACAATGATGTGGCATAGATTGTGGCACAGCAGCAGCATGGAGTGTGGCAAGGGGAGGGGGGCAGAGTGGGTTTTGTGTGGCATTTGGGGCAACTGTCTGTGAGTTAAGCTGCTTCAACATTTTTGGCAACTGGCAACTGGCAACTGTAGCTGACACGCACATCGAAGCTGGCGCTGTGTGTTGCAGGCAGCTGTGGCAAGTGGCATGTGGCACGTTTGGGTGACTGCCACAAGTCAAAGGCATTGCTTGCACCTTCAGCTGTTTCTGCTTGCAACAGCAGGTGACATCTGCAACCTTTAGTTTTCACCTCCCCTCTCTCTCTCTCCCTTTCTCTCTCTCTTCATACTCATTCCCAAATTCTTCTGCTTCAGCTTCTACTTTGATACCTTTAGGTCTCATGATATATAAATATTTTTGCATTATATTTGATGTCGTGCCGAGATTTTCTTTTATGTATTTATTTTTCTTGCTTTACTTTTGCTTTTCCTTTGCTTCCCTTTCTTGTCTTTTACACAGATATGAGCACATAAGTATCTCGTATTTTTTATATATATTTTTTTTATGTCATATATATATTTATATTTTGTTATTTATATTGTCACGTCAGCTCTCAGCAGGAATTTTTAGATTTCATATAAATCGATGAAGAAATGAATAAGTTTATTGGGTTTTTTGCTTACTTGTGACAGCTTAAACGTTTACGAAAGACAGGGCAAAGAGAAAATTAAGTTATCAAAAAAGAAGGGAAGAGACAGAGAGAAAAAGAGCGAGAGAGAGAGAGAATTAATAAAGATGAATGGGAAAAGTATTAGTAAATCAAAGAAGTAGCTGTCAAAAATTAAAAGAGATGGAAAGAGAGAGTATAAAAGAGAAAGGAGAGACAAAAATAAGCACGACAAATTAATTACACGACTATTGACAGGCAGAAAGGGACACAAATGGGGGAAAAGATAGGGGAAAAAATACGGGATTAAGACAATAGCACAATTACAAAAATACAATATGTAAGATAAATAAACAAGAGAGCAATTTTCAAAAGAAAACAAAAGAGCAAGTATGAATAAGTAAGAATGAGTAAGATAATAATAAATTTCAGTTTAAAATTCTTTAGTTTATAATTCTATTTTTTTAATGCATGTATTCAGGATAGTATTGTTTTATTAAGTCAACATTAAAAACAACAAAAATTATGTACTCAACTATAAGAAATTTTATAAAACTTTTACTTTTTATAATGACAAATCGTGCTTGATTTAAGTATTTTGTACTTGGCTTAAGAAACTCCGAAATTATCGTACTGATGACACCATATTAAATTTATTTTTTTTGCCGAAATCACAGCATTATTTTTTTCTATATAAGAGAAATCAATCATTTTTTATAATGTTGTTAACAAAATTCTTAAATGGATTTAAAAAATCTTTTTAGCTTTCAATCAAAACTTTGAGAACACTTCAAGTTTTTCGCTCGCACAAAAGAAAATCTGACAAAATGCTTCAATCAGAAAACAAGAAAACTCTGTTATCGATAGTTTCGATCAAAAGAATGATTCGAAAGATTAGGCTCTCAAACGATTGCCAAGGAAACGACAAGAGGGAGAGAGAGAGAGTCAGAGAGAGAGAGAGAGAGAGAGAGAGAGAGAGAGAGAAAGAGAGAGGGAAATGGCAGGCAAAGGTGGCTTTTCAAGCTGTTTTGTGCAGTGTTGTGCAATTTCTGAAGCGACGCAGGCAAAGTTGCTGAGTGCAAAAAAGTGTTGCCTACTTTGTAGCGCTTGCCACAAAAAAATGTCTGCGAATAACAAAAATAATACAAAAAAAAAGAACTGAGTTAAAGTTTCTGTTTCAGTTTTGAGTTGGAGTTTCGCTTTCAATTTTTGCACGATGTATTTTAAAAATAAAACAGGTCTTTTGAATTTATTAAGAGACAAAAAGGCAGAGAATTGATTGGCAGACTTTATTTAAATATATATTAATCATCAGCATTAATTTCAGTTTTAATTTTAATTTGATTTTTTTTTTGTCCGAATAAATACTGGGTGTCCCACAGCGTAGTTTCTTTTTTTTTTGCGTTTTCAAACTAGTTTCTGTTTCCAGCGTAAATCTGACGTTGTTATAAAGTTGCTGCTTGGTGTTGCTGTTGTTGTTGTTGTTTGTGTGCGTTGCTTTCAGTTTTGAAATGGGCTATTCAATGTTGCCTCTGTGTGTGTGTGTGTGTGTTTGCTGCTTTTACGTGTATAAATTTTGCACAACTAACTGCGTCACATTTTGCATAAGTGATGAGATCGATTTCCGGTGATGGTGCGTGATGTTAAATAAGTACAAGTAGAAGAAGAAGCAGCAGCAGCAGCAACGAAAGCAGCAACAGAAAATGCTGGCTGCCACAGCAACAACAACAGCAATAGCAACAACAATGAGAAAGCAACGTGCCAAAATCTTTAGGGCCAACACAAGTTGCCAAAGATTGTCAACAGTTATTGCTGTGCTTCTTGTGTGTGTGTGTGTGTGTGTGTGTGTTTGTTGTGTTGTGTGTGTGTGTATGTGTGCAATGAACCGCACAGCAACTTGCAACTTGAAGCAGCAACAGCAGCAGCTGAATAAAATAAACCAAAAGTGCCATAAAATGTTTGCACAGAGTTTTCAGCTGTTTTTGGCGCTTGGCTTTTCGCTACGCCAACCTTCTTTCTTCTCCCCATTTATCCTCTTCCTCTGTCTCGCTTTATCCACCTCATAACATCCCATGACCATTCATCCATTGCCAGAAATTCGCATCGCACCTTTGCTGCATGTTTTGTTGCTTATTTACGTTCATTTTGCCCGTTTTTATACACGCCATTTATTTTCGTCTTTTTTTCTTTCGACTTTTCCGGCGTTTCTTCTTGTTTTCTTTGCGATTTTTTTATTTATGTGAAACTACCGGAAGCTCCAGCAGTTTTCCTGTATTTTACTCTTACGCGTGGATATTATAATTCTGTTGTGTTATAAGTAACATATTCAGTACTCTTCTAATGCTAATGCTAATGCTAATGCTAATGCTAATGCTAATGCTAATGCTAATGCTAATGCTAATGCTAATGCTAATGCTAATGCTAATGCTAATGCTAATGCTAATGCTAATGCTAATGCTAATGCTAATGCTAATGCTAATGCTAATGCTAATGCTAATGCTAATGCTAATGCTAATGCTAATGCTAATGATAATGCTAATGAAAGAGTATTTCAACAGTCATAACACTGTTTTGTTGTCCAGTAGTGTGTTTACAAACTGTGTGCCACAAGGGGTGTGGTGGGGGGTGGGTGGTTGTAAGGGGGAGGATGTAGGGACTTTAGGAAAAGTGGCTACAGTAAAACTTATGCGTATTCATATAAATACTGATTTAATAATTTGCTTAGTTTATGACTTGACATAAGATCTTAAGGAATTGCGTGGAAACTAGCATAAAGTTCATGTTGCATGCCCCTAGATCTACCACTTGTCCCACTTGCCCCACTTGCTCCACTTGCCACTTGAAGCTGCAACTTTTGAGCATGTTGTATTTTTTTCTTTTTACTTTAGGTATTTAATTTAAAGGCAAAGCTTGAGTTATATTCAAATGTTTAGGCATTTTATGATGAGCACTTTGAATTCTGCATGACAACAACAACAACAACAACAATAAGACTAGCAACAACTAGTTGTTGTTGTTGTTGTAGTGGTTGTTGTTGCTGCAAATGATGTAAAGTAGGAGGCAAGAGACGACCACATGACACATAAAAACTGACATGAAACTGCCCTTAACGAGCGCATAAATCTTTAACTGGCCTGCACTAGAGAAAGAGACAGACACACCGAGGGAAAGAGAGGGAGAGCGAGAGTGAATGGGGTGGGGAAGGAGGCGTGACAGTTGAGTAGATGGAGGGGATTTGTTGTGATGCCAGTTGAGGGGCGGCTTTCATTTTGATTGTGCACACATTGCAATTGCCAGTGTTTTAATGTGTGTGTGAGTGTTTATGTGTGTGGGAGTGTGTTTACACACAGAAAAAAATATATAGGATTCCAAGATAAAATCAATTCAAAACGATTTCAGAAGTACAATAATTCCAGACTTTCTTAAATCAAAAACGAAATGCAATTTTTCATTAGCATTAGCATTAGCTCTCTACCAATATTTGGATTTTCGAAGTTCTGAAAGATTCTTTTTTAGTTATTTTAAATATTTTAGAGTTGTCTAACTTCTTTATATCAAGTAGTTTAATTTTAAAATTTAGTTTATAATTTAATTTATCTTTAATTTAACAATAGCTTGCTGAATGCAACTTACAAAAATATATGCTTAAATCAAGAATTTTTTAACTTCAATTTTAGAATGTTGCTTTTTGCACTGTGTATGTGTGTGTGTGTGTCTGTGTGTGTTGCCTGTGTTTTGTGGCAGTCAGCACTTTTTGGGCTGTGCGCTTATTTTGTAGCATACTTTTTGGCATGCCATTAATTTAATATGCAGCAAGAGAGACAGCGAGAAAGAGAGAGCACTAACTCTGTGCGTGTGTGTGTGTGTGAGTGTGTGTGTAATTGCGCGCACAGCACTTAAGTCATTTTGCAACTGTGTGTGTGTGTGTGTGTGTGTGCAACTTTAAATGCTTATTTAATTGTGTTAAGTGTCATTTACACTGCATGGAGTACTCACACACACACACACACGCACACACACTTTTACAACATAAACACACACTCACACACACTCTCACAACACACACTCACACATGCACAACGCTTCTGATTTTTGCTTTGCGCCATTTTAGCGGCAAAACTTTTAGCTAACATTTTAATTTATGTTGTAGTACTCAGAGGCATTGCCACGCCTTCCTACATCCTTCCAGACACCCCTCTTCCCCCACTTACACACACATATACACTCAGATTCACTGCCACACATACAATATGCAATGAGCGACGTTACTGTTCAGTTTTTGAAATTAGTTTCAGTGCAAAAGTTGCAACGTCTTCATTACGCGCAGATAAACGCCAAGGCATATGTGTGTGTGTGTGTGTGTGTGTGTACATGTGTATGTGTGTGTGTATTTGTTGAGCTCCAGACAGCTTGTCAGGCAGTCGCCGTCTCCGTTTCCGTCACTCATTCACTCACTCATCACTTACACGTTCACTGCACTCACACATTGCATTTGGGTTTTAATTTGTTCTGCACTTGCAAATACCCTGTACAAAAAAATCCACAACAACAAGGTATGCCACACCACATGCTATAGGCTATTTCCACGACAACTCACATTTGCCACATTTGCTCACATTTGCTCACATTTGAATGTGTCAGACTTTTGGCTTTCCACGACCAAATGTGAAACTGTTAAAACATTTTCCATTCACCCGATATAAATCAACAGTTCGATTTCTGTGCAAAAATTATAAAAAGCTGAAAATAAGTACGTTTTCATTTTCATTTTGCAATTATAATTCGCGCAAATTTTATGCTAACTTATATTTATTGAACAAAACAGCTGGTTAAAGTGATAATTGCTTTTTTTCACGAGTTTATCGATTGCGATGTTAATGTGCGATAAAAAAATACTGACATTCGCCAGGGCGAATGGCAAAAAATCTTAACATTCATTATGAATGAGCCAAAATGATCATTCGGATATTGTAATGAAATGAAGTCCACATTCGGCCCGAATGATGGCAATTACGTCGAATGTGCCAAATGTGCTGTCGTGGAAATATGTGATATTACACAGTCATTCAAACGTTTCAAAGAGCTTTGAAACAACTTTTTTCCAAGAATTTTATGCAAATGTAAAGTAAATAATATAATTGAATTTATTTAATGCTATCAAGTTGAACAAACGATTTTCTAACTATTTAATCCAAGCGTTTCCAAATTTCGTAAAATTTCGTATCGATTAATAATTAAAGATCTGACAGCTTCACAAACTTTAGTTCAAAATTTTTCAAAAAATTTGCCAGCATTTTTTAAATTTAATTTAAAGAATTACTTGCGTATCAGCATTTTACGAAATTAAGAAAACTTTTGACAGCAAGTCAAATAAATTTAAAAAATTAAAAAAAATTCATAAATTTTGTCATACTCTTAGATAATTATCAATTTTATTAATTTACCAAATCTTATTACAATTGTTGAATAATTTCGAAATTTACAATATGTTACACTTGTTTTTATATCTTTAATAGTCACCTCTCTTAGTGTAGGGTATCTCTCGGTCGCATACTTTGTTTTGCAGCATTGTTTTGGGCTGGCTTAAAGCAGCAGCTCTGGCTCTGTCGTTTGCTGTGACCCTGGTGGAAGTATTACTACTTTTTTACAACTTTCTACTACTTTTTGCCAGCACTAACTTATCTGCTATTATATTTTTTTCTTTTTTTTTTTCTCAGCTACTACACTTTCGTGTACTTAAGCTAATTTGCATATTTTTCGACTAGTTTTGTCTTATAAATTTTCTTTTGCGCCGCTGACAATGCAAATTAACGTTATTTAACACTGCCAAAAAAATAGGGCTTTATTTTTATTCTCTAGCTAATTGCTTGGAACTTTAAGCTTAGGAAATTGTACTTGAAATGGATTTTAAAAAAAGGTTGGAAAGAAAATATGAAAAACTTAGAAACAACCAAAGAACAGATAAATTTTAATGTAGATAGATGAGTTATACAAATATTTGTATATAAATAAATAGTAAATAAATAAATAATAATAAAAAATATATTGAAACTGTTTTATTTAAGCTGAAGTCTCAATTCATGGAATTTCTTTACAAAAACAATACATTATATTCTTAATAATAAAATGCATATATAATTTATCTTTTATCTATCTATTGTCTATAATATATAGGGTATTAAACCATAGACACTTTTAGGTAATTTTGTTTGTGTTTATCTTCTGCAACAATAAATCAACAATATTTGATAAATATTTGAATTTAAATAATTTTTTTACGGCAAGATAACTATTTAAATGCTTTTAAGCTGTCAGTATTTAAATACCAAACATGTAATGTGTAGTACATTTTTTGGTATTTTTTGTCTCGCTTGCACCTGCGGCTGTTGAAACCAAAAAGCAAATTTATTTTGATAATAAATTTCACTTAACCACTGAGCCAAATACACACAAACACACACACACAGACACACACACGCTAGAGTAATAGACACACTCACACACACATATATATATATATATATATATATATATATATATATATAGGTATATACATATATATAGCTCTACATTGAGACTATGGCAAATGTTTAATGATTAGCAACAGCAAATTTGTTGTTGTTGTTGTTCTTGTTTTTGTTGCTTGGCTTGGACAGAGGCTTGAGAGAGCGTTGTGTGGGGTAGAGGGGACTAAGTCTGCTAACGGTTTCAATTTAAAATAACAAATAGTTTAAGCGCTTTCAGACTGGGCCGTCTAATTTGTTGCACACATAAATTAAAACGGCAAGCTAATAAATAACGGCTCATTAAGCTCACACACACACACACACACACACACATATACACTAATACAAAGAAGCGGCAACAAATTCTCTGCTGTGTTGCAGAGTGAGTGAAAGAGAGAGAGAGATAGAGAGAGAGCAGAAACCTTTGTGCTGTTCGTATTAAAATTAACTGCCCTTTGTGACCGCTTCCCCCTGCACCTTTTGACCCCCCCCCACCCCCTCCTCTGGCTACTGACCATTTCGTTAGTTGCTTATGCAAATTGCATGGGCGTGGCAGACGCCCACCTTAACGCGCAACGCTTTAAAGCCAGTGCCAGTGTTGACAAACGCATAATAAAAACCGTAAATTTGACCGCTAATTATAAATCCAGCGTGGCCTTTGCGTGTGTGTGCGTGTGTGTGTGTGTGTGTGTGTGTGTAAATGTTGCATTAATTAGCAAATTAAATGCATAAATTAGTAACGCAATCAATTTAAAATGCAACACTAATAAATTTTAGAGTTGCCCTTCGCTTTTGTGGTCAACTTGGGTAAACACTTTTCGTTTTATTCGTTTATTCAATGCCTCATTTTGCACTTTGCACCTCTTTTCCGCTTCTTCCTCCATCTCCTGCTCTACTGCCTTATTGTAGACTCAACAATAACAAATTTACCAACACTTTGACGATATTTAAACATTTTGTGTGTGCGCCAAACAAACAAATAAAAAATTATAGCTTTGTTCAAGATAAACAAATTAATTTATTGTCAATGTATTGCTAATTAAACGTTGCTTGTGATTGGCTCATTAGCAATTGGTTAATAATTTAACTACATGGTAAATATGCTGATGGCTTTTCAACACTATAATTAAGCTGGCTCATTTATTCATTGTTAAAAATAAGAAATTAATAAAATAGAAAATTAATTATAAAATAAGTAAAAATATAATAAAAATACAACATAAATATAATAAATAAACCTTTGAAAAATACAATATTTATTTTAAATAAGGCTATTTTATAAATTGGGAATATTTTTAATTTACAAATTTATAGGCTTAAAAAAAGGAAAATAATTGAAAAAGAATTTGCTTGTTTCGTTTAAAATCGAGCCAAAGTTTGAAAGCAAATGTAATGTGACAAAAATAATATTTTTTTCTTATTTGACATTTTAAAAACTATTTTTATTTACTTTAGTTCAAATTTAAATCTTAAATAAAACACCATAGCAAAATTTTTATTTTTTTAATTATCTTCAAAAATAAATTGGGCATATTTTTAATGAATAATTTTATAGGCTTAACAAATCAAGAGAATTGGTAAAATAATAAGGAAACCAAATTCGTTTAAGATTAAGGCAAGTTTTAAAACTAAGCCTTAGGTTTAATATAAAATAAAATATAATATATTAAATAATATACTACAAAAATACGGTTCTTAAACATTTTTTGATATCTAGTAAATTTAATAATATTAAGTCAACTCATTTTATTGCATTCAATTTAAAAAATTAAAAAATTATGGTATATTTATAAATGTGATTTTTTTGTGCATTATGTGAATGCAGTTTGTTAACAGCATAAAAGTTAATAACATATTCAAATCTCTTTTCCTGCCAATTGATGACAGTTCGGTTTAGAAACTAACTATTTAATCCTATTACAATCAATTTCAATCAATTGATTATTAAGCTTAAGCTCAAGCAATTGAATTTCTGTAGTTATTAAATATTTTGTGTATATTAAATAATTGAAAATCAAACTAAAAAGTAAAGAAGCTGTTAAAGCAAATCTATGTATAAATAGCAGTTAAGCTTAATGCAAATTGCAGTCAGTTAAGAGATGTGCAAATGTGTGTGGAATGTGTGTGTGTGTGTTGGGTAATTACCGGTTGACATATGCTGATGAGTGTGTGTGTGTGTGTTTGTGTGCTTGTGTGTAGTTTATAGGCTGACATAGAAACTTCAGCTCGTACATAAATTATAATTAATTGAGTGTATTTTAACGGCATGATTTCAACTAAACATGTGAAATGGTGTGAAATAATTTGGAGTACATGTTGCCAATTCATTATCTAGTTGCAACAACAATGTGCCACATTTGTTTAAGCTTTGCATTTAGGTTTAGCTTTTAGTATTATGCAAAGTCGCATCAAATTATTGCGTATACGCCACATTGGGTCAACTCAAAGAGCAAGTGAGAAAAGTGAAAGAGAGCCAAACCTTTGACGACCTCTTGTGAAGTGGAATTTGCAAAAAAAATGAAGAAGAAGAAGCAGAAGCAGAAGTAGAAGAGACGACAACTTTTTGTCACGTTCATAATTGCATAATGTATTATGCAGATTTTGCATAACAAGTTGCCACACAGCAGGGAGCAAAAATCTGGCGATAGTTGTCGTCGTTTTGGCTTTAGCTTTTTGTCTTTTATTGCATATGGAGAGGGAGAGGGAGAGAAAGAGAGGGGGAGGGAGAGTTAGAACTGCCAAAGCAAACAGCTCGCTGGTTGAAACAAAGGCCAAAAGTGTAAAAGAACTATGCTAATAGCTTGGCTTGGTTTTCGGACTGAAAATAGACTTTGAACTGAACTCAGAAGAAGGGAGATGGACATAGAGAGAGAGAGAGAGAGGGGGGGGACTGAGATTGAGTCTGTTTCTCCACTCTCTGTTTTGTTTTTATTCCTTATTTTATACAGTTCAGTTCACTTTAGATGTGTATATGTGTATAACGTATAGTAATTGGATCTTTGCAGTGGGTTAACTTGAGCTTAGCTCTGGTTTAACTTTGGCTCTGAAGAATTTTCTTCTCGATGGAGTCGCATTTAGTTAAAATTTAGAATTATCGCAGCAGCTTCACTTAAAGCTTGAGAGCCTTGATTAAAAGCTGTCTCTTAGCTTTATGTTTATATTTGATAATATGAGTATTATTGATGTCTTAAATAATCAAAATATTTTAATTGTAATGTTAGAACTCAAGTTTCTGTTACGTAAGTAAACTTAAAAAATAAATGAGTTCACACATAACCTAATTACGTAATATATTGACGTAATATATTGTGATTAACTTATTTTTTTTTATATAATTTCATTTTTAAATTTAAATCTATTAATTTTCAGCACTTACGTCACGTAGTTAGCTAGCGTTAATTAACTTTAGCGTCACTTACATCAACTTTACTTATTAAAATTAACAACATTAACTGTACTAAACAACCTTAACATATTTTTTTTTAATTACGTAACAAATCACTTATGTCAAAACATTACGTTACGTAGCACATACAGCATCACAAACTTAGCAGCAGCTAAAGTTCTTCTCACTGACATCTTTTAAGAAAATAAAAAAATAAATTTTCTTATGCTATTAATTTAAATTTGTTACGTAGTGAAATCTTACATAACGCTATTACTGACTTAAGTCGTTAAGTCGTTACATAATCAAAAGGACAACAAGTTTAGATTTATGCTACCAACTTGAGTGAAGTATATTACGTAACATTATATTACATAACGTTACAAACTAATGAACGTAGTGTCCTACTATATTAACTGGAATACATAACAAAAGCTTACGTAAGCATATAACTGACTTCAATTAGTTACAAAAACTGTTCGAATTTGATTAAGTGACTTTCTTAAATTAAGTATATTGTCTAGTATAATTTTACGTCACGTAACGGGAGCCTAAGTAAATTCGCCACTATCTAACAGACCGACTTCGAATATTTTTACGTTTCTTTAACTTGTTTACCAGAATCACTACACATGATATTATTTTGTTTTACGTAATAAACTAATCGAAGTACAGTCTCGCCTTACGCCTTGACTGATAAACGTAACATGGCGGAAGCTAACGTTAATCTGATATTTTTCTACCTACGAAAACATAATTGGAATTATGTTACGAGGCGTTAACGTTTACGTCGAGTAACAGCAATAATCTTGAATAATATTCTTACGTTTTTGTAATTAACAGAAGTTAGTGCGACATAATTTGCAGTTGTCGTCATGCCACAAAGTTGTGGCTTATTCAATTGATATCGCGAACAAAACTCGCTGCCAGCCAAACAAAGCACTCAGCAAAAGAGAGGTGGAGATAGCGTATGCGAGAGAAAGAGGAACAGAAAAAGTGAAAGAGATAGCTCAGGTGGCACACAGCAGAAACGTGAATGAAAATGCGGCAACAGCAGAAACAGATTCATGCAATTTGCATATTTGCAACGACGCTGCGGTTTTGTCTTTGTCGTTTGCCAACACTGAATAGGCAAGAAGAAGCAGCGGCAGCAGCAGCAGCAGCTGAAACCGACGTCGACGACAAAATCTTTTGCATATGCAAAAGCAATGCAAAAATCTAAAGCTGAAGCTGAAACTGAAGTCGCCGCCCACGTTGTGTCTTTGTTTTATTAAGTACTTCTGTTATTTTTATTATTATTATTATTATTATTTTGCTGCTCTGCTTTCTATGCTGCTTTGCCTTTGCCAAGATGCAAACTCTGTGTTTTTTGTTGAAGTATTTTAGAAGACAGCAGCAGTTTTTCTCGCCTTACTTTTATTATTTTTTTCGCATTTGCCACGCGGTTTGTTTTTGTTATTGCCGAGCAGCAGCCCAAAAGTGAACATACAAAAGACAAAGTAGCACAAATTTGCAGCCAGTCTTGCAGCTGCACTAAGAGTGAAAAGAGAGAGAGAGAGAGAAGGGGTAGTACCAGAAGAGTGCCCTGCCGTGTCTTGGAGACGTGCATGCCACTAGGCAGTAAAGCAAAAGGCGCCAAAATGAAAGCCTTTTGTGCCTTTCCCTTCTGCTCACTCAGAGAACGGCAAGGAAATGCCAAGAACAAAAGAATCAACGCTTAACACAATTTTTTATACCCTGCAAATATTCAATTATGAGCAGTGGTTATGCACAAGTGAAAGAGTGAAGTTTGAAAAAATATAAATACATATTATATAAAAATTTAAAAATCAAATTTTAATGTAGAAATCAAATAGAGGTCAAATGATGATTTAACTAATATTCCGCAAGGAAATAGGTTCAGTTTTGACAAAGTTATGACAGTTTGAAATTTGTGAAGAAGCTTCAAAAGGAAGGTATGGGAAAAACGATTTAATCGAAAATATGGAAAATAATGGACAGTAATGTGAAAAAATTGGATTTTTCAATTTTGATGCAGAATTAAAAAAGAGGACAAATGATGATAAAATTTACATTCCGCAAGGAAATCGGTTAAGTTTTGACAAAGTTATGACAGTTTGAAGTTTTTGACAAAGCTTCAAGGGGAAGGTATGGGAAAATATGGAAAAAATTGGACAGTAATGTGAAAAAATTTAATTTTTCAATTTTGATGCAGAATTAAAATATAGTTGAAATGATTATAAAATTGACATTCCGCAAGGAAATCGGTTCAGTTTTGACAAAGTTATGTCAGTTTGAAATTTGTGAAGAAGCTTCAAGGGGAAGGTATGGGAGAAACGATTTAATCGAAAATATGAAAAAAAAAGGACAGTAATGTGAAAAAATTGCATTTTTCAATTTTGATACAGAATTAAAAAAGAGGTCAAATGATGATAAAATTGACATTCCGCAAGGAAATCGGTTCAGTTTTGTCAAAGTTATGACAGTTTGAAGTTTGTGAAGAACCTTCAAGGGGAAGGTATGGGAAAAACGATTTAATCGAAAATATGACAAAAATGGACAGTAATGTGCAAAAATTGAATTTTTCTATTTTGATGCAGAATTAAAAAAGAGGTCAAATGATGATAAAATTGACATTCCGCAAGGAAATCGGTTCAGTTTTGACAAAGTTATAGCAGCTTGAAGTTTGTGACTTAGCTTCAAGGGGAAGGTATGAAAAAAATGGTATCATGGAAAATATGAAAAAAATGGACAGTAATGTGAAAAAATTTGCATTTTTCAATTTTGATGCAGAATTAAAATAGAGGTGAAATGATGATAAAATTGACATTCCGCAAGGAAATCGGTTCAGTTTTGACAAAGTTATGACAGTTTGAAATTCGTGAAGAAGCTTCAAGGGGAAGGTATGGGAAAATATGGAAAAAAAATGGATAGTAATGTGAAAAAATTGAATTTTTCTATTTTGATGCAGAATTAAAATAGAGGGCAAATGATGATAAAATTGACATTCCGCAAGGAAATCAGCTAAGATTTGACAAAGTTATGACAGTTTGAAGTTTGTGACTTAGCTTTAAGGGGAAGGTATGGGAAAATATAGAAAAAATTGGACAGTAATGTGAAAAAATTTAATTTTCCAATTTTGATGCAGAATTAAAATAGAGGTCAAATGATGATAAAATTGATATTCCGCAAGGAAATCGGTTCAGTTTTGACAAAGTTATGATAGTTTGAAGTTTGTGAAAAGCTTCAAGGGGAAGGTATGGGAAAAACGATTTAATCGAAAATATGAAAAAATTGGACAGTAATGTGAAAAAATTGCATTTTTCAATTTTGATGCAGAATTAAAATAGAGGTCAAATGATGATAAAATTGACATTCCGCAAGGAAATCGGTTCAGTTTTGACAAAGTTATGACAGTTTGAAATTTGTGAAGAAGCTTCAAGGGGAAGGTATGGGAAAAACGATTTATTCGAAAATATGAATAAAATGGACAGTAATGTGAAAAAATTGCATTTTTCAATTTTGATGCAGAATTAAAATAGAGTTCAAATGATGATAAAATTTACATTCCGCAAGGAAATCGGTTCAGTTTTGACAAAGTTATGACAGTTTAAATTTTGTGAAAAAGCGTCAAGTGGAAGGTATGGGGAAAATCGATTTAATCGAAAATATGAAAAAAATGGAGAGTAATGTGAAAAAATTGCATTTTTCAATTTTGATGCAGAATTAAAATAGAGGTCAATTGATAATAAAATTGACATTCCGCAAGGAAATCGGTTCAGTTTTGACAAAGTTATGACAGTTTGAAGTTTTTGAATTAGCTTCAAGGTATGGGAAAAACGATTAAATCGAAAATATGAAAAAAAGGTCAATAATGTGAAAAAATTGAATTTTAAAATTTTGATGCAGACTTGAAATAGAGGTCAAATTATGATAAAAATGATATTCCGATTGAAAATCGGTTAAGATTTGACAAAGTTATGACAGTTTGAAGTTTACCAAAATGTGTCATGGTGGAAATCCCACTACGAAAATAGCCTACTGAGGTTATATGTCCGAGGATAAAACGTAGATTTCAGGATTTCTGAGTATGCAAAATACAATATTATGACGTGATATTTCAGAAAAATTAACAATTTGTATTTGCTTTCAAAACAAAACTCCGTCAGAAAAATAAGAGCTGCTTAATAAAAAAACTTAGAAGCATTATAAAGCTTGTTAACAATTTTAAGCGGACATAACTTTCTCTTTTATAGGGTATTGCTGAGACCCGTACTTTTAAACTAAAGCATACTTAGTAGATTTTTCTTTTTTCTAGTAGTCGTTTCAAGTAGATTGTGGCACACACACAGACACGCCCACAAACATAGCTCCCTGTTTTTTTTTTTGGTGCTCTCAGCAACAGCAGCTGCTGCAAAGGGTCTGATTATGGCAAGGGGTGGGAAAATACTGGGGGGAGTTCATTGGGGAAAGGGGTCTATGAGGATACGTAACCATCGTCTGGTTGGAACGAGTCCGACATCGTCTGTTTCACATGTAGGACAACGTTAAAGTCGCCAATGCTGAGGCTTTCCTCACTTCCCTCTTCCCACATCTTTTCCCAACCATTTCCTTCGCTTTGTCCCCTCTATTCCCTCTCTTTTCCCCCTCTATTCCCCCTCGACAGCTGCTGTTGTTGATAGAATTTATTTAGTTATGCACACCTTCATTTTAAGGCCTTTTACGTGCTACACGAATTCAGTTTCAAGTGTCCGTGTCCGTGTGTGTGAGTGTGTGTGTGTGTGTGTGTGTGTGTGCCACAAAGTTTTGGTGTCACGGTGCCACATGAAATTATTACAGCGTGTGGCAAAGTGGGCGTGGCAAAAAAGCCTAAGCTTTTTATTGACATCCGTCTGACAAATCGAGGTTATTATTGCTCCTATTTATTGACCGACCCGCGGCAATTTGTATTGCATACTTTTTGGAGACGTCGCTGCCAGACAAGGTCACAGCTTGTGGCAACAACAACAACCACAACAAACACAACAACAACTGTAGACAAACTCTACTCAACTGTGTTGAAAGTCTTGACAAGATGCAAAGCAATTGTAATACACATTGTCATAATCTGTAATAATCCCCGACAAACAACGAATTACACGCTTAAGCCAGTTGAGAATTATAAACGAAAGATGCCATAACAATTTGCCCTGGATAATCATACTTGACTTTTCTTTTCTATTCCTATTTTATAGGATTTTATAAATTAAATTTTTTCTTTTTTCCTTTAAGCTAAGTATTTAATATTATATTTTTTCACTCTATCAGACTTAAATACACCACCTTAATATGAGTTAAATACGCAAAATAATTTTGAAATGAAATTAGAGCAGGTTAAAGATTTTTATTTCCGATAAATCTTGCCAAAAGTGAAAACTGAAACATGAATGATAGTAATAGTAATAGTAATAGTAATGATTATTTAACTTTAGCCTTATTTTTTTGTAATGAAAACTATCACAACCTTATTTATTAAATTCATATCTATCACAAACAAAAAATTTGTCCTAGCGGTGATTGTCTAACCCAGATGTTCGCTGTAAATTTTTATTTCTCATTATAATAAAAAAAAGTCAATAGTCGGAAGAAAAAGCTTTATATATACATAGATTATATTTAGTTAAGCTTATATACCTGTAACTCAGATCATTATCAAACGTATTTTAATTTAGCTTAAGCATTAATATAATTGACCTCGAATTTCGCAAAAAATTGTCTCAGCTATGTTGTGTAAGAATTTCAGTCTCCTAGTTCTTATGGTTTGAGCTGGGCAGTGAGTCAGGTCAAAGAGTTTTATATATATAGCTTAAAGTAACTTATGTATCTTATATTCAACACTGTGACATGTTGATAACTGTGACTTTGTTTCAAATTCCTCCATTCCCACCGCACGTTTCAATTCCATAAATTTCAGGCTGCACCGCAATTGGAATTGGAATGTCAGCTAAGATCTGTTGAGAATTCCAATCGTGTCTCATTATCGACAGCCGCAATGTCGTTGAGACTGACATTGACTTATGGCTTACAACTTGTGCTGTGGCATGCCACAAAGAGAGAGAGAGAGAGAGGAAATAAAAGAAAAAGACAGATATAACAATAGAGACAGAGAGACAAGCGATTAAAATGTGCATCTAATTATGGGTCAAGATGAATACAAACTGAAAGTAAAAGTAAAATGAGGAGAAGAAGTAAAGCAGAGTGAGTGAGACAGTGAGAGAGAGAAAAGGAGGGAGAGAGTCGAGAGCAGAACTGTCTCAAGGTCAGGCATCTAGTTTATGTATGTCTAGAGATGAGGAATGTGCTATAATTTATTTATATTTACATCAAGTATTTTTCGACACACATGCTTACTACAACTTTCTCTTTCTCTCTGTCTGTCTAACTCTCTCTCCATCTCTCTTTTACACCTCAGACAGACTGAAAATGGAAAACACTTTGCATTTTCGTAATTGCTCTAAAAATGTATGTGTTGTGTTTGCGGTGTCGGTCAAAGACACTGAAAAGGGTAACTGCCAGTGGGTTAAATAAAGGGTTAAAGGCATGAAAACATGACTTAAATAGGGAAAGAGGTCTGGGGGGCAAATAGAGCTTAGGTATGCCAAGGGGTGTTAGTAGGTTAGTCTGTGGCAATTGCGGTTAGCAGCTGTTTGCCTTGCTTTAGTTCTGTGTTCACCTGTGCTCACCAGTGATTACACCTATTCCAACTCCTTCTCTCTCCCTGCTCTTCCCTTCATTTTCTCTTAATCGCACTCAAGTTCATTGCCGCACTTTTGAAGTGCTCGTAAAAGTTGTAAAGCTAAAATTATAGAGTCATTAGACACATAATTTTCAGGCATATCTCTTGGTGCAGCGCAGTCAGGGGGAAATTCAGTGGGTTGTAGGGTTGCCACTTGCTTTTATTTGCCATGCAGCGCAAAAATAGTTTTGCCAGTGTTGGGAAATAAGTAAATTGCATTTAAAATTTATAGCCCCAAAAAGTTCGTCTTTCTTTTAAACATAAAATACAAAACAAAAATACAAATCAAACAATTTTCCGCACAAGTTTCAATCACTCAGGTAAAACAACAACAACAACAACAAAAACAACAGCTAGAAAACTTTTAGTGCTGCAAAAAAGTTTTGCATCAACCCTCGCTTTGGCAAAGATTTTCTGGTTTTATTCATTTTTTTTTTTTTTTTTGAAATAAATGAATAAATAAACAGTCTGTCAAGGCATCACGGTGACGTCACGCTCACGACCCAAATTTCCGAGCCTGGCTTTTCAGTTTTCAATTTCCCATTTTCCATTTTCCACCCGCTCGCAGAGAAAACAGAAAATGTCAATTAAAACACAATGTCAGCGGCATACGAATTATCAAATTCTATTCTCATTCTCATTTCCATTTCAATTCGTAGATATAATTTTTCATTTATTCTGGATGTTCCAGGAAACGTTAGCTAAATGACATTTTGATGGCACATGTGTGTTTGAATCAAGTTGAACTTTATAATATGGAAATGAATTTATTTGTAGATTGACTGAACACTGTCTAAAAAGCAGCCTCTGCATTAATTACTCATATTTATTTATTTCAATTTGATATTCATAATGCTACAGGAAAAATGCTAAATAACTTAAAAAAAAATATTTCATGTATAAATTTAAAGCGTTTTAGTAAGCTTATACCATTTTTACGAAAGAATTGTATGAAATTTATTTATATTATTTAATTATTTACGCATAGCTAAAAGCGGCCGGCAAAGTAAAATTACTAAGAATAAAAATTATGTTATGAATTTAAATTTAAAATTAATATTAAATAAAAATTGTAAACTGAATAGAAGAATAAAAAAAATTAAAATTAGAAATGTAAGTGTTTCTCAATCAATTTGTTTTAAATTCATATAAAAGTGATTTATAGAAATTTAATGAACACTTAATGTTACTTTTATTTCTAAAAAAAATGCACACATTTGTATAATCTCTATATAATAATTAAATCTTAAATGGGTTTTAGAATAGATTAAACAGCGGGGAAGATTAGTGTAAGACAGAGTTGTATTTAATATCCATCATTCTAATATTTTCGACTGACATTTTGTGCAACTTTTGCAGATAAAATAAATATAATTCATTAAGTAATATGAATATCTTCTTTAATATTTGAAAGGAGAATTGCTATTAACATCATTTATTATCAAATTTAAAAAGAGCTTAATTATAAAATAATTTCTGATATGATCTACTTGATAAATTATTAATTTTCAAGTTATTTTGACTTAGACGCGATGTAGATGGTTTAGTATATGAAAAGTTCTGCATATTTTCATCCATTTCTTTTGCACAGTGCAAAGATTTTGGGTTAGGTGGCAACGCCGATGTCGTCAGAAGGCAAGTGTTGAGAAAGGATTGAATAAGATGATAACTCTGCATATATTTCAGTTCTCATAAGAAGGAGAGTGACTTAACGAGTGCTGATCAAGAGTTTTTCAAGAGAAAGTTGCCAATAATAATCCAATTTCCCCAAATGCTGTCAGAAAACTGATAGCCGGAAGCCGAAAGGCTAAGGTACTTAAGGATTAGAGACATAAAGTGAGACAGAGAGGTAGATAGTTAAAAATAAAGAGATAGTTGTTGAATACGCTTTGCCATTTGCAATTTAAAGCACAACTTCAAACCACTAAACAAAAATCTAAATGTTTAGAAACGAAACTGCAACTGAAACAAAGCACTGAGCGAAATGAGGGGGTTAAAAGCGAGGGACTGTAAGGATGGGAAGGGAGGGGAGGGTGTAACAGAGAGCAAAGTGGAGTGAGGTCAGCAGACGAATGCAAAAACTATGCCGGAAATACGTGCTTAGCATGCAAACGCACAAAACAACAACAAATACGATAGACGGACGGACAGACGGACGGACGGATAAACAAAACGTTGACAGAGGCTGTGCATCACAAACACACACATACACACACATACAAACGTACATACATACAAATAAACCGCTTAACAATGCCACTTCCGTTTTTGGCATGCGGTTTACCCGAACGGTCGCCGGCTTCATGGTTAGACATCAGTCCTTGGTCATTGTCGTTCTCCTTGTTGTTGTTGTTGTTCTTGTTGTTGTTACTCTTGTTTACGGTTTTTCCCCACACACACACTCTTTCTCTTTTGCCCTGGAATTGCTGGCAACATTTTCAGAAGTTGTGCGAGGCCAACGTCAGCCCAAATGTCAGTTGTAGTTAGTTTAGCTCAAAATTTGTATGCTCATCAAATATATAAGAAAGGGTATCATAGCATACAGCTTTAATTTAAAAAAAGTATTTTTTTAAAAATAATTTTACCCCTTTGCAATTCGAATTTCACAAAACGCCGTCTTATTGCACGATAAAATTGTCTCAGCTACATTGTTTGAAAATTTCAGCCTTCTAGGTCTTATGGTTTAACTGTGCAATGATCAGTGAGTGAACGAGTGAGCCAGGACAAAGAGTTTTATATGTACAGCTAGATAGATATTAAATCATTATTATGAGCAGTTTATCAAACCAAATCGAATATCGGTTTAAGTTAGAATTTCGCATATGATTTTATTTTGGTTATCGGTATGATTTCGGTTCACAAAAAAAGAAATAAGTGCTAAGAACGATATAAAAACGATAGTCTATAAACAAAAATTATTTCATTACAAAAAAGATCTGTTTAATAAGTTCAATATTTAAACTGGGAATTAAAATTGTTTTTAAAAACAGTGATAACCTCTTAACAACATAATTTAATTTAATTAAATTAATATTTAGTTAAACCAAAACAATACGTTACATATGAATCGGTTACTTATCGGTTATTTCAGTTTAAATAATTTGATTTTATCGGTTTCGGTATAATATTATTGAAAAAAGAATTTTTAAAATCTTTTGAGGGGAATTTGCAACAAAGTATCTATTAACAGGGTATTTTTTGAATGAGAACTCTCAACTTGACATTTCTCATTTGTTGTTTTGTTTTTGTTTGGGTGCTTCTTCTTCTTCTTCTTCTTGCTTGTTGTCTCGTCTCATAAATAAGTGTATCCTCGTATCTCGTTTAGGCGCTTGATGTCAAAATGAAATTATTTCAATTACATTTGTAACTGAGCAAAAACAAATGGCAAACAGCTGTTGTTTGTCTGTCTCTCTTCTAGTCTTCAAAATGTTGCATTTCAACTTAATCAACAATCATATTTATTTAGTTAGATTCTGTTGGCCATTGTGATACTTAATTTCAACACTTTACCATTTGTTTCAATGCTATTTCTTACTTTATTTCTCCCTCTCTCTCTCTCTCTGTGTCTTTCATCTTAATTTCTCTTGCTCTTTGTTGCTTATTTATTGAGCTATGAATGTGATATCATTGATGCCACTGTCAATGCACATTCCAATTACTTGGAAACATTTACAATAATTACTCATACGTCATGTGATTCACAAAATAAACATTTCTGTGTTTCAAGTCGAGTAGACGAATATTACAAAAATACTTAATTAAATTGCATTTCGTTTGTATTTTCAATCAATTTTATTTACAACTCTAGACTAGTCAAAATGTTTGCAAGTCGCATAATATTATTTAACTTAAATATTGCGGAAGGAGTCTCATAATTAGAAATTAGGGCAAAGATAAACAAACGGTAAGACCTAGAAAGCTGAAATTTTGACACAACATAGCTAAGACAAAGTAATCGTGCAAATTATTTTAAATAAAGTAAATTATATTAATTATTAATTTATTTTAAATAAAGTAAATTACGATTACACTTTCCCAATATTATATAGTTAGATTTACAAATGTCTTATGTTAAAGGAAAAGCATCTTTAGGTCTTAGTTGAAAAAATAGAAGAAGCTGCATTTTCTTTGGATTATTTTTGAGATCTTTCAAACTCTGATTTAAAATTCTTGGGCCACTTTGACTGCAATCTAATCAATTGCTTAGGCTTAATTAGGAAGATTTGTGAGTCTGAGTCTTGATTCGTAAGTCACTTGCAGTTGCAGTTGGATGAAATCCCAATCTGCAGTTGAGAATCTTTGGCTATGGGAAAGAAAAGGCGGAGAAGAGGAAACCTGTCAATAGCTGTCTCGTTAATAGCAAATGCCATTAACGTAAATCGCAGCTGAACTCGATAGACGCAAACAGAATGAGACCGAAATAAAGAAAATGACAGAGAGATGGAAAGAAAGAGACAGACAAAAAATCTGAAGCTAACTGAATTTCACACACTTAACGCCTGCAGCACTGCAGACTCGACTCGACTCCACTCGACTCAATAAAACGCAGCTGGACAGCAGAAGAGGGTGGATGAATGGTGAAGGGAGCAACTCAATCGTATATGGTAGTATATATATCGTCTATCAGCTGTGATGTGGCGCTGAAATGCTTTGACAGCTTTTGGCAAGTGGCAAAAGGCCCCCAAAAATCCACTCAATTCTCGCCAGCTGCCAGAGTTGCCTCCTTCAACGCAGTGCAAAAAAAAAATAAAAATATTGAAGATGGAAAGACGAAATTTACAGTCAGCCAAAAAGCCAAAACAAAATGCCAACACAGATAAAAAAAAATCAGCAGGGAATGAGCGAGAATTCAGCAAATGAACGAATAGCACATATCCTGCAAAGAAACTAGTGTTAGATATTTACAGTTTTTAGACCTTTTTTATGTTTATTATCTAAAATATAAACAAGTAAACAATTTAATATATTTTTTACCTTTTTTTATATCTATATATGTAAAACTCTTTGTCCTGACATACTCACTCACTCACATAATTACTTACTGACTCATCATTGCCAGCCCAAAACTATAATTTCAATTAAATTGTTTTTATTATTTTCAATGTGAGGCGAAACAAAAATTTTGAAAGCATTTTCTTGAGCTTAAATAAAAATTGAGGCTCTCTCCAGTAAGAAGACAGAGAAATTAACTTGAATAACTACTTTTCTTTTTTATATATATATTTTATAATTCTCGACGGACCTTTATGATGTTTATTTGATTGTACACTTATTATATATTTTTTTTTTGTTTGTTTTGATAATTTTGCAAAAATAAATTTTATAAATAGAGTAAATTTAACCTTAAAGCTCACGAAAATTAGTTTGATAACAACGTATTGGGAATCGAACCAACAGAGATTCGTTTTTACTTTTATTCTGTTTAGAATTCAATATTATTGAAATTTAAGGTAGATATAATATTTCATAATATTTAATAAAGTTGTAAATTATAAAAAAAAACAAAATAAGCTGTAAGTTGATCGATATGCTTCTTTCAACAATAATAAAGTTTATCCGTCTAAATCATTACATTTTTATAAGATTTCGAGTAGATACAGAAATTAAATTGAAATTTTTGGGTTTTTCAATTGGAAGAATTATAATCTTGAGCCGAAAACTTAAGTAAAATTCTACAACCAAGTTCTTCTAAACTCTGATTTCTTTGAAAATGTTGTTAATTATTATAATATATTTTACTTAAAGTTACATGAATTAATTTACTAATAAATTAAGCACACTTTCTACGCTTTACCACATTTGCAGGGTATTCAAAGAGTGTTCACCCTGTGGATTGAGTTTCGAGTTTTGGTTTTCATCGTTTTACTCGCTTGTTTTTACGTTCCAAATGTTGTGCATTCGATTTTCAGTTTTCGCTTCCAATTCCCCACTTTTATTTTATTTTACTTATTTTTTTCATTTTCAATTCTTTTCTGCTTCTGCTATGTCTACTACTTCTGCCGTTTCTGGGTCTGTGAGTGGACTCTTTAAATGTGTCAGGGCAAGACAATTTCGTTGACTGGGCCATTGCAATTGTGGAGAATGAGGGCGAAAGTATTTTCACGTGCTTGTCAGGCCCTGTCAGTCGGCCAGTCAATTAGCCAACGCTTTTCAATTACAAACAAATCAAAGCATTCGCATACCCAATGTGGGATTGAAGGAGCAACGAAGCGACTGCAAGGGGGAAAGGATAAAGTACTTGCTTTGCACTCGGTCAACAGGCCTCTGTCTCACTCTTAGTCTCTCTCTTCCTCTCTCTCTCTCTCTCTGTCAAATATCCGAAAATTAACATTTGTCACCTCCCACAAAAGTGGGTCACAAAATGGACAAACGAACGGAAATTTCCACCTAAATTCCCTGTTTTCCCCTTTGCAGAGAAATGATGGCAATCGAAATAAGCTGAAAGTGGGCTGTGGTCTGGGAATATGGGAGCTACATCGACTGATTGTGTTGTTTCAACTAATGCAAGTGTGCATTATGAATTACATACTCGAATGTCCTTGATCCCACTGAAGTCAGTTTCAATTTAGAATGAACTATTTTGGATTCAGTTCAATCAATAAGCGTAACTTGAACAATGTCCTTTAAGATTCATTTAAATTCTGCTAAAAGCTAAAAACTTTTCTTTAAAGGAAAAATTAGCGTTCATATTGCATTGAGCCGGTTTGCTTCAAAATGTTGAATATACTATTCAAAATTCTTTATAATTTTAATTTTTCCCAGAATATTTTTAGACAACAAAATTTGTATTTTAATTCTTAAATTTAAAAGGCATTAAACTTAATTTGAAACTTAAAATGTTTTGAATTTAGCGAAAATATTAAAGTTGTTATATACAAACAATGTAATTATCTTTTTCCAAGGGCAATTTTGTTTTTTAAAAGAATAATTTATAAGAGTTTTATATATAAATTGCGAAAGAACCAATTTTTTAATATATTATATTTGATTCCTTAATTTTCTGCCTACTACTGAAATTATATTGAAAAAAGTAACTTTTAAGTTTTTTTTTCTTTTCTATAAACCGAATTAAGAGTACTCCTAAGCTACTGATTATCAGCAAAAATCTTAAACTTCTTATTTGAAATTCTGTAAGTCTATTCCTTTTACTTTTATTTAAAAAAAACTTTATCTTGTAGAGTACAAGATATTCCTAAATAATTTTCAAATTTAAGATATCAATCATAGACATATTTGTAGCTGAAACTATTTTATTTATTCTTATTTTATCTAATCGCTTACTATTTTATTCAATTATATTTAATCCTATATTTGCTCTCCTCATTTCTTACGATCCCAAAAAAAAAAAGATAATCTTCCTTTATTAATATTTATTTCCTGATTTTCATGTCCTTCCATATTTTCCTTTACTTATTTTCCAACTTTTAAAGATGTCATTTTATGAAGTTCAGTTGAAGATAATTTTCATCTTTTGTCAGTCTGTACCTCATTTCTGATTGCCTTTGCAATTCATACAGATGCAATTCTGATAAAAAGTTGTCACATTATGAAGGGCCAATATACGTGTAAAGCTGAAATACGATCCACATAATTGAATTTGCTATACTTTCCGAGTTATGGAGTGAGTGCGACAGAGGGTGCTACAGGGGTTGAAGAGGGAGAAGAGGAAAGAAGAAGAGAAGCGAATTTAAATAATTCAATTACAATGTAAATCCCTTAATCATATGAATATTCATTATAGTTGGCCAAGCACACATCGACACGCAGCAACAAAGAGTGGGGCATGGGAATGGGGATGGTTATGGGTATGGATAGGGGTTGAAAGCAGGTGCACTAGGGGGGTAAAGGGGAGGCAGATGTAAATGCATTTACCACAGCATTTCCGCCACAATGCGCGGTGCAGTGACAAAAGCGGAAGTGCAGATTTCTGACAGTCAAATGTGGGTGTAATCTGTATATATATGTGTGTGTGTGTCTGTTTGTGTTTGTGTGTGCGTGTGTGTTAGCGCCCGGATGTCAGGCGACAACGACGTTGCATCTTTTGCCTGGTCGCATCGTCTGTTTGTGTCATTTCGAGATAATTTTCTTTTATTATACCCGTTACTTAAAAAAATAAGTAAAAGGGTATATTGTGTTCGTTGGAATGTATGTAACAGGGAGAAGGAGGCATCTCCGACCCCATAAAGTATATATATATTCCTAATCAGCATTAACAGCCGAGTCGATATAGCCAAGTGTGTTTGTCCGTCTGTCCGTCCGTCTGATCGTCCGTCCGTCTGTCCGTCTGTGTGAGCACCTAGATCTCAGAGACTATAAGAGATAGAGATATCAAACTTTCACCCACAGACTATAAGTTTGGTTGCAGCTACCAAATCCGGCAAAGAGATAGAATTTTTGCGATTTTGATACGCAGGTATATTGAAGCCACGTCTCTTTTCGTGAAAAAAACCACAAACACAAAAAGGTAATACAGTTTTTATGGTAAATAACGTTATCTTTTTATTTTATCTAACTTATCTCACTTAACCGCAGCAAGATCGGACAAGTAGAACGAGAGTAATAGCTAACCAAAGTAATTAATAAAGTTATTATTTCAATGCAATCACCTAAAAGTATGCAGTAGTTTTTATTAGGTAGTAATTTCTTTAAATATAAATTTCTTTATATATAAGTAACGGGTATCCTATGGTTGGGATCTCGAGTATAGCCTTTCCACTTGTAATTTTTTTTGAAATTGTAACGAGTGTGTGTGCATATGTAGGTGTGCATTTTAAATGCCAGAACACACATTGGCCACATTAATGCGTGTTTTACATTCGAAAATGCCACAGAATTACCAAATTGTTTCGAAATTTCTCATTTTACAGCTCCGTCATATTCCTCTATTCACCACTCTCCGTTTTCCTCCTCAGGAGTTGCATGTGGCAACTGTACTTAATGCCACACGCCTTAATGCATTTAAAGCACACGTAATTTTATGGCAATCAATGCGAAAGGATGAAGGATGCCCACAAATGTGACCATTACTATCAAATGCGAGGGTTGCTCAAGCTATTTGTGTCACAAAAGTGAAAGAAAGCAATTATGTGATTGCAAACTTTTTAAAGATATAGTAATAATGCGATTTAAACTTTGGTTTTGTTAATATTTCACTTAAAGTCACGAATTTAAAAAAAAAATTATTTCATTTAAAAACGTATTATTCAATTATTTAGTGAAAATTATAATTTCAATTTTGTTGTGGTATATACAAAAATGTATAAAAAATCAAAGATGAAAAAAATAAAAGAAAATTTAAGAAATTTAAATAAGAATACCATTCACAGTATACAAATTAAAAAAGATATTTGTTATTTATGAGCTATTTTTTACTGACAAATTTTGCTAAAAAGCGCACAATATTTTAAAGCAATGTTTTTTTTGTAATTAGAGTCAGTAAACTATTTTAAGTATTAAACAGTGTCGTTTAAAAAATGAAATAATATTAAAATTTATTAATCGAACAAAAAGAAGTTTTCTATCAAATGCGCCTTTAATTTTTTAAATGGTTTATTGGTTCCAAATATCTAATTTTTGAAACGCAAAATTAAAATTGGCTCCACTGTGTTTCGGTTTTAAACCAAAGGTGAAATTGTGTAGGTATAAGAGTAAAATTTTTAAATGTGAATGATTTTTGTTTTTTATTGCAAATTTTAAAATAATTTTTACATCAAAATGTTTTTTTTTGTAACTTATAAAATTGTTGTTTCCGGGTATTGTCTGTGAAAATGCTATTGGGAAATTGGAATGCCTCAAACAGCCCTCGTTATGCTGTAGACGGAGCAAAATTTGCATTGGCAGCTGCAACGAACCGAAAACGCAGTAGAAGTTGAAGTAGAAGTGGAAGCAGAAGTAGTGGCGATAAAGATGAGAAAGGATAATGTGAAAGCAGACACAAAATACTGAATTCCGAATCCTGTTGCTCGAAACTCGAAACTCAAACGAGAGTCGTTATGGCAGTTGGAGAAAGTTTTGTGGCACACTTCGAGCATTGCATTTAATGTGTCATTAAAATGTCTACGCGAATTCTTTACATTATTTGATGTTACTTTATTTTGTAGTCAATTGTTATTGTTATTGCTGTTGTTGTTGTTGTTGTTGTTGTTGAGCAGATCGTTTGCATAGGCAATGAAAAAGTTTGCATTGTGACATCGTCGACCATTAAAAAGTTGTCCGAATGTTTGCTGTAATATGTACTTTCCACTTTCTTTCTTCTCCCACTCCCACTCACTTGCCACCTGACCGTTAGCACGTGCCAGTGAAAGAGGGAGATAGCAAGCGAGAGTGACAGAGAGAGAGAGAGACAGACAAAGCTTTGCTGCAATTGAATTTAAATGCGAAAATCATTTAATTGCTTTAATTAATGGCCCTGACGTGGCTCGGTTTGTATCTCTCAGTGCTCGATTCGATGCGAAAGCGTTAACTTAAATTTCCAAAATACCCTGCAGTTGCCGCGCACATATGCTGGGGTATGCTAGCTGTGCACTTTTTATAAAAACAATAACTGCTAACAACTAATTTTATGTTTTGAGTCTTAATTTTAACATTTCTTATTTTTTTTTATATATTTAAATTGTTTATTGAATATTATAACTCTTTTTTATAATAATAATGTTTTGAGTTTTCATTTTAACATTTTTTAAATTATTTTTTTTTTTTTTATTTAAATTGTTTATTGAATATTATAACTTTTTCTTATAATAATAAATGCTATTAATTTTAATTCTCATTAACCGACATTAAAATTTTCATCAGACGAGCGTTTTTTCACCATCGGTGAACTTGCCAATAAAATCATTTCAAAATCAACCTAGTAGGCATTTGACCGACTCAAAAAGCCGATAGAAATGGGACATTTTCATCGGTGAGCACCGACGCTTTTTTTAATTCTGAGTGCTCACATGAAAATGAAGTATTTTTAACAAAAAGTGACGGTGAAAAAAACGGTCTGATGGAAATTTCAATAAGTCTATTACATTAATGTTTTATTTCGTTTATTTTTGACTTTTATTCTAGAGAGAACATAGAAGTTATTTCAGAAGTTATATTTTAACTGGGTATATTTTAATATTACTTCACTATAACTTATCAGCAATATTTCATAATAGTTAAGTAAAAACATTATTCTTTTATAATTTAAAAGCGGAGAAACGAAATAAAGAATTTGTTTTAAGCACAAAATGAAATTAAAAAAATATATTTGCAAACTTTTTCATTGCTTAAAGGGTATCTTGAAGTTTTGTTTATTCAACAATTGTTAACATTTTTTTTTTGAAAGCGACGCCCAAAAATAGCGACCGTAACCTGCAGCTGAGTTCTACATAAAAGAAACCACTGAATTTCAATTGAAAATCGATCAGTCAACCAGCCATGTGTGTGTGTGTGTGTGTGTGTGTGTGTGTGTGTGTGTGTGTGTGTGTGTGTGTGTGTGTGTGTGTGACTGCTTGGCTGCAGCTTCTGCTTGGCGCTTAAAAGTATGCTATGAACTATGCATTGCCTGCTTTTTGCTCACACAACGCTTTTCCTTGGTATTAAATCTCCTCTTTCCATTTTCAGTTTCATTTTTTATTTTTTTGTTTTCCTTTATTTTTTTTTTTCGCCATATAAACAATGCATATTCATGGGGTATGTGTGTGTGTGTGTGCCAAATCTGTCTATGTTAGAAATTGTCACGTTTATTGGTTCAATTCGGTTCGGTTTTTGCGTTTTAGGGCAATGAATTCCTGCAAATTTGAAAGCTGAGTGCAAAACAATGTCAAATGCAGATATCAATTGCCCCCAAAAACTGAAGACTGTTGCTTTCAGCTCACATAGATGGAGGAGGAGGATGAGTTAGCAGAGATTGGCAATTCAAGATACAATTTCAGCCTGAATCCAACTCGGCCTGCAGCTTAAATTGCGACAGTTTAGATACATCGAGATTCTTGGCATTTCTCAAAGATTGCACGGTAAATGGAAATTTGTCTAGACTTTGAGGCAGTTTACAATTAAAGTTATGCACATCTTAGATGTAACAATGTTTATACGATGAACTTCAGGAAGTCAAAGAGTTGACTGATGAGAAATTGTGAGGTAAGAGTGAGAAGAGGAATTTTTATTGTATAGGAAACACCAATAAAAAGGCAATTTAAACAAGTATTAATAAGTATTAAGCATAAAAAAATTTTCTTGCAGAGCATTTAAAAAAAAAGGTATTTTTTTAAATTTTATTTTTCCAAAACAAAAAGATATTTTTTAAATATGTGAAAACAACTTAAAAACCCAATAGAATATTATGTATAGTTACTATTGATATTCTATTTATAACATTATATTCTTTGTTTTTAATATTAATAATAAATAAATTAAATAGAAACACCAAACAAAAATGTAATTTTTAAATGCTCATTAAAGTAAATATTTTTCTTAAATAGTCGACATTTTTTAATTGACACAAATATTGACGTCAAGAGACAATCTAAAATTTTGGCTAATAAAACTTTAATTGTAAACTCTAATTTGTTAAAAATTGTCAGTTACAATTACGACAATAATTATTAGGGTCATCAAACTCAAAACCCAATTGTTACAAAATGTTGTAAAAATTTAAATAAAACTCTTAGCTAAAATTGTGTGTATAAACGAACAGAGAATATGGAAAGTTGTACAGTTTGCTGTAGTTTATTGATGACCCACATGCATAAAGGGGAATTTTCCAACACCAACACTACTACGTATACACTGCCAGCCAAAAGTATCAAGACAACAGACACCAGCAGGTGATGGAGTCAATCCTTATTCTCATACTCATGTCCTGGTTGTCGTTGTCACTCAATAATTCAGCTGTTTCTTCAGGTGGCACTTGACTATGAGACGACTCAACCTCAAATAGCCGAGCACTCGAAACTTTGCTGCTGCTGCTGTATAAATCTTTGCTTAACCTCGTCTGAACTTTGCCACACACACACACACACACACCTACACCTACACATACGGTCACATATATATGGACACTTTCCGAGCCAACACCTTGCAGGTGAAATCAACTGTCATGCAGTTTTAAACAGTTTACGAGGCGTATGAGCGATATTTGCACAGGCATTGCTTTATTTTTATAAGTGTGTGCGTATCTGCATGTGTATGTTAGCATGTATGTATGTGTGTGTGTGTGGTGTTTGAGTTTGCTTTTCTTTCTATCATTTTTGTTTTGCTTTTATTTTCCCCAGCGAGTTTTTCTTCCTTTTTTTTATTTTTATTTTTGCACCCGCAAGTTGAAGCACTTAATTCAGCGTAACGTTTCAACCATTGATTCAATACAGCTAAGTGAGTGTGTGTGTGCGTGAGTGAGTGTTCAAGTGCGTGTGTGAATCACTGTTTCAACTATGTATGTAATGTTATTCTTGCTCTTGTTGTTGCAAATTTAATTACAAGACAAAATGTCGACATATCACGTTATAAATACAAATGCAAACACACAGGTATGTGTATGTAGCTGTGTGTGTGTGTGTGTGTGTGTGTGTAGGTGTGTGTGTTGAAGTGCATATACAAACATTAACAGACCGTCTGCTTTGCCAATGGCAAAACAGACTGCTTAACAATATTATCAATTTTATTTACATGAAACACAAATGGGAATACAAGAAAAACATTAGCAAGCGGAAGTTACTCGACTAGTTAATACCCAGTAATAAGTAGAAAACTATTTATAAATGAATAAGGCCGGCTTTTCAATGTCTAGTTATGGAATTTAATAACTATATCAGAGTTATTTTGTCGTTAAATGTATAGAAATAATTAACATATTTGAAAAAATGGAAATATCTCTTTGATAAAATATAAGGAGACATTGAAAAACCGGTCCTTATAATCATAAAAGTTCCCGTCAGACGAGAATTTATTTTTATGAAAATGTTCAGAGTGTGATTAGATTCTGTGAGTAAAAAAACCTTTGGAATTTTTGAGTGAAAACCGATGCATATAAATAAAATATTATAAATTAGTTAGTGTGTTAAGCAATAATTTATAAATCATAACAAGGCTGCAAACCTCCAAAATATTGTTAAAGGTTCGGTTCGGCGGTTCGAACCCTAGAGCAAGACATCGGTTCCGTTCTCAATTTGGTTTATCTACTCCCTGAACCCAAGGTTTGGGTTCCAGCCTTGCTTCAATTTTATACAAAAACAATATTTTTATTTTTATACATTTTTCTCTACATTTTGAACTAATTAAAAATTTTTTTTTTTTAATAAATTAAATTTTGATGATAATTTTAATTTGTTTGAAGATTTAAATATGACTCATTTTAATCCCAAGTCTCAAATAATTGCGTAATATTAGAAAAACATAAAATTTATGTAATTATTTTTTTTTTTTCAAACCGAACCCTTTACTTAAGAAAGCGGTTCGGTTTAGGTTCGGGTTCGCAAAGTTAATAATTTCAAGGGTTCAGTTCATGATCCGGTTCAGGCTGCTTAAAAACTCGAACCGAACCGGTTCTACGAGGTTCAAAACCGGTTTGCAGCCTTGAATCATAATGCACTTGTAGCATTAGGAATTAATACATATTAAATAAAATACATAAAAATTAATTAATTATAATAAATTAAAGCAAAAATTTCAAAGACTGCTGATTTAAAATGTTTGGTTAAGTGACGATAAGAATTTTTTTTCAGACCTAGAAATTTCACTGGGTGGGTCGATAGGTCGCTAGGTGGTTCGATAGGCAGTTCGATATAATGTTAGGGTGGCTCTTGATTTTGTTCGCTTTTCCAATTTGTTAATATTTGCATTTGGTGCTTGGCGTGCAGTTAAGCGAATTATCGCATTCTGACATACACTCATACACACACACACACACACACACACACACACATGCATGAACAGCCACACACTCATTGGATTCCATGGGGCATGCAACAAACAATAACAACAGCAGCAAGAACAATTTGCAGGCAGCATTTTAAACATTTATCTGCGCTCTTAACTCGCCAAGTGGCCGAGTGAATTGCATGCCCCTCACTTACCCCTCCCCTCTAGCAGCCGCTTCTTCTTTCCACTACTTCTCATGCACCCCTCGTTGGGGCAAACTTGCTGCATAAGTGCGTGCACCACAAAATGCCACACGCAAAGTGGTAAATGGGCATTTATTAGTCACCCGCTGGGAGTATCAAATGCAACTTCCTATTTTATTTCACTAATTATTTAAATAGGCGAATGAAATACCCTGTAAATTGGCAAACAGTTTGGGAATGCTTTCCATTTGTATTACAAGTGTATTGCATAAAAAAATCGAGCTTGTTGCCTTTATTTTTAATAAATTTGATTGATAGAGCTTTAATTAAATAATTTAAAAAAAATTCAATTTTTATGAAAATTTCATATAAAAACAGTTAATATAATTTATAAGTTCATCTACTGCACGATTAAATCGTCTCAGCGACATCGTGTGAAAATTTCAGCTTTCTGGGTCTTACGGTTCGGTCTCCGCAATGATCAGTCAGTGAGTAAGTATGTCAGGAAAAAGAGTTTTGTATATATAGATTGCAATTTTTGACATTATAAATAATAACTTTAAGTTATCTATTAAATTTCATTGAGATCATTTAATCAATGTTCACTTTTCATTAGCATATTCTCATATTAAGTATATTGCATTTTACGGGGTATCTGTAGTCGTTCCGTTGAGGATCCTATATTATTGTTCTGTATAATTGCTTCATTGTTGCAAGCAATTGCCTTCATTGTGAACTTTTTAATAGTCCAAATTCACAGTTTACAATACAAAATGTGCACATTATGCCCTTCCCGTGGGTATATGCGACTAGCTAGTCTATGTGAACTGAGCTATAGTTATAGCTATGTTTCTGAAATTTAATACAGCTGTCAAAATTAATTTTAATTTAATATTCTAATATGAATCAGTGAAATATAAAAAGTATTAAGAGAATTGTTTGAAAATTGAGATTTCCTATAAATGAAAATATTATGTGAAATTTATTTTTAATTCGAAAAATATAACTCTTTAGCAACTCCTTTAAAGTAAGGGTATCCCATTAACGCTATAAATAATAATAATGATTTTTGTTCAGCTTAGTTTTCCTTTTGCTATTTTTGACCATTTCGAATTTAATCAATTTTTGGCGTTTGTGTGTATTGGTGTGTGTGTGTGTATGTGTGTGGGTGGGTATAAATTTATTTAGTCAAATATTTGCATTTGCACTTTAATTAGTTGCTATTATTTTGATGTTTTTTCTATAGTTTTTTTTGTTTGCTTTGTCTGTTAGGCAAATATTTTATATTACAGCCCAATAAATTGTTGGTAAAGTTTTTCACCTGTTCCTCTTTATATATGTGTGTGTATATGTGTGTGTGTGTGTGTGTGTGTTTGTGTGGTGTATGTTACACATTTTGTGCTAATGAAGCTGTTCCTCAATGCCATATTTACCCAGGTCATATGCAACAGAGGGTGTGATGGGGTTGAATTTGGGCTTATAACAACCCCCTTGGCAAAATAGGGGTTAAAGGGGTCAGGCGATTGTGCATACTGTGATATGCGGTGTATGTGAGTGTGTTGCACATTTACCACAATTGTAAATTGCACAAATTGTGGAAATCTATCTACAAAATATACTATAATATGAAATATGCTCATATTCAAATACAAAATCTTTAGAGATTTTTGGGCTTTTGGTTTGGTTTTAGCAGAGAGTTTTGAGAGTTAGCATTTAGGGTTATTGAAATTGAATTTATTGCAACATTTTTTGCATTGCCTCAGAGAAGACAAGCATGTCTACAATAAAAATATTATAAGAAAGACAAAGCTGAAAAATTGCAAATTGTCTTTACGAATTTTGTTTTAATTAAAGACGCAATAAAATCAAAATGTAAAAACGATATACATATAAAATAAAAGAAAACTGCAAATATTGTTAGTAAAGTAATAAATAATAGTAATAAAAAAAATACTGCAAATTAAATTAAATTTGAATTTAATAAATAATATAAAAAAATTAAAAACAATAAAAATAATTTAAAATAATACATATAAACAGATATTAACAATATTTAATTTTATGAATATTATTAATACTAGAAAATATATCAACTATTAAGTGACTAGTGAAGTATGTAAATAAATAAAAGTAATCAAAATCTTTAACATTTTCAAAGAAATTGTTTTGCAGTTTTCTGTTCATATTTTGCATTAAATTGCCCTAAAATAAATGCGTCATTCAAGCGAAATAATTAGATTGTTGCATTCTATTTGCATTCTGTTCTGTTGCAAGCAAAAATCTTTGTTGCTTTCTATTCCTTTTTCTTTACTTTATTTTACTTTTGCATTCGTGTGCATTCATTTGTGCATTATATGGAATCTTAATACTCTTATGGAGCTCCTTAAACGATTGCCTGTCTCTTTCTTCCACTCTCTGTGTCTCTTTCTCTGCCCTTTCTGTTGTGCACACTTAAGTGTTGCTTTATGTTTATCATATATTTTACATTCATCTCCAGCTGGATTTTGCTGTATTAAAGTGTTTTTGAGTGTAAGAGCTATCCACATACAGTAAGTCTTAAAAATGCTTTGACCAAATCAACAATTTACACATTTTCTCTAGCCAAAAAATATTATTTTCTATTGATTTTTATTTTCATCCTTTTTTTTATTGTTCGTGTCTATGATTTTAATTTTATTAACTAAATAAAATAATTCAATAACCAAGGACTGTCAAAAATAACAATTTTAATTCATTTTTATATATATTGAAAAAGCATGAAATCTTCGAATATTTTTCAATAAGAATTTTTATTAATCTCAGAAAAATAACTTATTTTGATTAATACTTTAAAGCAAAAGAAAAATTATTAAACAATGATTATCCCTTTATATTTATTGATTACAAATTATAGCTAAAAATTAAACTAAAGTTTTAATTTAAGCTTTTCATAGCCAAAATTTATAGAAATTCGTATTCAGTAAGCCAAGAAGAACTTTTCCAATGGATTAACTCAAAAATTGATTATAGATTTCTGAGTTAATCCATTGGAAAAGTTAAAGATACAATTTAATTTTTATTTTTAAACAAAAATAATTAGTATATGTGAAGAATAATTAGAACTCAAGAAGTAATCACTATTTTATGAGCTTATTTTTTTGCTCAAAAGGAATGATTATTTTCTGAGTATTTTAAGTACAACTCAAAATTTATCATAAATAATAATAATTTATCAATAAATAAAATTATTTTTAAATAAATTGCATACATTATAATGATTACAGTTGCTGAAAATAAGACAAATATGTGAATTTTTGATTTGTCAAAATACTTTCTAGACTAACTGTGCATTCTCTTTTACACACACATACACACACACACACACACACACATGCAGTGCTTATCCCAGCCAAATTGCAGCTGAGCAAAAAACTTCCGTTTGCTTTTCTCTTTTTTTCTATTTTTTTTTTACTATTTTTTTTTTTTTTTTTTTTTTTGGGCAATTGCAACAACATTTTGCCATGTCGATGTCGCTCGTTTCAAAAATGGCAAAAAAAAAAAAAAAAGAGAATGAGAGGAGTAGAGAGATGAGTAGATGGGGGATGGGGGAAGAGAGAATGTCGCAAAATGGCAAACAAAGCCATCCAATCGTCCCGTTATGGGCAACCCAAAAGCACAATAAAAGCTGCTCAATTGCTGTTGCTGCCCTGGTTCAGGGCTTTGTCCCAATATCAGCGTCAACATCAACTTGAAAGCCACTTGCCATGGACTCCCTCAGGCATTGGCTAAAAGAGTGCCAGCTGATGGGGAACAAGGGATTCCCCCCCTCCTCCAATCTACGAGTAGTTGACAACTTGGAGTGTTCACTGTAACTGACGAAAAGTGCGCTAATTATGCGCCGCACATTACAAAACGCAAATTTCTCATAGCAATCAAACGCTTGAGAAAAATAAAGCTTAAAAATCTTTCTAAGAAAAGGCACACATACCCTGTAATCATAAAAGTAACGTTGCACATTGCTTGTTGTGGCTTTTTAAATAGTTAAAAGTTTATTAAAATTGTATCAACTGTCTTTACTTGCAGCTTACTAAAATTACAGGGTATATGCGTAGTGCGCTAGCTTACTCTCAAGTCAAACAATAGTGCTTAAAGCGATGCCTGCAATTATTGGTTTAGAAACGTAGTAAATGTAGATACCCCACTTCAGCAGCTGGACCTACAGGGTATGCATGCCATTAATTTCTATCTACCCTTTCTAGAACTGTAATTAAATGAACACGTTAAGAAACAAAGATCAAGCTATAAAAGTAATATGAACTAATAAACCCCACTAGCAAATACTAAATTATGCAGGGTATCTGAGAAGTCGATTTCAAAATAGGTAAAAAAGAAAAACAAAATAACAACAATCAAAAATTTTATAGCAGTCTCACCGGGATGGTATGTGTATACCCGTTAGTTGCATCCAGATTTACAGGGTATAACTTATATTTATTAAGATATGCAACGGCGACATTGCTCTAAAAAATATGTCGAGTGCGAGATTTAAATAGTTTGCCTTGTAACCAGGGAATAGGGTGGGGTTTTAAGAGGACAACCCCCCTTGTGGGGGGTGCGGTGGGAATTGCAGGTTAAAGGGCGGCGAAGTTAATGCGCTGGCATTGTTGTTGTTCAACGGCCGTGATTTTGTGCAAAGCAAAAGAATAGGTAAATAAATGTAATAATAAATATAAAAGAGGACAGACGAAAAAGAATGAGACAAAATGAAGAAAATAGGGGAAGTCAAACTCGATTGAGAGAGACCCTGTACAAATTCTATATAAAAATTAATGGAAAACTAAATCAAAAAATATTACAAAAAATATTTTAAATAAATAGACTTTTGAAGCAGGTTGACTTTAAATATTTATTCTATATTGCAATAAAATAAAAATTATTTTAGATCAATTATGAAATTCGAACACTTTTGACGAAAGATTTGAGCTCAGGAGCAAGAAGAAGAATCTTGTGGGCCGTTTTGCAAATTGAATATTTGTTTACCGAACTGCAATTGAATGTTCCTTATAATTAGCATTTATTATTCATTTGCAAGGACCTGGCAAAATTCTAATACAAGCCAGTCACCAAATTTGGTGACTCTAGCTCTTGCAGTCTCTGGGATCTAAGTGATCATAGCGTCATGGACTCGACTGTTAATGCTGGTAAAGAATATGTGTTTTACTTTATAGGGTCGTAAATATCTTTCCCACTTTGTAATGATCATTTTTTTTGAGACAAACTTAATGTACACTTTGTACTTTTTAAGTACAGGGTCTAAAAGTAAGAAAAAAAAGAAGTGGAAGAAGAAGAGAAGAAAGTAAAAAGAGTGGGGAAGAAGGTGAAAGAGAGTCGAAGAGATTGTGAGTGAGATAGGATTAATAAGAGAAGTATGGCGAAATGGAAAGAAGAGCGGAGCAAAGAAAGAAGAAAGGAAGCAAGGAAGCAAGGAAGAAGAGGAAAGGAGAGAGACAGACAAAAAAAGAGCAAGGGAGAGTGGAAAAAAGAGAGAGAAAGGAGAAGAGTGAAAATTGAAAAATTTCTGCATAGTTGGCTGACCTCAAAATGAGGCAACATACAATGCAATAATTGTTGTTGTTGCATGTTTGTACACAGGACAAAAAAATCCGAGAGTCCTGAATAAAGTCAATTCAATGCGGTTTCAAAAGTACGTTAATTCCGGTTATTATTAAATGCACTGCAAAATACTTCATTCGCTAATATTTTTTTTGTTAGATCAAATATTTTCGACTTCTTAGAATATTTCAAGGTTAAGTCGCTGACATTTTTACCGCTAATTGTCTGAAATTAACAATAATATCCTGGATACATGCTTAAACAAGTGGAAAAGGCTATAGTCGAGATTCCGACCATAGGATACCCGTTACTTATTTCAATATATAAGAAAGTACTTTAAAAAAAATAAAAATTACTGCCTACTTTTAGGTGATTGTATTGAAATTATAACTTTATGAAAAACTTTGGTTAGCTATTACTCCAGTTCTACTTGTCCGATCTTGCTGCGGTTTAGTGAGATTATAGACAATATTAATAGATACCGTTATTTCCCATAAAAACTGTATTATCTTTAAAGCTGGGGGTGTGGTGGTTTTTCGCGATTTGTGGGGGCGGAAAGGGGCGTGGCTTAAATTTGATACAAACTTGATTTGCGTGGGGTCTATAGAAATCTGTGTGCCAAATTTGGTTACTCTAACTCTTATAGTCTCTGAGATCCTTTTGTTTATACGGATAGACAGACAGACGGACAGACAGACAGACGGACAGACGGACATGGCTATATCGAATCGGCTGTTGGTGCTGATCAAGAATATATACACATTATAGGATCGCAGATGCCTTCTTCTCCCTGTTACATACATTCCAATGAACACAATATACCCTTTTAATTATTTTTTAAGTAGCGGGTATAAAAATACATGCTGAAATCAAGAATGTTTAACTTGCTTTATAGAATGATTTTTTTTGTGTATGTATATTATGCGCTTAGTTATTGTTTTAGTTGTAGTTTCGCTGTCTCCTGTTTTGTTATTGTTGATGTAAAAAGGCATCCAGAGACACAGCGACATGAACATGACATATTTCTGCATTTGTGTGCAGTTTTCACAACCCTTTCTCCCGCTTTACACCCTCTATCCGACTACAACGTATGCTCTACCCTCGCTTTAGACTATTTCTGTCACTTAATCCGCTGCCTTTGTTGCTGTTCTTGCTGTTGTTATTGTTGTAATGCCGTAAGCTTAAAGAGCTTCCATCGCGCTTATCATTCAGCGCCAGCATTTGGCGTCGACGTCGCTGTCGCAGTCGCTGTCGACGTCGCTTGTTTTCATATGCGAAAAATGTAAAAGTTTTCGTTGCTTTTTTATATATTTTTTTTTTTTTTTTTTTTGGCTAAGCCGCGAGAATAAGCGACCCTCTCTCTCTCCCTCTAAAGCACCCACACCCGCATTCTCTTCAGCTTCCTTCTGTTTCAGCAACAACAACAACAAGAACAACCCGAAATTTTTGCAACTATTTTGTGGCAAGTTTATAACGAAATGCTGCAAATTGGTTTGGTTACGTTTGGTTTAGGTTTTTAGGTTGGTTTAGTTTCGGCTTCGTTTGGTTTTCGACTCTGCATTGACTTTTTTTGCGCTCCTTCAAAAGTCCTCTCCAAAAATTTTTCGAATAAATTGGTAGAACAAAAAAATTGTGTTGGAAAAGGGAAATGAGGAGGGGGATAAAAACATATACAGCATTTGGGTGTTTGCCAAAGCCAACAGCAAATGTAGATTGAAGTCCTTGTTGTGTTTGGAATCCGTTTTAAGGACGACTGAGCGGCTTCCACACACAATATATGAGCTCAGGGTTCAAAGTGCATTTGATGCAGCTACCAACAGTCAGTTCTTATCAAGCTCACAACAGCTGAAGCTTATCTGGAAATTTGTACAGTAGCGAAATATGTTCCTGAAGCTTAGTTTAAAGGAGGTGCTCACGTTTACTTTAAGTTCACTGGACATCTATTGAATGTCTTCATTTTTAAGGTCTCGACTTTAAACTAAAACTGCAATTTAATAATGTTCGATGTTTTAAACTTCTAACCCAAAGTTTTCCGGGCTTAGTTTATAGGGGAAACTTTTTTTTTTTTGACGAAATTAAAATTATGTTTAGTTTGAATGCAAAATAAATAAAGAGGCCAAACCATGATCAAAATGATATTCCGTTTGAAAATCGGTTGAGTTTTGACAAAGTTATGACAGTTTGAAATTGGTCAGACTTCGGAATTAATCACTTTACAAGTCAAAATTTTTGTCAAATTTTCCATTATTTTTCACCAAAAAATAAAAGGTCCCAGAATCAAGTTTAAAGTGTTGTTTTATACTAATTACGATATAAGGAGTTGATTAAAAGTGAAAACTTGAGATTTAAATTTTTCAAATTTCGAAATTTCAATATCTGCATCTAAATCAATATCTAGTAGAATCTAGAAAAAAATATTTTGTTTTAACGAATTTATTAAAATTCAATGCAGAATAATTTTGGAGGCCGAATAATGAAATGGCATTTCGCTTGAAAATCAGTTGAGTTTTGACAAAGTTATGACAGTTTGAAGTTGCAAACTTTGCAAATTGGCGTTGCCACACAGCGAAATGGTCATTAAAATAAGCACGCAAAGCATAAGGCAATTAAATATGCAGTAATAATTCTTAAATACGAATCATTGTTAAAATATATTAGCAAAAAAAGGTCGCCATATGCTGGGCAAACAATTGTTGTATAAAATTCTCGCAAATTTTCAAAAATATTGTAAAATTTATTGCTTAGAAATTTGGCAATTTCAAAGCAATTTACCATGAATCCGACGGCAAGTTTTCAGCCAAAAATGCAGCACTTAAAAAACAGGAAAAACTCCAAATGCAAACAGGGAAAGGGAAATGCATATAAAAAAACAAACAAAAAATAATATAAAGTTTTACCCGCACGCATGCAAATTGAAATAGTTGGGAAAACTTGGTCCAGAGGAGAATGCAAAAGGTAGGGGGAGAAAGAGTGGGAGAGAGCAACAGAGAGAGAGAGAGAGAGAGAAAAGTGTTTGGGGAGTTGAGAGTGAAAAGTCTAAAGCTTTTCGGCAATTATGAGCTGCAATAGAAATTTCAGCACTTTCTTCTCTCTCTCTCTCTCTCTCTAGCCCACTCTTTATCTCTCTTTCCCACGGCTCATTCCGTTACATAGTTCATTAATATATCAGGCTTTAATCTCCGTCTGGCAGCCGCCATCATCCGATGCTAAACAAGCGTAAAACGCTTTTTACCGGAAACTTATAAACGCAACGCGCTAATTATTTTTCGACTTGGCCCTCTGTCGCTGCCGCTGCCGCTGCCTCTGCTTACGTCAGCGTCGCGTCGCGTCGCAGTCAACGTCGGCTTTGGCTTTCAGCTTCCTTTTGCAGTTTTTAGCTACTAAAATGCCAGCTTCCAGTTGCTTTCCTTTAGCTTTGGCTTCAGCTGCGAACCTGCACAGTGGTGCCAAATTGCAAATAAGCTTATAAGCTTTAAAATTAATTAATGCCTTTACTTGTCAAAACGACTTTATATACCAAAATGCAAAAGTTATTAGTTGTGTGTGTTTGAATATAATAATTTGGTTAACTGCGCAATTATTAGTTATGAAACTAAATTTATTATTATCGTATTTATGCAACTAAACATTTTGTAGTTTTTTCTTGGATGTGCAATTAATTATTTATGCAAACAAGCGAATTTTAATTTTAAATCAGCCACAAAGTATGCAACATTTTTTTCAAAATACAAAAAATGCAAGTGCATTAAGCAACAAATCTAAAATAATAAACAAATAGCATAAAGATGAAATATATTTTTGTGATCAACTCATCAAAAAATGTCGAATATAAAATTTCAATAATATTTGCAATTGAAGAAAGCCCAAAGAAAAAATTATCAAGTATACAAATTAAGTTCAAGATTACAAATACAAATAAAATTCAATATAAATTATGAACTGTAAAGAAAAAAATAAAAGTTAGACAAAATGTAAAAATATTAGCATTAAATTCAATTGAATTGTTGCAGAAATTTCAAAATATAATCCCAAGTATATTCCATAAATTCGATAATTATAATTTTGACAGAAAATCAGTGATTTTCAACCATAGTACCGCGCACTTTGTCGGCTTAGTGTATAAAATAAAATAATGTGCGGGTTGCAAACTGTGAACCAAATGCAAAGTTTTTTGTGGGTGAGTCGCGGGGGGGAGGGGCTTAGGCTCAGAGAGGGGATGAGAGAGAGGGTGGTGAGAGGGATGACGCGGAGTGTGTACTATTGGCTGCAGAGTGTTGCGTATTAGCTGCAGGACATACATTTCATTTTGGCTTAACATTGGCAGCCTTTAATTTTAATTTTTTTTTTTTTTTTTTTTGTTAATTTCTGTGGGCAAACACAAGTTGCAACTTCAAGACGGCGACGTCGACGTCGGCAGCGATGTTGACGCTGGCGTTGCGGCTGCCATTTCCGTTTCCGTTTCCGCCCGCAAGTCGTACGTGAAGCACTTTGGCTTATCTACTTGCTGCATGCTGTTGTAGCACATACACTCAGAAAAATATGCCATGTTAATTAAGGTATGTCTGTAACTGAATATAAAACGATTTGTTTCTCATATTTTAAAATTTTTGTTTGTTATAATTCCTAGCTTTAAGTCTAAGTCGATCTTAAATTTAAAATTCAAACTAACCATTTTTAGTCTGCTTTTGAACAAACTAAGTCAAAATTTTTAAGATCAGTTCAAATATAAAATATCACGTATTTAGGTTGATAAACCTTCAGAAACAAGAGATATTTATACTAAATTGGTGGTAAATTAAAATCAAATTTAATATTACAATGTTTTGTACTAAAACATACAAATGTTGAGATTAGTTCAAGATTTTTGTACTTATTACAAGATCAAGATTATTGTACTTAAACATTTTTAATCTTATTTATAAGAACTTGGTCTTATTTGAAAAGTGTCTCAAATCAAGTTGTGTTTTCTAGCTGCAAGTATTTTATATTCTTATTGCATAACTTAGACAAAAATACTTAGTTCTGAGACCAATATATTGATTTTAGAAACTTTTTTTTTATATCAGTATAGTATGGTTCGAGCTTTTATTAAATCGAAAACATACTAAAAGTGTCCAAAAGCAATTTTTATTAAAAATATTTTTGGGCTTGCGAAAAATAAACTTAAATTAAGATATTTGAAATTAGTTTTGAAAATTACGAACTCAGTTATCAGTCAGTTTTTTAGACAGTTTGTACTTGACTATTTCCTGTTTACTTAAGTACGGAAATTTTGAATATTTTTTTGAGTGTATAGGCAAGAGTTTAGACATGCCACACACACACACACACACACACACACACACAGATAAAGAGAGATACCATAGCTGATGTGGTTGTTATTGTTGTTGTTGTTTTCTAGTTGTTAGCAGCTCGTTTCTTGGCTTGGCTTGCCGCTTATTGTAGTTAAGTTTTATGCCGCCATTTTCAACCGCTTTGCGTGCTGCACGTAGTTCTCCCTTCCTCCCTCCCTCCTTGCCACCGCTGTTGTTGTTGCTGCTGCCCTCTCAGCGCCTTTGCAACTAATTCCATTTTCACTTTCTTTGATGATGCTCAATTTTTTGCATCATTAATCTTAAGCGATTTTCAGCTTTGACGCTGACAGACACGCTGGCAACTCAACTAACTCTCTTCTCTTTCTCTCTTTCTCTCCCTCTCTTCCACTCTACCTCACTGTCTTTCTCTCCCCTTTCCTTTAGCGCCTTGCAGTTTACACTATGCAGCATATTAAAAGTAGCTTGAATTATGAGTTTCCTAGCATGAAATATGATCAAATTATGCATAAAAATCATTTCATCAACTCGACGGATCTTAATGAATTCTGTGAGTCATAATAAAAAGACACGAACATTATATCTTGCTCAACAATTTTTTTTTTACTCTATAAATACCTTTTAGTTAGAGTCGTTGTTTGTGCTGCAAATTTGCATATCATTTACATGCTATGCACAACTTAATATTAGGTGAATTAACATGTTTTAATATTGATATAATGTATTGCTGGGACTCTTAGGAATTTGATAACTAAACAACAGATAGTTTGACGATAAATGTATTGAAATCAATGTCAAATTTGAATTTATTTTTTTTATTAAATTTAAGGAGACATTGAAAAATCGGCTTGTGTTGTATGTTGTAATGTTAGCTTCATTAATATTAAAATATATATTTTCAAACAATCATACATATATTTCGAAATTAAAAATGAAAAAACAATGAATTTCTGGAATTTGGAATCAAATCATTTTTAATTTCATTTTTGACCATTTAAAATTATTTTGTTTTAAAAACCAATATAAACTAATTAATTTTAACAATATGTGCTAATTGAAAAAAGTATTTTTGTATAACTACTAAAGTCTTTAAATTGCTTGGAGCACATCAAAATAATTTTATTTTTTTAATACAGACAATCACTTTTATATTATTTAAATTAATTCGTAAGAATTAAAACAATCAACAATTTTTTTTTTTAATTTTCTGTCGTATCAAAACTGTAGTAAAAGTTATACGAAAGGATGTAAGCATTCTTTCTGTTATTTTAAAAATGAACCCTTTATCTATTAAGTGACTTTCTCACACTGTTGATTCGTTAAATCATTTAATTTTTAATAAAATATTTTTGATATTGACTTTTTCCAATTTTTGTCTTCCATATTGTGTTTTCCTAATTTTTATTTCCTGATAACATTGTTACTAATTTTGTCATTTATTTTTTTCCGAATTTTCTAAATATTTTTTTCTTAGTTTAATTTCCCAATTTGTGTTTCCCTTTTTTCTTACCTACTTTGGTTTCCTTACAAAATATTCGGAATTCGTTTGAGGTACCTAAATGCTTACATATATTTTGCATATTTATACAACATGTTTTAGTACATATTTATATGCAATCGCATGGTGGCAACCCTATAAAATTTCACACTCGATTTGCTGTTCAGTTTTGTCGGCTTAACAGTGCACACTGTATGTTATGTCCTTTGTCCACTTCTGTCGCTGACTTTTCATAGCTTGGCAAACCAGCAAAACAATTTCTATTCTACATTCTTCTGCAGGGTTTTGGCTTAGACCTTGTGTTGTATGGTTGAACCCAGCGCAGCTCCAGTGTTGGTTAACGTTTTGTAGATTTTAAGTCCCATAAATTTGAAGTGTCAATATATAAAAACCGCATATGTGCGGCCAACGGCGGCGGCAACGAGTCGAAATTCATAAATTTTGCCAGGGAACCAAATGGTAAAATAAAATGCAGCAGCTTTCGCTGTGGCCAACACGCACACACACACACACACACACACACGCACGCGCACACACACATATATTCAGAACATATATACGACCGTGTATATGTACAAAATGGAGTTTTGCTTTATAGTTTCATACGTTTCCATGTCCATGTCCGTTGCATGTGGCCAGAGGGCCAAGCAATGCTGCCACATGCCACATGACGCCCCGAGTTCTGTGTGGATTTTATTTTATTACAAACGTTAAGTAAAGCTTGTAAATTTGAGCACAGCAGAGCGCGACGTGCAGATACCCTGCAAGCGCAAAGTTCTCGTCAACAATGTATTATATAAAACTTGTTATAAAAAAAAATAATAAATAATAAATAAATAAATCATTGTCAAGAGATTGTTTTAACAAACTAAAAAATTTATTCGATATCTAGAGCAAAAAATATATATTTTCTTATGCATTTTTTTTTTGTCTATGTTTCTAAAAACAAGTTAAAATAAATAAAATATAAAATATTCTATCAAATTAAAAAAAATTTTTAAATAAATAAACAAACATGTGAAACTCTAATTTGTTATAACAATTGCTTGACTAAGTGCATAAGGTTTTATTAAAACTTGTTATAAAAAAAAATAAATAAATCATAGTCAAGAAATTGTTTTGACAAACTAAAAAATTTATTTGATATCTAGAGCAAAAAATATATATTTTTTATGCATTTTTTTTGCCTATGTTTCTTAAAACAAGTAAAAATAAATAAAATATAAAATATTTTATCAAATTAAAAAAAATTTTTAAAATAAATAAACAAACATGTGAAACTCTAATTTGTTATAACAATTGCTTGACTAAGTGTATAAGGTTTAATTAAAAAAAAAAAATCTAAATGGATTAAAAAAAAGTCGAAACCAAACAGCTGATAAGAAATTGATATTGAAGTGAGTCAAACTGTTAGAACTCAGTACCGAGCTGCGAGATACCCTGTTAAAAACACTTTTTCAAGTAGTTTCAAGTTAAGTTTTTCAGCTTATTTTATGTGAAGCAATTGATACAATTTATAACATTAACAGTCAGCTTTGCTTTTGACTGGCTAAGAGATATCCTGTTAATATATTTTAAGTGTCAGATTAAAATTTGTCTAAGCAAAAGAATTTCCAAAAAAAAAACCCCTATTAACCCACTTGCATAACTTTTGTGTATATTCCACAATTCTGCTGAAATTTTCAGAATAGTAAGTTGGCTTATTAATAAGTACATCAACTTAAGATCAAGATGAAAGCTTTGCAATTGCGAAATCCATCGAGTTTTCTAAAAATGGTTATTAACTCTACTTCAAGTGCAATTGTATAAATTCGTTTTAAAAAAAGCTTTAAGGTTTGCAGGGTATCTAAAAAGCAGTCAAGTAGTTAAAAAAAAGTGGAAAAAATATTACATGAAATAAAACTGAAGCCACAAGGACAACGGAGCAGAGAAAACGGCGATTGCACTTAACTTCACGGGCAAAAAAAAAAAAAATGAAAAAAATGAGAAAAAAAATGAAGCCACTTGAAGCTGGTCAGCTGAGTGAGTGGTTCGGGTGGCTTGGGATGGTTCGGCTGGTTTACTGTCCAGACAGAAGGCAATCAATGCGAAAGCAGCGCACAGTCTGTCTGTCAAGTATTTTCCCAATATCAGTTGCACAATTTGTGTGCATCAATAAAGTTTTTGTTAGCAATCGAACAATCGGCTATCGACAATCAGCTATCGACAATCGATCCACCTCCATCTTTCACTTGTTATCAAGAAAGCAATTTTCTGGGCAAAAAGTGGTTTATGATGCACAATTTCATATGAAAGTGGTTGGGTGGTTTTGGGGGGTTTTGGATGGTTGAATGTGTGCAGCTAAAATAGCTGCATTTTACTAGGTATTTTTAATATAATTCTTAAATGACCAAAACTCCAATAACATTCATTTCGGCTAAAAAAAAAAAAAAAAAAAAAAAAAAAATATTTCTTTGTCTGATTTTAGGAGTCTTTTCCTCCAACTTTATTTAATAAAATGATTTTTTTCAAGTGATTGAGACCAAGGCTGCAACCACTTCTGGGTGTTTTGGGGTATGAACCGAATTCTGAACTGCAAAAATTACAGATTCGGCTAGAAGGAAGAAAAATTACATAAAGTGCATAGCTTTCATTTTCAGACTTCAAATAAAAATTGGAACAGTCAAATAAAATTATGTTGAATTTTTAGCAAATTTAAAAAATTAATGGAAAATAAAAGAAGTTAAAATATAAAAAAATTTATTAAAAAAAAAATATATAAAAAGTTCGAATCGAACCATTTTCAATACTTTGATGTTTAGCAGTCTTGATTAAGAATTTAATCTCAACGTTTATCTAAGCATAATAATGTATTTAATATTCAAAGACCTTATAAGTCTGCTGCCTCTCTCTTAGCGGCCTCTCTCGGCGCTTCTCATGAATGCCAGGCATGTCATTAAGCAAATTCAAGCGTCATCTTCATTAATGTAAAAACGGCAAACAACTTGCAAATTTACACACCATTTTTGTGGGTGTATTTGCTTTTTATTTTCTTATTTTTTTTTACAAATTAAATGCTCACTTTGGCACAAAAAAAAAGCAGCCCAAACAGCTGGTAAAAAGTTTGGCTCTAATTAAATATAACTTAAAGTCTATCAAAAACAAATGAATCACTAAGAGCCGCAAATTAGATTGTCCAGGGAGAAGGAGCGATGAGGAAACCCAAAAAGAGAGCAAAAAAAAAAAAAAGTCAAAGTTGGTTTTATTTTTACTCTCTTTTTTGATATTTTTTTTAACTTCTTTCTTAGCTTATTTCGCCAGCTGATTTCATTTAGCTAATCAGCTTATTGAACTTAAGGTCGAGGTGAGCTCTTGCCGCGAAAAAGGGAGAGCCGGAAAATACGGTAGTTGAAAAAAAGAAAAATGTAGTTGAAGTCAATTGAAGTTGGCATTGGGGATTTTGACTCCTCAAGCAGTTGCAACTGCAAAATCGTAATCTCGAATTCAATTTGTCCGGCACAAACAAAGCCAAGGTAACAGAGAGGAATGAAAGGCAGAGAGTGAAAAGAAAGAGAAAGGATAGAGGTTGACAGGTTGCAGCTGTGTCACCAAATTAATTAATTGCACAATGAGTTTATTAAACCCCAAAAGAAAACGTTACACAAAACTCGTTAATCAATCAACACTTCAATCAGCTTTTATCAGATTAAAAGCTTGTTCAATCAGCTCAGTTAGTATGTATGTAATTAAGTGTTTACAAAAATCCTATGCAAAGTGTAAACGAAAATTACATAGATATATTTGTAGATCAATTAACACGTCAATCAGTACTTCAATCAGCTTCAGTCAATTTATAAAAATCTGATATATAAGCATACATAAGTAAGTTATTAATGTATACTACCAATATAAGTAAGCAATAAAAATGAATCAATCAACTTTTCAATCAGCATCAATCAACATGCTGGATTGTTTAATCAGTTCAATAAGTGCATATAAAAATCATTAATTTTTATATATATTTCAGGAAAATTATTTTTAAAATCTTATAAGTCAAACAACTCCTCAATCAGCTTCAATCAATCCGCAGGATTGTTCAATCAGATCTATAAATGCGTATGCATTTGAGTAATTTTTATATATATTCCACGATAGTTGCTTTAAAAGTCTTATAAGTCAATCCATACTTCAATCAGCATCAATCAATCTAATGATTTGCTTAATCAGATCAGATAAATGCATATGCATAGGAGAAATTTTCATGTATATTTCACGAAAATTGCTTTCAAATCACATTTAAGTCAATCAGCACTTCAATCAGTACTTCAATCAGCTTTCATCAAATAAAATATCATTTTAAAAATGCACCTACCTGAGTTGGTTGTGTGGACAACAAGTCGTTCGGTTGCTCCTGTGCTGCTGTTGGCAATATCAGTTGCTGTTGCTGAAGTTGCTGCTGTTGTTGCTGGAACTGTTGTTGATAGTGTTGTTGCTGTTGATATTCATATTGCTGTTGCATTTGATATTGCAATTGTTGATATTTCAATTGCTGCTGCTGCTGCTGCTGGCCGCCAGAGGTCGCCAGCTGTTTCTGCTGTTGCTGCTGCTGTTGTTGCCCCGCGACCAGCAACAGCTCAAATTGACAGCAACAATAGAAGGCAATTGCCAGCAATTGAAATGTGTTGACAATCCGGCGTGTTGTTCCAGCTGTTGTTGTTGTTGTTGTTTTTGTTGCTGCTGCTGTCGACAGCAACGACATGTTGTCGCCTTGAAATCTGACTTTGTCTCTGTGTCTCCTGTTTTGTTGCAAAAGTCTGCAACAACAAAATTTTGTCTCGTTGCAACTTGCAACTCTGTTTGCTATTCTTGGCCGATTGCGCTTCAGTTGCCGGTCTGTTGCAACTTTACTCCCAGATTTTAAGACACTGTAAGAACAAGAACAAGACGCAAAGAGAAAGATGAAAAAGGAGGTGATGAAACAGTGGCAAAAGTCAGTTCAAGTTGCAGTTGCAGTTGCACCTAAATTTCAGAATGTCACAAAGCAAACTCAGAACTTGTTCAAATTTTGCAACTTTTGTAATAACTTTTAAATAATTATACGTTATAGTTTTGTTAATGGACCCTCATTGTAAACATTAAAACATTTTAAATAACAAAGTCAGTATTTGCTATGCTAAGAAAAGTGAGAGACAGCGAAATATAATTTACAGATTGTTTACTTATTATAAAAAGTTTTTTATTTCTTTTTAAATATTCCCAGGAATACCCTGATTCAGTATGTAAAAATAAGTACAAAAAACAACTTATTTTAAGAGTTAATTTAATCCTTTAATTGTTGAAATAATAAACGCGAAATACATATTTTTATTAAATTTTTAAAATATTTATAAACAATAACAAATAAGTCATTAAATTATAATTAAAATGTACTTTAATTATCTTTAGTCTATCACAAGAGTCATTAAAGTTTTTTTGTGATATAAAGTTTTTGTTAATTGTTCCTTAAAACTGTACGAAATAACTAAATCAAAGTTGTTTTGTTTTTTAATAAAAAAAAAATTTGCATTTAGGTATTTACTATTCTGCGCTATTAAATTTAATTTGTTGAATTAACAGTCATCGAAGTTGTTCAAAATACAACTGAAATTAAATCAAAGTTTTTACTTTAGAACAATAAATAAAATCATTATTTAATTTATAAAACATAAAATGATATAAGACTTTTAAGCTAAAATTTAAATTAATATTAAAACTTAAATACAAATTTAATTACTAATTTATTGCTAATTCTATTGTTTTTTTATTGTAACTTTCTTAAAATTTATAATATTAAAAAAAGAATAAAACTAATATTTATAATTGTGACTAGAACCTTAAATAATCAATTTTTTTAAAGCTAAAAATAAATAATATTGAAATAAAATAAATAAGTAATTACATAAATTTACCTCTGTTAATTCTACATTTTATATTCTGTTTCTCTTTCTCTTTCTCCCTCTTTTTCTCTGGCTCCTCTCTATGTCTCTCCCATTATCTTTTTTTTTATGTTAATGTGCGTTTTAAGAACTGTTAAGTAATATTTAACTCTTTATTATCAGATATTGGCCAAATTAATATATTTAAATAAAAAATAAGTATAAATTTTTAAGTAAGTGCATTCTATACCCTACCATTTTATCTGTAGCACACACTTCCCTTCCACCCTTCCACATGATCAATGTTATAATTACATTTTGAGAGTATGGAAAATGCTAAAAAATTTGTGAATTTCAATGTTTCATTTGCGCAATTATCGCGCAATTAAAGTGGCAATTGAAAGACGCACACACAAATGCCAACAATTAAGAGAAGGGGAATAGGAAAGGTGGGGAGAGAAACTTAAGAAATGGTAAGTGGTAAATGAAAAATGAAAACGGAAAAACTGAAAACTACACAGAAAATAATGAGCAGAAGTTGTAAAGATTATCGCTGGCAAATCAGGGAAAAGAGATGAAAAGAAAAGAAATATATATATATAATTTCAATAATTAATGCAACAGAAGAAGAAGAAGTAAAAGATCTGAAAACAACAAAAGGCGAAAACAACAATTCAACAATTTTCACTTGCAATCAAAAGCAGTTGGAAAATCAATTTCACTTTTCAATTAAACGTCGCAGAGGAAAATCCAAAAACAAAACTAAAGCTGACCAAAAAACATAAAAAAAAGAAAATACATTTTATAATGATGATAATGATGATAATGTGCATGTTAATGATGATAATGATATTTGATGATGACGCGACGTTGTTTTTGGCAGGGCGGGAGAGTGGTAAGGGGGAGGGGGGTGTGGCACAGCAACGAAATGAAAATAATATGCAATAAAAATCGTCTGGAAAATTGCGCTTTGATGTTGCAGCAGCGAATGGACTTAAATAGCGAATCACTGGAACGTGCAACACGAGGCACGAGGCACAACAGTAACAGCAACAGCAACAACATGAGGCCTGCAATTATAATAGCATGCTGCAACAACAACAACAACAACATTTAAATGTTGCCAGCAATTACAGCGCATCCAATGCGCCAACAACAATTACAACAACAGCAAATAAAAATCACAACATTTTTCTTGCAATCTTTTTTAGTGCTCAGACTCCCCCCCTTCCTCCATTAACCCCCAACAGCCTGCGTAAAAAATTTGTTGAGATATAATAAAAATAAAATAAAATAGAAATTTCTCGACTATTATATATCCTGCATATATTACACTGAAATATAATTGCTTTGCTTAAAATCTATTATCAAAAAAATAAATAATAATAATAATAATAATAATAATAATAATAATAATAATAATAATAATAATAATAATAATAATAATAATAATAATAATAGCCAATAATAATAATAATAAATAATAATAATAATAATAATAATAATGTAATAATAATAATAATAATAATAATAATAATATAATAATAATAATAATAATAATAATAATAATAAATAATAATAATAATAATAATAATAATAATAGTAAATAATAATAATAATAATAATAATAATAATAATAATAATGTAATAATAATAATAATAATAATAATAGTAATAATAATAATAGTAATAATAATAATAATAATAATAATGTCAAAATAATAATAATAAGATAATGTGTAAATAATAAGTAATAATAATAATAATAATAATAATAATAATAATAAGCCAACAATACTAATAATAACAATAATAATAATAATAATAATAATAATAATAATAATAATAATAAAATGTTTATTTTAAAAATGTACAGGGTATTCTAGAGTACTCTTGTTATAGTGCAGCTTGTAAATTTGAGTAAAGAAGCTTAATATTTCAACTAATGATACTTAAAAAAATATTTTATGTAACTATAACCTACAACAATATGCTCTTGTTGACAACACCTGACTTTAAGCTACCCTGTAGGTTTGCAACTTTTATTTAATAAACTTTCATATTTCTCAAAGGGTTAACTTACTTATATTTATTTATTAAATGTGAACTAAAAGGAGTCGCCAATTATTGATTTCAAAATAAAATTTAAAAATATGTAATAAAAATTAGAATTGTTGACTTGGATAGTTGGTAGATTTAATACCCTTCAATGCATTACACTTAACAGTATATGAGAATTAATCAATTTTTTTATAATAAATCACTAAACTGTGATAGAGCAACAATATTAATGAGTTTTTACATCAAATTTAATATAAATTAAATATTGATTGAAAAATAAAATACTGAAAAACTCTTAGATTAAATTAGTTAATTGATTGAATTATAGAAAATTATTATGAAAAAAAATTCACAGCAAACATAGGTTAAACGAGTTTAATTATGACAGTTGTGATATATTTTTTAAAAAATTTCTTTCATTAAGCTTTATTTATTAAGTTTCCTGGTTTGGTTTGAAAAAAAAAATGAAATACATAATGTTGTTAATATATTTTAAGTTAAAATTGATTTTATTAATGTTGAAAATATTTGAAAAAACTTTTTATCGGGCTTAAAAACAAGGAGAACTTTGTTTTCTGATCATTTAAATAATTTATCAATTTAAGTAAATAATAAAATAATTTTTTTAAGGCTGTTTAAAATACCTTTATTGTGTAGTGTATTCAAATGATATGAAAATCACAGGCAACAATTTTTGCAAGTTTCGAACTCTGCCAACAACATTTTTCAGCTGCTGTTGCGACTGTTGTTGTTGTTGTTGTTGTCGTTATCGTTGTTGTTGCTGATGTTGTTGCTGATGTTGATAAGGATGTTCGTTGTGCACAGTCGCTCTTGTTTGGTGTCAATGATAGCGTGAATGATACTTTGTATACACACACAAACACACACTCGAATACACACCCGCACACACAACAAACACACACACACACACACACACACACACACAGCGAACGCTTTTGGCTTCGTTTGCATAAGTGGGACGCCAGCTTCCGGCAAACGCTGCGTATACACAATATGCAATATACAAATACTCGGCATAAAAACATATACACAAGCAAACACACACAAGTAGCATATATTTAAATATACATATATTATGTATATATGTATGTATGAGGAGTGTGTGTGGCAGTTTTAAAGTTTATGGACACTGAATGGCCTTTCAGCGGTCAACACAACGAGGCAGCGAGAAAAGCAGAGAAAGAGGAAGTGAAAAAGGTGGCAAAGTGTGAGAAACTGTATCACGTATCACGAGCATCAGGCAATCGGCAAAATCTGCGGCATTGAGAAGCGTAAAGCAGTTGAAGAGGGGTGAAGTAATGGACAATTCATAGTCGGGCAATCGCCGCATTTCACTGCATTCATAAGGGACCCATAATGCAATCATGCACAAGTAAACTCATCAATTGACTGGCAATTGTATCAAGTACATAAACTACTCGCGAGACACTCAATAAAAGCGCTATAAATTGCAAGTTTAAGTTTTTTAAATATTAAGCTTAACATGTCAGCTCTATAAGTTACAGAAAACACATTCCCAAGGTATCCAAAAATAAACATAGGTTGTCTTTATTCACAGCAAAATTTTGAGATTTTTGCATTACATTGAGGTTTAACCTATCAAAAGAAATTTTGATTAACATATACTAAATAAATATTAAAGAATTAAGCCTTAACCAAATATATAATAATTTTTTTTATATCCATTTTCGTTGGCATTCAAATGCATTAAATATAGTGCAGCTAATTTATTTTATTAAATTTTTTCAATAGTTTATTTTCCTTATTTAAAATCTGCCAATTATTAATTATTTTTTCATGCTTTAGCAGTATATTCATGACTACGAGTATTAATCAATATCAAAGTTTTTTGTATATTTCACAAACAAATATAAGGTTTCAATTTAATCAGATTATTTCTATCTCATAACAAGCCAATATTTGTATACTTCTCCCATTTATAAAAGTATTTTGGCTGCAAATGTATTCTTAAAGACCGTTTCAAAGCAAACGACAATTAAAAAATATAACTATAAAAATTATTATAAATAAATTAAAATAAATCAAACCGTTAGAAAACTATTTTGACTCTGGAAATGCCATGTAGCAAAATAATTATATTTAATTGCAAGCAAAATTCAGTCTACTTATTAAAACTTTTGAACCTTATTGTTTAAGTAATATTTTCTTCTTTCTAAACAATTAATTTCGTCTGTTTCAATATAAATTTTAGATGTACTTACATTAAAAACATAAAAATAGATTTAATTTGATTATCAACTTCATGCCTGCAGTCTCATCTTAATTTTGTTTGAAAATATTTATCAAAAGCCACAGATTTTTTTTTATTTTTACCACTTGGTTTTATGATCTCACTTTTGATTTCGACCATCTGATTTTACTCAGACTCTCTGATTTTATGAGTAAACACATAAAATTGATAAACAATAAGGAAATAAGGAGTTTTGCTCCCAGTTCAAGGCTCAGTGACAATATTACGTATACGTATACGTAATATTCGGTTTTATAATGCATTTTAATAGCCCTTTGGAATTTGCCCGGCAAAACAACTTCACGTTTTATAGTATGTCCCAAGTTTCAGTAAGTTATATATACTTATATATACATACATATATATTTATTACTTGGCCACAAAAATGAGCGAAAAATTGCAAGCGGAGTGTAAAATTTATGATAAAAACGTGCGACACTGATAAGAACAACCGGATGAGGGGCAGGCGTAAAATGGCGGGCAGAGCTTCATAAAAACTGCAGGAAATGGACGGAGTAGTGAATGGGGGGTGGGGAAGAGGGAGAGGGAGAGGAACTGACAGGAAGTGCATGGCCTGGTCAGACAACAACTTGCCCGCCTCTCACACTGGGCGTGGCATCTTGTTGCTCGTTAGGCTAATAACGTTGAAGACTCGTGGCGCCACAAGACTTGCCACATGCAGATTTACGGCGATGATACAGAACCCAAAAAATTGCAATGCACGCCAAAAGTGTTGATACTCACTGAGCGAGAGGCAGTAAAAGTAAATCGTTTCAACGTACTAGCAAATACCCTGTAAGACTATGAAAACCAATTGAGTAAAATTTATTGTTAGATTCGAAAACTTCCTTAAGAATTTTCTTTCTTAATACAAGACGTTTTAAAAACTTTACTTTAAGTTCCCCTTAAACGAGCTTTTTTCAACAGCACTTTTCACCATCGGTGAATTCCCATTCAAATTATTCGCATTGGATTTTGAACCAAAGTTTCAACGGTTTTTGTTCAGACGAAATCTGCACTCTTAAAAAAATTGTTTTAAAATCAAGAATTTGGTCTCAAAACTAAGAATTTTGGTCTAAGAAATCCGTCAAGAACTTAAAATTCTTCGATTAAGAAAACACATCTTGGTTTAGTAAATATTCTAAATAAGACCAAGTTCTTATTTTAAGAATAAATGTGCTTATAATTTAAAATAAAAATATTAAAAATTATTTTTTAAATTTATAATATTTTTGTTTAATTTTGAGACTTTTATACATTTAATTTACCACTATTTAATTTATATTAAAATATTACAGGTTTATACTTTATTAATAATTTATGATATTTATTTTTGTATTAAGAACTTTGATTTTTTAGACAAATATTCTTAGTATAAAAAATATGGTCTTAAAGTGTTCTTAATTTAAGAACAAAATATTTAAGATGAATATTCTCGATTTTAGAAGTTGTTCATTTTTTTTCAGTGTATACTTAAAAAATAGTACAGATATCTAGTAAATTTTATTTTTGAAATAAATCTAGTTTAGTTATGAACTAAATTGAGAAGTGTGACACGAACTTGAGTCTATATACCTTCTAGTGCAATTTTTTTTACAGGGTATTTAAAGGTAGAGTGTAAGAGCGTTTGTAGTGGCGGCAGGTTTAAAAGAGCAGGTGGCAATTGGCCTCATCACGTCAGCACCGTCGGCGATTGCAATCATGACCATGGCCGATACTTTGAGGCGATGCCAGCTCTGATGAGTGTAAACGTGTGTGCCACTGTGTGTATGTGTGTGTGTGTCTGTGTGTGTGTGTGCGAGTCCATTGAAAATGCACAAAGAGGGTATAATAACTTTGCTTGTAACAGTCAAAAGGAGACATGTTTGACTATGTAAAATATATATATTTTTGTGCATCATCAATTACCAAATCAATAAATGATATATCGAAAAAAAATGGATAGTGATGGAAAAAAATGTAGTTTTCAAATTTGGATGCAGATTTCAATTAGAGACCAAATAATGATAAAATGTAAATTCCGGCAGGAAATCGGTTTAGTTTTGACAAAGTTGTCACTGCTTGAAGTTTTCCAAAAAGCGTCAAGGGGAAAATAGGAGAAAAACGACGTTGATCGAAAATATGGAAAAAATTGACAATCAGGGAAATATATAGAATATTTCAATTTTGATGCAGAACCAAAATAGAGGCCAAATGATGATAACAATTGACATTCCGCATCGGTTAAGAATTGACAATGTTATGACTGTTTTCAGAAATTGTAGGGCTTAAAAGGCAGGCGCCATCTAGCGCTCGAGTTCATTGATCTTGAAACTGTGAAAAAAATAATAATAAATTCATTCTCTTTAGTTGAAATCTTTGAAAAAAAATATTATTTTATAGGCTTTAAAATAGAAGAAAAAATGGAAGAAAATTAAAAAACTATAAAAAAAATCCTATGAAAAAAAATAATTAATTTATTATCTTAAGCTGAAATTAAAAAAAAAAAATATTATTTTATAGGCTTTAAAAAAGAGAAAAAAATTGAAAACAATTAAAAAACTTTAAAAAAAAATTCCTTTGAAAAAAAATAAAATTTCATTATCTTTAGTTGAAATCTTTAAAAAAATAATATTATTTTATTGGCATTAAAACAGAAGAAAAAATGGAAGACAATTAAAAAACTATAAAATAATTCCTATAAAAGAATATAATAAATTGAATTTCTTCAGTTGAAATCTTAAAAAAAAAGTATTATTTTATAGGCTTTAAAACAGAGGAAAAAATGGAAGACAATTAAAAATCTAAAAAAAAAGTTTCTATGAAAAAAAATAATTATTTCACTACTTTGAAATCTTTGAAAAAAAATATTATTTTATAGGCTGTAAAATAGAAGAAAAATCGGAAGACAATTAAAAAAACTATAATAAAAATTCCCATGAAAAAAAATAATAAATTCACTATCTTCAGTTGAAATCTTTAGAATAAATATTATATTATAGGCTTTAAAAGAGAAATCAAATTGGAAGATAATTGAAAAACTATAAAAAGACAAGTTCCTTAGGCTAAAATTTGCAATATAGATTCAACCATCGGCTTAAGCCTTTTATCAAATTTTAAGGATATCTTAGATCTGTTCACAGGGTAGTTTGCAGTCGATTAGGCTTCGGCAGTAGAATGCTTGCATTTTTTTCATCCAAGGCTGATATGCAGGTCCTGATGGTGGCTCCTGTTTGTGCCCTGCGGCCGTGTGCATTGCTGTTTTGATTAAAAGCATCGGCCACTTTGAGTTGGCCAACTGCAACGGCAACGGCAACTGCAACTGCATCTAATTTGATTTGCATTCCGAGCCCAAAATTCGATCATTCGCCGATTGCTGTTGACCAATTGAGCTTCACTTTTCAACCGGTTCCATAAAATTGAAGTCGAGTTACCAAACACTTTTTTTCTGCGAGAATACTGAGAGAATTCTGTGTTCTGTGGGCATTTGTCGGCAATTAACCTTTTTGTGGCCAGTGGGCGAAATTGGGGGCGTGACAGGGCCAAGGTAAAAGTTAAGATACATTCGTATCTTGTATTTCAATATGTCGGCAATGTCGGACAATCGAGGCCAAGTTGAGAAGTCAAGAGCCGAAATTCCCAAAACTAATCAGCACGAGAAAACGTGGCGCACCCAACGACATGTGCTAAATGAATCAAACAAACAGAGACGGAAAGAGTGAAATAGTGAGAGAGGGAGAAAGAGAGAGAGGGGGAACACACATGCAGATAGATATATCAAATGATATGGCATACAACTTGAGGCCGCATGTCAGATGGTTATAGTAACAGTTACAGTCAAGCGTCCAGACATCGTTCTCGCGCTACCCAGCGCCAGTGTTGCCACTTTAGCTTATTTATGGCTAGATAATAAAACTTTAAAATATTTCTTAAATTTTAAGTAAAAAATCCAGCATTTTTTAAATTATATTTATGATGTTTTAGCTTGAAATAAGTTTTTGCTTTGTTTGAAATTCAAATGCTCCTTCAGCCTTATTTCTTCATTCAAATGAGTATATTAAAAACCAAATTACACAACTAAATACAAAAATTATAGTGAATTTATATTTACATAATCTAAATTTTTTTTAAATTTGGTATATAAAAATTTGACAGACATTTATTTATTTATAAATAGAATCACTAAAACCAGGAATCGCAAATATGAGTTAAAAAAAAAAGCTGTTTAACATTTTTTTTTTATTGGAAAAATCTTTAAAAAAAAGTAAAAATTAAAATGCTGTTGGTAATTTTGATACAATAGTTATTCTTAATAAAAATGTGTAAACTTATCTATATATGTAAAACTCTTTGTCCTGACCCACTCACCCACTGACTAATCATTGCACAGCGCAAACCATAAGACCTAGAAGGTTGAAATTTTTACACAACATAGCTTAGACAATTTTATCATGCAATATACATTTAAAAGTTTATTATTACTTTTATTAAAGCTTTTCCTGTTTTGGCATAGCAGTTTTTCTTTACAGCTAATTTAAGCAAGCTTTCTTTTTTAATGTAGCTTATTTTCATAGTCATATTCAGGCATCACTGGCCTGAACTACCCTGAACTGGCGTACCCTCTACCCCACTCAATCCTATACCCTGCTCCTAAGTAATAACACGCATTTCCAATGGATCGTTGCTGTTGTAAACTTGTCTCATAAACGCAACGACGTGAAAAGACAGTCAGACAGAGACAGAGACAGAAAGAGAGAGAGTGAGAGGGAGAGAGAGACAGAGAGAGAGAATGTGAGGAAGAGTCAACTAAAGGCGCTGCACAAAAAACCATTAATCAAATGTCCGACTGTCTCACTGTCTGTTCCTAAGCCTCATGATGCTCTATGGTACTACGAGTATGACTGTAACATTGCGACAGGCAGGAAACGGAAGTGTTACACACTAAGCCATTTTTTCTGTACCGTTTGTCATGTCAGAGGAGCATCAACAAAAAAAAAAAAAGAGCTCAGAATGCTAAAATCAAGCGTGCTCAACTGCACGATACCCTGCGAAGAGACCAAAGTTACCTTTAGATCAAGTCGCAACGCTCGTACCGGTACGATTGTGGTAAAGTGGCTAGGTCAAAGAGTTGACCAACTTCCAACTGTCATAACTTGATCAAATCTGACCCGATTTGCAAGCGGAATGTCATTATTATCATGTTTTTGCATCTAAATTCATTCTGCATTAAAATTTTGTTCATTTAAAAAATTTAATTAATTTCGACCAAGACTCGATTTTGATGCTAAGGGTCCCCCCTTTGAAATTTCGAAAACTCAAAATTTTAAAACTCAAGTTTTCATCTTTAATCAACTCCTTATATTGTAATTAGTAGAAAACAACACTTTAAATTTGATTCTGGAACCTTTCATTTTCTTGTAAAAAATCATGTCAAAATTAGGAAAAATTTTGACTTGTAAAGTTGCTAGGTCAGAGGCTTAAGCAACTTTGAGCTGTCATAACTACACCAAAACCCAACCGATTTTCAAGCGGAATGTCATTTTGATCATGGTTTGGCCTCTTAATTTATTCTGCATTCAAATTTTGTTAATTTCGCTCAAAAAATATTATTCCTCTGAATCAAGGTATTTACTTCAATGTCATAATTATTATAAAACGACACCTTAACATCTTAAAATGTTTCAAAATTGATTTGTTGTACCGTTACGTACCGGTACTGAAACCGAAACCGAAAGAATAAAACTGAAATAGAACCTTTTACCGAAATAGCTGTTTCGGAACGTATCGGAACCGAAACCGTAACCAATATTTGTTTCGGTTTGATTCCTTGATTAATTATATATTTTGAAAAATAAAAAACAAATATGTGAATTTTCAATTCTAAATCTAATAATAATATTAATTATGAATATATAAGTGTAACTAGCGCAGAAACGTAAAAGGGTTAAAGCGCTCGTATAAATTAATAAATTATTAATTTTTTCAAAAAAAGATTATAAAAAAAAAACTGCTGCCAAACCTTAAAATATTTATATCTAAATAAAATTGCTAAATGATGCTGTTAGATGTTACATACTTTTCCACATACCTATACTACTCTTCTAGTCTGTTTTCAATGGGTTCAGAGCATAAAAAGTGTTTGACAAACCTCTTTCAATATACTTCAAATGCCAGGCCAGTTGTCAACTTTAAATATTTATGATTTCAAGTGTTGGAAAAGTGTATTTAAGCGTCGGTTAAGTGAAGTTGTCAACTCGTTCAGCTGCTTAGGTTTCGTTCAAAAACATTTTTGCATGGTTTTGAGAAAGTATTTCTCTCCATTTGTTGTTGTTGGGCAAATAGAAAAATTATACACGCACATTTATAAATATTTATTTGCCAGGCGTGTGCACATGTGTGTGTTAGTGTGTGTGTCTGTGTGTGTGTGTAAGTGCAGCTGTTGGCCAGCCTTAACTTTTAGCTGGCTTAGATCCTTGCTTGTTGCCTTAGGCCAAAACCGTAGCTAAAACTTTTTGTATAGTTTTACGTTTCGGCCTCAACTTGACTGCCATGTTCGACACGCACACTAATAGATGCAAATACATACATTAGACACACACACACACTCACACACATAGAGACTATCACAACTTTATTGAGAACATGTGTTTGCGCATTTAGTTGCCAATGGGGCAAATGTGGCCATGAGTTGTTTTGGCCCAGAACTTAGCCCAAGTCAATTTGATGAAGTGCGAAATATAAGAAGGCACCAAGGCAAAGTGCATCAAGTTGAGCCAGAGTTGAGCCTGAAGCTCAACATACTCGATTCCATATAGTTTGGGTACACAGAAAGAACAAACTTCGAGATTCTTGAATAAAATCAATCAGAAGTACGGATTTTCCGGTTTTTTTTATGATTACGAAAATCCGAGATTCTTGATACTTGATTTAAGCATGATTTATCAATTGGCTCTCAGTTCTTCGATTTTTGGCCTACTGTTTGATATTTTTTTGATAGATCAAATATTTGATTTTTATAAAAAATAAGTAAAATTATTGTGTTCGTTGAAATTTATGTAACACGGAGGCATCTCCGATGCTATATTGTATATTTATTCTTGATCAGCATCAACAGCCGAGTCGATTAGCCATGTCCGTCTGTCCGTCTGTCCATCTGTCCGTCCGTGTGAGCGCCTAGATCTCAGAGACTATAAGGGATAGAGATACCAAATTGTCACACAGATTTCAATAGAACCCACGCAGGTCAAGTTTGTTTTATTTTTTTTGACACGCCTTCTTCCGCCCCACAAATCGCGAAAAGCCACCACACCCACAATTTTTAAGATAATACAGTTTTTATGATAAATAACGTTATCTATTAATATTATCTATAATCTCACTTAACCGCAGCAAGATCGGACAAGTATAACGGGAGTAATAGCTAACCAAAGTTAATAATAAAGTAATAATTTCAATACAAATACCCAAAAGTATGCAGTAGTTTTTATTAGGTAGTGATTTCTTCTTAATTTAATATTGAGTCGTTGCCATTTAAACCTTACATTCTCTCAATTTAACATTAATATGTTGAATACATGCCTAAAAAATACCAGCTTAAATCAAGACTCTTAAGCTTGAAGTATAATTTTTTTTGCTGTGTACGAGTCTCGAACTCTGTGGCAAATCAAAAGGGTCTGACAGGCGTGGCAATCTGTTTTGTTTTGTTCTGGCCTTAAGTGCTCACAGCCAGGTGGATTTGTTCTCTGAATTTTCCCCTTTCTTTTGTCAAACAACTGAGCCGAGAAAGATTGAGAGAGAGAGGAACAGAGTCCAAGTGTCCAAGTCAATCGCCTACAGTCAAAATAAAGGTAGAGACAACAAAAAAGTGTTCAGCTCATCAAATCTGTGCTCTAACTAATTGCGAATTACAAGACTACAAGTTGTCATCCTGTTTGGATTTGCTGCTGATATATAAGCTTGTTATACTCTCGCAGAGGGTATTATAAATCTGTCATGAAGTGTGACCCTATAAGGTATACAAGCTACAAACTATCTAAGCTACAAGCTGCGTTAATAAGATGAAATTTCTATGTTTAAAAATATTTTTGAAATTACAAGGAATTAATCAGAAACTTTTCCCAATAATGCAGAAATTGTAAAGAAATTATGAGATTGCTTAGACACTAAATAAACTTTAATCCATACCTTTAAACAATTAGAAATGTTTGACATTTCATTAAAAAGAGGAACAATTTCTAGACATAATTTTTTTTAAATAAATTATTGAATTACTTTATTTTAAAAGAACTTTGAACAGTGTAAATGAATAAAAATTAATTATTCACCATATCCGTATTATAGTATAAATATCTGAAAAACTAAACTATCAAAGCCATTAGTCAAATAGTTGATCTAGCTATTTAATTTAGATTTAGTGACATTTTATTCAAACTAAATTGAAGTTATCGCTTAGATTTAAAAAAAGAGATAAATATATATATATAGTCTCTTTTTAATATCTATAAGTGATTCATTTCAAAAGTTAACTGAATTAACATAGAATAGAAATAAATCATATTTTCAAACGTTTTCAAAATAAATATGACAGATAAATTAAGTTATTTGGAAAATACGATTTATTATTTAAAATGATTATTTGGCATTCGAAAATAAATATGAATATAAATATAAATATAACTATGAATGTACAGTTTGTAGTCTGTGCAAGTTGAGTTTCATTTTAATTATGAGCAATGCACATGAAGTTTAAACTTTTCACGCCCAGCTGATTTATGTATTTTATTTATTTATTTATGAATTTATATTTTATTTTTTCAGCTTCTTTTTTTTTTTTTTTTGCAGCTGACGCGTGATAATTGAAAGGCATTTCGAATGCTTCGCTGATTTTGTTGCCATGTTTTATGGTTTGGATTGAAGAAGGGGCGGCGTGTGGGCGTGTCCACTTAGAGAGTGTGTAAAAGCAAAGACTTTCGATCAGACCAAATAAAGTTTTATTTATTTTAGCTTTTAGTTTTTAACATCGTTATACTATTTATAGTAAAATAGGGAGTCAAAGATCTTTTTTAAAATCTACAAATATCTTTCTGTTCTTCCTTTCATTGCTGTTTAAATATTTGCCTTTAGTTTAGTATTTATAATCGCTTTTCCAAATGATATATTCATTTGATTTTCTTCAAAATTCGCTGGTAATTTGCTAATTTGCAAATAAGTGAATGCAGTTGTTGTAGAATTGAAATACTACACAAAGTTTTGGCCAAATGTTATTCAATTAAACAAATTATTTAGATTGGCATTTTAATTAGCATTTGCTTTTGGCTGTTGAAGGTTTTGCAATTTGATTTCGTTATGGTTTTGTCTCTTTGCCAACAACCAAAAACAATTCGCCCCATTTAATTCAATTTTCATTACGAATGATACAAACACACAAACACACACACACATCATGGTAGAGTGTGTGTATAATTGATAACAGGAAGAAGTGGCTATTTCCTGAGATTGATGCAAACATAATACCCTAAGAGTTAATGCCTATGGCAGCTAAAAATAATAATAACGATAAAGAATATTGTACTCCGCATTTTCAATTAGCTTGCAATTCTCCAAATTTGATTAAAGTCCTTAAAAGTTTAAAAATTTGACAAATAATTATTTTTCAGAATATGTATTCTCAATAACATATAATAAGTAAATAAATTTAAAAGAAAAGAATAAACATTTTTAGATATTTAATAAGTTTCATATCTGCTAGAAAGATTCGAAACACATCCATCTATATAGTATACATAAAACTCTTTGACATGACTAACTGACTGACTGATCATGGTGCAGCCCAAACGGTAAGACGTAGAAGACTTAAATTTTCACACAACATAGCTAAGACAAATTAATGGTGCAATAAGACGGAACTTGGCGAAGTTTTAACTATTTGGGGTCAAATTCGGGGTCAAACTTCACACTACGACGGAATTTCCATGTATGACAAAAACAAAAGTCATTTTAATACAATTTTCGTACAATTTTGATTATTTTGATTCCAATTCGTATGAAATAAAAATGTTGCTAGGTGAAAAAATTGTGACATAATCTCAATAACAACCCGCATCCGATTTTTAAATTATACATATTTCAAAACTCTGAAAACCAGCAAGTAATATATATTTTATGTTCCTAAATTTAAAAATTGTAAGTGGGATTATCCTACAAAAAATGGTCATACACAATTACAACCGTTTTAGGCTTATGAATGTGTTAAAATGAGTAGACGATGAGTCTGTGTGTGTTTTCGTGTGTGTGAATGGGCGAATGTTGACCTCATGTCAAGTGTCAGTTTTGGTATCCGTTTGACAATTTATGTTATATTTGATAATTATTTTTATAATGGCTGTTGTTATTCAATTGTATTGTTTTTACAACATTTGTAATTTATGCTTTTTAATTTAGCTCTTGAATCTGTTCAGGTTTTAATTATGAAATTAATAACAATTATAGCGAGTTGAGTGTTTACATAATATAATTACTTTGCCTCAATTAAAGCACATTTTCTGTTGTTGCTTTTAAATAAAAAACCAAACAGCAATAAACATAAAGTATAGCTTGAATTTTTCAAAAATATAGAAAGGTTTAGTAAATGATTTTAAATAAAACGAGTTCTCCAAAAAAACGACATTTATATGTTTGATCAGATTATAAAATTAATATATCGCATGGATTTGTTTTGATAAAATTATAACGATTAAGCTTAAAAAAAAATATGAAAGTAATCGAAATATTTCGATAAAGATTTAAGCTTCCCAAAGAAACAAAATTAATTTCCTGATCAGTTAAAAACTGAAATTAATACAGATGAAAATTGGTAAAGTTTTGACAAATTTGAAAGAGTTTTAAAATATCAAAACAAAAAATTTACTTGAAGATTTTTAAAGAAATTGGGTATATATTTTATATTTTTACTTAAGGAAAAGTTTTACGAAAACTTTATGCACTTATAATACACTGTGATTTGTATCAGAACTTTTTATCAAATTTGAATTCACATTGAAATCAATTCGATTTTGTTAGTAAACTTTGAATTAATCACACAAATATGCGTTTGCAGAATTTTCATCTGTGTTGTCGAGTGAAAAGTGTGTCATGTTAAAAAAAAGAAAAAGCTTTAAATAAAAAATTGTAAATAAAACGTGTATGCACAAGTCAAGTGTGAAATAAATGCAGATAGAAAATTTCACATACCCCAGCGATGTGACCAATTAACATGAATATTCGTTGACGTTGTTGTTGTTTCAGTTGTTTTAGTTGTTGTCGAATTTGCAGCGAATGTTGACGCGTCATACGCTGCGTATGCGTGATATGTGCTTTGCTTGCTGTCGTTTGATTTCAATTTCAATGCCTGCTTGGTTGTTGTTATTATTGATGCTGTTGCTTGTTGTTTTGCTGCTGTTGCTGTTGTTGTTGCTGTTGTTGTTGGGGATAGTTAAACAAAGCGCATGACGTTGATTTGAAGTTGGTTGAAGTTCGATGATGACACAAATAAAGTCATGGCACATGCAACTTAATATTTGCATACATTTTTCACATTTCTGTCTGTCACTTCAACTCACTCTTACTCTCCCTCTCTTTCTTTCTCTCTCTCTCTCTTTCTCTCTTAATATATATGTTTCTTTCGCTAAGCTTTGTTCATTTGTTGAGCTGTTTTGCTTTCAGAAATGTGTTCAACATTACATTTAAGCGCTTTTAAATTTGTTGCTTATAAATGTTGTTGTTGTCTCATTGTTGTTGTTGTTGCTGCAGTTGTTGGCGGCCAAATGGAAATTAAAATTAAAATTTTGTCAGCTAAGTAAAACATAAAACGATAAAGAAAAAAACACAAAAATAAATACAACGGAACAAAAAATAAAAATATTGCAGAGGGACTGCAAGGTAAACAGACGCAGCAATGATTATATAAAAGGACACTAGCAGACGCTAAAGCAACAACAACAACAACAACAATGAGAAGAAGAGCAACAAGCAGAAAAATGACAACAACAACAACAACAGTGCAAGCAAATGAGCAAACGCGACAAAGCGCTAAAAAAAAAACAAAGAAAAAGCAAGAAAATGCCTCCAATCGCAAATGTTGAGGCACATTTACACACACACACACACACACACACACACACACACACACACACATAAAAAGCAGTTTCCCGCGGAGCACGTAAAATATTTTTTGGTATTTTTTTTTAGAATTTTTTTTTTGTATGTTGTTTTTGTTGTCTGTACTTAGTTGACAAATGCTCGCAGGATGCGCATTATGAAATTTTTAATCAAATGAAATGACAATAAGATTTTCAATGAAAACGAAATGTGCGAATCGGAGCATCGGTGAGGAAGGCAATGGAATGAACCTTTTATAGGGTGGGGTGTGTGGCATAAAACGCAAATGTAATTTCTAAGAAATCTAAAAAGTTCTAAAAGTAAAAACACATTTTGAAGTTAAGAGATAAGCTGAAAGATCTGTGGAGCGATAGAGCAAATGATTTGCTTATAGAAAATCAATAAGAATGCAGAATTTTAAAGAAACAAATATTCAAAAGAATCTATGAAAATTTTAGAGACACCAAAGACAGACTCAATTAAATAAAAATTGGTTGGTAACAAATTTATGTTAAATAATTTTCATTAAACAGATTAAAGCAAAAAAAATTGTTAGCTTTCATCAAAAACTAACACCAAATTAAGCCATCTAGGGTAATCGAGCAGTCGCATACAAAATTTGCTAAATCTAACTAGAGAAGTGACTGAGTTATTTGAGTTCATTAGTAGATCCGGTAACTTTGCACACATACTCGTATCGCACACTATATTTTACTTTCAGTTAACGTTTACTACTTTGACACGCCGAAAACTACCCCTTTAAGTTATTTAAATAGCTACAGGGTATATAATTTATATGCCTGACACAGGAAAAGCCACTGGCGGTGAAAGCCGAATCACATTCGAAACAACTAATCACACAGCGAGTTATCCTAACAAAAAAGTGCACCTACAAATACTCAAACAATGCAACAAATCACACAGCGGGTGTTTATAATTCGCAACTGGTTTAAGCAGTGACAGAGGAGCGGCTACTAATAAAATTAGTTGCAAATTTTGGGTACAGCTTCCGGTATGAAATACTTCAAAATTGTTTAAGATGTGCCAAATTTTCAAAGAAAAATTTAAATTTACAACAATTAGTTCAGAACGAGATCAAAGGGTTTTAATAATTTTTTAGTTTTTAAGTCAGACATGAGAAAAGTAGATTTCAGTTTTAAATTTACTATCTTACGGACAGTTTACATACAGATACGTATTAAAATGTAGGCACTTTATTTTACTACCATAAACTTCAATATTTTGAATAATACATTTTTAAGCAAGATTAAAATATTTACTTAATATTTTCTTCTTATGATGATACAATAGTCCAAAAATGATCGGTTAATACTTTAATGTGTTAATTTTTTATCAATTCACAAGTATAATATTTCATACAATATCTAAATTTATAATTAAACATTTATTCAAGATATTTATTAAGTCGATTCAACACATTTTATTTTAAATTATTATATGTAAATGTTATAACACAGCATCATTAAGTTAAATACTGCCAATATAATTGTTAAAACTTAAATTGCTCAAAATTTATTATAGTATTCCCCTAAAAGCTTATTTTGGGAAATTTTAAAAACAAAATATTAAATTGTTTAAACATAAGCTGATTTAAAAAAGAAAATTAATATTAAATAAAAAATATAGTGAAACAAAATTAATAGTTTTAGAGTAAATGTCTACATAAATTACTCAAATCGTGAGAGACTTCTGTAGAAACACATTAAAAACACAAAAGCTCTAGACAACTTAATTACTATCAACACACACACATACACCCACTCACACACACACACACACATGCACTTAATAGTTTTGAATTTCTGTTTTGAATTTATATTTAAACTTTTTTATTTTAAGTTTGCTTTAAACATTTTTGTGCTAAAATTTAAAAATATTTATAACCATTTTTCCTTTTTTTTTTTTTTGTTTTAGTTGCAGTAATTTAAATAGAAATTTTTAAGTAAACAAAAAATATTCTGCAAAAAAGATTTTCGCTAAATTTAAATTTAGTTATTTCAAGATTTGTTTTTGAGCCAAAAAACACAGTAAATGTGTAGGGAACAAACAACAACAGCAAGGCGACACAAACAAACAACAAACAAGCAAACAAACAGACAGCACGTGGCACTGAGAAAAACGCGCGCGAAAATCACTTGAAAAAAAAAATGAAATGGCAAGAGGAAAATAGGAACAACAACAAGAGACATACGTAAAAAGCACGCGACGTTCAAAGTGACGCTTCACTGTGACGGTGACGGTGACTGCGATTGTTACTGTGTTGTTCACTACTCCAAATATTCACGGTGACTGTGACGGTGACTGTGAATGCTGTGATTGCTGTGATTGCTGCCAACACTCAACGTTTACCCGCTGAGCGCTCGATTGCGACTGAAGTCGCCGCCTCTGCCAGCCACCTGATAATGCCGCCAACGTCAGCGTCGCTGTCGACGTCGACGCAGGCAGCCGAAGCATCAAGAGCCGAATGTGCGAATATATATTTCGTATATTTTGCTGTCTGCATCGGGGCCAAAAACTTGTGTGCAGACTCGTTTAACCACTTTTCTCCACACTCTCGTTCGTCTGCATTTTCCACATTTTCCCCTCCCCTCTTCCACCTGTTTCACCACTTCCCCCCTTTTTCGTTGCTGTGGTGAAAACTCTGCGCTTGCACTTGGCCAATTCCAAGCAGTTGGACATATTTCTTTTATTTTAACTTTTTTTTTGCACTATTAAAACAGACAGTTTTCCCCGCGTTGCATTCCCTTTTCCTTGCCGCTTTCCGATGTTGCAACTGATGAGGCCTAAAGGTTGACAGGCGACACGGCTTTAGTGATTAGTTATTACCACATTCAATGGGCATTTGTATTGCAGTTGGTAACACTGAGATACGAGTATTTACGAGCACAATTCACAAATCCATTCATAATGTAACTTTTGTTACTTTTATAAAATTTACTTTAAGCGATCGGATTAATTCTGAATTACAATAATTATTAGCTGATCCACATTGTGTTAAATTTTTTTTAAAATAGCTTAGTAAGAGTTAAGCATTAAAATTGTCTATTATAATTATCATAAATAATATTAAACAATTAAATTTAATTTAAATGGAATAAGATTTTATTAAATAATATATATTCTTAATCTCATAAGCAAATGTGGAAATACAAAATATATCTAAATGTTATGCTAAAATAAAAATTTTATTATAAACAATGTTTATGTTTTTTAAAAGTAATTATAAAATAAAATACAAAAGGAAAAACACTACATTATATTTATTTCAAGTCATTGATTAGTTATGTTTATTAATATTATATTCAATTTAAATGTATTTCATAATACTCTGTAAATTTGTTTAATAATATGTATTCTTAATTTCATAAGCAAATGTGGAAATTCAAAGAATATCTAAATGTTAGGCTTAAATAAAAATTTAATTATAAACAAGGTTAATGTTTATTAAAAGTAATTATATAATAAAATACAAAGTGAAAAACACTACATTATATTTATTTCAAGTCATTGATTAGTTATGTTTATTAATATTATATTCAATTTACATGTATTTCATAATACTCTGTAAATTTGTATAATAATATGTATTCTTAATTTCATAAGCAAATGTGGAAATTCAAAGAATATCTAAATGTTAGGCTTAAATAAAAATTTAATTATAAACAATGTTAATGTTTATTGAAAGTAATTATAAAATAAAATACAAAAGGAAAAATACTACATTATATTTATTTCAAGTCATTGGTAAGTTATGTTTATTAATATTATATTCAATTTAAATGTATTTCATAATACCCGTTATTATATTAATTTATTTAATATAAAGGTTTTATATTTTTCACTTAAATATTCGGTAAAAATTTTAAAGTCAAATATTTTGCACATTTAACTTCGATTTATTAATCGTTTAAGTAATGTAGAACAAGTTCTTAATACACTGCTAGCAACTTATTTAATTTCTTTATTTAGTATATTATATATTAGGTTTCCAAAAGTAATACCAAACTGTTATTTCCACAGTCTTTTATACTAGATATATACAAATTGCTTTAGTTGACTTCCAAAGTAAAGCAATTTAAATACAAAAAAAGTCAGAGTCATAATCATAATCATAGTCATAGTCGTAGTAATAGTTGTAGTTGTAGTCGTTGTCATAGTCGCATACGCGGACAGCGAAAACACATAGAATAAAGTAAACGCAATGATAAGAAGAGTCAGCAGACGGACAAACGTTTCTCATCCCTTTTACCCTGTACTTTGTGCCACCTTTTCGCTGGCCATCCGTCTGCAATTCCGACATCAACGTCAACTCCGACACTGACTCCAACTCCAACTCCGACCCCAACTCCAGCCCGGACTCTGAGCGACCTTTGGCCAGTGGTGTCATTGCCTGACGATGGCAGGTTACGTGTTTCTAGACTGACAGACATTGTGATACCCTAACTAAAACAAAGAAACCTAGTAACGACTCTTAATTATGTAAAGCGATATATGTTAAACTTAATTTTTTCTTTCAAGTTTGTAAATTTAATTTATAGAAAAAAGGTTTTTCAATAAATATTAAAAGAGATTTTTGACTTATTCCTCATTACATTTATGGTCCCTGTGTTAAAGTATTAACTTCGCATAGAGCTTTTAACATGAACTTAACATGACACTGTTAAGTTGCTTAAAAATATGTTGTTGAACATTATATTATGCGATTTTTTATTGAACTGATTTGTAAATAAGAAAAGAAATATGTAAAAGGAAAAAGTATTTTATGCAGGGGTTCCACAGAAATCGAAACCAACCGAAAAGCTCCCAAAAATGTATGGAGATTTAGGAGATTTTCGGTTTGTTTCACTCTCTGTAGCACCCCTGATTCGCTACTTTTAACAGCACTGCTCTAAAAAATATCGCTCTGTCACTAGAAATATTATAACTTTTCCTTAAAGCACAATATTGAAATTCCTTTTTTTCTCAATATCGGGGAATAATTTAGGAGATTTAAAAACTTGAAAAATTACTTGGAAAAAAATAAACAATCATACAAAGCACTTTTTTTGTACCCCCCCTATCTTTTTCTTTAGACATTTAATTTTATTTTTATCCATTCAAATATTAATTTTTATAGCAAATAAAATTTTTAAGTCGAATGAAATTACTTAAATTAATTAATTTTGGTCACACAAAACAATAAATAAAATTTAAAAAAAATTTTAAGAGCTAGAGGCTCCAAAAATTATGTATTATAATGAAAATTTTTTTAATCTATTTTATTATAATTAAATAAGGGGTTTCTTTTAGTCGACTGTAATGTTCTTACTTAATTAAGTTCTAGAAAAAATAAGATTTTGTACATATTATGCACAAAAAGGTCCTGTTTTTATTTTAATATTTATCTCTCAGTTTTATACTCCTTTTGGCAAAGGGTATATTAAATTCGTTTTACGATTTTCTAGTTAAAATTGCATTTGATTCATTCTCCATTTTTTACACACTTTCCTTTGGCATTCTTCCCGCAAATCTTTGACAAATGTAAACAGTTGGTTTTCCCATTTTTTCTCTTTCTCTTTGTTTTTATCTGCTGCTGCTTCTTCTTCTAATTCTTCTTCTTGATAGTGTTAGACGGCAATGCGGGCTGCGCTTTTCTTTCTCCCTTTTTTTCCACTGTCTCTCTCTATGAATTCTGCATCTTTTTTTGCTATTCTAAGCGCCATTTTCTCTTTTCTTTTTTTTCTGTATTTTTTTTTTTGGTGGGTGTGGAAAAGGTTTCTACTTTAGATTAGAGTTAATCAGCTTAGCGTGTCACTTTGACTATTAAAAACGACGTGTCGCCAAAGGGTTTTGGGGTCGTTATTGGTGGCTTACCCACAACACCAACACACACACACACACACACAGAGAGAGGGGGAGGGGGCGAGAAGTGGACACATGTGAAACGTGGCTGTTAATTACAGTCCAGCATTAGGGTTGACATTCTGTCAGAGCTCCGACAGCCTGTGAGTATTATTACGTTCTATGCATACACGAGAATACGCAGTAAATCAGAAGGACATAAGAATCATTAGGATTTTAATGGTGCACAGTGCATATATGCACATTTTTTAGCTTAAAATCACACTGGACAGCAGGAAAAATAAATATCGATTAGTAGTCGCATTTTTTAATCCAAGCGGTGCCTCATAAAATAATCGCAGACTTCATTCATAATTATAATACATAAATCATGATGACTTCCATTTATTCCATTACTGAAGTAATTGCACATTTCAGACATAATTACTAAAGTATTTTTATTTTTGTTATTCAAGTGATTATTACTAAAGTAATTGTAGTTTCTACACTCTTAAAAAAAAATGTTCTTAAATCAAGATTTTTGTCTCAAAACTAAGAGTTTTAGTCAAAAAAATGCATGAAGAACATGCAATTCTTAAATTAAGAAAACACATCTTGGTTTTAAGAACATTTTAAATAAGACCAAGTTCTTATTTTAAGAATAAATGTTTTTAAAATTAAAATCAAAAAATTTAAGCATTAAAAATGATTTTTATATTTATATTAATAATTTTCATTTTTTTTTTTTCTTTACTTTTATTAAATTTTATTCTGTCTTGGTAATTTTATAATGTTATATTTAAGATGAATGTTCTTAATTTTAGAAGTTGGTCTTTGTTTTAGTGTAACACTGATTGACTTTGATTTACTTTTCTTTAAATTTTGTCCTTTTTTTTGGCACTTACATTTTTTAACATTAGTCGAGAATGCCACAATCAATTTTAAAAAGCTTTACATTTATATTTTCTGAAAGCTTAAAAAATGTATTACAATAAAAAGTACAAAAAACTTTAACTTGTATATTTTTTAACTAATTTTTTTTTCTATGTTGGACTTTACGAACTATAGCAATTAGTTGAAATTTTAATTAGCTAAATTGACACATACTTCCGACATTATTAACGAGTTAATCCGTAACCAGTTGAAAAATCAGTTCACCTAATTTTGAGACCTGTTGCCTGCCATAGATAAAGATAAAGATGAGGATGGAAATTGAAATAAAGATGAGACTTAGGCTGATGAGACACGAGTTTTCGCTGGATTCCGTTCCAGGTAGCCAGACAACCAGATGTGTCCAGATGTGCGAGATGAACGCATAGAAAGTGCTCCACATGGGTAACAAACTGGCCAAGTTGCTCCACAAATTGTGGCATTTTCACCAAACGACAAAAAACAAGTGGAAAAGGCTATAGTCGAGAGTCCGACCATAGGATACCCCTTACTTTAATATATATAAAAGTATTTTAAAGAAATTACTACGAAATAAAAAAACTACTGCATACTTTAAGGTGATTGTATTAAAATAATAACTTTATAAATAACTTTGGTTAGCTATTACTCCCGCTCTACTTGTCCGATCTTGCTGCGATTAAGTGGTATAATAGATAATATTAATAGATAACGTTAATTACCATAAAAACTGTATTATCTTAAAAACTGTGGGTGTGGTGGTTTTTCGCGATTAGGCGGGGACGGAAGAGGGCGTGTTAAAAATTTAAAACAAACTTGACCTGCGTGGGTTCTATAGAAATTTGTGTGACAAATTTAATATCTCTATCTCTTATAGTCTCTGAGATCTAGACGCTCACGCGGACGGACAGATGGACGGACGGACAGATGGACAGACGGACATGGCTATATCAACTCGGTTGTTGATGCTGATCAAGAATAAATATACATTATAGGATCGCAGATGCCTTCTTCTCCCTGTTACATACATTCCAACGAACACAATATACCCTTTTATTTATTTTTTAAGTAACGGGTATATTTACTAGAAAAAACACAAACAAACACTTGACTTTCCATTGACGCCTTCGCCTCAGAGTCGAAGTCGTTGTTAAAGTCGAAGTCGAAGTCGAAGTCTGACTTTGACTTTGGCAAATGAATGCCAAAGCAAACAGGATTTTCAAGTTGTTTGGGAAAGTAACAGTGACGCCGCTGTTGACGTCAACAGCTGTTGCAACAACAGCAACAACAGCAACAACAACAATAGCAACAATAACAACAATAAGAGCAACAAAAGCATTCATTGATTGCCTTTTGGTATTAGTTTCAATTTATTTCACTTTGAGTGTGATGGATGGCAACAGCGACAGCTCCAAACGTGGCATGCTACACACACACACACACACACACACACTCGCATGCTATACAATAGGGTCATCAATTTACAGTCTACCCTTATGTTTGTTTTTTTTTTTCTTCTTTCCTTTTTTAAGTCTCTCTTGCACTGTTGGTAGCACTTTTATTGCACACTTGTAATGCCAAAACAATTGTTGGGCCAAATAAATATTTCGCAATGAAATGAAAACAAAATTCAATTGCCAAAAAATAAAAAAAAAATAAATAAAACTTGAACTAAATTGCCAAGCAGCAATTTGTGGCAGGAACTATAGTACTCTGATTTAGCAAGGAGTAAGGTCAAGCATTTAATTGATGGCCATAGCCAAAAAAAAAAAAAACCAGTTTTGGTCACTTCTTTATAAATGGCCTATCGAATTGCTTGTTGCAACGTTTCTAATTGACATATTGCCACGCCAGTTGGTCAACCATTTGTGGCACGCATCAACCGAACATGCGGATCAACTGGTTTCATCCCACAGTGGGGGGGATTAAATGCACACACTTCAAATACGCAATTAGTGCAAAGATGAAGCCTCTTCAGCACTTATTTGCCACTTTTTTTTTGCTTTTATTTCATTTTCTAGTTTTCTAGTAGTGGAAAAAATTTATCATAGCATTTTAGGATTTTCCATTTTCCACTCGTGGGTGTGGTTTTACTAAAAACAGAAATTTATTATTTGCACTTCTGTAAAAGAGGTTTTAAATAATGAAAATATTTCTTTAGAATTTGACAACTTTTAAGGAAACATACCAAAATACTAGTTTACAATAGCATTGTTTTGAGAATTTTTAATGAATCTTAGATTTTCAACGCATTTTTATAACAAAAATACTCAGTTCTGAAACTAAATTTTAAAATTTGAAGGTTTGGAAATAGTTTAAAATATTTGAAAAACGAATCAAAAATATAAACAAAACTATTAAACAAATTTAAACCCATCAAATCGATTTAGGAACACCAAAAAATTGTAAGCAACTTTATTTCCATATTGTCTGAAACATTTTAAGAAATTGCGTCTCATATGAAAAATGAAACACTTGGAAATTTCATTTAAAAGGAATTAAACATAAGCTTTAAGTGCTTAGATTGACTAACTGACATGTCAATCTACTCAAAATATTTGCTATGCTCCATTCACTCTAACTCTATATTCCGATTAGTTTATTCTTCTTAAATTCTTCCTATTTCTTTCTCCTTCTAATTGCTGCACTTTTTTTCACTCACCTGAGGTACCAATTCCCAATTGTTTCTTCACTTATGAACGGAAATCGAGCTCTGGTAACAACTGAAATCTCTCAGCTGTCAAAGTTCACAGGTCAGTCACACTTTTTGACAGCTGGGTCGGGGCAATCAAATAAATAGAGCGAAAAAGGAAGAGGTGGACACTCAAGAAGGAGTATATACTCGTTTAATTATGAGTTTTTCAAATTGAACAAAAATTTTGACTTGTAAAATTGTCAGATCAAAAGTCTGACCAACTTCAAACTGCCATAACTTGATCAAAACTCAACCGATTTTCAAACGGAATGCCATTTTGATCATTGCTCGGGTTCCCAATTTGTTCTGCATTCAAACTTTATGAAATTTGTTAAAAAAAAATATTTTTCACTAGATTCTACTAGATATTGATTTCGATGCTAAGGGTCCCCCCTTGTGATTTTGGAAAATTCAAAATTTTAAATCTCAAGATTTCACTTTTAATCAACTCCTTATATCGTAATTAGTATAAAACACTACTTTAAACTTGATTCTGGGACCTTTCGTTTTTTTGTAAAAATTCATGGAAAATTGGGCAAAAATTTTGACTTGTAAAAGTCTGACCAACTTAAAACTGCCATAAATTGATCAAAACTCAATCGATTTGCAAACGGAATTCAATTTTAATCATTGTTCGGCCTTCCAATTCGTTCTGCATTCAAATTTTATTGAATTTGTTTAAAAATATATTTTTTTAGATTCTACTAGATATTGATTTTGATGCTAAGGGTCCCCCCTTTGAAATTTTGAAAATTCAAAATTTTAAATCTCAATTTTTTACTTTAAATCGACTTCTTATATCGTATAAAACAACACTTTAAACTTGAGTCTGAAACCTTTCATTTTTTGCTAAAAAACCATGGGAAATTTAACAAAAATTTTGACTTGTAAAGTTGCTAAATCAGAGGTTAAGCCAACTTCAAACTTTCATAACTTCTTCAAAACTGGTCCGGTTTTAAAGGCGAATGTCATTTTGTTCATGGATTGACTTCATTCTGCATTAAAGTTTTATTAAATTTGTGGAAAAAATATTTTAAATCACAAGCTTCAACTTGAAATCAACTAGTCACAATTAATATGAAACAACATTTTAACATCACATAGTCACATTTTATACGTGTATAACCATCAGCTTAGTTGAAATTACACGACATATTAAGAGAGAAACTATTATTAAAATCAGATTGATTTCGTAAAATTACAAAAAAAGGCAGGAAAAAAAGATTTTATTTAATCCTATTTTCACAATTTTTTTTGTATTTTCGATTGAAATTGCAACATTATTTTAAGCCTGTCTGATCCTGGCATTGACCCAGCAAAAGTTTCGTTTATGTTTAACAAAAAAGTATAAATGTAGATTTATATTTCTGTATATTTTTTTTATCATAATGATGATGCAGTATAATCCTGTTGCCCTTGATCGTTACCCAGGCAACGTTTGTGCTGGAAATTAAAGCTAAAAAGCTTTTCATGTCAAATCAACTGTTAATTAGTTGCTTATCAAATATATCAATATGTCAATAGTGATAGGAAAATATAGGTTCGACTTTGAATTACCCTGTAAACCTTTTAATTCAGCACACATTTTAGTAAAGTCTCGGTTTTAGTTAATCTCTTTTGTAAACAAATCTTACTTTGTTAAGAAAATGTATACCCTATTGGCAGCGCTTAGACTACTGGGTATCTTTGTACACTTTTTAAAAAATTCATTAAATTAAGATATAAATTGAATAGAGTGCAATTTTAAAAATATTTATATTTGCATTCAAAAATGTATACACCCCATTAAAATTCTTCGGCTGCAGGGTAACAAAGCTGTACGTAAAAAGGGTCGTCGCTGCATAAAATTGAATAAATAAAGTGGAACGAGGTATATTTATTAAATTTGCACAACATCCGATGCTGTTGTTAACCATTTCCGTGTCCGCGCCAACAGCGAAAGCCAAACAAAATGGCCGAGGCCCTAGCATATGGGTGCGACAAGGTGGGAGAGTGTCAAGGAAAAGGCGGTGGTGCGGTGGCTAACTGGTGGCCAATACACTTTTTCGATATATTGTAAAAACCGAAATATGCGAGCAATAAATTCATGTGGAAAAAGCAACCGATGCAATAACAACAAGTCGCAATGCATAAAACACTGAGTCTGCTCAACTTACAGATGCCCTGTATCAACGCTGCGAACCGCTTCTGAACCGAACCTCGTAGAACCGGTTCGGTTCGGTTTGGGTTTGTAAGCAGCCCGAACCGGATCATGAACCGAACTTTTGAAATTATTTACTTTGCGAACCCGAACCTAAACCGAACCGCTTTCTAAAATAAAAGGTTCGGTTCGAAAAAAAAATAATTACATAAATTTTATGGTTTTCTAATATTACGCAATTGTTTGAGACTTCGGATTAAAATAAGTCATACTTAAATCTTCAAATAAATTTAATTTATCATCAAAAATTGATTTCTTTTTTACAAAAAATTAATTACTTCGAAATATAGAGAAAAATTTATTTCAATAAAAATATTTTTTTGTATAAAAGTGAGCCAAGGTTCGAACCCAAAAATTGAGTTCAGGGGGTATGCAAAAATTTAAAAAAATTGAATGACTTATTTATAATTATTATAAATTTGTATACCTACCTACAAAGTATTTACTTCGCTTAGCACTCAATTAATGTTCCTGTTAATCTATTGAATTACTTTAATTTATTAGAATACTGTTAGTAAAAGAAAAATTGTAAATATTTTGATAAAATTATGAAAGTGGAAATCAACTTATTCACATAGAAAAACTAAAAGTTTAACTAAAAAATTGCTAAAGCGACAAACAAAAAGAAAAACTCGTAAGCTGATTTTAAAAGGGAAAAAAATCGTAAAGAATCGAACCCAGTTATTTTCCAATATCAGGTTCTATATATGTGACAGCACAGGGACTCGAACCTGAAACCAACTGACCACACAAACATATATCTAAGATATTTCTAGATTATTAATTGTTAAAAAACACTAACAAAATATACAGAAGAAAAGCTAAACAAAACGAGATAAATGTTTTAAGATCATTGGAGAGACAGACAGAAAAAAGGATAAAAGTATTGATTTGGATCGTTTTTCTTATATTTTCTTATATTGTGTAGGAAAAAAGTAAATAAATTCTGATAAACTTTATAAACTTTGTTGAAATTCTTATAAACAATTTTAATTATACGAAAGATCCTTTTCTTCTATCTGTTACAAATTTAGCCACAACTTTAAGCTACCTATATTCAACAGTTTTTTGTTTACAGGGTATAAAACAAACTCAAAAACAAAACACAGTAAACAAAAAAATGGTGAAAAATTGTAGGCGTGGCAAAATGGAATCAAATAAAATGCCGGCAAAACATGAATGTGCAATGGTAACCCGAAGAAGGAGAAGGAGAGGGGAAGGGAGAAGGGTGAAGGGGGGTAGGTGCAGCGAGGGGAGTTTGTGAAGTAGATTGCAGGATGCAAAAAGTGCAAACAACTGCAAAAACCATATCAATAATGACGATGATGATGATGTACTGCAATGCAACTCTGAGAGGGATGAAGAGGGAAGAGAGTGGGAAAAGAAAATATAGAACATGTTCGCCATATATGTATGTGGCAACAAGAACAACAATAATGAATATTTTTAAAGTGCAACCGTTTCAGTTGTTGTTGTCGTTGTTGCTGTTGTTGCGGGAAACTGAATTATCGCCGGTTAAACAACTTTGGTATCAACATTTTTCAATTAAGTGGCAAAAGTTAAGACATGGGAATTGGCCAAAAACATCGAACTCTTAATTAAATTGGCACATTCGAAAATAAATGCAAGCAATACAAACTCCAAAAGTGGAGCAAATTAATTTAAAAAAAAAAAAAATGGTGTTAATAATGTATAAATGCAAATAAATAAAATGTTTGTATAAGTATTTATTGCTGATTGTTGGACAACTGATGGACAATCAACACATCATTTAAACCCTTTTTTTTTTGTTGTGCTGATTAACTTAAAATTATTATAAAAAAAAGTTTAGTCTAAAATTCAAGTTTAAAACTTTTGTTTTTTGCATTTACATTTTAAGGATGTCTTCGAATTTAATTTAAGACAATATAAACTGGCACCGAATCAACAATACAAAAATTAAAAAGCTCAAAATTATTTGATCAAATGTAAATCAAAATAAAAAAAAATCATTATTTGTGACTAGCGCCTTTATTTAAAAGCTTTGTCTTATCTTAATTTAATTAATAAAATACTGAAAGCCAAATGAAAAATAGTTCTAAAAACAAATATTCTGTACTTTGTTTACAGCAAAATTTGGAATTTCCGTACTTCTAATTTAATAGATTTTATCACCGAATATCGGAATTTTCTTCTGCGTACAATTCCTAAGAAATTTTAATTTCTTTCATTCCTTTTTTTTTCGAGCTGAGCGAGTTAAAGTTTTAAAAATCTCCGAACCAGATGAAAAACGTTTTTAAATTATATTAAATAAAAATGTTGACTGTTTTTTCTGCAAAGTATATTAGCTGAATTAAATTTTATTTATTTAAAACGAGTTTTCAAAAAACCAAAAAGTCTAAATATCTTTTAAAAAAACCCGACTTTTTAGTGCTGACTCGAAAAACAGCGACAGATGCGGCAAACAGTTAACGTTGAGTTTGGCAAAGACAAAGTCAAACCGTTATTTAAACACTAGGCCGCAGCAGAGATACTGGCTAACAGAGAAAAGCAGCTAGAAAAAGGCCAAAAAAAAAAAAAATAGAAAACAAGCTGCAAAGCGAAATGGCGAACAGAACAAGTGCTGGGCAATGTCAAGTGTGGACAGGAAGATAGGACGAAAAGAGAGATGAAGAAGCAGAGATGAAAGAAGAGGAAGCAGGTGTAGAGAAGCTGCAGCAGGAGCAGACATTTCCCAGCAGGCCGCAAGCAGCGTTCGAGTGTCAAGTGTCGAATGCACAACTCGAGGGTATCAGAAAAAAAAAACGAATGTGTGTCAAGTAAAAATAGAAAAAAGAAATAAGACAACTGAATGACTAAAAAATACTCTAAAAAAATTGTAAAAAATAAAGTAAGTAAAATAAATAGCTGAAATTTAAATTAGAATATATTTAATTTAATTAGTTATGTTAAAATAACAATTGACTTAGAGATACCCTGTATACAGGTGTACTTGCTTCGAGATAAACAATTGGTAAATAAATTATTACTATAGGTTTTTACTTTTCTTGACGTCGACGAAAAGCAGTCCACAGAGTGTTAAAAATAAATAATTTTAAATGTGTTCTAAGAACCATAAGCAACTATATTAAAATTAGCAATTAAACAAAATATCTGGTTTAAATAATTTATTAATAATTTAAATCATATGATAAGAATCGAGTTTAAGTTTTTTAATTCTATTGTACATTGTTATTATATAATTCTTATTTTTAAAAATTTGTTTAACTATATTTATTGCTTAATTTTTACAATTAATCGATTAGTTTTAAGTCGAAATTTAATACATAAATAAATAATGAGGGTACTTGAGTTATAAAATAGATAAAAATTTGTTTAAAATTACATTATTTAAACAGTTTATTAGTTGCCATAAAAATGCAATTATATTTTAAATTTACAATTTGTCGACTTAAATTTAATCGTAGTTTTGTATAGGCTTTCATTTAACTTAAACTACAATTTGGAAATCTTGAGTTATGCATAAATTTTTTTAATTAATTCGAGGTATCTCTGATTTGCCTTTATAAATAAATAATAATAACAATAATTATTAAACGTTATGAAAATAATTTAAAATTTATTTAAAGACAAACAGTTCCACCTCTACAGCTGCTTTTACAGGGTATCAACTCTTGAACAACCTGGCATTAATCTTCGGAAATTTGTTTTTCTGCCTAGAAAAGAAAAAAATGAAAAGTAGAAATAAATTTATGGACGCGGCGATGTGACCCCAAGGTTAATGCGAGTGCAGCGGTTAGTTATGGGTCAAAGTAAGAGAGAGAGAGAGAGCGAAAGAGAGAGAGAGACCGCAGTCAACCGCAACTTATGGCCCGCGGCAATTTAACGCTTGCGACTTTCGTTAAGGGATTTGCCAGCGTCGAGGGAATGCGATTGAATGCCAAAATGCCAAAATGCACACAAATTGTGCAAATGCCGCTGCATACTTTCAGGCGCGGAAAAGCGCAATCCGCGAGGGGAGCCAAAAGCTGGCGAGGGGAGACTTGGTTAGTTGCACGGAGCTCGTCACGCTCTGCAGCTTCAGTTGCCACTGTGCGAAGAAGGCTCTGCAAGCTTATAAAATTCACACGCTGCACATTTTTAATACCTGTTCCAAAAAAGCCTTAGTAAAAGCGTATATTATACTCTTTGGACTGATAAAAAAAATTTTCTAAAATCAAGATTTTGGTCGCAAGACTAGTGATGTAAAAATATATCGAAATATCGACAGCTCGATTTTCTTGGACGCGATTATCGAGTACTTCAACTCGATGATTTTTTTTGACGATCCATCGAGTAGATTATATCGATTTCCGTGAATAATCGACAACTCACTGAGGCTTTTTCATTGTAGTTAAATTGCAGAATTGAGTTAAGTCCTTCAATTTATCAAAGTATGAATAAGAAATGAAAACGATGCAAGAAAAAAAATTTATAATAAAAGTTCGCATGTATTTTGTGAGTATAAATGCGTTTTCAAATTAAAACATGCTTTTTTTGTTGAAACTCGATGTTTTCAACTCGATATACTATTTTTCGATATATCGACAAGTCGATCTACTATTTTCCGATATATCGACAACTCGATACTTATTTTTGGCGATTTTCTTTTCTTTATTTTTGGTTATTTTCTTATAAATGTAATTTCACTTTCTTACGAGTGGGACTCGAGCCGCCGCCTACTGCTTTCACAACTGAAGCGGTTTCTCTAACCAGAGCGCCACTGGTGCACTTCATGTTTCATATGAAATAGTACATATTTATACTTTCCTAACAATTTAAGATTTGTATTCATGTATTAAGAGCTTTGATTTTAAAGTTTAATATTCTTAGTATTAGTAATATGGTTTTAAAGTGTTTTTATTTTAAAAACAAAATATTTACGATGAATGTTCTTGATTTTAAAAGGCATCTCTGACCAAATAAAATTTATATATTATTGATCAGCATCAACAGTCGAGTAGAATTATTCATTCCGTCTGTCCATCCGCATGAACAACTAGATCTCAAAGACTAGAAGAGCTAGAGTGCTTAAACTTTGCACATACACTTTTTAACAGAAAACAAATCATTTTAGAAATGTAATTTAAATTTATCATATATGTAACTCAGTGTGTATTCAGGATATTATTATGTATTTGATCTAACTAAATCATTTTAGAAATTTAATTTAAATTTAGCATGTATGTATTAATTATGTATTCAGGATATTATTAAATATTTTATCTAATTAAAACAAAACCTATAGAAATGCGAAAATAAAATAAATAGTATTAAAAAAACAAAATTATTAAATCAACGACAAAATACTTAATTAAATTGAGAAGTAAGATTATTTTTTCTTAGTTCAAATATTTAAGCCTTCTTTAACCGCTTTTAATGTTAAGTAGTTGCCATTAATTTTGCATGTTGCCTTGATTTAACAATAATATCCTGAATACACATTAAAAAAATATATGCTATAATCATGAATTTTAAACTTGAATTTTGGACTGATTATATTTATTCCGTGTTTAAGTATGTAACGGGTATTTATATGGTCGGTGTCTCGATTTTGAACTGTCCCGCTTGTTTTTCTTCTCTTTCTCTCTCAGTCTCAGTTTCAGTCTCAAAACGTTAGGCGTCTCGCCACGCCCCCCTTTTCACCCCCTACCCTTAGTTTACGCTCTTCAAAAAACCTTTTGCCAAATGCAATTTACTTTTGTGTGTTTTATTGCGGCTCCACTAAACGTGCCACGCCTTCCGCCTCCCCTTTCCCTTCTCACCACACGCAGCAAGCAAAATTTTGCCTTTTTTTTCGGTTTTGGCTAATTAAATTTTATGCTTGGTAATTTTAGAAAAAGGCCTTACACAATTCTTTTTTGGCCATGAGCAAGAGAGGAGAAGTAAAGAGCAAGGGAGGGAGTGAAGAATGGAGAATGGAGAGTGAAGAGTGAAGAGTGGGGTAGGTGACTGTTAAGTACGTCTCTCAGTGTTTTGGCTTGCCTTGGTGCAATTTACAAAAATCGCACAAGTTGCGCATAAAAGAGGAGACCGGCAAATTGCAGGCAATAAATAAAACATCCACGAGAAATCGTTGCATACTTTCAGGGAGCAGCGTGCAACGTGCAGCGTGCAACGTGCAACCGTGGCGCGTACTTCACAACAAAATGGCCGCATTTCTTTGCCCCAAAATTTACAAAAGCCAAGCAACAACAACGCGAACAGCAACAACAACAAGAACCTCAACAAGAACTACACTTAGCTCAACTAAGTAGTTGTTTTTCCACATAAAAGAGAATCTCAAGCTGTTTCTTCATCACTTAACTTGAGGGTAAGAATTTAGCTCCTATAAAAGGTATGAAATTTAGAATAGAATTTTTGGCTGTCAATTCAAATTTTTGCTAAATTTAGATAAAGTTGAGAATATAATAAAGTTTTTTTTTTAATTAAAAGATTTAATATTATTTTTGCTATCAAGGTAATAAATTAAATTTATTTTAAATTAAATTAAATTTATTTTAAATACAATTTTTGACATTTTATAGCATTTAAATTTTTACGAAAGGTGAGATTTAAATTAAATTTTTTTCCTATTATTAAAATACTTTTACTATTTATAAGAATTTTTAGCATTCGAAATAAGAATTTAATCATAAATTTGGATTTGGGATTTAGCTCCTATAAAAAATTTTGAATGGAATTTTTGGCTGTCAATTCAAATTTTTGAAATTAGCTAAGGATGAGAATATTAATTAAGTTGTCTTTTATTGATATATATAATATTAAATTATATTATTTAATATTATTATTATTACCATTAAGCTAATATTTAAATTAAATATATTTTTAATAAAATTTTTGTCATTTTATTTTTGCTAAAGGTGAGTTTTTAATTAACTTATATTCCCATTATTAAAGTACTTTTACTATTTTAAGAATTTTTAGCTTTCGAAATAAGGATTTGGCCAAAAACTAGAATTTTGGATCAACTAAAAAACTGACAAAACTGATTCAAAAATTTTAACAAAAGAACAAGATTGACAGATTGTGCAAGAACTTACTTGAATAGTTTTTGAATACCTTTTTTAAACTGAAATTCAATACAAAAGGTTATATTTAATTTACTTTGTTAGTTAGTCCCTTCATTTATTATAATCAGTTGGATTTTTTATATAATTGACAAAACTGGTTCGAAAATGCTAACAAAAAAGATAGAGTTAATTTTGACAGAATGTGCAAGATTTTACTTTTTGAATACCTTTTATAAACTAAAATTGATCTTTAAAAAAATTTGTATATTTAACTAACTTTGTTTAGTTTCAAAGTCAAGTATTATTTTCTCAGTGTAGCAAAAGCAGTTGCAGTTAGCGGAGCGAAATAAGTTTAATTGAAAAATAAAATAGAGATTGTAGTAAAGAAATGAAATTGTGTTGTCGAAATAAAACTCAATTGAAAACTAAATGAGCAGCGCTTTAGATTGAGCTTTATGGCGTCTAAATGCATGCAACATTAGTCAATGGTCCAGACGTTATTGATGCCGTAATCCAGCTGATTTCGGTGAACTGCCGAAACTCAAGCCCAGGACATCATAACAATACATAATAAATAGCAGTTGATGGGACAAGGCAACAATGAAATCGATTTTCAAGCGACAGCAGAATGCAACAAAAGCCGGAGCACAACATAAAGAATTGCCTCTGAATTGCAAAAGAAATGCCACAAATTCGTTGCAAACGAATTGCAAATACACTACACAAATATTGAGAGTATTCACAAAATGTAGTTCACATATGTTAAATAAAAATTAAGTTTCTTAAACAAATTAAAATTTAAGCTAAATAAAATAAATATTAATTTAATAAAAATTTTCAAAATGTTGCTTTGAGAAATGCATGCAAAAAATACAGTTTTAAATAAAAATTAACCTAATTAAACTGAATTTTGGTGGAGCTTAAGTGGTCAACTAACGAAAAATAACCATTATTTTGTGGTAATAAGTTTCTTATATTGTAAATTTTCTTAAAATAGTATTTTCAATTAAATTTTTCTTACTCAATTGATCAAATTCTTGCAAATAATACTTTAAATCTAACGTTTTTTTGTAAACTACAAATATAAATTGCCATAGTGGTTCTTTCTAACATTATAATAATGTATATTGTACAATGTTAACATTAACATTTGCTGTTGCAAAAAAAAGAATCGCAATAAAGTGAACACCGTTTTTTTACATAACAGCGTCACTTTAACATCAGTAGAAAATAGTAGCACCTTTATTAGAATGTTACTAACTTGCGAGCTTTTACTGACAGTCGAATGTAAAAATGTTCTTAACAGTTGCCATAAAATAGTCCCATTTATGTGAATCTTTAACATAACAGCGTCACTTTAACAGCAGTGGAAAATATTAGGACCTTCATTCTATAAGTTGACTGGAAATCAAGAATGTTACCAATTTGCAAGATTTTACCGAATAACGAATGTGGAAATGATCTTTACAGTTGCAAAAAAAAAGTCCCAATTAAGTGAACCCAGTTTTTAACATAACAGCGTCACTTTAACATCAGTAGAAGATAGTATAACCTTCATGAGAATGTAACTAACTTGCGAGCTTTTACTGACAATTGAATGTAGAAACGTTCTTAACAGCTGCCATAAAATAATCGCATTTAAGTAAATCTTTAACATAGCAGCGTCACTTTAACAGCAGTGAAAAAACCTTGGACCTTCATTCTATAAGTTGACTGTAAATCAAGAATGTTACCAATATGCACGATTTTACCGAATAACGAATGTAGAAATGATCTTTACAGCTGAAAAAAAAGTCCCAATTAAGTGAACCCAATTTTTAACATAACAGCGTCACTTTAACATCACTTAGAATGTTACTAACTTGCGAGCTTTTACTGACAGTCGAATGTAGAAATGTTCTTAACAGTTGCCATAAAATAATCCCATTTAAGTGAATCTTTAACATAACAGCGTCACTTTAACAGCCGTGGAAAATATTAGGACCTTTATTCCACAGCAGGGTATCAATATATTGGTAGAGACTCGACGAGAGTCACGTTGTGCCGTGGTGCGCATAAAGATTTTTCGATTATGAAGAAAAATGCACAATTGACGGGCGGACATTTATCACTTGCCACAGCGTGTGGCAGCAACGGAAGCACCCAAGTCTGTGACTGAAAGCAGCGCAACGATGACTGTGATGCATGCTGCATGCTGCATGCCACAGTGAGAGCAGGGTTGCCACCACACAATTAATATGCATATAAATAGAAATACTTATAGTTAATTAAAATTGTTGATCAGGTGATTTTCATTCTGAGCTCGTTTTAAGACTAAGCTGCAAATTCAATTTGCACCCATAACAAAATAAATGTTCAATCTATAAAAATATATATTCAATTTTGTGGTGTGTGTGTATGTGTGTGTGTGTGTGTGTTTGCATGAATTTTTCGTTAAATTTTGATGCTATTAAATTTAATTGTGCATAAATTTCCAATCAAAATTGCCACAGAGAGGCAGAGAGAGAGAAATAAAAGGAAATTTTTGGAAATTGCTCAGTTTCAAGCAAACGAAAGGCTAAAACAGTTAGAGCGAAAGAGAGGGAGACAGCAAGTTAGAAAGAGATGGGAAGAGTGAGATAGATAAGGCTGCTTGCTAAGATGCAGCAAGTGCAAAAAGTGGCCAAGTGTTGTTGGATGATGAGCTAAAATCAATCCCGCACAGGAAAGAACAGGAAAGGAACAGGAAGGAACAGCAAAATGAACAGGAAAGGAATAGCAAGAACAGGAAAGGAACAGGAATGAACAGAAAGGAACAGGAGAAAGAAAGGAAAGGAAAAGGAACAGGAAAGGAACAGAAAGAACAGGAAAGAAAGGAGGAACAGGAAAGAACAGAAAGAACAGGAAAAGAACAGGAGCGAACAGGAAAAGCGAACAGGAACGAACAGAAAGAACAGGAAAAGAACAGAAAATGAACAGGAAAAGAACAGGAAAAACAGGAAAAACAGGAAACAGAAAAACGAAAGAACAGAGCGAACAGTCGAACAGAATCAGGAAAAGAACAGGAAAGGAACAGAGAACAGAAAAACAGAAAGAACAGGAAAAGAACAGGAAAAGAACAGGAAAAGAACAGAAAGCGAATAGAAAGGAACAGGAAAGGAATAGGAAAGGAATAGGAAAGGAATAGGAAAGGAATAGGAAAAGGAAAGGAATAGGAAAGGAATAGGAAAGGAATAGGAAAGGAATAGGAAAGGAATAGGAAAGGAATAGGAAAGGAATAGGAAAGGAATAGGAAAGGAATAGGAAAGGAATAGGAAAGGAATAGGAAAGGAATAGGAAGGGAACCTGAAATATTTAAATAGATTAAAATTTTTATAATTTACAGAGCACTTATATGAGCTAATAAAAAATTTTCTATTCAAAAATAACAGCGTTTCAAGAAATAGAAATAAAATGTATTGCATTACATATAAATTAAGTCTAAATCTGAAATGAAGTCCACAAAACAAATTTCTTGTTCTTTACTCTTTTCGTTGCTGAGATCAATGAGGTTATAGAAAAGAAAAAGTCTGGAATAAGTAAATTTTTCCTATACAAAAATTAAAGCTTTACAAGAAAGTGCATATAAGTGTACAGCATCTTATATAAATAAATTCTAAATCTGAATCAAAGTTGACATAAAAAAATTTAAAGTCTTTTGCTCTTTCCGTTTTTGAAATCTATAAAGTAAGAGACAAGCAAAAGTCGAATATAAGTTCAAGGAAGCATAATAAAAGTGGCTTTCGCTAAGCACAACCTTTTAACTGCTTGTTATATTTACAGGGTATATAAAACAGCGCAAAAAATTGTGTGCAACTTGAGTTTTTAAGTAAAATAATTCCGAGTCGAGGTGTTAAAAGTCAAGCAAAAATATTTGCCAGCTACAACAATAACAGCAAAAATATAGCATATCCCATGGCTGGCTCTCTAAGTGTGTGTGTGTGTGTGTGCGTGTGTGTGCGTGTGCCTGACAATATGTGTACAGGAAGCGGATATTAAAGCATAAAGAAAAGCCAAAAATGAATTTAAAATGAAATGCTGACAGCAGCAGCTAAAGGCAAGTCGAGGGAACTCCAAAGTCTTATGTTTCTGGTTTTTATTTCTTTACTTTTATTTTGATTTATATGCACGAATAACTCATAAGCGGACAATTTCTTGTTTTTTTTTGTTTTTTTTTTTGTTCTTTTGTTCGTTCTTATTTCTTATGATATAATTTCCCGCATTGTTAGCTGGCGTGTGTAGATTGCGATAAAGCACTTAAGCACCTGCATGTCGGACTAACTATGAAACTGCCTGCCAGCTAGGACTTCTCCTTTTTCTCTACTTCTCTCTCCCGCACCCTATCTCTCTCTCACTCTCTCTGTGCCGTTAAGACTTCAACTCTGCAAACTAATAACTAAACTATCCAATTCCGCAAAAGCAGCTGCATAACTATCAAACCCCTTCAACTTTCCAATTCCGCCTTTAGGTTCTCCGCAGTTCATTTCATATGGCAAATATGTAAAGTTCCTTGCATCAAGTCCAACTCTTTCCCTCCACTAACTCTATCTCTTTCTCTCTCCCTCGCTTTAGAGATGAGCACGTGATATTAAAAGCTTTTATTATAAAAGGCGATTCATATAATGGAAAATGAGCTAAAAATTCGGTATAAACATGGACAAATAAGGTGCATATCAAAACCGTGGAGTTTTAAATAGAGAGATCCTATCAAATTGCCAAAATTCCTTGTAAGCCATAAAATGAAGGGCATTAAATACTCATATATTATAAAAATACCAAAAATATTAAATGTATATAAGGAAAACAAAACTAGAAAGTAACATTTAAAAAAAAAAAAAAAAAGGAAACCAAATTTAGCAATTATATTATTAGAATAAAAATTTTGATGACAAAAACTTGGACATTTTTTTGAAATTTTTCCAAATACTGTTTTACATTTTTGCCAAGTGTCTGAACTAATCTAAAAAATGGACATTCTTTCGAACCATTTACATAAAAATTTAAAGAACCAAGAAGGGAATGGTTTTAATAAAATACTATAATTTTCATTTTTTTGTACTTTGAATGATTTTCAATTTTTAATCTACTTCATTTTGTAATCTGCATATATTTTTTAGTTGAACTTTCTAATTTGTTATTGCTTTTCATTAATCTTTATTTTGACTTCTTAATCTTCTTAATGTTAATTTAAAAAATATTCTCATATACTCTAGCTATACTAAATACGAGAAAGCATTAAAGTTAAGTTAAAAGTTTGAGGATTTATTCTTAACTGATAAAAAGCGTTATTATTTTACGTAAAGTTTTTTTATATCTTTTACTTCTTCCGTAGGTTTGCCATGGAAATGGGAATATATAAATATAATAATGTTTAAAAAGAGTTATGAACAATTTAAGAGAAATGTGCTTCGTGCAATTTCATATACATTTTTTTGATGGCTATTGAAATTGACTTTTTGTCACGCACGATCATTTTATGGCGCGTCACAAATATGAAAAACTCATAAGCTCCCTTCAGGATATGTGTCTGTGTGGATTTCAAGTGTGTTCAGCGAAAGAAATCCATAAAAGCCTCAAATGACATTGCTATTTGGCACAGATACGCACGCTCACACACACACACACACACACACACACATAGATACACACACTCAGATGGCAATGCCAACTCATTTGGCAGAGATGAAATTGTGAATGCGGCACTTCAAATGCATCTGCTATAAACTTGACTTGATAACTAATGCGATAGCGGGAGTTAAGCTATTAGCTCATCGCAACAGTCAATAGCAGTAAAGCGCAACTAGCAAATACCCTGTAATCAAATATAAAAGTAACAAAAAAATAAAAAGAATTTTTTTTATTTTTATAAAAATTATTTATAAACCAATTTTAAAATATCAGTGGAGTCCACGCTAGTGACTGCAAAAGCAAAAAAAAATTGTTTTTTTTGAGAACAATACTTTTTTTATGGGGAAAATTGATTTATTAAATTTAATAACGTTCGTCACAAAATTGAATATCAAAAATTTTGTGACATGCAAGTGCTTTTGTCACTTGACTTTTACCTCATAAAGAGTTTTTTTTTTCTAATTGTGATATGTTCGTTAAAACGCATGTACCCTATTAATATAGATACATTTATGAGAGCAGCAAGCTTTTCATTTCAAAATACATTTTCAAATGCAGTCTTTTTAATTCGCACAACATTTTTTGCCTTTTTTTAGCTCTTTTTTCTCCTTTTCCAGGGTATAACAATGCGCATATATTGCATTGTTATATAACACATGGCGTTTTTAGGCTTTTGCATAATTGATTTGGCTCATGTTAACCTTGCACTTTCCATTTAATTGGCTGCCAGTCAAAATGTCCGAAATGGTCCGATAGCTATTTCAGGAATTGCTATTATCGCGTTGCAGTGCAACAAAAATAAAACAAATGCAAATTAAAACATACAATTTGATGCAGTGCAAATGCACACACACACACACACACACACACACACACTCATATGTATTTGAATGGCAATAACAAACGAGCTAAAAAAAGTTATCCCAAGTGAACTGCAAATCAAAAAGCACGATATAAAAATAAAGAATGTTTTAGTAGGGTGTGCTCGACTGACAGATGCCCTGTTAATGAGTTGGTATAAGAAAAAGTTATAAGTAAATTTGGTATTCGATTTTTCTGATTTGAATTGAAAGACTAAAAATTTGCTAGCTTATTATATTCAGCAACAAATTAGTCAAACTCACATATAAAGTTTAATTAAATAAATAAAGTGATGCAAAATAAATGCTTTATGTCGCATTTAATAGTTTTATAAATTTCCCGTCTTTTCGGAAGCAAAAAGATTTTAAAATTAATTCGTAAAAATTACAGACGAATATTATTCAGGCTGATTATTTTTCATATTATATTTTATCATTTTATGAAAAAAAAAATGTGATTATTTTATAAAATGTAGTAAATTGTAGTTAAGAAAAAGTATGAGTAATAATAGACAGTAGGCTTGATTTTTGCATTTATACTAATGAGAAAATTTCGATAACCTTAAGTGTAGAATATAGCTTCTATAACTATTTATTAGATGCATATTTTTGACTCTCGAAGTGAGAATAAAGTTAAGAATTTTTAAAAAATATTAAAAGACACTTTATACTATTTACATCTATATATTTCTCAGTCTATTAGCTCTTCAAATTGAAAGTTTTTTTATCATAAATAATAGTGACATGCTATCCTTCCTTTTTAACATATGCTTAACATTTGCTGTAAATAATGCATGCTGTTATTGCTTCCAATTCGAAAGATACTTTATGTATCTTTTGGATTGAGTACTATATCTTGTCTACCGTTGTGAAGCGTGCCAAAGAAAAAGTTGATCTGCTTTGGAATTTGAGTGTGTGCATTATGCATTATGCATTTCGCATGTCAAATAGGCAAACTGGGCGAAAATCGGCGCCCGTGTGAAGACCTTTGGCACACCCTCAAACACACACACACACACCACACACACACACGCACACACAGAAGTGATGTTTCACTCTGAACTGGGTGGGTGGACGATAGCCGTCTGTCAGTTTATTTAATTGAAATGTTCCTGGAAACCTATAAATTACAAATACATGCAATGTGCATATGCACACACATATCACACACACACACATCTCACACACACTCGCACACACACTTGCACACACTTATGCATATTAGCAGCTGAAATTTTATGCATGCCAACCCGCAAAACAAACAAACAAACCAAGCAAACAGTAAAAATGCTTTAGTACCAAACGGTATAACCCGCAAATACCCTGTAAAAAAATTGAAATTTATGTCTTTATATAAACACAGACTTCTGAGCAGCTTAACGAAGCACATTGACCGATATTTTTGAAAAAAATGTCCTTAGAAAAACCATCCCTAAACATTTGAATTTTGTATAATCTATAAAAAAAAAACTCTTTGATCTGACTCACTGACTGATCATTGCACAGCCCAAATCATAGCCCCAGGAGGCTGAAATATTCAAACTTTATATTTTCAGAAAACTATCTTTCAATATTAGAGCATTTTTCGTAATTCTGAGCACTGTCTGTACAAATTATAATAAATAAATTTTCTGAGTGTTATAACATCTTAAAAATAAGTTCAGATTACACACAGATATACAAAAATAAAGACATTTTCAACAAAACTGCATTTATTCGATTTTTGCGGAAAAATAGTTTATAGATTAAAAATTTAAGCATCTCAAAATTCAAAGTTCTTAGCGAAAAACATTTTCGAAATTAAAAAATACATTTTATTTTTTTACAAATAATTTAAAACCGAATAATGCTTATACCAATACAACAAAAAATTACAAAATAAATGACAGAAATTGTATACGGATCTAAAAACTTATTTATTTTAAAGTATATAAACCAGAAATTTGGTAAAGAATTTGAAAATTAATTAAAACGAGTATTTCCAAAAATTCCACCAACTTAATGCATACTTTTTTGTTTCTTCTTTTTTTGCAGTTTTTGTGACTTTTAAGTCAAACATTTTATTATTTTACAGGGTATCAAAAAAAAAGCAGCAAATGTGCATTCACTTAGTTGGATATATATATGATTTTCAACGCCAGACAGTCAGACAGTTAGACAACCAAGTGAAAGTCTAGCAAGTGATAAGCAGCAAGTGGAACACCAATAACAGCAACAGCAGCAGCAACAACAACAACAACACCAGGAATTGCATCCTTCCTTCCGTTGCAGCACGCTCCGCATTAAGTTAAGTGACAAAAATACTATCTGCCAAAGTGCCAAATATTTATGGCCTAAATGAAGGGGGCAAAAGAGAAGGGGGAAAATTGGGGAAACGCCGCCAACTTTTCGACAGTCGCTTCCGTTAAACCCCTCGACGATAGGCTTTAGCTCGCATTAGGCCAAACTTTGCCATCAAGTTGATTTAACGTGCAACGTGCAACGTGCAACGTGCAACGTGCAACGTGCATTTGGCCAGTCACAACCTGAAAATGTTGTCAACTGACGATAAATCGAGAAATGATTTATTGCACATATATACATGAAATCTCAAAAGAACTGTCATTTCATGAAGCAGTCAGTTATCAGTCAGAATTTAGCAAATGATCAACATAACGCTTTTCGGAGTGTACTAGCAACTATTTAGGCCTTTGACTCTACACAGCAAGGAAAACTGTAATAAAAATCAAGCTACAAATTCCTTATTTAAGCATGTATTTTTTTAAAAAGACAAAGAAATCTCTAATACGTGTATTTGCAGAGAATACTCGTATAACCGTAATCGGTATTGAAACCATTTCATTTTTAGTACCGAAACTTAAAATTCTTCTCTCTCCGAAAACCGAAACGCTTGTACCGGTACGGTTGTGGTAAAGTTGCTAGGTCAAAGAGTTGACAAACTTCCAACTGTCATAACTCGAAGAAAACTGACCCGGTTTGAAATCGGAATGCCATTTTGAACATGATTCGGTCTCTTAATTCATACTGCCTTTAAATTTTTAGCATTTAGAAAATTTTGTTATTTTTCGACTAATTGTAGCCATGGTTCTATGTTGATGGTAAGGGTCCCCCCTTTGAAATTTTGAAAAATCCAATTTTTTAAATCTCAATTTTTTACTTTTAATCGACTCCTTATATCGCAATTAGTATAAAACAACACTTTAAACTTGATTCTGGGACTTTTCATTTTTCTGTAAAAAATCATGTCAAATCAGACAAAAATTTTGACTTGTAAAGTTGCAAGGTCAAAGGTTTGACCAACTTCAAACTTTCATAGCTTTGTCAAACCTGAACCGATTTTCAAGCGGAATGTCATTATGATCTTGGTTTGGTCTCTAAATTCATTCTGCATTCAAAGTAAATTAATTCTGTAAAAAAATTTATTTGCCTCTAGAGTCTAGACCATGGCTTCGATGCTAAGGGTCCCCCCTTTGAAATTTAGAAAATTCAAAATTTTAAATCTCAAGTTTTTACTTTTAATCGACTTTTTATATCGTAATTAGTATAAAACAACACTTTAAATTTGATTCTGAGACCTTTCATTTTTCTGTAAAAAATCATGTCAAATCGGACAAAAATTTGACTTGTAAAGTTGCAAGGTCAAAGGTTTGACCAACTTCAAACTTTCATAACTTTGTCAAACCTGGACCGATTTTCAAGCGGAATGTCATTTTGATCTTGGTTTGGTCTCTTAATTTAAACTTTCTCAGTTATAGATTATAGTTTACCACTGTCTTCAATATACTTGACATAAGACACATTTGCTATTCTAATCGTCACGAAACGTAGAGACTTCCTTCAATTCCTTAACTCCCCTTCAATCGAAAACAAGAAAACTGTGGAGTCAATCATTGAAACACAATGAAAAAACGATTCATTCATAAATGTAGGCCTCTGGTGTAAAAGCTATTTTTTTTCTCAGTTGTAAGTTTACCAGGTGAATCGATAACAGCAATTTATCGTTTAGCTGGAGTGTGTGAGTGTGTGTGCGTGTGTGTGTGTGTCTGGCAAGCAAGCGAAGAGGTGTAATGGCTCCTTAAACACTGAGAAATACACACACGCTTTACGCACACTTAACAAATGGACTCACAATTTGCATTCAGCACAGGCATAGTTACAGTTATTTAATGCTAACACACACACACACACACACACACACACATGCACACACAGACGCACACCTGTTTAAGTATAAGTGGTTGTGCTCGGCCAAGCAAATGAAACATTGAAGGACGAGCCGAAGAGCAGCCAAACGAGTCCTGGCCAGTACTGCACACTACTACAGCTGCCCACTAATGTGCATCCGTGCAAGTTGCATTGGAAGGGTTATAGGATGGGCTATAGGATGGGGTATACTTCGCATATGAAGCAGGCAAGTCAGTTGAGAGAGAGAGAGAGAGAGGCGTAGCTGCTGACTGTGTACTCCCAAAATGGTTGTCGTAAAGTGTAAAGTCAACATTTTGTGCTGCAATTAAAGCCAAATTGCAAAGGCAAATAAATTTGCCAAGTAAATCGCTTGAAAGTCACACAGCAACTGCCAACTGGGAGCTGGGCAACTGGCAACTGGCAACTGCCATTTGACCACTTCAAGTAACTCTCTCTCTTCAGTCCACCTACCTTGAGCGCCAGGCGTGTATCGAGCTTAAGGATTTATCTACTGCTTGTTACCAGGTAGATCACCTCTAGAGTAGATTTGAGCACATTGCCAAGCCAATATACAATATATGGATTTTAGAACTTGGCGCCCAGAGTGTGTACTATAAATAAAAATATGGCATACTAAAGTTTACATGAATAAAAAAGTGTCTATACTGTTCATTATAAAAGAGCTCAGTTATAGGATAGATTAGCTACGTTTTAACACAAATAAATTAAATATTTTTAAAATCTGGCGCCCAACGTGTGTACAAAACTTCAGTATGCTACTTAAAATTGATCAGATATTGCTTAGCTGAGATCAGTTCAAACAAAATTCAAACAGAAATTTTTTAATTTGGCGCCCAACGTGTGCAAAGCTATAAGCTACTTAAAATTTGTATCTTTTCAGTTTAGTAAAATATATATCAGTTATGGCAATGAATGTATGAGTCAAAACACCATTATATGAAAGGAAAAATTGAATAAGGCGCCCAACAAGCTTATGGGTTGACCACTTATACACTCAGAAAAATATGCCATTCTTAAATTAGGTACGACCGTACTTGAATTTATACCGTTTCGCTCTTAAAATTTAAGGATTGCTGTCTACTAAAAATCTTGAATTAAGTATGAATCGTTCTTAAATTTAGTATTAAGACTTGACATTCCTATGGCAGCTATCCGAAATAGTAGTCCGATTTTATCCAAACTTAGTCAGAATATATAAGACCATGAAAAATATATAATCCGTGAGTCTCGAAAAGATACCTCCAGAAACCACTGAGTTATTTGCACTAAACTAGTTTAAGATTTTTTGTACTTAGTTTAGTTATTTTCAAGATTGAAAGGAAGTTAAAAATAAGATCGTTTCGTGCTAAAAACAAGTACGTTTTGGGATATTTCTTTTTCATTGTCGAGCCTTAGAATTCTTAACTGGTTCTAGCGACGCAAATTTGACGTGAAGCTTGGATCGCTGGTCAAATCAGCACCTATTCTCTATTATCAAATGGTATTTAATTTTGGTATTTTGAATAATTTTAGTACACATACTAGAGTATGTTTTAAGATTAAAATTAATTAATTATGACAATGTTTTGTACTAGAAACAAGTTCATTTTGGGTTTAGTTCAAGATTTTTTCTATTTTTTCTATTTTTTCAGACTTGAACTAAACCCAAAACGTACTTAAAGTATCCCCAAAAAATCTAATTTAAAGATTTCCGTAGTTGGGAAAACCGAACTTGAAATAAGATTTTTGTTGTCAACTTTAGAAATTCCGAACTTAGACAGCTTTTGAGATCGTTTGTACTTAAAAATGGCCTGTTTAAGTACGGAAATCTTGATATTTTTGTGAGTGTAGTTACGCTTACCAGTTCACTTGGCCCATGAAAGTATTGGGCTTACGAATATATCTCATGGAAGTTGATTTACAACAAAATGTAAGAAAACATCTATATAAGTAAGTAAGTAAGAGTACATTTAATACAAAGATGTAAATTAAATAAATATTTAGAGAATGCTGAACATTGTTTAGCTTGAATTTTCTAGACCTTAAAATGTAGGGCATCCTGATGTAACAATGTATTTGAAAGTGTGTGTAAAGTTAGCTCAAGCAAAATATTGTCAACATTCAATAAATTATGCATAGAGTATGCAGAGTTTCGGTTTTGTGTGTGCCAACGAAGCACGTGTAAAAGCCAACACGCCGAGGCATTCGTCTTCGGCACGTGTAAGCGCTGAGACGGCGCACATGGAAATTTACGATTGCCAAAGTAAAACAGTAAGCAGGACAGTAACCAGGACACTGGGACTGGAACTGGAACTGAAGCAAAAACCAGGCACACTAATTCAAGCTGACAAGCCGTGGCCAGGCCAGGCCAAAAAGCCTTTAAGCCATGTTATGAGAGTGAGTGAGTGACTGTGCAACTGAATGTTGACACAAAGGACCAGATATTGCAGAGGCAGAGACAGAGGCAGGAGGCAAGTTAGCCCTGTCAGTTGACGCCATTTTAGGGCTGGCCTGGAAAACTCTTGTTTACCGCAAGTTTTGTCTGAATCTTGGGCTTTGATTGCGGTTGGCATTGCGGCCGTATTTGCCATTTGCCAATTGCCAAATGGTTCAGAGTGAGACATGGATTAAGATTTCGTTTCAGATACAGTTACAGTTTCCGTTCCAAATTTAGCTTTGGAATTGCGTCTGGCAGTTATTAAATAACATTTGCGGTTAGCTTACGACTCAGTTTTTCATTTTCATTTTCATTTTTATATGCCACTCGTTTTGGTCACTTTAAAGATTTATGTACGCTACGTTCGGTCGGTTTGGCATCAATTCAAATTGTTTATGGCATCACATGGCGTATGCGCAATTTGTTATAATAAACATGTTGCTCGGCTATTCAGCTGTTTCAGTATTTACAGCCTTCTCTTTGCATCTTTCTACCCACCCTTTCGGCACTCTTCTACTCGCACATCCTGTCAACTTGTCAAACAATTTATTGCGCCATTCCCGTTCAGGCGATCTCATGCCAACCCATCACATCATGATTTATAGCTGCACGCCTGGTTTAAGTTGTCGCCTACAGTTTTTGTTTTCGTTTTTCGCTTTTCTTTACTTTTTTCATTTTTATTTTACATTTTCAAAAATTTAATTTTCTCGCATTGTTTCTTGATGGCAGCACACACAAATTTCCAGCTGGGTTTTTTTTATCTTTTAGGTTCTCAATGCAACACAACATAATTGATGACGGAAGACAGTGTATGAATTGGAGTTTACACATGATTTAGGAAGTTGTATGTCGACTCTATGAATAAACATTAGTAGCAAATGTTGCAGATTATTTACCAATGTGCTTTGGCGCCCAACGTGGCTTGAGTTTTTAACATTTCTTTAGAAAATTTAAATGTTTTAAGATTTTAAATTTAGCCGAAACATTAATCATTCACAAAATTCCTATGGCGCCCAACGTGGGTAGAAATGTGTTTTGGCGCCCAACGCGGCTGGAGTTTTTAACATTTCTTTAGAAAATTTAAATGTTTAAGGATTTTAAATTTAACCAAAACATTAATCATTCACAAAATTCCTATGGCGCCCAACGTGGGTAGACTTTCTAACTTTATTTGAATAAATTGAAATGTTTCTTATTTACATAAAATTTCTAACATGTTTATCATTGAGGAAATTGAAAAGCAGGTAATATATAATTTAATTAGTAACATAATCAAGTCTCCAGCTTTGGGACTTGAGATAAGCACACGATTCGTTAGATTGGCCAAGTTAACTGGTTGTTTAGCCAGCAAGTTGACAATCACATGCGCTATGGTCATTGGCCAGGCAATCGGTTGGCTGAGCTGCGAGAGATTCTAGTTAAGAGTTAGCTGTCCCCAGTTGACAGTTGCCCGAGTTACCCAACTTGGAGTTCAGCTATCTGACCTTTTTGCACCCGCATTTTGATATCTATTACAATCAAATTGCAAATTAAATCAGAAAACGGAATTAAGCGACTTGCAAAGGGAAACGCAGAAAACCCAACAGAAGCATCAGCAGGAAAAATGCAGAAGGAGGAAAAGAAATAAAAATAAAAGGGGGAGCTCAAAAGGAATCGAGAAGAGAATGAAATGGGGGAGCAAAACAGACGACGCTGTGGAAATAAGATGAAAATCGTTTAAATGCGTTAGTTAAACAAGTCAAGTTATAAGTTCATTTTCCGGCAACCGCACATATCCGGTGAAGGTAAACGCAAATCCCGCAGAAACTTCCCCTACCTACCCCCCACTCGTTCCATTCAAACATCTACCCCTGGCTGTGCTGTCGCCAACGGTCCAGCGAAGCGTGTGATTCCATAAAATTGGTGGCAGGTAAGCTGAAGGCGGTGCCACACACAGCGGGGTGGTACCAGTACGTCCAGGGAATCATTGTCGCTGCAAGCGACTAGCATACAGACGTCCTGTCTGTCCTGTCCTGGCCAGCAACCAACTAACCATGCAGCAAAGCCAAGTCAAAACTGTCCCCACGCCTTTTTCGAACAGCACCGAAACTGAAGAAAAAAAAAAAACGGACAGAAAAAAACGTAATACACTCAGAAAAAAATTAAAGATGAAATTCAACCACTAGTATCTCTGTACTTGTAACGTTAGGATAAAAAAATTCCAATTCCAATTGTATATAATTTTTATTACAAATTAGAACCTTGGTTAAATTTCATAAAAAAAAATATTTGTGTTCTAAATTTTTCTCTACATTTTGAACTAATTAAATTTAAAAAAAAAAATAAAATTTTGATGATTTTGATGAACATTTAAATATGACAAATTTTAACCTGAAGTCTTAAACAATTGCGTAATATTAGAAAACCATAAAATTATAATTTTTACGAACCGAACCTTTTATTTTAGAAAGCGGTTCGGCTTGGGGTTAAGTTCGCAAAGTAAATAATTTCAAGGGTTTGGTTCATGATCCGGTTCAGGCTGCTTTAAATCCCGAACTGAACCTGTTCTACGAGGCTCGGTTTAGAACCGGTTTGCAGCCTTGAATTCAACAACAAATCTTTGGTAACTGTGGCCACTTTAGTTTGAAAATAAGTGAGTTCGTTTGTCCACTCCTGACAAAGACAGATTTTGAATTTAATAATAATAAAATATGGTAACTCATACGAATTAAAAATAGTTTTTAAGAAATTGCAAAAAATTTGAAAAAAAAAAAGAACTAAGAATAACATTTTATGAAAATAAGATTAGGGTGAACAGAAAAGAAATCATAAATTAGGAAATAAGGAAATTCAACTAAGAAATATATTCAGATTACAAAAATTAGGAAACAATAATTGGCAGACAAATATTTGGAATTATGTTATTAGGAAAGAATAATAGGAAAATTGGATGACAAAAAATTAGGGAAAGCCAAAATTGGGAATAATATTATTAGGTCTCAAATAAAATATTAATGTTTTTGACTTACTAATTTGTGTCTTCCCAATTTTTTTTTTTCATAATATAGTATTTATTTCCTAATAACAATATTGCAAATTTTGGTCATTCCTTTTTTTACTATCACAATATATTTTTTTCTAATTAATTTTTTCTTTTCATCAGTGTAGAATGCTGTGATTAATTTCATGAAACGACGCCTATAATACTTATAGCCTCTAATAAAAGTTCGTTACGTTATTAAACTGAATATGTTCCTAAATTACCAAAATAGACCCAAAAGCCTATAACATTATTTGAACTTTGTCACGCTGATTTTGACCATGTTTGGGTATGATTTTTAACCATTTCGACTTGATATTTTCTCTGAGTGTAGGAGAAAGAGTTAACGCTCCCAGTTGTACGTTTTATAAGGGGTCGCCCAGCTTCATCTCCGTCTCCACCTCCACCTCCATCTCCGCTCGACTGCTCCGCCACTCAACTGGACTAAACTGACGACAGCACAGCTGGGAACTGAGAACTGAGAACTGAGAATTGAGAACTGGGAGCGGAGAATTGGGACCGCTTGCAAATAGTCGAAGGTACTGCCAATTGGGAGAGGCAAATGAAAGCTGGTGACTGTCAACTGGCTAGCCGGCAATGCAATTCGAAAAACTCATGCCAAAAAAAAAAGAACATGAGAAAAACTTTTCGTCCAGAGGGTAAAGGATATTCCCAGGCAAATTAAATGCTGCGTTAGGTGAGAGATGCAACGATGCAATGATGCAACTGCAGTATGCAATCCTCCCTCATCTAATGCCGCATATTTGTGTCAAAGTTGTCAAAGTTGTCAAAGTGCCAAAGCGACCACAAACAAGTGAAGCAGGGGGTAGTGGAGAAAGTGAGTGGCAGGAATGGAAAGTGGAGAGTGAAGAGTGACAAGTGGAAAGCGGAAAGCGGAGCGAAGCGTTTAATTAGCGTAAGTAAGTGACACAGAACTGTCAACCATTCATTGGGTGACAACAACCATCGAGCTCTCAATCACACCCTCTCTGTCTCTCTCTCTGTCTCTCTCTCTCTCTCTCTCTCTCTCTCTCTATCCACCAACAGCACCCATGTCTCTCATATATGTGTGTGTGTGTGTGGAAATTGTGAAACCAACCGCGATAACAAACACTTTGGTTACGGCTCCGAGGGCGTAAACCGTTTAAGTGGCATTGTGGAGTGGACACAGATGTGTCAGCTTCCATACCCCGCAGTTCCACACCTCAAGGAAAAGTTGTGGAATCCATGTGGAAGCGTCCCTAATCGATAGGCAAAACCTAGGGATATTGTATGAAAAACATTAAGGACTTTAACATTGTGCTGCCCTACAACCAAGGACAGAGGACTCCTCCCTAGGTATTCTTTAGCATAGTCCTCACAAAAAACGTTTGGGACTCCTCGTGATAAAAAATAAAAAGTGCAAATTTTTTGTTTTTATTTTTTTTATTATTTTTAATTTTAACTTTTAATACTTTGACGACGGATGTATATTTTATTAAATTTTTATTTGCTCTTGGCTTTTTATTGGAATGAAGCAAAGGGACTTTCAGAACTACAGGGTATGGACGCCATATATATGCAGCTTCACTTTATAAAGATCGAGCATAGTGAAAGTAATTTTGGGCTATGTTTGCCGGAGAGTTAGAGTTGTGCATAATATTCTGAATATCTTCCGTCGATTGAATCAATTGAAGCCTGTAAATTGTGGCAATAAAATTAAATTATGTTTTATTTCAGTACTGTTGAGAACCTTTTTAGAGCTTTTTAAATCGAGTTTGTATATTTTCCCAGTGAATTGAAGTTCCTATGGAGTTTCAAGACTTACAGTCCAGAAAGACAAGCTTATTTATTTGTTTATCTCACTCTATTTAGCGTTCAGGTTTTTTTTAATTTCCATATTATTGATTAAAGATATGTTTAAATAATACAATACTATTTGTAATACATTAGATTTTAAATTTTTATTTCATAATTAAATTAGTCTGAATTATTCGATACAATTCTTAACAAATATAATTTTACAAATTTTCGGGCTGTATTATATAAAATGAGCTCCACTGAATATTGTCACACATCGCTCGAAACTAAAAAGATGTTTGAATTTGAGCATCGGAAGCTATAACCTTCTACATGATATTGATGTAGGTCTGATCTTAAATCACTCAAATTTCCATTCGACGGTAGAGATCCAGAGTTTTGTTTGCATATATACGAAATACATAATAGGTGTATTCGACTTCATTATCTCTCGAATAGTTCAGAATACAAGGGTAATGTAGAAATCGTGCTTGAAGGATGTGCGAAAGTTGGATAGATGATGTCTTCTTTTCTGGGAGCGCTTCATAGACTTGCTTGTTGAAGAGTTCAACTTTCGTCAGAGATGATTTATGGAGATTTCTTGAGTACTATTGGATACATGAAGTCAAAAAGGTAGGTAGGTATTGACCGCGTTGGCTTCGTCGTTCTACGCTTCAGTTCACTTTGCGAGAAAGAATCTTTGAACTATGCACCTCACTTGAGGCCACCGTTAAGAAATCGGGATCAACTTAAGATGCAATTTGATTAAAATTTAAAAGATTCCCCGAATATTTTCAATCTTAATCAGACTGAAGTCTTGTTCGACCGCGACTTCTCATCGGTGACACCAAGTGAGAAGCTGAGTTCGAAAATTCTTGCTCTAAGCTGCATTCATCTATTTAAATAGGGAAAAAGAGCATTATTATCGGATATAACAAGTTTTATTTACGTATACTACAACTTACCATTTTTAAGTGCTCGGAAAAGTTAAGCACTCAAGTCGAATTGCTTCAAGAAAATTAAGATAAAAAATAATTTGGAAAGTATCCATCGAGAATTATTGACGTCGGATGATTTGGAAAATTAGCCCTCCTTTTTGTAATGACCACAATGAATGGATTTCAATTCCCTGCAATGACATAATTGTAACACTTTTAGTTTATATACGCGTTAAATTTATATCAGAGTCAAAGACATTTCAATTTATAGATTATTAATAGCTTTGCAGTTTTACAAAAATTGGTAAGTCACCTCCTTTTGACACACTCGATGACAGCCTCTGCTGTCATTCTACTTTTGCAGTGTTGAGACTGCCCAACACTAGTAGGATTAACAATACTATTTTTAACTATCAAAGATGGACGTGCAATATAAATTATCCCATCTCCGACACGTATATAATGCTGAAACATTACTTCGTATACAATGACTCACCTAGTATGATTCGCTGAAGATCTTATTAAATTTAATAAAAACATTATAACTGCTTTCCTTTGTTTTCTATTCGTAAGAAAATACACGAATTATAAATGGGATAATATAAAGTTTTTAACATTTTCGATGACTTACCACGAGGAATAACTATAAAAAAAAATAGCGATGTGACAACAGCTTCTTGTCATTTGAATATTTTTGAAATTTCACTGGATAAAATACTTTTCGAAGGCGTCACAGTCAAACAAAAAAAAACACATTTTGTTATTCACTAATAAAAGTTTCTAGCACATGTAGTTATAATATTTTAATTTTTTATGAAAAAGAAAATTAAAAAAATTTTAAACGATAAAAAAATTTAATTAATTACTGATATGTTCACTTTGATTTAAGAAATATACTAAAGATTTCCATTTGCTCCGCGGCTTATATATGGCAAAGTGAAGGCAAAATCATTGCCTACTTCAATTCGAAATTTCTTTAACATATCAACAAATTAATATAATGATAAAAATCAAAGCAACCATTCATTCGACTGTTATTAACAGCAACATAATAATGTTAAACAGGGCGAATTTGTTGGTCGAGCATGTTCGCCGAACACAAATAAACTTGTCATTTAAGAAGACGAACTTTGGTAACGAACATCATTTAAAAAAAAATCTAAACGCTTGTGCAATGAATCATGCAAACAGAAAAAATAAAATGTTTGCCTTGATGGCAATATATGTTTCATTAGGTGTCATCTTCCTGAATTTTCGCTTAACTTTATTTTGCTTAACTCGGACAACAAATTCGCATGTGGATGTCCTGTTTAACATTATTATGTTACTGTTAATAACAGTCGAATGAACGGTTGCTTTGATTTTTATCATTATATAAATTTATTGATATGTTAAAGAAATTTCGAATTGAAGTAGGCAATGATTTAGCCATCACTATGCACTATATAAGCCGCGGAGCAAATGGAAATATTTAGTATATTTCTTAAAATCAAAGTGAACATATCAGTAATTAATTAATTTTTTTTATCGTTTAAAATTTTTCAATTTTCTTTTTCATATAAAATGAAAATATTATAACCAAATGTGTTAGAAACGTTTATTCGTGAATTATAAAATGTGTTTTTTGTTTGACTGTGACGCCTTCGAAATGTTTTGATCCTGTAAAATTTCAAAATTATTCAAATGACAAGAAGCTGTTGTCACATCGCTATTTTTTTCTATAGTCATTCCTCGTGGTAGGTCATCGAAAATGTTATAAACTTTATATTATTCCATTTATAATTCGTGAATTTTCTTACGAATAAAAAACAAAACAATGCAGATGTCATATAATATTTTCATTAAATTTAATAAGATCTTCAGCGAATCATACTAGGTGAGTCATTGTATACGAAGTAATGTTTCAGCATTATATACGTGTCGGAGATGGAATAATTTATATAGCACGTCCTACTTTGATGGTTATAAATAGTATTGTTAATCCTACTAGTGTTGGGCAGTCTCAACACTGCAAGAGTAGAATGACAGCAGAGGCTGTCAACGAGTGTGTCAAAGGAGGTGACTTGCCAATTTTTATAAAACTGCAAAGCTATTAATAATCCATAAATTGTAATGTCTTTGACCCCGATATACATTTAAAGTGCATGTATGTAATATAACGCGAATATAAACTAAAAGTGTTACAATTATGTCATTGCAGGGAATTGAAATCCATTCAAGATTTTTTCCAAATCATCCGACGGCAAATAAATCTCGATGGATACTTTCCAAATTATATTTTATCTTAATTTTCTTGGAGCGATTCGACTTGTGTGCTTAACTTTTCCGAGCACCTAAAAATGGTAAGTTGTAGTATACGTAAATAAAACTTGTAATATCCGATTATAAGCTCTTTTTCCCTATTTAAATAGATGAATGCAGCTTAGAGCAAGAATTTTCGAACTCAGCTTCTCACTTGGTGTCACCGATGAGAAGTCGCGGTCAAACAAGACTTCAGTCTGATTAAGATTGAAAATATTCGGGGAATCTTTTAAATTTTAATCAAATTGCATCTTGAGTTGATCCCGATTTCTTAACGGTGGCCTCAAGTGAGGTGCATAGTTCAAAGATTCTTTCTCGCAAAGTGTGCTGAAGAAGAAGAAGAATGACGAAGCCAATGCGGTCAATACCTACCTACCTTTATTAACTTCATGTATTCAATAGTACTCAAGAAGTCTCCATACATTATCTCTGACGAAAGTTGACCTCTTCAAAAAGCAAGTCTATGAAGCGCTCCAAGAAAAGAAGACATCATCTATCCAACTTTCGCACATCCTTCAAGCACGATTTTTACATTACCCTTGTATTCTGAGCTGTTCGAGAGATAATGAAGTCGAATACACTTATTATGTATTTCGTATATATCCAAACAAAACTCTGGATCTCTACCGTCGAATGGAAAATTGGGTGATTTAAGATCAGACCTACATCAATATCATGAAGTTTATAGCTTCCGATGCTCACATTCAAAAAATATCTTTATTTCGAAGAACTCGTTTTTATACAATACAGTCAGAAAATTTGTAAAATTATATTTGTTAAGAATTGTATCGAGTAATTCAGACTGATTTGATTATAAAATTAAAGTTAAATATGTAATTTATTACAAATAGTATTGTTCTATTTAATTAAATCTTAAAGCAATAATATGAAAATTGAAAAACCTAAACACTAAATAAAGTCGGAAAATAAATAAAAGAGCTGGTGTCTTCTTTAGTGTTGAAACTGATTTCAGTTCACTCGAAAATATGCATAAGCTAGCATCAAATTTAAATTTATTTTAAAATTTATGTAATAAAAATAGTTGATCTTACTATATTTTTAAAGCTGATGGGCAAGTAACGCAATGAAAAATACATAACAGATTTGGATTATAACTTATTTACTTTTGAAACTATTGGTTTTTCATGCTACCCTCATCAGCTAGTTGAATATATAAATGAAGCAGAAAATTAAGTATTCAAAGAGCAAGAGCAAGGACACAGATGTCCGAACCCCAATTAAGGAATGTGAACAAATGTCACGCTGAATTACAGGCCAAGCTAATGCCAGAAAACTGAATCTCAAATTGAAGTTGAGAAGTTGCAGTTGTCGTTGAAGTGGAAGCTGGAAGCAGAAGCTGAAAGCTGAAACTAAAGCTGATGCCAGCTAACTGAAATGTAGCTAAAAACAAGTGGACGGCTACAGTCGAGCACGCTCGACAGCATAATACCCTGTGCCCAGGTACTCTGTACTGAAACTTGATTTTCGACCGATTGTTCCTATGGCAGCTGTATGCTATAGAAAACCGATCTGTACCAAATTTGGTCAGGTTAAATAACACCAACTTAAATGCATATTCTATAAATTTTGGTTGGTATATCTCAAAAAACAAAAAACTTTACACACTTAAACTTGGTTTTTGACTGCGCGTCTCTATGGCTGCTATATGATATAGTGGTCCGATATGGACCAAATTTGGCCAGGATGTATAGTACCAGCCCAGCTATATATTGTGTCAGATTGGTCGAGATATCTCAACAAATAAAGAAGTTTTTCATACTTAAACTTCATTTTCGATGTATCGTTTCTATGGCAGCTATATGATATAGAGGTCCGATCCAAAAAAAAAGCAAACTTGATCTGCGTACGGTAACCAAGAAACCTACTCACCAATTTTGAAGTCTCTAGCTCTTATAGTCTCTGAGATCAACGGAAAGACAGACGGACAGACGGACGGACAGACGGACATGGCTCAATCGACTCGGCTGTTGATCCTGATCCAGAATATATACTTTGGGGGGTCTGCCACGCCCCCTTCTGCCTTACATACATTCTGCCAAGCACATTATACCCTTTTTACTCCATTTTCAATGGGCTTAGGGTATAAAAATAGAGGGAAAAAAGAAAAGAAAACTTGCTGCAAGTATGTATATATAGTTATATATATGCTCTACTTGTATATTTGTGCATATGTGTATACATAATATATATTACGTATACGTAAACGTTATTTAAAGTGTAATAAATTTTGGCATAGCCAGTCCGCTCTTTGCCACGTTCACTGACATTCGCATCTGTCTGACTGTGACTGTGTGTGTGCCTGTGTGTGTGTGTGAATGTGTGTGTGTGTATGAGTGTGTTTGGTCCATGTTAACACTCTTGTGTCCATGCATTTGCTTGTATGCAGGCAGCGCACAGCATTTACCATTAACATGGCGCACAGTTGGACTTTTTCCGCACCCCTGTCAAGATGCACCTCTCTATCTCAGTTGATGCCAATGTTCCCCTTGGCCAATTTCTAAATGCAACTGGTAAAAATAGAACGAATTTCATTTTACACAGTTGCCCCAACTGTGACCGTCAATGTCGATTAAGAGTTTTAACGGCCAGAAAACTGAATGACCACAAATCTAGGGGTACAGCATTTTCATGCTGATTCTCATGCCAGTCGTGTCCCATGTCCTGTGTGTCCATTTCCTTTACTGTTGGCTGGCATCCTTAACGAGCGTTGGCTGCATTAAAATTAAACTTTAATTTCCTTTGCCACAAAATGCAAAATCTGCCAACTAACCAACCAACTGTTCAGATCAAATCAAAACAATACTTCAGCTACCCACCCTACCCGTTTTGATACCCCTAATGTTACGTGATATGCGTGTGTGAGTGTTGACATGACATCACACCAAAGCGACTACACTTTATAGTTTTTGAGTAAGTATACAACAATATGAGCGAGCAAGTGCATAAATGAATGACTCGACACTCCACTCCATGACAAACACACAGACCAACAGAAAGAGATAGAGACAGAGAATGAGAGGAAGATACAGATAGACTGAGGATTCTGAGCCACTAACAGTTCGCATGTACATGGCACGTGCCCGGTGTGTCTCCACTGCCAAAGTAGAGACAAAGAGCAATGAGACACGATGACTTCAAGAGCTCATTCACTTATACACTACATTAAGTGGGATATTAACAACTTTAATTGCAGCTTGTATCAGCTATGAAAATTGTTATTAATCTATGCGTTGTGCATTTATTACTAAATCACTAATAGGCTATTTCCACGACCACTCACATTTGCCACATTTGCTCACATTTGAATGTGCCTCATATTTGGCACATTGTGAAACTGTTAAGACACTTAAAGCAAAACAGCTGTTCGGCTTCTGTGCACAAATTATAAAAAGCAGACAATGACAACATTTTATTATTTATTATGATATTATAATTGGCGCAAATTTAATGCCTACCGATTTTATTGATGAAAACAGCTGGTTAAGGTGATAATTGCTTTTTTTAAGAGTTTATCAATAAACATCGCGTGTTCGATAAAAAAATACTGAAATTCACAGGGTCGAATGACAAAAAAATTGGCTCATTCATTATGAATGAGCCAAAATGATCATTCGGATTTTGTACTGAAATGAAGTCCACATTTCGGCCAAATGATGAAAATGGCGTCGAATGAGCCAAATGTGCTGTCGTGGAAATAGGCTATAAAACAGGATGTTTCATTTCAATAATTCATTAAATAAATGTCTTATTTTAATATTTACTTGATTTCGTATCATAAATAGTTCTCCAACATGTTTCTTCAATCTAATAATCATCTAATAATCATACATAATATACAATAGTTCTTTAACATGTTTCATTTCATTGTTCCACTTGAAAAACCAAACTTTTCGTGTATTTATACGTCAAATACATTTGCTTTGCCTGTTTCATTCCATCGTTGGGCTAGAAAAACTGATGATTGCCATTTATGTTTAACATTTAGTACATTTCTGTAACAAATAACATCAGCATGTTCTCTCGCATGTTCTATTCCATCGTTCCATTAAAAACTTCAGCTGTTACTAAATTTTTAACACTGTGCGACCTGAAAGATGTTTACTTATAATAAATTTTTAGTTTTTTCATTACGTTCCAAATCATTACTTTTCAATCAGAATATAAACTAAATTGACACCACTTTTAAATAAAAAATAAATATCCAACATGTTCAATTTCATTGGTATCGCTAGGTAATCAGTTAGTTGAATCAACGTTTACCCACCCTAAAGATGGTCTCTTAAATGTTTCATTTTACCCTTCCGTTATCAAAGTCCCCATTCGCTAATATATCCATTGAAATATGTTTAAACAGGACATAAATCGAATGATTTGAGTAAAACTTGGCTAACTGAAAGGCACTTAAGAGCATTTCCGCTTCGTCTGGCCAAGTGTATTGCTATTTTTTGGGGTCCTTTTATTTACAGAATTTTGCTTATTTTTTGGCTCTTTTTGTTTCTTTTCGTGTTGCATCGTTACTTGGCTTTAGCAGTGTTTTAGTGCCCGCTTGATGCTCATATGCTTTATTATACTTGTACTTAGCTACATATGCGATGGTTTTTACGGTTTCTACGTGTGTCTTTAACGGTAGCTACAGCAACGTCATTTCTACGCCTTCCCCGTTACAAAGGCGTCACCCTAACAGGGATCCCAAAAAATAAACATATGCAATTTTACCCTCAAAGATTTCTATAGTTACATGTTTATTTGATGGGATTTGGCAATGGGGTTAAGTTGGCTCAAAAAAGTAAGTAGCATTTTATTTTACGAAGCCATTGCGATAAATGAGGTTAAGTTGCTATAAGTTAGGTTAGGTTAACGAATGCTTAAGGCTAGTTAAAGTGCAAAAATATTGTCACATATGTGGGATTAATAGCAAAAATATTTTGAAAGGTAATATGGCCCCTTGAAAAGGCTGTGCCACTGTTAAACCACACACACATAGACACACACACAATTATGCATGCAAACTCTCAGATGATAACATTATAACAACATTACATGAAAAAAAAAAAGAAAAAGTAAAATATAATATTATTCTTGACGTGATTTTAACTTGATGCCTTGGGCAAGAGCACTCTCTGACTGACAGAAAAAGGGAGAAAGAGAGAGAGGGAGATGGAGAGTGGCTGTGTGAGTGAGACGGCTGCAGTGACAGTTACACGCATACTTCAATTAGCACATAATTTACTTTGCGGCTCATCAGAGTTCATTAGAGCGTCAATTGAAGCGCTTTTAGTTGAAGCCATAAAACCCAAACCCAAAGGTGTGTCGACTGACTGACTGACTGACTGACTGAGTATGTGTGTATGTGGTCTCTCCGTGAGTGTGTGTGTGTGTGTGTGAATGTGTAGAATCTAAGTGCTTAGTTGCCAGTTGAAAATGTTGACTTCTTCTCTTTGCTCCTTTAGTACTTAGTTAAAGAACTACTTTAATTTACTTCTTTCGTTTGGAAATTCTCTTTAACTGCCTCTCAATATTCTCTCTCTCTCTCTATCTTCTCTCTCTGTATTTTCTGCATTGCCAACTCACTCAATTATTTTGCAGTTTTTGCGGTTTTCGTTAGCTAATTAAAACCAAAACAAATGCAATTGTCACCGCTGGCAAAAATGCACAAACTGTCAACGCCACACAGAATATAAATACAATATCTATGTATGTGTGTGTGTCTGTGTGTCTGTGTTTGTGGGTGGCTGTCATTGCTTAGCCATTGCAGCAACCGCAAAACAATAAGCAAGGACAATGCAAATGAAGTGGGCAGCGAGTTTCGGAACTGTGAGCTGCGGGGGAGGAACATTAAGAACAAAAAATGGCAAGTGGACTCAACAGTCGAGCACGCTCGACAGTAGGATACCCTGTGCCCAGGTACTCTGTACTAAAAGTTGATTTTCGACTGATTGTTCCTATGGCAGCTATATGATATAGGAAACCGATCTGTACCAAATTTGGTCATTATAAATAACACCAACTTAAATGCATATTCTAAAAATTTTGGTTGGTATATCTCAAAAAACAAAAAACTTTACATACTAAAACTTGGTTTTCGACTGTGCGTCTCTATGGCAGCTATATGATATAGTGGTTCGATTTGCACTAAATTTGGCCAGGATGTATAGTACCAGCCCAGCTGTATATTGTGTGAGATTGGTCGAGATATCTCTGAAAATGAAGAAGTTTTTCATACTAAAACTTCATTTTCGATGTATCGCTTCTATGGCAGCTATATGATATAGTGGTCCGATCCAAAAATAAAAACAAACTTGATCTGCCTTTGGTATCCAGGAACCTACATACCAATCTCTAGCTATTATAGTCTCTGAGATCGACGCATTCAAACAGACGGAAAGACAGACGGACAGACAGACAGACATATCTCAATCGACCCGGCTGTTGATCCTGATCAAGAATTTTATACTTTGGGGGGTCTGCCACGCCCCCTTCTGCCTGCTACATACATTCTGTCAAACATATTATACACTTTTTTGACCATTTTCAATAGAAAAGACTTTTTATTCAAGTGTGCTCGACTGTCAGACACTTGCTTTCGAGCCGGTTCGGCCTGCTGATAGTTCCGAAGCGGCTGTGCGAGGTTCGGTTCGAAACCGGTTTTCAATCATGTTTAACACAAACTTATAATACTTTCATTTTCATTTCAGTACCGAGTATAAACAGAGGTACAACTGCAAAACAGACAATGAATGTCAGCAGCGAAAGGAACGAGAAAGACAGTGCGAGAGGGAGAACAAGGACTTCACTTTGACCCAGCAACTAGCCTCCTCTTTCTTCCTTCTCCCTTTACCCTTCTCCTTTCCTCTACACCTGCCGCTTCATCCATTTATTGTTGTTGTTATTCGTTTGTTCGTCTGCTTTGTCGTGTGTTTTGTTTATTTTGTAACATATTCCCCGCTGCGTGATGTGGTTTTTACTTTTAACCCATCGTTGTTGTTGTTGTTACTATTGTTGATGTTCTTAATGTTGTTGTTGCACTTATATCACAGCCAGACAAAGAGCCATGGTACGGCCAGAGCACAGATAGATACTTCTAATTGCTTGCGGGCTGTTCAATAAGTTTCAATGACTAAAGCTTCAATTTAAAAGGCCGAAAGGAGCAATTAATCTTCAAATTAAGCCGAAAAAGTAAGTCAAAAAATCAGAAAAAAAAAAGGATTTACAATGAAAGGTTCGAAATAATTGCTTTTGATTCATTTATTTTATATTTTGGATTTTAAAACTACAAGAAAGTAAAGCAAAAAATCAGCAGGAGATAGTTGCTGTTGTAAAGCGCCGCAGAGATTTTATAAACCTTAAAAAAAAAAGGATTTACAATGAAAGGTTCGAAAAAATTGCTTTTTATTCATTTATTTTATATTTTGGATTTTAAAACCACAAGAAATTGATTCCACATGGCTATAAATTCAGAAATATTTTACATTTTCAATTGTTACAGATAAACAAACACACAAAATATATATTTTTATAAGGTCGAAAATTGCCTCCGTTTGTATGTTACATACACTCACAAAAAATTATTTAAGAATAGCTTTTTTTGGACTGGTTTTCACAATGCTTTCAAAATTTGCATTCTATATGAAAACATGCATATTGGTTTCAATAGGTCTTCAATTGGAATAATATCTTGCATTATTGGGCTCTAAACTGACAAAGCTGCCCTTTTGCAAACTTTGGAGCCAAGGCAAACATCGAGTTGGCATATGAAACCAACACTTGGCAATGGCTATTGTGCAACTATTGTTTGAATACAAGTGTTGTCTGTCGCACCCGCAAGCCTCCCTCCCGCTGACCTCACGACCCTTGCAGTCCTCTCAGCCCCATGCTGTTCTGCTGGGGTGCCTACACCCCCCAACCCCCCGCAAAGACTGTCCTCATCAGACAAACAAACCGTGTGCGGGTGCATGGAAAACTAATGTCATAGTCACGCCGCATGACGTTGACAACAATAAGGTTGATGATGTTTCGTGGAGCGGAGAATGCAGAGAAGACGAACAGCTGGTGGTACTGGAGGCTAAGATACATATATGTGTGTAGGTGTAGGTATAGGTGGCAATACCAAAGTACAGTGGTGCTATAAAATCCCAAGAGAGCATTATTTGTTGCCAAAACCTAACCGATTTTCTTGCCGTTATATGATTATGATCATTATTTGGCCTCTTGTTTGATTCTGAAAAATCGAAATATACAAATTTTTTTTAAAACATTTTTTGACACTTATTCATAAGCTTCAAACTGTCATAACTTTGTCAAAACTGAGCCGATTCCGTTGCGGAACATCATTTTAATCATTATTTATTCCCTTTTTTAACTCTGCATTAAAATACGCATACTTTCCCTGTGACACTTTTTTGTTAAACTTCAAACTGTCATAACTTTGTCAAAACTGAACCGATTTTGTTGCGGAATATGATTTTAATCAATATTTATCCCCTTATTTAATTCTGCATCAAAATTGGAAAACTAAATTTTTTCATCTCACTGTCCTTTTATTGCTTACTGTCGATCAATGTCGTTTTTCCCATACTTTCCCTGTGACACTTTTTGTTTAACTTCGAACTTTCATAACTTTGTCAAAACTAAACCGATTTTGCTGCGGAGTATCATTTTTATCAATAATTGGCCTCTAATTTGATTCTGCATCAAAATTATAAAATTCATTTTTTCACCATAACTGTCAATTTTTTCCATATTTTCGATTATTTCCCTAACTTTTTCAAAAGCAAACTGTCATAACTTTGTCAAATCTTAAGCAATTTCCTTGCGGCACATCATTCTAATCATTATTTGATCTCTTATTTGATTGTGCATCAATTTTTTTTCCCCTACTGTAAATTTTTTCCATATATTCGATTAATGTCGTTTTTCCCATACCTTTCCCTTGACACAACATTTTTTCCATTACTGCCCATTTTTTTTATACTGTCGATCAATATCGTTTTCCCCATACTTTCCATTTGACACTTTTTGGGAAACTTTAAACTGTCATAACTTTGTCAAAAATGAACCGATTTTATGGCGGAATATTATTTTAATCATTATTTGTCCCCTTATTTGATTCTGCATCAAAATTGGAAAATTTTATTTTTTTACATTACTGTCCATTTTTGCATACTTTCGATCACTGTCGATTTCTGTCATACATTCCCTATGACACTTTTTTAAAAACTTCAAACTGTCATAACTTTGTCAAAACTCAACCGATTTCATTGCGGATTGTCAATTTATTCATCATTTGTCCTCTAATTTGATTCTGCATCAAAATTTGAAAATTTATTTTTTTTACATTACTGTCCATTTTTGCATACTTTCGATCACTGTCCATTTCTGTCATACTTTCCCTATGACACTTTTTGAAATACTTCAAACTGTCATAACTTTGTCAAAACTCAACCGATTTCATTGCGGAATGTCAATTTATTCATCATTTGACCTTTAATTTGATTCTGCATCAAAATTGGAAAATTTTATTTTTTTACATTAATGCCCTTTTTTGCATACTTTCGATCACTGTCCATTTCTGTCATACTTTCCCTATGACACTTTTAGAAATACTTCAAACTGTCATAACTTTGTCAAATCTTAACCGATTTCCATGAGGAATGTCAATTTTATCATTATTTGTCCCCTTATTTGATTCTTTATCAAAATTGGAAAATTTTATTTTTTTACATTACTGTCCATTATTTCCATACTGTCGATAAATGTCGTTTTTTCCATACTTTCATAACGTTGACAAAAACTTATTCGTTTTTCTAGTGGAATGTCAATTTTATCATTATCGGATTTCAAATTGAATTCTGCATTAAAAAGAAGAATACTCTTTAGTTTGGGAAATGGTGTTTAAATCCGCGAAAGTTTAACATTTGACTTTATGCGTGTCAGAAACTATATTAGCACCACTGTGCGTAGTATAGGGCGGTAGTTGTGGAAGTTTGCGAGGCGTGGCATGGTTTAAGGGTGCCAAGGGTTGCGTTGAGGTCTCGAGGCTTACAGTGCCGTACCGCAGAGTGGTGAGTGGTGAGTGCTTGACGGTCACACGCGACGTATGCGCAACATTTGCCAGTGTTGCAATTTTTGTGACATTTGCATTTCTTTGTGTCGCCCACAAGTTTTATTGGGCAACGTACGAGTATATATGGCATTTTGGTTAAAGGTTAACGAATCAAACAGTTGCCACATAATTGAGACGAACTGAAAATCAAATTAAGGTCTCGTTTCGAAAATGTTGCAATGTTGCAATAAATTTGGCACAAGCGCCAAAGGCAAAGGTAGTGCTAGACAAATGCATGCATACAAATAAAGGCCCAAAAGGGGGGGAGAGACATGCAGAGAAGGCGAGAGAAGACAAGGGGGCAATGTGGCATGTGGCATGTGGCAATGTTGGCCCAAAGACTCCAATTATGGCAATGAGAGCGCATGATAACTGTACATTGCATTATCCGTTACTGTCGCTACCTAATGGCAGCAAATTTTCAATGCACCTCTATTGCTGTCTCTTTTACTCTCCCTCGCTTTTCCACTCTGTCCGTCTGTCTGTCTGTCTGTCTGTCTGTCCGCCTATGTGTGTAAATTTTTATTTCACTGCACAGCTGACATCGCCTTTTGTGTATGACAAATGGCAAAAAGGCTCGCTGGGTCGCTCTATCTTTTATTCTATCTCCCTCTCTACCTCCCTCTCACTCTCACTCTCCCCTTTGCTCTGCCCATCTCTTTCTATAGGTCGGTGTAAATGTAATAAGTAATGCATGCATAATAAAAATGCTCTCTCTCTCTCTGTGTATGTTTGAATATGTGGCATACTTTTAGGCTGCATAGAAAATTGTGAGCTTGGAATGTTATAAATCACAGTTTGAAGTGTGTGTGTGTGTGCGATTGTGTGTGTGTTGGAGTGTGTGTATTTGAGTGTGGCAAATTGAAAGGCTAGACACACATATCTACCCCCATATATATATATACACAGACTGACAAATTTTTGCATAATATATATAAAGAAACGCACTTTCATCTGCATGTCAAAGTTAAAATCAACTTTAACATGTTGTCAAATGCTTAACATGTTGTTGAGCTGAAAAAGTTACATAGGTTAAGTGTAAGCATATAATACAAAAAATAAACTATTCTTTACATCTGCATGTCACTGCATCGACAACCAGTCGATTGTTCCTATGGGCGCTATATGATATAGTGGTCCGATTCCAAGAAGAAACAAATTTGATCTGCCTGCAATATAGAGAAATCTACATACCAAATTTGGTGTCACTAGCTTTTAAATTGTTCTTATAATTTGAATATGAAATTTTTTTTTTTCGATTTCTGGGCGTTATAGGGGCGTGGCCGAATTTTGAAACAAACTTGATCTGCTTGCAATATAGAGGAACCTACATACCAAGTTTGGTGTCTCTAGCTCTTATAGTCTCTGAGATCTAGGCGCTCATACAGACGGACAGACAGACGGACAGACAAACGGACACGGCTATTGATGCTGATCAAGAATATATATATACTTTATAGGCGCCTGTACTTTTTTTTAAGTATGGGGTCTAAAAAGGAAACAAATTAAAATATGCGAAATATGGAAAGGTGGAAAAGTGGCAAAGATTTGCAGTATTTTTTTATAAATGATATATAATTATGTTTTGTTATTTTTGTTTGTATTATAGTTAAGTTTCTGAACTGACGGGTAGTAGTTTAAACTGGTCTACTAAGCTGTCTTAAACTAACTAATTAGAGGTATTAAAGCTACAAAAATTGACACAACAGACAGACGTTGTTGTTGTCGTTGTTTTTGTTGTTGTTGTTCAAGTCAATCTGCCAACTGACAACGCGGCATGCAACAATGAACTGCGTTACAAATGAAGTGCATACAAAGTGTTGCAGTTGCAACTGCAGCAACTGTAACAACTGCAACTGTAAACTGACAGTGCCTGCAGCTAACGCGTATGCTCGTCAATTGTTTTACTCGGCATTTTGTCAGGCCGAGTGGAGTGAAAAGTGCAGGAGGGAAAACTGACAAGCAGATGACACAGAAACGCCGACTGCAGACTTCAGACTGCAGACAATTGATTAACTGATGGCAAAGGCAGGCAGGCAGTCAATTCCTCTCCCCTCTCTCTCTCTCCGTCTTTTCCCATCCCTCTAGTTATTTCCGTTCTTCGCTATTTGCTCAACTTCTGCAGCACACACACGGCGTATGCGTAACTTGAGCTGTTGATATAGAATATCATAAAGAGCTCGACATAACTCCTATCATGGCCTGTGCATAATTATGTAATAAATATAATTTCCTTGGTAGCACACACATAATGCAAAATGGCAACAGGGAAAGGAGCGACTGTGACAGTGGGCGTGGCTGGGAGGCGTTTGGTGTTGAAGGCATATGAGTTACATTTTCCATGGCGCTGTTTTGTTGCCAAAAATGTTGTTACAACAAAGTTTCCTCTCTCTTCATGTGTGTATGAGTGTGTGTGTGTGTGTGTGTATCTCGGGTCAACACACTCATACATATGTGTATCTGTGTGTGTGTGTGTGTGTGTGTGTGTTAATGCGACAGTCTGCATTATACGGCACACTACTATATCATTTCATTTATTATTAAAACGGCTTAATGACAAAACTTTTTAGCATTTCATGTGAAATTACGAAATATGCACAACATTTTGGGGATTCTGAAATTGGGGGAAGGTAGACAAAAACATAATGAAAGTGACATTTGATAGAAAAGTTGCATTAATTAAAGCATTAATAATAAAACAATATCAGTAGCAAGTAAAAGATCTCAAACAATTCATTAAAAAATCATTTACATTTAAGTGCGACAGTTTTATGAATATCAAAAACTTTTTCTACTATTATTAGATAACACTAGAAAACTGAATTATAGAGAATTTAGTAATTAGAAAAATTTGTTTAAAGAAGCTTGTAATTGATAAAATTTCTACTATAATTCAAAGAGTTTGACGATTTAGAGGATTAGGAACTCCTCTAAATCGTAAAGTAGTAATTTCTTAACACTTTTTTGAAAATATGCGCTTTATAGAGAAGTTTATATTGAAAAAGATTATCGTAGAGAAGCTCTTTTAATGATGTTCTTTACAGAAAAGTTCGATAAAACAAGTAATTTTTTTTAATAGCACGTCTATATCAGAGACTGGCCTAATTAACTATTTATTTAATGAAATTGCCATTTCATTGTCATTGATAAAAAAGAAGTGCTAATGAAATTTCAATTTACTAGCATTGAAAAACTAATGCTAGTTAAAATTTTAAAATTAGTAATGCTTAAAAAATCAATTTATTATTTATGTTTTTGGCAATGAATATTGCTAATGAAATCGGATGTTAATTAGCATTAGCATTGTTTTTATTTTTTTTTAAATTTGGTACTTTAGAAAAATTTTTATAAATGTTATTTTATAACATTTTATTTAATTTTAAAAAAGTTTTTAATATTTTTTTCCCTACATTTTAATAATTTTAACATTTATAAACATTTTTTAAGGTACCAAATTTTTTTTTTTTTATATTCAATGCTAATGCTAATTAACATCCGATTTCTTAAAAATATAAATAATAAATTGATTTTTTAAGCATTATTTATTAAGAAATTTTCACTAACACTACTTTTTCAATGCTAGTGAAATGAAATTTCACTATCACTACTTTTATTCAATGGTAATTAAAAAGTAATGGTAATGCTTATATGCACAACACTGGTCTATATGCAAAGTTCAATGTAGATACGTTAGAAAGTTCGATACCAATGTTCTTGGTAGATATGTTCTATATTAAAAAATCGAAAACTTAAATTTAAACCTCATGTGCAGCTTAGTTGCTTACGTTTTCATGTTTCGCGTTATGATTAAAGCCTTGATTCATGGTGTGGCTAATTTTGGGTGTGTGTGTTCTCTGATTTGAATAGGAAATGTCTGCGTTCTAAAGCTAATTAACTGCGCAAATTGAAATGCAAGTCGTTTAGATAGCCGCCTCAACTAATGCAAACAAATGTGAGCATTTTGTGCTCATCGTTGGCCCAAAAGCAGCAGGCAACACATTTTGAGCTCAACGCGTGCAATTAGCAACACAAGCGACTGACACAGATAGCGGCAGCGAATGAGAGCTGAACTGGAAATACAAATGGAAGTGGAAATGGAAATGAAGTTTAGCTGCCAGTTAAATGCCAGACACACTCCACACTCCACACTCTAGCGATGCGCTCGTGTCGATTGCTTTGAACACGATAATATCGTAATGTTATTATCGATTACGCAATTTGTAGTAATATTCTACAGAAATCGGTTGAGTTATTCAGAAACTTAAGCTGTTGACAAAGTGAACTACAATTTTTATTACTAACTTGTATATCGATAACTTACTGATATCGAAAGGCAATAAATGTCTTCAACAATCTACACAGATTTATTTTCGCCAGGAGATTTTAAATTTTGTAAAATAATAAATCATATCGTTGATTTTGTGAAAGTTAATTCATCGATATGTATCGATAAATTTATCAAAGCAGCTAAAGCTTGAAATTATGGTTGTACATAAAAAGAAAAGGTAAAATACATTTAAATTATCTATAAAACATATATGTACATAAGTATTAGCCTATTTATCATAAAAAACCAAGTAATTATCGATGTAGAAATTGATTTATATCGATTGACAGTTTTATCTATATTAATAGCTAGTAATACATATAATATAATGATACAAAATTTAAATAGTCAACGGCAAATGAAACTAAACCTCTTAAGCTAATTTAGATTATATCGATAAATATCGAGGATATCGATAAGTATCGAGGATATCGATATATATCGATATACACCATTAGATGCGCTGACGGTTCTTAATATATCTGTTATTATTATTTGTATATATTAACATACATATTTAGCTATTAACCCATAATCGATAAACAAACTCAGCCAAATTTTAAATATATTCCTATCGGATTTTAGCCATACATAGAAAACCAGTTCAAATGCCCATCGCTGATATTGCCTTGACTACAAATACACGGATGAACAAAGAGAAGAAAAAATTGGAGGAGTGAGTTAGAAAAGTGCTTAGTGAAAGCGTGAAAGTCTGAATGTATGGTGGGTGTGGGGGGTTGACAGTTATGTCGACATATCGTTGCCATTGCGCCGCCATTTTGTCACGTTTATTATTACGATTATTACTTGCAGCGCCTTATCGCCGGGATTGTTCAAGCTAAAGACAGACGCCATGACACCAGCATCCACTAGCTGCCTTGCTCTCCGTTTTCTACACCACACCCCACCCTACTTGGGGTTCACTTGAGTTGAGCGGAAACGGAAATTGCGTTAATAAAGTGCACACTGCAACAGCGACTGCACTTTGAAGTGCTCTCCAATTCTGTCCAATTCCGTTTAGTTTCGTCCAGTTGTCGAGTTGATTTCTATGTTCCAATCCCCTCTTACACACCCCCTTTAATAGTATCTTCCCTTCAGGCAGCTGCTTCGCTTGATTGGCTTTATTCAGGCAATTTGACTGACAACTGGCAATTGACGCTCAAAAGGTACCCTATCCCTACCCTTTCTCCCTCCCTTTTCTCCTCTCTTTCCTCCTGCCTTTCCTCCTGCCTTTCTTCCTCTCTTTCTCCCCTTCTCCTAAGCTCTTCTGCTTGACAAAATTGCCCTAAGTAAATGAATTATTTCTTATTATTGACCGCAATCGTAACGGAAATGAATTGACCCTTCCTTTTCTACACTCCCCCTTGCCTGCTCCTCTTCTTCATTCCCCCTCATTCTCTTGGCCAACTCAATTTGTAAGCCAATTCGGCAATTGTATTGTTATTGTTACTGTTGTCATTGGAATTGTTATGGATATGTTCGCAGCTTGTTATTGAGCGAAAATTGCGTGGAATTAGCGTTACAGTTAATTACTTAATCGACAATGCTGTGCATGTGTGTGTGTGTGTGTGTGTGTGTGTGTGTGCGTGTGTGTATGTTCTTATATGTACGCTAAGTCGATCTTCAAATTGTATTTCTATGTTCGAAAATTAGATAGCATTTCGCCTAATTTTGGGCTTTCAAAACGATTGTTGAAACAATTTTAGCATAAATAAAAAAAATGGTTAAGAAATGTAAAAAAATTGTTTTCTAAAATTAAATTGAATACTTTGAGGCTTAGGGGAAAAATAAAAACATTGTTAATAAATTTTTTTGGCATGGAAGAAAACAAATTTGCAAATATTCGACATTTAAAAAATTATAAGTGGCTTGGGTAAAATTTTTTTTAGCAATTTCACTTAATTAATTTAATCTTGAGATTGTTTTTACATTGATAAACTAGCTTACGTGTACGTATGAGTTATCTATGTATAAGGAATAAAAATATTAAGAGTTTTTCAGTGTAAATTAACAGAAAACTGTTCTAGAAAATATACGAATTTTGTACTTCAAGGTACTTAGCCATTTGCTTATATTTTCCCTATCAAAAAAAAAAATAAAAGATACTTTGCTTCAACTTAACCAAACATATCTATATGCATATGTACATATATAAAAAATTGAATAATTTTCTAAGATCCCCACAGTAATTGCAACTGTAAATGCGAAGATTAAGACAAAGTTTCGACAATTTACATTAGTTTTTGTTGGACTTTTCGAAAGTTTTTGGGTTATAATATTATGGAGATAATGTCACAAGGCAGTCGCACATTAAGTTGGCAACAGAAACTGTAAGTGGAACAGTTAGTAGCTAACTAATTACCAAAAAACCCAAGCACCTTAACAGAGGAAAGGCTTAAGACTTAAGTATCTAACTAAAACAACAGCAACAACAACTTTTCGACTATCAAAATGTGGCAAAAAGCAGTGAACAAAGTGAAGAAAATTGTTGTGGAATGAACAAACAACAATGGCGACAACAATAACTGGCAATGAACTGAGAAGCCTGGCAAGTTGCAGCTGCAGCTTGAAGCAAGCAACTTGCGACTTGCAACTTGCAACTTAGAACTTTTTTTGGTGAGGCGGCAACAGACTTTTGGCTAACGCAAAGTGCAAACGTTTTGGCCATTTTGGGTAGACCCAAAGACATGAAAACTTTTTGCCAAGTCAACGGCAACAACAGAGCGAAAGTTGCCACAGCACACACACACATGCACACACACACGCACACACACACCGAAACACACACGCATGCAATTGTAAAATGTTTTTTAATTTGACCAAAATACTTTTGCAATAGTCACGAAACGACTAAAAAAAAAAAAAATTAAAAAATAAAAGTAAACAAAAACTTGGCAGCCAAACATTTTGACGCTCATATTGCACATGAATTGGGGGGGGACAGTGGGAGTAGCAGCCACTGTAGGGGGGCGTGGCTCAGCACAGTGGGTGCGACAATGTTCGGACACTGAACCAAAAAAAATAAAAAAAAAAACAGGAAAAAATGCTAATCTTAGACACACTGAATATAAAATACCCTTTCCAAAGCCTGTATTCAGTTATCTACTGATCATTTTAATAATATCTCTATGTGTATATAGTACTTAGTTTTTTTGACAGCTGCTACAGTATATTTAAAATAATTTGAAGTACACAATCGAAGAGTTTTATTGAGATATTTAAAATATAAGTATATATATATTTTAAAATTTATGTAGAATTTATGTCAGTATTAAATACATTAAATAAATCATTTTCGACCGTTTGTTCCTATGGTTGTGAATATAGTGAACCGATTCGAGCCCAATTTGATCAGGATTCTTTGAGATTTTTCAATATATCTCAAGTTGTTGTTTCTTGAGTTTCTCATACTAAAGGTTGAATTTCGACCGATTGTTCCTATGGTAGCTATATGGCATGGTGACACGGTCTGATCGATTGCAACATATGTAGTTTCATCAAGATATCATTAAAACTGAGATACAAGTTTACATTGAAACAGACGAATATATTATAATAACTAAAAACTAATAAATCTGAACAAGAATATAAATAATGTAGGCAAGTGCTGATTGGTAGAGATGATGGGTGCTAGACTCAGACGTCAGAGGTCCACAGTTCGAATCCCCATGAGTGCATGGAGAATTTAGTTGCTTTTTTAAAACTTATTTGACAAAACAAAGATAAATATAAAAATAAAATTTGGCTAGAATTTGTATACATTAATTATTGAATTTAATATATATAAATTAAAAATTAAAGAGTCATCCATTAATGCATTAATTAGAATACCCTCCGTAAGTGTATAAAAACAACAACAAATTTTGCACAAAACAAAAAAAAAAAAGAATAAAAGTTGAGTACGAAAAACTGTTGAACAATTGGGCACCCAATGGACAGTGGGCGTGGGCAGGTGGCAGGTGGTATTGGGGCGTGTCTGCCACAAAAAGCAAGCTAAAAGTTAACAACACAGTGTCTAGGCAGCATGACATGTACCAAGTTCTGCTATAACAATAAAAATTGCACGTTACGCTTCGAAGCAGGTGGCAAGCGGCATGTGGCATGCGGCATGGTGGCAAGGTAGCGCACCCCCAGTAAAAACTGGGGAACACTCCACACACAGCTGGACATGGCATATCAAAAAATATGTATCCTTTTGCAACGCCAGCTAATGTTTATGTATAGAGCGGATGTCGAGCTGCTGCTGAAAACGAAACTTTTCCTTGTTATTTCAAGTTAATGAAAATGTAAGACACACAGGGCAGCCAGAGAGAGAGCGAGGGGGAAAGGGAAGTTAAAGAGAAAGAGAAAAAGTAGCAGTTGCAATTGCAGTGTAGATTAAGGTGGTAAAGTGTTTGTTGCACCCACTGTAACAGTTATGTCCAGCATGCTAAAGACTAGCAAACTAATTTACAGATTTTTCACGCTTAAATATTAAATTTCTTAGAATTAACTCTTACGGGAGCTGTGCATAAATTCAAAAAAGTGTGCTTAAAATTCTAAAGAGTCTACATAGTAAATTTGTTATCTTTATATTTTGATATTTTAGATTCAAAGAGGAAATAAATTGTCACGAATCTATAAGGCTGTTGTACTTATTTTTGGGTACCGAGCTAAACAGACATATAAATATTAAGTATTCTGATAAAAAGAGAAGACTTAAAAACAATTAAAAGGCACTGAGATCAGGGAGCAAAAACACATTGGGACATTCCGAAAGAATTTACATATGTGTGTATAACCCAATAAAATATACAAAAAAATATTAAAGGACCAATATACTTTTTCAAATAATACTTGACACTTTTAAGATCTCTAAATATCTGAGTCTATTAAATTAATTTAGTGTCTCCTAGTAGTATTTAATATTCTATTCTATTCCTATTCTATAGTATTCAATTAAAACACTTATATACCATATAGAAATCAAATGAAATAGAAATGAAATTCTCACGGCAATTGATAAACTCGTTATTTTAAAGCCTTTTATGCGAATCAATAATCAAATGGTGAACAACAAACGGTAAACTAAATAGGAATCAAATAACAATACGTAAAGGCTTTAAAATTGAAAACCAAAAAAAAATATATGTAATAAATTGCCCGAGTTGCCGTATAAATTGTTAAATAAATAAATCTAAAAGTTATCTAAGCGTGTCTAAATTCGATTTACAGCTGCAATGAACGCGAAGTCTGCTGGAAAAACAAATCGACAAAACTCCAATTGAAACGAAAGCAATGGCAAAAAATACAACCAGAATCCTGGACTGACCACAATATAAAGGCTAGGTATATTTACCTAGCGTATAATAACTATTAAATACCCTGCCAGACCCAAAATTAGTTCAACTTGATTGTTCCTTAAATATCTTTCTCTGCGAAAAATTATTGAAGTCGTTTAAATATATTTTTATCATAAAGTTAAAAATCAAAAAAAAAAATTTGTTTAATTTTTATTGGATGAAAATATATTTAATGTAACAGTTTTTTTTAGCTTATTTTCTTCCATCTTCGAATTTCATTTAGGAATATTTAATTCCACCTCTTTGAAATCCTTTATCTCTTCAACCGTTTAATTTAAAGCTCTCACAATGCATTACTTATTTCACCTTAATAATTCTATATCCTTTGTTAGAGTATATACAATTTATACTCATATAAATGGTCGTACATTTCTATATGAACAAATATATACGTCGTCTATCTGCGGCTTTGTGCATTTTAATTGCTATTGTCTGCCATTTGAGTTTGAGCTCTTTTTTTTTTTTTTTCACTTATTTTAATTTATTTTTATAACTGTCCATTTTTTTGTTTAAATGCTCAGCAAATAAACATCAAAGATTTATTTTTTCTGAATTTGTTTTATGAATTATTTAAACAAACTGCGCACATATAGCAAATATTCGCCTTGTTCCTGTCGGATATTCAAAATTGATGGATGCGACACTTGCTACGGGAATTTCACAATCCCAATGTTTCAACTACTTTCCGAAGTATGGGATTGTATGATTATGATATATTTAGTTAGGGGAATATTAAATTATTAAAGGGAATATACACTTAATTGTTGTTTGTTCATCTACTGTGTACTTCTGTGAAATGTGGTTTATAGGATTTAAAATAAGGGTAAGGTCTGACTGCCCATGTGAAATATATTAAATTAACATTCTATCGATTACTGAGTATTTTACATCATGTATCCTTTAAATTGGGATATATATATGTACGATATTTCAAAGCCTTTTTAATATACGTATTTATATATATATTCTTCAATTATTCTTTTTTTTCCGAATTTTAGACATTTAGAAAGAGAATAATCTATATTTCTAGATAAGTTTTTAGTTTTAATAAATCTTAAGATTTTAACGAAATTTGACAAAAACGTTAATATAGTTCATGAAAGACAAGAGATGACTGACAGATGAGGATTATATAAATATAACGATACGAATATATTCCATACTCTTCCACACTTTTTCATACTATATTTTCAATATAACCAAATATATTTTATTGATTCCGATCGATGAATTATTGTATCTTTTTATGTGTATATAATATTTAGTGTAATTTGCATATAGAATGTTTTATAATTTATGTCAATAATAGTCATAATTGATAATGATACTGAAAATTTTTTCCATTTGCTTAAGATATATATCTATAGATTTTTATTTGTACTATACTATTTTTAAATGATAATTTACTATTTTTTTTAATTTGATATTCTTTTCTTTACTTTCTTAGTATGTAGTAAAGTGGCAGATATATTATCCCAATTATGATCATTGGTAGCATATCTTGTAGTTGACAATATAGCATATACATTCCTCCTATCAGAGTGTATTTGACAATATAGCATATACAATAGAGTGCATCGATTTGTATGGGCGGAAAAAAAAGTTACAAATGGTATCCCATATTCGTCAATTCTAAGATATTTTTACCAAGAAACTATAGATCTAAAATCAATTTTTAGTCCCCGCTTTTTGAGTTGAAAAACATGTTTTTTTTATATTTTTTGCATGAATTACCATATCTCAAGTATTTTTAGTCCGATCCTGACAAGATTGATATCAAAACTCGTGTTAGGACCAGGACTTTCATATACAAAGACAAATTATCCTTAAAAATTAATTTTTGTCCTTTCAAGGACTAAAAACGCAAAATTTTTCAACTTAAAAAGCGGGAACTAGGAATTAAATTTAGAACTATAATTTCTGGGTAAAAACATATTAGAATTGACAGTAGATTACGAATATGCGGTACAATTTTTTTCGAAAAAGTCGATGCACCCTAATGTACATTCCTCCTATAAAGAGTTTTGTTCGCAGGACATGATGTGCACGTGAGCAGCGCTGTCCGCGAACTGATTTCGACACGAGTTCGTAACTGTGCAGACGCCGAAACTCAACACACCGCAATTCAACACACTTCGGCTGTGTGCGGTGAGTTGGCAGCCGTCTGCGAATGGGTGAAAACAAACGGTAAATGGTAAGTAAGGAGTAAGGAGTCGTCGCCTCAGGCCAGAGTTGTTGCTGATGCTGTGGGCCGCTGTCTGGACGGTTTTGTCGCGTTGTTTCTGCCTGTTTGCCGGTGATTGTTTGTCTATTTATATGCTCATTATGTTTTCGCGCTTGTTTTACCAGGCGAAGCAACACCACCATAAACAACAACAACAATCGTTACAACAACAACAATGCTACCACTCTGAATAATGTGCGGCCATACATTGTGGCATGTAAAACTGGGCGAGCATAAGATAATAGCAAAGGGAGCTCTTTTGGCAGCTTTACCCAAAAAACAACAACCTAAACACCAACAACAACAACAATAAAGCTTTGCAATTTGCCAACAATGCTTTTTTTTGGCCAGAGGTCAACCAATGTTTTTAGTCTCAGTGTCGTCTACAATCAAACCGCTTGTCAATCACAATTCTTCCTCATTCTTTTTCCTTTTATATATCTTTTTTTTTTTTTTTGATCCAGAACACTCATCAATTAGGCAAAGACCAATTACACAGTTAGTTGAGGAAACAGAAGCAGCGCAGCACATTTGAATTAAAAACTAGCTATAAAAACTAACAACTTTTTTTAAATTTAAAACTTTGTATTACAACAAACTTCATAAAATCCGAGGAACTTTACCTAATATAAGTAAGTCTTTCATAAACATTGATCAACTGTTAATTTCAGTTTGATACAGTTGTAATAAGATCCTTTTCATAAACATTGCACTTACATTGAGTTACAACAAAGACCATATAACACTAAAAATACAATAAAAATTCCCTGGTAAAACATAGAATAATAACAGACTCTTGAAAAGTAAGTGGGACTTTATTGCTTTTTTAATGGGATAAGATTTCTATACAACAATATAGAACAACAAAACAGTTTTTAGCTGGGACCGTAATCATTATAAGTTTTATTTTACAAATCTCTCTTTAATGATTATATAATGTTTTTTACTGATAATTAATAATTTTTTTTTGATCAAAAAAATAAAACAAAATGATTATTTTTGATCAAAAAATAAATCTCAACAATAATAATTATTTTTGATCAAAAAAATAAAACTAAAAAATAATGATTAATTTTGATCAAAAAAATAAAACTCAAAAAATAATGATGTAAAATGATTTTTATTTTTTTTTTCGTTCAAAAAAAATTCAACAATAGCTTATGACTATTAGTTTATGAAGAGAATCAAAAAACACATTAGTTATAGCCAATAAAGTAAACAATATAGCAAATAACTTGCATAATTATTGTTTGTTTTTAGTTTATTTACAAAATTAATTGAAAAGCTAATAAATGTTGAAGAAATGTTAAACACCTTTCGTTGATTTTTTGGAATTGCCATAAATCATCTAATCATATTTATGGAAAAATATTTCTCGGACAAGATTGATTCTTTGGCGAATAATTATCATGATTACTTTATAATTTCGTTTCGCAAAACAAATATTTCAAAGGTTTACAAAAACCATCATCAATATCAAACAAATAGAGTTATTGCAATGAAATTTGACACGTATGATACAAATAAGTTTTGCCAATTGGAAAACAATCCTCTCCTACGTCGAAAAAAAATGCTTGCTATCATTTCAATCATTTGAAAATTTCTTGCTATCATTTCAATCATACACTGGAAAAAAAGACCAACTTCTAAAATCAAGAGCATTCATCTTAAATATTTTGTTCTTTAAATTAGATTATTTTAAGACCAAATTACTAAAACTAAGATTATTGATCTAAAAAATCTTGAAATCTTAACATAAGAATAAAAATCTTAAATTGGCGGCGGTTCGAATCCCACTCGTAACAAATTAAAATAACATTTAAAAAATTACTAATACAAAATAAAATGTAAATAAATCAAAATTTAAAATTAAAACAAATTATAAATATATAAAATAATTTTTATTTATTTTATTTTTTAATTTTAATTTCAAGAACATTTAATCTTAACAGGAACTTGGTCTTATTTGAAATGTTCTTAAAATCAAGATGTGTTCTCTTAATCTAAGAATTTTATGTTCTCGACGCATTTTTTAGACCAAAAATCTTAGTTCTGAGACCAAAATCTTGATTTTGGAACGTTTTTTTTTAGCAGTGTATGAAATTTTGATTTTTGGAGTTTTTACCACCGCCTGTTGCCATTTCCTGTGCAATTCCTGCATCGGCTTCGAGGAGATTTAACGCAGCGAAATGTTTGCGGTTTTACTTCATAAACAATTTGTGTATATTTCATAAATACTTTTTTGGTTTAATTTTTTGTTCGCCTTCATCTTTCATTTAATTGTTGTTGTAGTTGTAGTTGTAGTTGTTGCTGTTGTTGTTGGTCTTTTGTTTGCATTGCTGTTTTTCCACCGTTTTATTTGCTGGAATTACAGTTTCTGATGGGACACATGACGCCACAAGAGTTTTTCCCTGAAACCGAGCGGAGCGGACAATGTGGCAACACAGAGGGCGGGAGGAGGCGGGTATGCGAGGGGGGGTGGGGGCAACGAGGGGTGCAACGTTGCGAGGTTGGACATAAAAGTTGGCTTTGTGAAGGATCAACTTTTTCTGTGAATATGGCGGAAAGTCAACGTGTCGACATTGGACATGTGTGTGTGTGTGTGGGTGTGTGTGTGTGTGAATGACGTAGGCAAGGCAATAGTATTTGTTGTCGTTGTTGTTGCTCCTGCAGTTCCATTGCTCCATGATTTTAAATATGGCCAGCGGCTGCGTGTGTGTCTGTGTGTGTGTGTGTGTGTGTGTTTGGCATATGCATTTGTTTATTTACACACACGCACACACAAATACTATATAGTTGACGCTGGCAGCGCGAAAGTTGCAGCCAAAGCTCCCCAGAGTCGTGTTTATCTTGCGCTTGCACTGAATATTCCCTTGAACTTCGCTAGCAGAGTAACACTGAGAGAAATTTTTAAGCAACCAAACATTAAACTCATTTAAAAAAAAAAAAGTCAACAATTTTTAAAAATAAAAAAAATTGGTCAACAATTAAACAAAAAAAATGCACAGATTTCAATAAACAAATCTCATATAACTTATAGCAAGTTATACACAGTTAATTATACATATCACTTTAAAATAAAAACAACTTCTGAGCTCCCTTTTTTATTGCATTTAGTATTTTAAAAAAGATTATTCAATATTATAATATTGAATAAAACTAAATGGTGCTAATAAATATATTTTTTGTAAGAAAATAAAGTAATGCGATTAGAAATTGGCAAAAATTCAGTTCGGTCACTTGACTTGGATAAATCAATTGAATCAGTTTTTTGCTATCCAAATTCGATGACTATTTTTATATTGATGTCAGAACTCAAAACCTTTTGAAAGATAAATCAACTTAAAACGATTTAATTTTAAATTATTTTAGATAAAATGATTACTTAAACCAAATTAATAAAATACATAATTGTAACGACAAATTTGTGCATATTGTGTAAATTACATTGCTTTACAGATATTTTCTCACAGTGTATGTTTGTTTACACATACGTGTATACCCTTTGTAAGCAGAGCATATCGAAACTATTAAGAACTACACATTAAAAGTAGAAGAAGAATAAATACATATAATTACAAATAATTAATAAATTATATAATTTAACTTGAATTTAAATTAAAAAAAATATGAAAATAACACCTAAATTTTATAGTGAAAAAAGAAAATTTTCTTAAACTTATTTATTATAATACGATCCACAATTTTCAAAGAAAACAAAATAATACTTACAGGCATTCTCTTTGTAAGAGCATACAAATATCGACTTGACTTCCGCATTTTTGTTCACTGGGATTTCCTTTTGCATTTTGTTTGTTTTCTGTTTTGTTTTGTTTCTGCTGTCATTGTTTTGCCCTGTTGCAGTTTTTCCGCACAGTTTGGCTCCAAAGCATTTTATTGCCCCTGTTTTCATTTTCATGCAATTTGTCTCGGGGTCTGGTCTGGGTTTTTTGGGCATAGGGACAATCCTCATGTGGGTCTCGACTCCGATGATAATAATATAACGTGACAGCGCCAAACGCGAAATCATATACTTTATTTGGTCCCAACTGTATTAATAACTCGTTTATCATACTCGTATCTGTATATACATATATAAATATTTGTGTGCAGCACACACTTTCTCATAAACATGATATTGCATTTTCACAGTGTACGCAACTTGTGCAATTCCGAAAAAGTGATCAACTTTCTCACATTGCGATCGTTTTCTTAAATCAACAAATTGAAATGCACAACTGCTTGAAATTAACGGAAAAAGTAAGATCGAACGAGAGCGAGAGAGTAAGAGCGAGAGCGAGTTTCGTTAAGTCTTCCCCTTTTACTAATTCCACTTTTCCACAGACACTCACACACATACAAGCCTGTGCACTTGTTTGTATGTATGTAGCCACCTGTTCACTTGACTTGCTGTGTCCTCACCTTTGTCATTTTCTTGATTTGAAAATGAGTCGGCAATGTTCATGCTTTTGTTGCATGTTGCGTTATTTCCAGCGACAGTTTAAAATACATACATTTTGTATATAATTACATATCCTGTACACACAATTAGCGCCACTTTTCGGAGAAAATTGCATATCGATACTAATTGGCAAGCGCGGCTTATCGATTTTTGTATATCAATAATGCAAAGTATGCTAATTATAGCCAGGGCTGCACAATCAACATAATTGGGCAAAAAGGATGTGATATGACTTGTATAAATTTTTTTGTGCATATGCTGATTTTATACTAACAAAAAATTGCAAGTGCTTTAATTACAGATTTTTGACTTTAAATAGTGTGAGTGAATTTAGTAAGCATTCATCGGCTGCCGCAAGCGATATAATATGTAATAGCGTTTGTCATCCCTGGCCACAATAGTTGCCAATGACATTTCGAAAAAGAACAAAAGGCTGGTAACGCGATCAACTAAAGAGAATTGCCCAAGGCAACTGCAAAAAAACAAAATATGTGTGAATTTCAATTGCTGCTCCGGTTCCCAAGTAACAAACCAACTACAATAATAACACATGTGAACTGTGTGCGCAGACGTAAAGTGAATTCAATTGTGGTTGGCCAGTCCAAGCCAACAACTCTCAGCTGTTTATATTATTTCTATGTCTCTCTCTACCTGTTGCCCACTCACATACACACACACACACACGCAAAGACAGCGACGCGACGGCGGCTAAAGAGAAAGCGCAGGGCCGCAGCTAGTTAGTGTGGCGCCCAAAGAAAAATGTAAGGGGCGCTATTTTCTTATGCTCTTATTTAAGTGATTCTCTTTATTTTAGTGCAACAACGCGGGGTCACTGGACCAAGGCCACTTTGCCCCTGCCATTAAGATGCGCTCCTGAGCAAAAGAGGCAAAGCGAAGCGAACCAAAACAAGATTGTTGTTGTTATTGTTGCCCAGCGACAAAGAATGCCGCATGTTTATATGTATGTATTCAAGTGTGGAAATGAGCATATATGTGTTTGTGTGTGTGTGTGTGAGATGGCCCGCAACGGGTTTGTTGGCCCGCTCAACGTCTCTTTGCTTGGCTCTTGTCATTTCCACACAACGTCAGAAGCCAAGAAGCTGCGCAGTCGCAATTTCGAATTTGTCTCGGCAACAGACAAACTAAATAAATAAATAATATAAATAAACAAGTGCGTCCAATTAAAAGCTGCTTAAAAAGTGACAGTTAGAACCCACTGCTTCAGGGTCAACAAATGACGCCCATTGTTGAGGAAGCTCGTCAAAAATGTGGCACCGTTTACACCTGGAATTGTGCTGGCGAACTTTATGGCATCGAGTGTGAACTGTGCGAGGAGCGTCCTCTCTGTGCCCTCAATGAATTCGCCGAGCATATGGAATTGTGGCACTCGGATTGGCAGCAAGCACCCGAAGATGAGCTAATGCAAGAGGTGCTCGCCGAACAGTCCAGCGGGGGGGAGGTCAATGAACTCAAACAGCAACTGGTCCAAGAGCTAAATGCCCTTGACACGCACTCAACGACAAACCAACGACATCAACTCGATAATGATCATCATCAACTTTCTCAACAACATCATCAGCAACAACATCATCATCATCAACAGCAACAGCTGCTGCTCGTGGACACGATCGGTCTTAACGAGCAACAGACTCAACTGGACAACAATGTAAGTGGCAACAAATCTTAAATTGTAAAAAATATATAAATCGAGAGGAAAGCATGAAAAAATTTATTAGTTTGAAAAGGAAATCAAAAGAAAAATAAGTATGGTAGCGTTATAAGAAAATTATTAAATAATTGTTATAACGTGTATAAAGATATGTTATGTGATTGCTTACATCTCTAAAATTACAAGAAAAAAATAACTCTAGTTGGAAAGAAATCAAGCATTTAAAAAAAGTTTTTAAATATAATTATTAATTGAAAAAAAAAATATATATAATAAATTTCAAAAGCATTTATAAAAATGTGTAAAAATGCTTGTGAAAACATATATTAAATTATAATACTGTAAAACCAAAGTTAAGCATAAAAGTATTTATTATCAAATCAAAACCAAGAATATGAGGGAAACCATTTTTTTTTTTAAATAAATTAAATTTGAATGCAGCATGAATTTGGAGGCCGAATCATGATCTAAATGACATTCCGTTTGAAAATCGGCTTAGTTTTGACAAAGTTAAGACAGTTTGAAGTTGGTCCAACTTTACAAGTCAAAATTTTTGTTGAATTTTACATGATTTTTTACAAAAAAATAAAAGGTCCCAGAATCAAGTTTAAAGTATTGTTTTATACTGATTACGATATAAGGAGTTGATTAAAAGTAAAAACTTGAGATTTAAAATTTTCAAATTTCGAAATTCCAAAGGGGGGACCCTTAGCATCGAAATCGAATCCGAACGTTGTTGGTCGAAAATTTGAAATTTTCTAAATGCAAAAAAATTTAAATGCAGAATGAAATTAGGAGCCAATCCATGATCAAAATGACAATCCGCTTGAAAATCGGCTGAGTTTTGATCAAGTTATGGGAGTTTGAAGTTGGTGAAGTTGGTCCGTTATTGGATCCAGCAAGTTTACAAGTCAAAATTTTTGTTAAATTTGACATGATTTTTTACAAAAAAATAAATGGTCCCAGAATCAAGTTTAAAGTGTTGTTTTATACTAATTGCGATATAAGGAGTTGATTAAAGGTGAAAACCTGAGATTTAAAATTTTCAAATTTCAAAATTCCAAAGGGGGGACCCTTACCATCAAAATGAAATTTTGGTCAGAAATAATTAAATTCTCTAAATGAACAAAATTTAAATGCAGAATGAATTAAGAGGTCAAATCATGATCAAAATGACATTCCGTTTGAAAATCGGTTCAGTTTTGATCGAGTTATGGGAGTTTGAAGTTGGTCCGTTTTTGAATCCACAAAGAAAATTTTGTTTAAATTTAATTTAATTAATTTGTGTGCATGATGAATTTAGAGGCTAAGTTGAAAGTATTAAATTAAAATATTGCGATTTTCTACAAAATAATATTCATTCAATTTAGTTTTTCGAAGTAACTTGTGATTTAAACCAGAAGAATAGTGTAATATTAATAATAATTGATTAAAAATTATGTATAGTATATAAACAAATTGAAATCCATTTTTCATTAATTTGTTTTCTTTCAAATTTATTTTTTGATCAGTTCCAAAAAGTGTGCTCCATTTAACAATCTCTGCCCATTGTTTTACTCCGTTTAGGGTTCCCTACCCGCTGTGGTGGACAACCAGAAGCTGACAACGGAGCACGTGCAGCATCTAATTGAGCTTTATCGGGCCGAGACACGTCTCTGGAATCAGACACATCCGGAGTTCCGCAACATGGAGCTGGGCCGTGAATCATGGCGACAAATTACGGACGCTTGGAGCGCACATTGTGGTCGCAGTTTCACTGTGACGGATGTGCGAATCCGAATCTCAACGCTTTGCCAGCGATTTCTCAAGCAACGTGAACGCTTGGATGCCGAGGGAGATTTGGAAGATAGCGCCAAGTTTGTGCACTACGATCAATTGAAGTTCCTCTGCGAACAGCAGACGCTGCTGAAGCGTCAGGAGCACTTTGCTCGAGAGAATCGCAAGCTGTTGGAAATCTACGAGCATTATCCAATCCTATGGCACAATGCCCATAAACGTCTACGTTGTGTGGAGACGATGAGGAAGCGTCATGAGGCGCATCGTGGCCTCCAGTTGGCCCTGAGAATGTGTGACATTAAGTTATCCGGTCTCGCCATGCAGCGACGCCTGCAGTCGCTGAGGAAGCGTTATCGTCTGGAGAAGATTCGGTATTTGCACAGTGTCGTGGAGGGCAAACAGTCCGAGTTTGTTGCCAGCTTTGAGCATTATGCCGAAATGGAGTTCCTGCACAAGCATATTGATCCCTATGTGTGTGCGGTGTGTGGCAAGATCTTTGAGAATCTGGTGGGGCATCAGGCGCATGTGCAAGGCAGCTGTGAGGCTCAGTCTGTGGTCAAGCAGCAACTGCAGCCGGCGAAGACGGCGGCGACAGTGGGCGAGCTAATGGTGCTGCTGGAGCGGCAGGAAATGGAGGGAGAGCGTTTGGAGCAGGAGGAGCAGCAAAAGTTGGAGATTGAGCAGCTGGGAGAGCAGAAGCTGCTGGAGGAGCAGGAGAAACAGCTGGTGGAGAAGGAGCAGCAATTGACGGAGATGGAGGAGCAGCTGGAGGAGAAGGATCACGTACAGGAGCGTTGCCAAGGGAAATACTCGGAAAGTTATCATCTCAAAGGGAATCACCTTGAAGGGAATCATCTCGAGGGAAATCACCTTGAAGGGAATAACCTTAAAGGGAATCATCTTGAAGGGAATCTCCCGGAAGGTTATCTCCTCGAGGGAAATCACCTAGAAGGGAATTACCTTAAAGGGAATCAGCTTGAAGGGAATCTCCCGGAAGGTTATCTCCTCGAGGGAAATAATCCCAAAGGGAATCTCCCGGAAGGTTATCATCTCCATGGAAATAACCGCGAAGGGAATCTCCCGAAAGGCTATCTCCTCGAGGGAAATCACCTTGAAGGGAATAACCTTAAAGGGAATCACCTTAAAGGGAATCGGCCGGAAGGTTATCTCCTCGAGGGAAATAATCCCGAAGAGAATCTCCCGAAAGGCTATCATCTCGATGAAAATAACCTCGAAGGGAATCTTCCGGAAGGTTATCCCCTCGAGAGAAATAACCTGGAAGGGAATCACCCTGAGGGAAATCACTTCGAAGGAAATGAACTCAAGGAGAATTACCTTGAGGGGAATCACCCGGCAGGTTATCATCTCGAAGCGAATCTCTCGGAAGGTTATCAACCGGAAGGTTATCTTCTCAAGAGAAATAATCCCGATGGGAATCTCCCGGAAGGTTATCACCGCAAGGTAAATCATTTTGAAGGAAATCACCTTCAGGTTGATCCCGTCAAGAAGCAATCCGGCGAACTGTTTCCGTTGGAGCAGGAGATAATAACTCCACTGCACAATCGTGCCGTTGCCGAGCTGGATGAGCAGCTGCCCAGCTCACAGCACGCTGGGGAATCCTCCGAGGACAGTCTGCCCAACACTGGCGCCAAGCTGCGTGTGCGTCTCAGTCTGCAGCAAACGCATAAGCTAATTGAACTCTATCAAGCATATCCGAATCTCTGGGATCCCAATCATCTGGATTATCATGCGCGCAAACAGCGTCGTCAGGCCTGGCACAATATTGCCGCCGAATTGAATGATTACTCCAACGGCGGGCAACGTTACAGCTGGCAAATGTTGCACCGCAAACTCACGGATTACACCAAGTATTATCGAAGGGAGCGGCAGCGGGAGGCGCTGGCCGAGGAGGGCGAAGGTGAAGGTACACGCTGGAGTTTCTACGAAGCGTTTAGCTTTCTGGACGATGTGCTGCCCATCAGTTGTGTGCTCCAGAAAACGTTGCAGCAACGCGATAGCAATTTGAAGATTATCCAAGTCTATCAGAGCTATGAGCAATTGTGGTGCACCAATCATCCGGATTACACGAAGCGTAAGCAGCGACAACGACAACTGGAATCGCTGTGCACACGGCTGCAGGAGGAGTGCAATCTGCAGATAACCGTAGAGCGTCTCAAGAATCGCCTAATCGAGTTCCGTTGTCAGTATCGGCAGTGCAAGGAGGCGCGACAGGCGGCTCTTAAACGTGGCGAGCATTGGCAATCCAATTACGAGTATTATCAGCAATTGCAATTTCTGGAGCTGCATGTTTCACCCTTTGGCTGCAACTTTTGTCCGACGAGTTTTAAGCGACGCACGGACTTTTTACGTCACCAGCGTAATGTGCATTTGGAGGAACTGGAACAATTGGATGAGGTGCAGGGACATTTACGTAAAAGACGCGGACGCGCCAGCTCCACGACAGCTGTTAATCCTCTGGAGCATATTTGTCACATTTGCGCCATGAAATTCTCACTGCGCACCAGTTTATTGGCCCATCTGCGGCGTCATCTTGGCCAGCGGACACACGCCTGCAATGAGTGTCCCAAGAAGTTCTTCAATTCAACGGCGCTGCGTGTCCATCAGCGTAGTCACACCAAGGAGCTGCCGTATGTCTGTGAGCATTGTGCACGGGGATTTGTGAATGCCAGTAAACTCAATCAGCATGTGAAGCGGCATGCAGAGAAACGGGATTATCCTTGTAGTCGCTGCGACAAGGCGTTCTACACGGCCCACGAGCGGGATCGTCATACACGTGCCCATCTCAACATCCGGGACAAGGTTTGTCCGTATTGCGCCCGTGCCTTTGTCGTCGGCAGCGCGTATTATGCTCATCTTAATCTGCATCGCGGCGAGAAGCGTTACAGCTGCTCCAATTGTGGACAACGATTCGCCCAATATGCTGGACTCTACAAGCATCGCAAGCGTTGCACCGTCAACGCGTTGAACGAGAAGTGAACACAGCCATTCCTCTAGAGAAATATCCATTAACAATCACATTACACATTCCGTCCGTTTAGATATTACAATTAGTGCAATTTTAGTTGTAGTTCCCTTTAGTTTTAATCCACTCTTTTGTATTCATTCAAAAAACATTCCTTACTTTACCCATAACTTAATTTATCATCCATGACTTCATATTTCCCTTTTTCTATCTTCTGTTTGACTTTCCACATATTCAGAGTGAAGACAAAGTATTTAATTGATCATTAACCTATTTTATCAGCGTTTCATAAACATTTTAAATACCCATAGAAATTGATAGTTTTTACCATATTAAAAGAAATGTGGAGAACCGCCTTTATCTCTTCCACTCTCTCCAGCACAATCTTTGTCTAATCCTCCACAGTGTCCCATTCGTTGCTGTGACTTTAAATAAAATACAGGTTGTCTTAGTCCTTTTAAAAGTAAAGCCATTGTCTTCTTCTCCTTTCTTATCTGTTTTTTTTTAACAATCCTTTTTTTAATAGCATTCGCAAACGTTTTACTGGCTTCACTTAAATATCCCATTCTTTTTTACTGTCAGTAGCAATCTACCTGTTGAATTTATCTTTGAATTGCATTCGTAGCCAAATTTTGATTGTCTCTTCCGCCGCATTCTTAAACGTTTTACTGGCACATTTCTTTCCTTTTCCTTGAATTGGGTTTTAAAAACGTATTTCTTAACTCATCCCTATTTTATATGCGTAAATATTTAATTTTCAGCATTTCAAGTTCTTTATTGTCATTTCGTCCTTTCATTCTCATCCGTAAACGTTATACTGGCGGCATATATTCTCCCTCTCGCTTTATACACTGATAACACCCTATTTCCTTGTCTTAAAATTGAATTTAACCTTACTTACGATTAAGCTAAACGTTTTCCACAATTTCTATACGCCTTTAAAACACTATAATACTCAAGTTTTATTATAAATTACCATTTTCTTCAGTGCACATACCATACAAATATTTTAAAAAATCTGAAACAAAGATGTGAAACTTTAAGAAGATATTCTGTAGCTTTCCAACGATATTGTCGAGGCTAATTCCTTGTGATCATACTCTACCGTTCATGATATAAACGATTAAACTTGATATTCTTTATCTTTAATGTATGTATATTTTTTGCTTCTAGTTGTAAACGATGTTGTTGTATAATTGGTTTTAAAAGAGACTGTTTAATTGTTGGGAAACTTTTGTGGGGAGACAAAAAACAATGGGAAATTACTATAAAATCGTTTGGAAGGCGCCAGTTTAATTGGACTTGGCAAATCGCTTAAGCTGTCGCAGTCGATAAATATCGTTGGTGGGCGGCGCTGTAGTCTGTAGTTCATCATCGCTGTCATCGCCACCAGGAAGGAGGCGTCGTCTACGCGGTGGCATTGCCGTAACGCTATGCTGTACGCCCGTATACGTGCTCGTGTCCACAATCCAATGCACGGACTTGGCCAGATCAAAGATCTTTGGCGTCAAATCATTGTCACCATTCGGCTGGGGAGCAGCTGTAAAGGAAACACACATGAAATAAGAGTATTGTGAGCAGGACAAGCATCCCAAACACTTACATTCGGGCAGATTGAGACGCATAAAGATATCGAAGAGCAGCTCGACGCTTACGAATGGACCACGGAAGCTATTGGGCGGTGGCAAAGCGGCACAAAGTGCTGCCAATGCTGGTGGTTGTGGGAAAACACCGCCAGCCAACGGATGTGCACCGGGATGTGCACAGGAACGTGGCTTGAACGGAATCATCTGTGTAAAGTCCGGACGTGGCAACGGTTGCGTTGCCTCACCATCAGTCTCGGCATCATTGTGATGACTATTCGCCCCGCTTGTGGCACCGCTCACCTTGTTCAATATAATGCCCACATTCTGCAACAGATTGGCATTAGTTTAGCAACAGCATCATCTTTATCTTTATCTACATACCTCTGCATAGCCAATGGACTTGAGTTCGGTGCTCGTGCAGGGATATAGATCCAGAAACTTGTAGCGATCCACAAGCTGTGCAGTTTCCTTGCCTTCGTACTCTTTAAGCTGCAAAAGAAAGATGCAAATTGAAGTCAAAAAATAATAATCAGTCTTTCAGTATAACATAACACATCTATCTTTTGTATATATGCTAAAAAAAAAACTCTTAAACTAGCTGTATAACAAATTTAATGGCTCCTCTATCAATATTTCCAGAGTTCACTTTGCTCATAATAGATCAAACTATGTTTCAGAATTACTTAAACAGCCCTCGCATTTGGTATATATGCCAACACTTGTAAAAACCTTTAAAAAAGTTGCATACCAAAGTACATAGTTATATTTTAAATATTCCCAGAGTTCAATATTCAGAATGTACTCTCGTTCCTAAATTTTAAGTTATTAAGCTACCCTTGTTTATAGCTGATACCTCAACACTTCAAGAAACTTTCTCACCAGTTTCGTGCCCGAACTTCATGACATATTCCCCGAATTTAATGTGTCAATAAAAAGAGCAATATCTCTTTTAGTACTTTGCAAGCAACCCTCGCTGTTGGTATACATACAAGCACTTATATAAACCCTCTAACTAGCTGCATACCAAATTTCATGGTTCTACTGAACATATTCCCAGAGTTCAATGGGTCTATAAATGTAGAAAACTGTTTTCCAGCACTTTTTAAGCCACTTTCGCATTTGTCATTTATGCTTACGTTTTTATGAACCCTTCAACTAATTGCAAACTGAATTTAATTACTCTACATCATTTATTCCCAAAGTTCAGTGGGAATATGGCTTAATATTTACATTGCTCTGGAAATATTTTAATTTTTTTACTTACATTTTCAAAGATTGCACTCCTTCGTCGCTCCACTTTCACAATGCTGGACAAATCACCAATATTGGACTCGAACTCAAGAAAACGATTCCAGACCTCCACGCTCTTATGCGGAGATAATCCTCCCGAGCTCAAGACACGCTCGAATAGCACACGGGTATTGTTATCCTCGTTGAGATGTGAGAGATAATCAATGTAGCACATGACATATTCGGGACTGCCGCCGAAACGTTTTAAGCCGAGCTCAAAGATGCGGAATGCAATTTCCTTGTCCTTGGAACAGTAGTACTCCATTAAAGCGGCCGCCACAAAGATGTGATAACGGGAACGTACATCCTCACGAGCCTTCTTAAAAATGCCACGAGCCGATTTAATGCCCTCCGCACGACGGGCGAACTTCATATACTGCACATAGACCTAAAAGAAGAAGAAATATGAAATTCTAAATCTCTTTCTATAAAAAATTAAAACTATTTATTTCTTTATGAAATAGACTAATCTTATGGTTTGATTCCTACGATAAGCGTTCACGGTTTTTTATATATTTCGGTTTCGAAATACGGCTATAATTTCGGTTTACAAAAAAAAAAACAAAATTTATTTAGAAAAATATTTAAGAAAATATTAATTTTGTCAACAAAAAATTCTTTAACTAAAAATATAATATCTATTTATTATTCAAATTAAAATTAAAAATCTAACTTATTTTTAAAAACAATGGTTACACCTTAACAACATAATTGAATTTAATACTTGATTGCACCGATTTGAAACTTTATTTTTGAGTCGGTTTTTTCGGATAGAATAATTTCGTTATAATAAAAATATTTTAGTTACAGTTACGATTTCCAATTTCAATCGGTTAATACCGGTTAAAGGTTCTGGTCGCCGTTTTAATCTCTGAAAATTATATTTATTTATTTTTGTTTTTTTTTTTTTGCAATTGAATTGAATTGATTTCCTAGATTTTGCTTCAATTTTTCATTACGTTTTATTCTAATTTCCTTACAATTTTTTTTTAAAGTCTTGTATATCTTATAAGAACAAATTACTGCTAGTTATATTTCTAGAGAGGATCAGAGAGAGTCTTACCAGTGTGGGATCAATGTCAGGCAGCGTAAGCAGCTTGTTATACATGGAGTGGACCTTCTCGTACTTGAGACGACCCTCCTCAAAGTCCGCATAGGCAAAGTAGAGAAGCGCATTGCGATTCAGCACACCATTAATGGAGCGCTCCAAGATGTTGGCACATTCATCCGCAAAGATTTTGGCAGCTTGCACATCCTGTGTTAAACAATAAATTATTGATTTTAGAAGTAAACAATTAAAGCAGTATCTAAAAACATAACAAGTTTTGGCTTAGATATATGATTGTAGGGAATTGCGGGTCGAGTAAAATGCGTGCGGCCAATGCCAAAGGCAACGCAGCAAATGGTTGCCACAATATGTGGCATGCAGCTGCCATGTGCCACGTTACCCAAGGGGCGACACTTCACAATAGTAGCAACAACAACAACAACGAGACAAGAATTTTGAATAGCATCTCTTTTCTATTTGCGTTTCGTTTTGGTTTTGACTTGTGGTTTCTTTGAATACGACTACGCACGCCTTTCTCGGTGAGAGCGCGTGCGCTGGTGTCCAGGAATTGTGATGCCTGATGCCACACGGCCGGATGATGGGTTAAAACCAGCAGACACTGCTCTGTGGCAAACATGACACGTCTGGTGACTAGAGCTGTGTCCTCGGTGCGCAATGGATTCGATTTCTCGTAGGTTATGAAACGTTTCCATAGCTCCACTTGTTTGGTCTCCTCTTTGGTCAATGTGGGCGGCACAGCGGGCAAATTACGATTAAGACCCTTGGTATGATACTCCAGCTCCTTGGCCACACGACGTGCGTTCATATAATCCCTTAAAGGAATACATTAAGTATAAGTACATATAACTATTAATGGGTTTTCATATAGCAGCACGTACTTGGAACGCTCTAGACTCATTTTCTCCGATATGATGGGATTTATGTTCTGCTCAAAGGCAATGTAATCCTTCCACAGTTGCTCAATGCCCACAATGGGCGTAACCACCGCCTTTTGGTAGACACGTCGCACGGCGGTGATCTTTTGATTCTCCGCATAGTTGCCCACCGCCTCGACGCCGCGCAAGAAATATATGTAATCCTGCCAAATGCTAAACGAATGCAAATCCATGCCAATCTTTTCCAGCGCAAAATCATAAGCCTGTGCCATCTTCTCTCTGTCAAAGGGTAGAAAATTGAGATAAACATTTGTTGCTAAAGCACATTTACTTACTTGTGTGTGCTGAGACCAGCTTTGGTCTCCTTCACATAGGTCAAGTATAGCTTCCACAGATCTATGTTGAGTATCTTGACCAGACAACGCTGAAAGAGCTTCTCCACACGCTCATAGTAACGACTACGCATCTCCATTTCGATGTAGAGCTTCCAATAACGTGCCGTGGTGGGAAATACATTCACCAGGGACTCGTAAAGACTGCGCACCTCGTGAATTGGACGTGTTTGCGCCTCGCGAAGCATCACCGACCAGGATTCAATGTCATAGGGACGCAGCTCGACGACCTGTTGGGCACGCACCAAGCGTTCCATGCCCCATTCCTATATAAAAGTCAAATTTAGCATTATTTATACATATTAACTTAATTATTATGCTGTGCTTACTATATCAATTTTAATTAGATCCCGTGCAGAAGTCATTGCGTTTTTGTTGTTGTTGTTGTTGCCGGCAATGTTGTCGACGTCAAAGTAAATAAATTAAATTGCTTCAGCAGTTGCTTATTAATTGCACCACACACTGTAGCACAATTGTTTGTTAAAGTCACAGTATTAATTCAATATTTCATATTTCATTTACAGCAAGCAATATGACAATTTTATCTACAATAAATAAAATGCGGCTTCCGAAAACATAAGCAGTGTTGTAAGCTGCAAAACTCTGTGTTCAAACAATCCGATTAATATCGATTATTTCACATGCTTATAAAAGTAAAAAAAATGATATTAAATATATATTTAAAATTGCACTTCTAATTTACAAAGTATAGTTTAGGAATAAATATTTTAAAACTAATGAATTTATTAAGCTTTAGCACTTATCGAACTATTGAAATCGAACTACAATTTCCCAGCACTGATTGTATCACTTCTAGCCACAGCTGCCAACTTAGCTAATCTATAGCTAGCTCTGGCTATTTTCAAATATCAGTTGCTAGAAAATTTTGAAAATTGCTATTAGCCGGAAAAATAGCTGTTTTAAATATATATTCAGCTAAGCTATGCTACAAGTTTTTTTCTAAAACTATGCAAAAAGTGCACGCCAAAATGCTTTTCAGCCAGAAACAGCTATTTTTTCCTCAAGAAGTGGCAGCACTAGTGAGTGACGTTGAAACTATCGGTAATTATGCATTCTGGTATTCAAGGCTGCCACTGCGCTTTCATCCGAACTTTATAATAAAATTAGTCAAAAACGTGCTGATTAAAAATATTTTAGACATTAAAAATAATTTCGTTTACTATGTTAGATATTCTTGACTATTATGCCCAAGAGCTCATACTAAAGTGTTTGACGTTTCAAGAACAAATAAACCTATTCGAAGCAACCAAAGGAAAATCAACGAATCGTTTCAACTCGAATATCTGCGAATATTGGCAACATCAGCAGACATTTATTTTGGATGACGAACTCTTTGAATACTTCGAAACGAAACAAGAACTGTTGCATGGTATTCTGTCTGTGATTAGTCCAACGGTGCGAGAGTTGGATCTAACCGGTATAACATACGCTAGACTAAAATGTTGGACGTACTACAAATTCCCGGAAATGAGATCACTGAGATTACGGACTGACGACAACTTTATGCCCTACGGATACTCGAATTATAATAAAACGAATATTCACAAATTCATACAATTAATGGCGAGAATATTTCCAGATATAACAAGTATCAATCCTAGAGGTCCATTTGATATTATCCACTTGAGAAATTGGAAGCATTTGCGAAGACTCGAAATTCGTCTTATGTTTCAATCCATTTCCCGACCCGCAGGTTTCGCCAAAATAATTGATGGATTGCAGAAACTGGAAGATCTGGTGCTTGTATATGAGACGTTAAATGAACAGCAATTTATTATGATAGTGTGTTTGCCTAAGCTTCGAACACTTAATTTAAGTAATATGTCACGAATGAACTGTATAATACAGATGCGAGCTAAGGATGTTGAGAAAATTACGTTACACTTTACTTGTTTTGAAAAATTAGTGAACCTTAAAAGCTTTAGAAACTTGCGTCATTTAACCTTATGGCATTCAAATCACTGCATCCATAAAGTCAACGAAGATCTAAATAAGTTGATTGCGGTTTTACCTTTGCTGGAACGACTTGATACGATCAAATGTGAGATTTGGAGGTCGGAGATTGATCTTTGGGAAACTGTCGCCTGTTGTTCATCTCTAAAGATCTTAAACATATCGGACATGACTCTGGACCATTTATTGTTTTCTGCAAGCAGGCGCCAAATGGAAATGGTTTTGAATAAGCGATCTACTCCCCTAACATTACACTGTTATAACACAGAGAAAATCGCGCTTATTTGTTCATATTTCAAGCATCCAAATTTAACGATCTCCTTTAAACGCCCAGAATACGAAGACACCTGTAATAATATTAAATTTCATTTTTATCATTTGAATTTGTAAAAACTCTATAAAACTTTTTAGTAATATTTCAATAATTTATTTACCTTATAATTTATTTAACTACAAATTTAATTTTGTAAGAATTGTTTAATTTTGGAACGAAAATTTAATTAATACCATATGTTACTTTGATCTAGAAATTAGATAATTAAAGTTGATGATTTTTATAAATTTTAATTCGTCACACCTAGAGGGATAATGTTATATACTTTAATTTCAAACCAACAATCCGAAGTTGGATTAAATTCATACAGAACATTATTGAAAATTCAAAAATTCTGGTTCCAAATTACATAAAAATATAATCTTAAAAAAATGGACCTAAAGCGGACTATCGTCTCTTTTCTGGGAGCCAAGGCTGCCACCTCGTTTTAATGCTGTCGGAAACATTTTGACGTGTATGTGTGTGTGGTGGGTTGTCGATAGACAACACTACTATCAATCAACTGAAACGAAACGCATTTAAATTAGCAGACATATTGTAAAAATAAAATAAAACTAAATAAAATAAATTAATAACATTTGTACTAAATAAAACGTCAATTGAGCGACACAACCTCAGGTGAAAAGACGAAAATGATGAGAGATCAGCGTGATAAAAAAGATGTGTGTTAATTGCAAGTGACAGTTTTAACTGCCAAAAAGGAGAGAGAGTGAAAAAAGAAGACACCCACTCATACACAAACAGCAAACGGCACATACACACAGAGGCACAGGCAGGACCAGCTGTTGTGTTGAACAACGATAAAAAAAATAAAAATAAAAGAGTTTGACATTAGCGGTACATTTCCATTTATTTGCTTGGCTTGTGGTAAGCAATCAATACGATTTATTTACGCTTATTTGTTTTGCTATTGTTAACGCTTAGCTGCCTTATTTCCTTCTGTGTGTGCTCGAAACTAATTTCAATTAATTATTCAATGACAATCCATTGAATATTGGCCATCTGACTGTTTCCTGTTGATGTAGTTAGTAGTTTTTATAATGTGATTGTTGTTGTTACTGCTTCCTGAGGTTTATTGACCGTGCAAGTGAAAAAAATAAAATAAGTTGACATGTGTGTGTGTGTGTGTGATAAGGCACAATAACTGTGTCACATAGATACACGGCGACAACAAAAATTACACGGCGGCTTTTGTCTCAAAATGGAGCAAAAACTTTTTGCTGATTGTGATTGTATTTACCCATGAGTTGAATGTGTGTGTGTGTTTGAAAGGGAAATTCTCACGTACACATGCATGTCAAATAGCGACACACACACACACACATTCACATAAAAGTTGCTGTCAGTGTCATTTGACGAAACTCTCAGGCTCTCTTGCGCTTTCTCTCTCTTGCTCCGTTTCTATCTTTGTTTGACTGGTTTAGTTTACGCTGTTGCTCCTTGCACACGTCGGTGTCAACTTTCGACGCTTGTTTTTAATTGTGCATAGTTTGTAAGGCAATTTAAGTGGCCTTTTTTTTTTGCCGCAGGGGCATGTGGCGCCATTGTCCAACAAACTGCTTGCATACATTCAGGCGCAAACACAAGTGAAAGCACACAAGCACACGCACACACACACACACGCACACGCACAACACGCGTATACAATTTTCTCCTTCCCACTGCCATTGACAGTTGTCTGCTTGTGTTACAATGTTTATACGACAGCTTAAGTGGGTTTAAAAATGAGCTAAATGAGTTACTACGCATTTATAAATAATTTTTGAAAGCGCTGTTTTTTATTTGTTTTTTTTTTTTATAAGCAGTGATTTAGCGAACCTGTCTATTCTTAAAAAATAAGTAAAAGGGTATATTGTGTTCGTTGGAATGTATGTAACAGGGAGAAAGTATGTATTATATACATATATACTTGATAAGCATCAACAACCGAGTCCGCCTGTGAGCGCCTAAATCTCAGAAACTATAAGAGGTAGAGTAACCAAATTTGGTACGCAGATCCCAATGACGTTGGAGCAGGTCAAGTTTGTTTTAAATTTTTGTAGTAAAAGCTAACCAAAGCTATTATTAATTAAGGCAATACAAGCTGAGAGAAGTATGCAGTAGTTTTCATTAGATAGTAAATTCTATAAAGTACTTTCATACATATTGAAATAAGTAACGGGTATTCTATAGTCGGAATCTCGACTATTGCCTTTTCGAATTGTTTTATTACAAAATTTGCTTATTTCTATTTATGTATGACAACATTTTGAAAACTAAATTTAGTTAGAGCTATAATTACCTAAAGAAAAACATAATAGTTGTTAGTTAAAACTATTTTTTTATTTACTAATTCCGACTTAGCTGCCTCATAAACTTTGTAACTGATAGTTGTCTTCTTCTATTTTGTGTCTTGGCAAGCAAATAAACACAGTAATTACTTGAAATGGGAACTGTTACGCACAAACACACACACACACATGTAAATATAATTTTATTTACATGCATGTGCATATAAATAGATACAAAGTAACAAATTGTGCAAAGCGTTCATATTTCTTGTTAAATTATTATTTTATTAACTGACATGACTCTGCTTTCTTCCTTCCCCTCCTCCTATCACTCTCTCTCTTTTTCTCTCTCTCTCTCTCTCTCTGTCTTTCTTGGACTGTCAGGCCGCAATTCGCATCAGTTTTTAATGGTTTCTTTTGCATCAATTACTCATATAATTTCAACCAAATAGAACGACGCTGATTGGGGCAAAAAGGGGGTGAAAGGGGGAGGAGAATTGTCTGTTGATTGATTATCAAATTGCCACCGAAACTTGCAAACGACAGTTACACAATAATAACAAAAACAGCAACAGCAATTGGCTGACTGACGTACGTGCCACAAATGGCGGCAAGGTTCACTGTTATTTTCTTGCTCTTTTTAAAATATCCTGTTCGGGTATATTAAGTTTGTGAAAAGTGGGCTTAATTTCAATGAATCTACAACACTTTTATAGTCTAAGGATCTTAAAAGATAGAAAGTTTCTATCTATTTTCTTTTAGAAACTTCAAATTTGGTATGTAAGTTCCTGAATACCGAACGCAGATCACGTTTTTTTTTATTTTTAAATCGGACCACTTTATTAAATAACGTAGGACCGATTAGGAACGATTGGTCTCAAGTTATAGTACTAAAAACTCTTTTTTGTTTTTTGAGATATCTTAGGCAACCTGACAAAATATGAATTTAAGTTGGTCTAATAACTCCTGGCCAAATTTGGTTCAAATCGGTTCAATGTGTCGTATATCTTTCATAGGAATGTTTGGTCGTTACTTAAGGATCGGTATAAAAATTGTTGTTGTTTTGGGAATAATCTTATTCAAACTCTCATATCATAAATTTTCGTTTGTCTTATATATCCTGACCAAATTTTGTTCAAATCGTACCAGTCTATCATTGGAAAAATCAGTCGAAAATGTAATGTAAGGTCATTAAACCTTCGGGGCCCCCAACGTCATCTAAGTGCCTAGGCACAGGGTATACCACAGTCGAGTGCGCTTGACTGTTTCGCTTGTTCCTTCTTATTTCTTTTCCGTATTTTATCTTTTTTTTTTTTGCAACAAATAAGCTTGCCGCTTTGCCATCTAAATCCCTTGATGGAGACGAGCATTGCATGCTCGCATATAATCAAATATATCCAAATTAATCATTCAATCGCATTAGTGCTCTACAGTTCCATATAATGGAGAAGTACATTGTACATTTGTACACGTGTATGTGCTCATAAGAGCTTGTCTGTATTTATGTATGTATGTATGTTTGTATGTTTGTATGCTTGTTGTTGTTGTGCTCATCAAGTGTGCTTGCATATCAATCACAATAAAATACTTTTATCAATAACACACAACAAAAAGTTCAATTGGCTTATGAAATGAAATGAATACATACCTAACGAGCGCTGTTAATGTACATAAGAACATAACAGTATATTGTAGGAGAGTGTGCTGTTAAGGTGACGCTGTTAATGTTAATGATAGAGTGAAAACTTGAACATTTAAACTTGTAACGCTGGGAAATTATTGAAATAAATAAAATGAGATAAAATTAAAAACAAATTCAATGTTCATTCAAAAAAAATTAAAAAAAATCAAGTTAACATGTCAATAAAGTTACAAATCAACTGTTAAAGTGACGCTGTTAATGGTAACTTTATAAATTCCACTGTCACTGTAAATGCCAAATATTGCGCTTATTTTTAAAACATTGCAATTACATTCAAGTTGCAAGTCAACTGTTAAAGTGACGCTGTTACTGTTAATATTAGACAGCTGTTTTGAGTTTTTCTCACTTAACAGAGTTATTTCACAAGTGAAAAATTAGCACTCAAAAGCATGTTTATTAAAACTGTAACAGAGCCCAAATAAACTGTTAAAGTGACGCTGTTAATGTTAATACTTGGAACTTTATTTCACTCATTTGTTGATTTCACTCAGAGCTGAAATTATTTCGCAGCTGGAAATTACGTCTTTATGTGGAAATCAACTTCTAGATGTCTCTATAAAAGTCGCCTTCAAATTTGTAATTAAAGCTGTATTGAAATAAATTTACGCTCGTTACTTATCAGCACTTCATTCAATTAAGTCGAGGCCAATTCACTGAACTTAAGCGTTGAGATCAGAACAGATCAGAGCTGGCTTAATGAATTTAAAGTTTCGTAATGCTATAGAGCATCTGAAAGTACTAGACGACCGAATAAATAACAAATGTTATTTTTGTTATTTTTATTAGTATTTGTTGACAATATTTGTTTTGTATTTGAATAAAAATGTTTTGGGTTATTGTTGCTGACGCGACAGCAACATGCAAATGGGCCTAGAAACTATAGTAAGAGGGCTTAAAGCGAGGTAGAAATACAGGTTGGGTTAGAGTATGGAGGATGTACCAGTTACAATAGTTAACGACATGAAAACGACTAATTTTACTATTTGTTAAGGCTCCTAAACAAGTTGGGTCTTGAGAGAGAGAGGGAGTTCGAAGGGTTTATGAAATTGAGGGGTCCTTCACTTTATTTCATTTCGATGTCAGACAACAAATCACGGACTGACGTGATAACAAATAACCGCAAAATATTTGCTGTTCTTGTACCCCAATCAATGTACAAATGTTTGTACATAATTTGAAGAGGGCAGGGGCAGACTATCGGGGTGTATGTATAGAGTGTTTCCTGGGTGTATCGTCTAACGACCAGACCCATCAATGTCAAGTCTCTAGTTTACTTTGTTGTCTTCGCTCAAACGGTTTAGTTGAAAGCTCGCGCGCAATTTCTCAACCAAAGTTTCTTTCATTCTCATTTGAAAGTTATGTCCACAGATCTGTCAGTTGTGGGCGTGCCGTTGCGTGTGGGCGTTAAATATGCGCCACGTTTGAGCATGCGAAGGATCTACAATAAGAAATACTTTCGTGACGAACGCTACCGTCACGAGGTGGCGAATCATTATCGTGACCTTAAGATGCAACAGACGTCGTTGCAAATGAACCGTCAAATGACGCAGGGACGTCGCAGGCGTCTGCGTTGCGTACGTTTGCGTCCGTTGGCACCCGAGGTGGCAACACTGGCGTCATCCTATGCCCAATTTCGTGGCCAGTTGCCCATCCATGTGCACTACTTTCCAAGGTACACACAATGCTAATTTTAATGATGGTCTATCTCTCTATATATACACTATATATATTAGAGTGGGTCAATTTGTATGGCGAAAAAAAAAAATGCACAAAATGGTTACGAAATTCGTAATCTACGTTGGATTCTAAGAAGAATTGCCCAAGAAACCATGGGTCTAAAAACAATATCAAGCTTCCACTTTTTACGGAGAAATTATTCGTGCTTTTTATATTGAAAATTGTCTGTTAGGTAGAACTTACCTCAAAAAAAATTTAAAAAAACCAGATAGAGGTCAAATTATGGTGATGATGAAGTTAAAGATAAGCATTAGTTGGCGGTCTTAACTAGTTTTTTTTAAAATTGAATTTTAAGCATAAACACTTTTTTCAAGTTTCTTAAAAGTATCTTATCTCTAAATTCCTCTATTTGGGTTTTTTTAAATTTATTTTTTATTGTTTTAGAGGTAATTTACATCTAACAGACAATTACCAATATATGAAATATTTATAACTTCTCTGTAAAAAGTGGAAGCTCGATATTGATTTTAGATCCATGGTTTTTTGGGCAATTCTTTTTAGAATTCATCGTAGATTACGATTATCATAGCCGCATTGTCGCGAAAAAAAATTGACCCACTCTAATATATTTATATGTGGTTTTACGACTGACTAATGATGGGTGTGTGACAGTTGGTGTCATAAATGTAGGCTGGGCAAAACCCACCCTAACCTGACCCTACCACAAAACTTTGTGGTTGACGTGAAATTTCCGCTACATCTTCAGCTCGAGTTTCAGGGCCTTTGCTCAGTTGACTAACGTCACACTGCCAGGGCTTTTTGATAAGTTTTGCCCTTTGCTCTTTTCCTCTCTCTCAGTCTATCTCTCTCTCTCTATGTGTGGGTGTGCTACCACAATTTAACTAAATATACATTATCTATTTGTAAGCAGAGACAATAATTCAACCATCCGTTTGCTTGTTTTTTTATTCTTTCACATGAAATCGTGCAGAGTCTTGGATAAAATGGTAAACTTCTTGTAAACAAAAGGTCAAAATATCATTTTGCAAGGCTAAGTTAAATTTTTCACTTTTACAGCAGTTTGGCAGCACTTTAACTTGTATCGAACTGCCAATTATTTAATAGACAGTTTAGACAGCAATTAGCTTAATATCCAAAAGGATTCATAGACTTTTTGGTATGTCTGTTCCTATAAGCACATAGATCTAACAGACTATGGGAGCTTAAGCTAAAAGTTTCATCTTGATCGCTAAATAAACAGTATAGAATCTATACTGTAGATAATTGAGTTGAATAAACGTATATTTCCTCATTATAATCTATTATTTATATTTATTATTATATTAAATCAAGCACAATATATCCGAACCGCTTTAAAAAAAAAGTATTTTTACCCGAAATCTATAAAGTAAAGAAAATGTATATTTATTAAATATGTAATTAATCTTTATCATAATTAAACCATTCTTAAAGTTATTTTCCTTATCAAATCCATTTCGAAGTTGAAGCTTTAAGTCAAAGAATGTCTAAGAACTGAATTTCTTAACACGGTTTTCATTGATTAGCCCGTAAATATTCTCTGGTAACCTTTTACTTTTGGGTTATTCAACTGGGAGTCAATTTCGAGTGTTGTTACATCAAATGAGCTATTTCCGAGTCGCACTTAACCTCACTTGTTGACATTGCCCATATAAACGATAACGATAACGATAAGTAAATAGCAGTAAGTGGTGGGGCGGAAGCGGAGTGGTTGGTAGAGTTGTTGAAATCGCTGTTTGATTATTATTAGCTCATTTGCTGTTTTTATTTTTAGTTTTATTTTTATTTCGTTTTGTTTGTCTGTTTGATTGTTCTACTCGTTACCCAAAACACAGAAAAGCATAATAACTTAGTGTCAATGTTTGTAACAGGCAAAAGTAGGCAAATTCTATCTTATCAGAATCTACAGTTGAGTCGATTCAATTTGCTTTGGTTTGCCTATGTTAAATGTTTTATTTTTTTTTTATTAATATATAAATTCTTATGAAAAGTGAACCAGCCCCAAAAAGTATTTTATGACTTTTCTTTCTTGTTTTTCCAGCCTTTGTCTTTTTTTTAATTTATCGGCATGAAACTGAATCTTTGCATGAAAATCTCTTCCTGTCTATTGTAACCTTCCTGTAAAAAAAACCTATTTTTTTATTAGTTACTTATTGTTAATGTACTTTATAAAATAGGCTTCTACAAGGTTATTACAGCGCGGAAAAGCTAACTTTTCTTTCTTGTTCTTCCAGTTTTTTTTTCTTAATTTATCGACTATAAATTTAATTTTTACAGGAAAATTTATTTTGATTATGAATTTATTTTAACAAAATTAAAAAAAAATTAAATTTTAAATTAGCTTTTTATTGTTACAGTACTTTTTAAAATTTACAAGGGCGTTTTAACTTTTGCGTGTCGAGGAAGATATTATAATTTTTTTTAGTTAGCTTAAATATAGTACATGTAGCGGGTATTTCACAGTCGAGCACACTCGACTGTTGTTTGCTTGCTTGTTTGTTTTACGTTTGCATTTGCTGCTTGGCATTCTTGTTGTTATTATTAATGTTTGCCTTCGTTTCTCGTTCTCGTTCTCCTACTCTTCCCTTGTTTGTTGCGCTGTGCGTTGCTAATTACAGTTACGGGGATACGTATACGCCTCGTGGCCGGCAAACGTTGTGTTCGACGGCAGCAGCGGATGAAACCTACAACGATACATTGCGACGGATCAAAAGAGCTCAAAGCTGTGACCAATTGAAGGCGCTCGTTGAACGCCACCTCGACTGACAGTGGGGCAAAAACAATGGCCAAAGCAACAACAAGAGAAACAATAAGAATAACAACATTAAGTGTATACAACGTGACCCTGAAAGTGTGCGCAGCAGCAGCAGCAGCGGCGTCGACAGCGGCAGAAGCGTCTGCGGCAGCAACAATTATGAGCAGTATGTTCTAGACATTAATACATTAAAGCTGGAAAACCTACAACGGCAACAGCAACAAGAACAACAAGAGCAACGCATCGATCTATATACGTATTTGCAACTTGCCAACGGCTACTACGAACGAGGGCTGCATGCAAACGTTAAATATTTGCAATCGATTGGACAGCGTAATGCAATAAAGCAGCAGCAACAGCAACAGCAGCAACAACAGCAGCGGCAGCGACTGCAGCAGCGACGTTATTCATTGGAGGCCTGGCCGCAGCAGCAAAAAGTTGAGCAGCAGCAGCAGTCAACGCACAGGCTGCCCGGCAGATTGAGCGCCATATTGAAAAGTTTGCGGCAACGACAGCGCTGCCAGACTGACAGCGGTGAGTGCAGCAAGGCTGCCATACGTGTGCACATAGCGCCTGTGCAGCAGCAGCGTGCAACAATTGATGCCAGTGCTAGTAGCATGTGTGATTCTGTCGATAATAATAACAGCAGCAAAAACAATAATATTAACAATACTATTATTAATAAGCATAACAGCTGTAGCAGCAGTAACAGCGGCAGTGTTAACATTGAACAAATCGATCAACAGCAGCGCAAGCTCTATGCAATTATCGATAACTTGAGCCAGTTGAGTTTGTGCGATAACAACAGCAGCAGCGACAAACGTTTGCCGCTCATTACGCTCACCGATTATACGCAACAGGTGGCGCTTTATGGCGCCAATTTTGATATGATTGCCGTTGCCGCGGGCAGTTGTCAAATGCAAATACCCAACGAAGCCAGACCACCAACATAATAATAATAATAATAGTAATAATAATAATAAAAAATAGTAGTACAAATGTAATGCTCGACAACAAGTGCAATTAATTGCCAACAACAACAACAAAAGCAAAGCGCAAGAACAGACAAATAAACATAATAAAAGAGCAACGCAAAGCAAAAACATTGAACAAAGCAAATTGTGCGCGTCAACGGAAATCGGTTTTTATATGCAAAAAACAAAACAAAAAAAGACAGACAAACAACAACGACAAAAGCAACAAATACAACAAGAAAAACAACAACAGCAACAAGCAGCTAATAACGGCTAGAACAAAATATAAAACGGCTTTTGAGCCAAACTATTGCGTATTTGACGTTGCGCTCCGAACAATGGTTGCGGCTGCTGCCGACGTCGAAATTACAGCAACAACAGCAACAGAGGCAGCGACAGCAACAGCGGCAGCGACTGCGACTGCGACGCCAACGACAACGTTGTTAGCAAACGCAAGCGTTGAAATTGCCGCATTAACGGTCGCAAGTGCCAACGGTTCACAAGCAGCGACCTCTAATCTAAATAATAATAATAATAATAACAACAGTAGCATTCATATTGATAACAGCAACATTAACAACAACAACATGTCAGATGCAAGCGATGCTGTCAACACAACGGCAGCAGCAACAGCGGCAGCAACAACAACAACAACAACAACAGCAGCAACAACATCGTCGGCAGCAGCAACAGCAGCAACATCTGTTGTTGTTGCAACTGTTGCCGCTGTGCCCAGCAAAAGTGCCGTTAGCCAACGCAATGTGGATATTAAAATAGAAAAATCTAGCAACATGGAAGCAGCCACACAACAGTTGACCAAAAAAGTGCTTAAACTGGATCTGGGCGGCAAGAATTTGGATGAATACTCGCTAAAGTCGCCAAAGTCACCAATTGCAGGTAAGCTATAGGCCAGAAAAAGACAGAAAGAGAGAGACAGAGAGAGAGAGAGAGAGAGAGAGAGAGAGAAAGCAAGCGTGCCAGTGAGAGTGAAAGTGAGAGAAAGATAGAGAGTGAGTTAAGGCTACAGTGAAGCCTGTTCGTCTGTGCTCCTAGAAAGTGCATGTAAACAATTTAAATAATTTAACATACTTTTCTCGCATGTTAAAGTGACGCTAACAGCGTGCTGTTAACAGCAACTGTTAGTTTAACATTGCAGCTCGAAAGTACCAAGTTTATAAAGATAAAATACATTAGAGTTTTACAAAAATAATGCTAAAGTAATCTACTTTTTCACTACGGAGTTCTTGTACATTTTTATAAAAAAAAATGATCTGGTTAAAAATGTGAATTTTACAGTAAACAAAATTTTATTTTTATTATTGCTGGATAATATGAGTCACACAATTTGAAGAACTTAGAATCAAAGAATAGGTTTTAAATGAGGAATTATAGTCGAACCGGTTAAACCGATTGAAATTCGTATGCGATAGTGTAACCTTAACCAAAAACAAAAATTTTATATGTTACCGAAACCGAAATTATTCACACCAAAATAACCAATTAGTAACCGTTTCAAGCAAAATTAAATTAAATTTTGTAGTTAAGCTGTCATATTCTTTTTTGTTACTAAATAAATCTCTTTTGAATTAAAAAAATTCTTGATTAAATATTAACGTTTTTTTTTTAATTTTTAAAGCTAATTTGATCTTTTCTGGCACACCAAAATTCCAAAGCACACAACAAATCTTTAAATTTTTCAGCCATTTAAAAAAAAAAAGAATTGCATTTAGCATGCCTTCACTGTAGTTCGATTTAATAGTCTGTTTTGATCTTGAGGGGGTCTCAAATGTCACAATTGAATTGAATTTTCCATGAAAATTGATCAACAACAGACACACACCGATGTATTTACATACGCGTATATATAGTACGTATATAGTATTTCCCATAGTCAGATAAGGGGTAAATGAATACGAATAACGATTGTAATGTATAGCTTTGTTATGGTTTCTTTTAGGGAAACTTACCGAAACTTAATGCGGCAGATCAGATACAGTAACTCTCAGCTTATTTGACCCACAACTTTGATATATAACGAATTTCAAATCAATTTATCTTTGATTGGGAAAGAGTAATAAATACATTTTAGATGCAGATTTGTTCAATCATTTTGAGGCTTGAGCAAAATATTTTTATTTGATTTTGACTTAAGCAATAAAAGCAAAACTTGGTTAAAAATATAGTGCGTCAAATAAGCTGAAAGCCACTGTACATACATAGATCGTTAGTTTATGATCGCTATTGCCTTATCGCATGTTTATTTAATTTTCGTTGCTGTACAGTTTTTATTTTTTATTATTTTTTTTTTATTAAAAGTTAATTAATGGCTGGTTTATTCGCAGCACGTTTGCCGCACCAAACATCATTGACGTCATCGGTGGACGTTGAGGATCGGAAAACATTACGAGAGGCCTTATATCAGGGTATATTCCATCGACATCGCCGCACCATATTCGCCGTTGGCAGTTTTCTGCGTATGCTCCGGAGCCGTAACTCCCAATATAATACCATACGCAGCTCATCGGAGGGTGAGGATATCGATGAGGTTAGATAAGAATATCTATATAACTATATACAATATATATATATATATATATACAACATACTTTGTATGCCAGTGTGTAGTATCGAAAAAAAAACAACAACAACAACAGCAACAGCAACAACAACAATAACAACAACGACAATCTGGGAATTATAGTAAAATTCAATTGGTACAGACTGAAGATGATGATGATGCTGCTAATGATGATGATGATCTAACTATCTATTGCTGATGTTGTTGTTTTTGGCGTAAAGCATACAATAGTTTGTTAGCATACGATAGTTTCTACGATAGTGTATATGGTACGATCATTGGGTAAAAACAACATTGCATGTATTCGATGTATTTATTGTGTCATCTAATAATTGCTTAAACACACATTCTTTTCTATTATCATGTTAAGCAGCTAACGTATAAACGTTTCCAACAAATTGAATGTTCAAAAATGAAAATAGCAAAGAATTCCCAAAACAAAAAAACAAAAAAAAAACAAAGCAACCATAAGACTAGCCACAATGTTGTGTTTAGCATTTAGTAGACCAAAGATAAAAAAAAAAAAAATACAAAAAATACAAAATAAAATATAATACCAAATATGGTACATGTTATAATGACAAACCATTACGTTTAGTTCATGATATTGACAACGTGTAAACCTGCTGGACTGCTAAATACTAGTTTTGGCCATTTAATTGTATTGCCTCAAAACTGAATCATTCCAAGAAAACGTTTTTTTTTCTGTCTATTTCCCCGGCTTCCCCTACACCTTCCTTCCCTTTCTTCCTCTTCCTCAAGCAAGCTTAACGAATCTGAAAGACGCCTTATCTATAAAATGAAAACAAAAAAAAACAAATACTTAAAAATAATGAAAACAAATAATAAACTTAGTATTTAAAGCCTTTCTCTTATATACATCCAATATTTATATATTTAAGCTAATTGTGAACCATTAATATCTATTGTACTATATGTATGTATGTAATACTGTTATACTGTCAAACTGTCATACTGTAAAACTGTGTAAAAGCGCAACATAATCGTTTATTATCCCCATGTTTAAATTGATAGCCTTGCAGCCAGTTTGTAAATTCTGTATAACAGTTATCAATACTTTGTATAACAGTTTTTGTAACTCATCTAGTTTATAAGTAAAATGCTTCAGTTCGTTCTGTCTTAAGCTTTTCAAGCTCATTGATGTGTTTCTCGAAAATCTGATACATATCTTTAAGCTTTCTTTAAGATTACTAAATTGTTTCAGAACTGCTATCGAAAAGTTCTTTCTTTAAAATATATTTTAGTCAAATTTGTTAAGGAAAAACCATTGAATAATTTTGTCAATCTATCCGTTTTAGCTCAAATCCATGTGAACTCAGCTTTTAGTAAAATTACACTCTTAAAATTTGGTGTAGTTGTCAAATTTGAGTCTATGAGCTGAATTTCAATATCTACACATCTTTAAACTTGACTAGCCCAACTGAACTCAGTTCTTAGTCAAGGTATCTTCATGAAATTTTGTACAGTTGTCATTTTAATGTACACGAACTAAATTCTAATGTCTGTCTATCCATCTAGTTGACTAGTCTACCTGCACTCGGCTCTCAGAGATGATATATTTATTCATTTTATGGTACAGTTGTCCCTATTAGCTACAAGTTGAACACATGTCGAAATTAGATTGCTTAACTGTTTATTTCTAGAGATATTAAAAGTTTTTCTATGCCTTAAAAAGTTTTGACTAAATCTTTAATTCAAAATTGGACCACATAAATTATTAGTTAAGATCTGTTTACACTAACTGCAAGGATATTACAGCTACGGCATGCCGTTGATAGCCTTTTATTGTTGTTCTGTTTTTTCGTTAATATATTTGTTGAATGATATTTGTTGTTATATGTCAGTTTTCATTGCAACGGGAACAAAACTTATAAAGCCGCACTCAAAGAAAGAAAATGTTTTTGCGCAACCTAAATATAATAACTAGATATAGATAAATGTATACCAAATGACTAGTTCTAGTGTTAACACGACTATTGAATACCCTTTGATGCGCAGTACACACATAAACACACACACACACACACACACACACATTAACAGGCTACACACACATGATATGATATGATATGATATATATGATATGTATATGTATTTTAGAGCATTTTTGTTTAGAGCTAGATAACTAATATTTAAAGATTTTGTACAGCGATGGATATAACTATCTATATATGCATATATATCGAAATATATATAAATATATATTTAAATATATCGTGTATCGCTAAAGAGTATAACAAATTTCATGACAAAAACTGTTGGCATTGTTTTGTTAGTTTATTTCATATGCTACCATAGTATATAATTCATTATTACTACATACATATTGATTATTGATTATTATATACATATTTTTTTTTTTAAATAAAAACCAAGTGAATTTCCAAGTTAATTTATAACAAATTTACAAAAAAAAAAACCAATTGTTTAACTTTTATTTCAGTTTCTCAAGATGCGTAAAATTCTGAAATTTCCACATCTTTTTGCTCGCTGAGGCGACATTAGTTTAATATATACGATATTCATAATATGTTATTTGTTATAACTGAACCAAAATAAATTGTTAATTAGGCGGGAAACAAACGGGGTTGCCACCATGTTGCATTTGGCAACCTAAATGCCGGAAACATGGGAATCGTGGGAAGAGGCGGCGGCATCGGCATCGGTGCACTTGCTCCAATTTCTCTATTATTGTAGCCCAGCTGGGCCAGCGCAATTTGGTACTGAAATATTTAAGAAATAGTCTATGAAATAAAATTTTCTGAAGCCTGTAGATACGAAAATGAAAGCAGCTGACAGCTCTGAAATTTATAATAATTCTTAAGTTTTAAAAGAAGAAAGAATATTTCGGAATAGTTCATGAAATAGATGAGATCAAATGGAAAATTGTCTAAAAAACGTTGTTAAGAAAATTTAAGCTATTGTCAGCGCTGAAAATCATTAAAATTCTTAATTTTTTTTGAAAATTAATGTACATTAATAAAAGAAGAAAGGTGGAATTAGTGTTCTTAGATATTTGACAATTTTAATAAAAAAAACTACAAAAAACACAATACTATAGTCACTATGTTTTTAGAATAGTAATAGTGGAGAATTATTGGAAAATACTCTAAAAACTATTTATAAAGAAATTAAAGCTTTTTTCAAATATGAAATTAATTAATGAAAAAAAATCGAATTCTAAAAGCAATTTTAAGAAAAAAAAATCCACAATCATATTTCAGTCAAGATGTTTTCACCTGTTTTCTGGATTTCTAATTCTCGACATATTTTTTTAGTCGAAAAGGTCTTAAAATTAATGTTTTTCTAGGAAATTTTTTAGTTATTTTTGTCTTAAAAAGGCGTCGAGAAGAAAAATTAATGTTATCAGTTTAAAGTTTCTATTCAAAAGCTATAACTATGGATTTCAAAACAAACCTATAGTTTTGTCAGCGGATTTACAGCTGCAAATTGTAGGAACTTCTCGGATTGTGGTTTTATTTTACTTGGTCCCTCTTACCTGCTCTGGATTTGTGGCCACCACGTAGCTGTTCTCATTGACAGCCTTCTGAATGGAGCTACGTAAAGCCGCCGCTTCCTGAAGATTCTGAGCCGTCACTTGCACCGGAACAACTGGACCTTTGGGCAATAAATCGGGACGCATTAACCAGGTGGGTTGCACCACCTGACGACGCACCACCGAACCACCAGCGACGACAGCACAGAGACCCAGCAAATTGCAGATGTTGATGATGACACGTCCATTCATGTTGACTGACTGACTGTCTTGGCCAAAAGTCAGAATAGGCCAAATACCAACTGAAACTTGACAATCGCTATTTCTGCATGCTCAGCAAATTGAGTTCAATGTCAAAGTGCATTAAATACTCGTATATAGATTATATTACCTATGTATATTGCTTGCTGGTTGTAGCCCGGCATTGCCCGTGCTTATATATTCAGAATAAATCACTTCTAGCATTCAAAGAAACTCTTTTATAATCAGCACTCAAACAATTTTCCAAATTTTTTCAAAATCCCTATTAAAATTATTATTTTAAATTTGCATATACATTTTTAAGAAAAGTTTGCAACGAAATTAGACCTTATTAAAGCGTCCATTAAAGAAAGCTGTACTCACTTTTAAGTTTCTTTATAGACAGAGATTTTCGAAATGCCTTTTGAAGTCGATATTCCTAGTTTTTTCTACGCATTTTCAATACTTGGCTCTCTATTACATTAATTACAGTTTTTACCACAACTTTACCGCTCTACTGAAAGATATTTATCAAAATTTTTAATAAAATTACTATAGAATTCTTTTTGTATATCGCTAAAATTGATTTAACATTGGATCGAACAGAATATAAGCCTAAATTTATTCATTTTTGAAGTTTTATTATATGACAATTCTTGACTTTCTGCTTCATAGCCATTTTCTGATTTGAGAATATAGATTTGTGTTTTTGTAAACATTTATGCTTGAACTTTTTATGTAGACTTAGAAATTAATTGAAAGTGGATTAAGCATTCAATGTAAATCTTTTTTAATGAAGAGCTTTTGAATTAAATATTGTCATATAATTTTGGGCACATAACGCTGAATACAAAAGAAGTTACTGACAATTTTTCCCTTCGTAGTTATTACAAAAGTTTTCTAAAAGATTCTGGTATTAAATTCTCTTAGCTCGAAGAACTTAGGCTGCACATTTTACACATATGTAGAGACAGTTGAATTCGTTGCATGTTGCATGTGGCATGTATTTCAATTGTTGGCAGTTGGCACACGAATTGATCGTGCTTAATTGTTAACAATGTCTTTTGCTCGCTCAAGTGATTGTCAACAAATTGGTCAAGAATGTTAAAAAGAACACATACGCTGCTACATAAATTCATATATATATATAGATATATAGATATATTGAAATGAAACTTAATTTAAAAACTAAATATGATTCGGGCGGTGAGTCAAATGTGTAAGTGTGTGAATGAGTGCGCTAATTATTGGCATCTCTATCAGTTTTGTGTCTCAATCGGTTCGTTTGGCTCATCGATCGGTTCATCTTTGATATGCACATCATCATCCTCCTGATCCTCCTTGCTGTTCTCATGCAGCAGCACATATTCCCTCGAGCTGAAGCCAAACTTGATGACATCCTTCTCCATTAGCTCATAGTATTTGCGACCATCGATCTTCTTGTTGTTGAGGAATGTGCCATTGGCCGATTCCAAATCGATGAGATATAAACGCACTCGCTTCCCTTGGCTGCCATCATCGCGCTCAAAAGGCACCAGACGATATTGCAATGCTGCATGTTGTTTGGAACAGCTGGGATGATCCACAGCCAGATCAACCACCTTCCGATCGCGACCCACCAGGAAGCAGCTCTGTCGATGGATGTGCAGCGTTGGCAGCGCTGTTTCACCCTTGAAGGGATATAGACGCCAGCGACGTTTGGGTTTGCGGGCTTCGGGTGGCTCCGAGTACTTGACCACAATCCCATTCACCTTGTTGGTGTCTTCGGTGAGGGCACCACTTAAACCAAAATTGGGTTTTTCCTTATCCACAGGCTCATCATCTTGTTTGTCATTTGCTTTGTCCTTATCGTTGCTTGGCTTGCCCCACTCAAAGTGCTCCTCATCCCGATTGCGACGTTGCTGCTGCTGCTGATCCTGGCGACGTTGTCCGCCTCCGCCTCCGCCGCCACCTCCACCTCCACCTCTGTAAGGACGATCTCGTGGACTGCGACTCCGACTCCGGCTGCGTCTAAATAAAAAATAAATAAGTTAATAATATTAGCTACAATCTTTATTATCTGGTCGAGGGTATATTAAATTGGAAAAAAAAATGAGGAAACATCCATTTCATTCATATTTAAAAATTAAATGTTTTTGGATTTTGAAACAAGCTGAGCATAATATTTCTTAGCAGATACTCCAAAATTTTAGATAAAATTATATTTTTTGTTGGTTCCTTAAATATAAAGGAGTACTGGAAATATTAAGTCACAATTCAAAGTATTATATTAAAAAGCGCGCGATTCTTAATACAATATCTTTAATTTCGGCATTTTCTAATTTTTGCCCTCTCTAAATTTTTCGATTTTAAATTTTTAATTAACATTCTAAATTTTGTATTCCTAATAATTTTTTTTCTTAAATTTCGGTATTGGAGTGTTATTTGTGGAAGTTCCTATTAACTTTACATTAAATTTTCAATTTCTCATATTTATTTGCAAATTTTGGTATTCTAAGAGAATAATTTGCCGAAATTCCTATTAATATTATTCTAAATTTTTCATTCCCATATTCTTTTACAAATTTGGTATTTTTGGAGTATTTTTTGAGGGAGTTGCTCTTCACATTATTCCAAATTTGTATATTTCGAATATTTACATTCAAATCCCTATTCATATTATTCTAAATGTGGGACTCCTAATATTATTTAAAAAATTTTGGCATTCTTGGAGTTTTATTTGTAGAAATTCCTATTAAAATTGTTTTTAATTTTGAATTCCTCATATTTATTTCACAATTACGATGTTTTTGGAGTATTATTTGTGGAGAATCACCTAAGTAGTTAAGGTACTTGACCAGGGTATCTCGTAATCGAGCATACTCTGATATTTTATCCTAGTTCAACTTACCTCCGCTGATCCGGGGAGCGTCGTGTTCTGTCCCGACGTTCGTTGCTGCGATTGCGCTGTGGCTGCCTTCGTTCCCTGCTCCGTTCCCTTTCTCGATCCCGCTCCCGTTCTCTTTCCCGCTCCCTCTCCCGCTCACGACCACGTCGCATTTGATTCTCACGCTCACGATCTCGATCCCGCTCTCTATCTCTGTCCCGCTCACGTTCTCGCTCTCGCTCACGACTGCGTGAACGACTGCGACTTCGTTTGCGCGCTGCTTTTGTGTTGTTTTTGCTGGAATTGTGACGTTGAGCGGCGCCGCCTCTCTCTGGACTGTCCCACTTGGAGCGCTGCTCTCCCATTTTACTCTCCATATTGCCAACTTCACGTTGTTGCTTCTCACGCTGTTGCTGTTGTTGTTGTTGTGACTTCGGTGATGCATCTTTGACCGCTTTTAATTTGCTGCTGCGTTTCTTATGGCTGGAGGATTTGGAAGCATCGCTGTTATTGCTGCTGCTGCTGTTACTACTGCTACTGCTGCTGCTGCTGCCGCTGGAAGAGGAGCTGGAAGTGGAGCTATCGCGTTCCGATTTTCCTTTGCGCTTTTCGCTTCTCGGGCGATTTTCGGCATCCGCATGTTTCTTTTTTGATTGCTTTGATTTACTTGGCTTTGATTTTGTATCGTCATCGCTGACTTTGGCCGGCGCATCGTCGTCGCTACGTGTGGCACACTCCCTGCTGCGTGCGTTGGAAAGTTTAACCATGTTATGCACACAATTAATAAACAAATTATTGGCAAAAATAAATGAAAATCGAAAACACAAATGCCTTTGAAATTATTCTAGTGATGGCAACTGGCCGGCTTTGCTTTCAACAGCTGTTTGATTTTATTGTTATCGAGCACTATTATCGCACATGCCACATATCGATATATTGAAACGACGATTAGCAGGTATCGCACATAGTACATATCGATAAATTGATCAGAATATAGTACATATCGATATATCGTTAGCTGTTTTAAAGCTAGCTATGGCTATTTTCATTTTATTATTTTTTCGAAAAACCTGCAAGTGTATATGAATTTTAATTGATAATGTTAAATAACATTTTGGTATTTTCAACTGCAATTGCGGTCATACGTTGATCACAATCTGAAACGACCCGTGCCATTCATATTTTGAACCATTTCTTCAATCCGTCTTTTGACATGTCTATTAAGACAGGTTGGCAGCACTACACTTGGAAATCAGCTGTGCCGTCTTGGTCTTAGCTATTTTGCATTGCAATTTCAGCTATTTTTTGGATGCTTTTGCTCTAAAAAGTTGGCAGCACTGACGTTTTAGCGAAATCGCGCCAAACACATCACAAAAGCGCTGTGCTTGAGCTGCCGCTGCAGCTGCCGTTGTTCAACACACAACCAATTTGTGCAAAATTACGAATTTTTTATTTTAATCTTTTGTTTTTGTGATAGTAGACAGTGTGATAGATTGTGTCTAGTTTGAGTGCCATGTTGCTTTCGTTATTGTTGTCAATGTGCAAAGAATAAACCATAAGCAGTTTTGGCAGCTGCAGCACAAATAAAATAAAAAATTAAAGCATACTGCAAGCTGCATTTTTTGAGACGGCCTTTTTAGACTTTCACAATGACTCCATTTGATGATTTTGTCTATTTAATTAATCACGTGCTGCTTGGCGAGGAGCCGGTAAGTAACAATAAATGATATCAATAATAAAATAAAAAGAAGCACCTGCAAACACACACACACACAGACATCGCTCACACAATTACAGTAATTGCAATAACAAAACTAAAGCACACACACACACAGAGACTGCATGCACTTATACTAATGCATAAACATAATAATGCGTAAACATTGATTTTTATACATATTCTTATTGTTCAATTTGTGCAGACCATTGAGGATTTCATATTGCTTGTGGGCACACTGGTGGCATTTATAGCTTTCATACTCTGGTGCTGTTTTCCCATACAGCCAAAGGTATGTAAATCTACACGCGCACACCTACACAAACACACACACACGCACCCACACAAACACAAATGTATGTAAACGCAATATACATGAACACATATGTACAGTAAGTTAAGTAACTATTTTGACAAAATACATAATAACAGTTATTATTTTCCAAAAAATAGTCATCAATTCCTTGGTTTTTTTTAAACCAAAAAAAAAAAAATGTTATTATATTGTCGCACCGAATTTCAATACACTTACATGTATTCAATATTCGACTGATTGTTCTTATGACAGTTATAGGATAAAGTAGTCAGATATTCAAACTTCAAACTGTTATAACTTTGCCAAAACTCAACCGATTTTCAAGCGGAATGTCATTTTGATCATGGTTTGGCCTTCAAATTCATTCTGCATATAAATTTTATTGAATTCGTCAAAAAAAATATTTTCCTCTAGATATTGATTTCGATGCTAAGGGTCCCCCCTTTGGAATTTCAAAAATTAAAAATTTTAAATCTTAAGTTTTAACTTTTAATCAACTCCTTATATCGTAATTAGTATTAAACAACACTTTAAACTTGATTCTGGGACCTTTCATTTTTTGGTAAAAAATCATTGGAAATTGGACAAAAATTTTGACTTGTAAAGTTGCTGGATCCAAAGTCGGACCAACTTCAAACTGTCATAACTTTGCCAAAACTGAACCGATTTTCATGCGGAATGTCATTTTGATCAATATTCGGCCTTCAAATTCATTCTGCATTTAAATTTGATTGAATTCGTAAAAAAAAAATAAAAAATACAAATTTTAAATCGAAAGTTTTTACTTTTAATCAATTTCATACATCGTACTAAAGATGATTCTTGGCAGATCGCGCATATGACAGCTAAATGATATATTAATATGATTTCACTTTAATTTCCGAACAATATAATTATAGTTTTACCAAGGAAAATAATGATGTTGCATTAACTGTTTATAATTTTAATAAGACTAAAAAACAAATATTTATTTTGTCAAAACAATTACTTCACTAGCTGTAAGAATTTGTAAGGGAATTTCTAATAAAATTTCACGTTTTTAAAAATGCAACAGGAGCCCGGTCAACATCGTCAGTTCACGTGCAAAATCATCCAGAATCATATAAAGGCATTCGATGCTGCCACAAGCACCGATAATGACAACGACAATGGCACTGCTGCAACTGCAACCAATTGTGGCAGCAACAGTAACAGCAACAACAACAGTGGCAACAACAGCGGCAATAATGTTGCTGCTGCTAACGGCAACATTGCAAATGGCAGCAACGGCAATAACCTGAGCAACAACAGCAACAACAGTCAATATAACGGTAGCTATAGCAAAAACGGTACAGTTGCCATGCACAATTATTACGTTAAGAACGGACATCATTGCTGCACCTAATAAAAAGAACAGGATTGAAGACAGACAGCCAAGGCTTCAAGCCAAAATAAATGAGAAAGAAAATAGAAAAACAATTGCAAGCTTGCAACAAGATGATTGCCACAATAACAGCAGCGACAACAACATCAATGTCAACTGTCGCCTAATAGCTTTGTATAGTTAAAATTTAATTTATTATTACATACCTTGTACTATTTTTTTTTTTTTTATTATTTAAGTTGAAATACTTTGCTTAGTTGTTTGTTCTATGAATGTCATAATAATTGTGCCAATTTGTTGTTCCAAGCGCTGCTAAAAGCTTAAAAAAAGCGTTGCGAACATTTACCACACCCCACCCTACAAACTGATCCCTCATTTCCCTACACAACATTTTAATGTTAAATGTAATTCGCAAGCACATTTGAATTGTAATTGCTCAGACTGAATTTGTTCATGGAACATCCGTGACATGAAATGATAAGAAATGAAGGAACATGTGAAGATTGACAACAAGAAAAGAATGAAAAAGCATAAAGTATGACGCAAAAAGTTTTTAAAACTTCCTTTATTATTAGTATTATATATATGTATATGTATTGTATTGCATTTTGTGGCAAAGAAAAAAGAAAGAAAGAAAAAGTATACCAAAATTATACGAATATGTAAAGAAATAATAAGACGAAAAGCTTCAACAAGCAATTATTTATAAGTATTTATGATGAGAAAAACTAATTGCATATTTATACGCATGTTAATTTGACAAACAATCGCTTACAATCTCCCATTTTCTTCCTCATATCAAAAACAAAACCGACAACAATTATAAAGTCGCTCACTTTTTAAAGAGAAAGAGAGAAGTGCATTCGATTATTCATACATTCATTCATTCATATTCACATTGTGTTTGTAATTTAGAAAATAAGTTTTATATACTTATAAGATTATACTCGATTCGAAATCACATCAACACTAGCATAATTATAGTTTTATTTTGCTTTTAAATTTATATTATTTCTCTCAGTGTATACTTGCTATATTTATAAGGTACATATATATATGTGTTTGATCTCATTTATCAACTTATTTATGTGATGTACAAGAACAAATTGAAAAGAAAGGCAAACTCTTAAAGTCAAGGGTTATAAAATGAAAATTCCCTTTTAAAAAGAAAAAATTCCCAAAACAATGTTGTTGTTATTTATTGCTTAGTATTATATGAGTCAACTGTTTGTAAGTACAGTGTACGCACACAGTGTGCACACACTTAGCAACAAATCACACACGTCTCGATCCAATCCACAGGCCACTTGAGAACCGTAAGACACTTGAGTGTTACAATTTCATTATTTTATTCACTTTTTTTTTTTTGTTATTGTTGTTTTGCTTTGCTATCATTCAAGAAAATCACAATTGGTAATATTTGTCGTTAAATGTATTTGTATAAATTAATAACAAAATGTATTTAGTTATGTAACTGTAACAATAACGGTAATGGTAATGGTAATGGTAACAATTATAATAATGCGTACACATTATGAAATATCAACATTGATATCAATATACCTATACATAATTAAGGAAAAGTCTAGCCAAAGGCCATAAATATCGCAGGGCACTTAAAATATGTACATATATATATATATATATACAGATATATAGTTAATATATAGATAGTTCTATACACTATATATAATTATATACAGCATTTGGTTACTTATTGGTAATTCGCTTTGGAGCTTATAACTCTCTTCTATCTCCTATATTATAGAATGTTGCGCTTTGGTACCAGTTGAAATTTGTGACGTATAGGGTATTATAAATAGTTGTGTGTTGGTGTGTACAGTGGGGAAAGTCTGTAGCAGTGGATTATTCATACCTAAACAGTAGACAGTCTTAAGAAGTACCTAAGCTAACAGAACAATACGAAAAAAAAAATCGAAAACATTTCCCAATGACTGAAGTTATTAAAACATTTGAATTTTGTTTAGTTAGAACGAAATAATAACTAAGGTCACATCGATATATACATATATACATGGATCTATTGCACTAAAGTTGACAGTTTGAATTTAACGGAATAAGTTCAATGATTTTGAAATTTCATTCAGTGCGTGTTGTTGCTCTGGTGCCAGCCAGAAGCTAAATAGCATGAAACTCCAGCTCGAAATTCGCGTTTATCGAACTGCAACTGCAACTGGAACTAAAGTTGGTATGGGAAGTGTAATCGGAACTAATTTTGGAATCGATAGTGTGTAATCGGAACTAGCTGCTGCAAACGAGTGGAAAGAACACGTTCATCTCGATCAATATCTGCAGCACTATGAACACTGTGTAAACGGTAAATAGGGCCACGCCCACACGTTTCGTTAATCGATAGCCACTACAACTTAAGATAATAAATAGCGCAATTGTCGATAATATCAATATGATAATGTTATACTCGATGCCTTGGGTGCCGACCTGTTGCTTCTCCCCGCTGCTGTAGTTCATACAGTTCTTCACGAACCATGGCACTCCCAGCGATAACAAGATGGCCAGGGAATTGGCGCCCAACGAGTTGGACACTCCAATGCCACTCTCACCTGTAAATAAAAGAAATAACAACAAATTAATCTTAATTCTCTGACTTATGTAATGTAAATTTAAACTTTGAATCGAGTTTTTAAATCGACAAGAAAATGAATAGAGTTGTCGATAGATTGCAAAATAATACATCGACTTACGCGTATGACAATTTGAAGTTTTTGAATAAGTGTCAAATGGAGAGTATGGGAAAAATACTTAGATCGTAAGTACGGGAAAAATTTACAATGATGAAAAAAAAAATATATTTTCCAATTTTGATGCAGAGTCAAAAAAGAGGCTGAATATTGATAATATTGATATTCCGCAAAGAAATCGGTAAAGATCTGACAAAGTTATGACATTTTGTAGTTTTAAAAAAACCTTAAGGGAAATGTGTGATAAAAATGGACAGTAATGGAGTAAAGTTGAAATTGAATAGAATTGATTTGACAATCGATATCATTAGCTCAATTAATCGTTAAAAAAGAATAATCGAGTTGAAGTAGAGTTGAAAATCGCTTCGCGAAAATTGACTTGTCTGTTTATCGTTGAATTTGTACATCACTAGTACTTACCATTTCGTAATGAGATCAGACTGGAAACCGCCTCGGGCATTGTGGATCCAGCGGCGAGGAATGTGAGACCCATGACAATCGTAGGTACACGAATGGCGACACCAAAGGCCGTCAACATCCAGACAATCACATAGGCATTAGCGCCGATTGTGATGATGCACATGATGAAGGATAATGGATACAAGCGGCGATGTCGCATCGGATGTGGAATGAGGACGCGCAGTAACAGTTTGATGGGGAATACAAAGACCCACCAGAATTTATAGAAATTAGATGCATTGTGGGGATATGCAAAGATGCTGTCTGGTCCCTGGTCCACATCCTCATCTTCGCCATTCCCTGTAAGCAACCGAAAAATATCGATAAGTTGAAGAGTCTGTTCTGTTATCGATTCTATAATATTGCTGCTAATAAATGAGGTTAGGTGCGATACTTACAGTTCTTTGAATGCGTCAAATTTGCTGTGGATGACATGGAAGATGTATTCTCCGGAAAGTTGACCACAAATAGACCATCACCCGACAGAGGATCCTTTTTCAATGGCAACTGAGCTTTAGCACTGTTCTCTGGGGGTTCGGTCAGATCTAAAAAACAACAATACAAAAATTTGAATTTTTACCGAATCTAATATAATAATAAACTACAAAATCCTTAAATAATAGACTATATTACAAGATTTAACTAAAATTTAATTAATTAAATTTTTAGAGGATAAATGCATTTTTAATTTTTCGGGTTTTTCATTAGATTTTACTACTTATATTCTATTAACATGTCCAGTTAAGTATGTTTTTAGTTAAATAAAACTTCTTAATAGTTGATTTATATATGCATTAGGAAATTTAGAAAATTTTTAATCATATTTTTGATTTTATCAGGAATTATAGGAATATAGTAAACTTACCGTAACGCGTGGAAAAGCAACAATTCATGCGATCCTCAATAAAGACGCGTATGGCGGGCATAAATTTGTTATTGTTGAACGTGATGAGATAGTAGAGCACCAGGAAGCCCATCATAATGCAGGATTCAACAAAACTGATGCTTCCACCCCAAGCGAGTACCAACAAAACGATAGTATTAAATATATAGATAATACAATCTCGCGCTATGGGCCACCAATCCAATTGTACTGGCTGCAAGCAAAACATATATATATAGATATATATATAGATATAGTTAAGAAAACCTCTTTTTTTGTTATTTGAAACCTACCTTATTAATACAAAGCGCCGCAAGACCCGCTACACCCAATGTATTAAACATTAGGGATCCAATAATTGTGCCCAATCCCATATCCGAATCGAGTATAAGCGTACTTATTGTATTTGTAAAGAACTCTGGCATTGAGGTGGCCGTTGCCATAAATGTTGCAGCTGCCACATCCTTGGACAGATGAAGATCCTCACAGATGCACTCGACGGTGGGCAGAAAATAATCATTGCATATTATCGCCAGCAATATAAAGAAATATATTGCGGCAAAGACGTGCAATACTACCCAGCCCTGGCGTAGCTGTTCCACTGTACAAATTAAGAGAAAACTCCATCATTATCATCTAATGTTCTATGTGAACTCAGCTTTTAGTGTATGAAATTTAATGAAATTTGGTGCAGTGGTTTACAATAGCTAATAATAAGTATATGTATTGAATTTGAACAGATTAGATAACTTTTCTTTATAGCTGTCATAGAAACGATATTATGATGTTAAGAAAATTGAGTAATTGCATTAAATTATGTTGTTTTATTATTATATACAATAAGTTAAGTTTCAGTTCAGAAAATCTTCCCTAGTTTTCCCATAAAATATGGTTAAAATTTGTATCAGACTTGATAATAAGATATTTTCAAATTTAGTTGCTGTATCTCTGAAATCTTTAAAATTATAGTATGGCTTACAAATTTAGATGCTGACTAAGAGTTTTAATTAACTTTAAAGGGCTGAATATATCTTTATCGTAGTGTTATCATGCAGTCTATGCAGTTTACAATCGCATTGGCATTCTGATACAATATTTATTACAAAACGTCAGAGTTAAACTAGAGATACATGTATACATGTTCCCAAGTGTTGTAGTTTAATTAAAGGTTTTCACACACAAGTTTGCCAGCGATAAGAAGCCACGATTTGAAGAGCAGCCAAGAAAACAGATACGAGAAACGAGTTAGAGAGCGTAAAAATAGACAATCAGGGGGTTATAATATAATAGTATGGTTTATGTGTGAAGCTTTTTTTTTTTTAAATGAAACCCATTTGCGGCGACTGATTTACTGGCCATTGCCAGTTTCAGCCTATCAGCTTATCATGCCACTTGTATTGACCCTGGCCCAGTGATAACGCGTTCGCTGAGCCAAACAGCAGGAAGACCGCATTGAAATTGGACACTGACCATTGCACGCAGGGACACGACAAGTTCAAGTGTAGATTTAATACTCTACCCTCTCTGTCTCTCTTAAATTTTAAACTACAAACGTCCACAAGTATGCTGTCCATCAATGTTTAATCAATGCCATAATGTAGATCGCATCTATGCAGGTGTTAAACATGCTCCAATCACATCATAAAAATCAAATCACAGTTAACATATAGAATCCAGTTATCGTTATTGGCCATTAACACTTGGTAACACTCAAAAAATAAGTTTTAGCAACTATACAATATATTTTAAAAGTTATAGCGCTCAGCTGACTAAAAAACACTTTAAAATTTTCTGTAGTCACCTTTTTTTGGCTGGAAAATTTGTTTAAAATCTGATTTTTCTCTATATCAATTTAGGAGTTGAAAAACAATTGTTCATCATAATTCCAGAAATAAACTTCTTTTTTTAACTGACGAAAATTCACTAAACAATTTTTTATAATTAACTTTATATTTTTCTTGTAAAGTTTTTAAAATCGAATTTTTATTCAAGTAATTTTTGAATTTATAATCTCATTTTTGTATCGTAGCTCGGGAAATAAACTTTAAAATTATTTTTTTATACCTATTTTTTTTTGAGAAGTTTTTAGGAACGTATATGTTTTCTTTGTTTTTTATTTTATCATAACTTCAGAATGTCAGCAACGAATTTTTTCATTCACCATCCAAATTTGAATCTTAAACTTTTTCTGTGATTTATGTTGCTATGATTTTTTAACTTTAAAAATTAAGCATAAGAAAAAAATAGCCAAGTAAAACAATGAAAATACCTTTTAAAAATAAAAACTATTAATTATTGTATAATAACTTACGTGTAAAGAACTCTGGGAATTCATCCAGCGGTGCATCGGCCTCTTCGCCGGGACACGTGCCCCTGGGCAGTAAATCGAATAGTAGCTGTTCATCCAAATATCTGAGCGATGTTTCCAGAAAATTGCTTTCATTATTCGCTGTAATATCAGACAAGAGATCAACAATTATTTATATAATATATATAATTCATTTTATGACTAAGTTTTCATTCATCTTAGACAAAGTCTAACTGTATATATCTGCGATACAGATAACATTCATGAAAGCTAATGCAGTGATAAGATTGAGTCTGTAACCCTGAAAATAACAGTGTAATCCATCGAGCGGACTGTGCGGGGAAGGGTAGTAAAGTTGCTAGCTACCCTGTAAAGATTCTTAAAGTACTTCGGTGGTTTCTTCAGTTTAAAAATTATTTGAAAATACATTGATCAAGCCTAATCAGAATATGATTTCTTTCTTAAGCACATTCCATGCATAAATTCTTCACTAAATTGATCATGAAGTACATTTATCAAGTTTTATTGGATATTCATGGATTCTTTTATAACTTCTACGCTTTTGAAGGTCAATTTTAAGAATTTTCTCGACATTCCATGGTATGTTTGATGCAGCATGACGAGCTCATTGAATGGTTTCATTTATTTCTCACGCAAAAAGCTTCGAAAATTTCACAATTCGTAGGCAGATAAACAATTATATAGCGCTATAATTTAATGGATGCCATTTCAATGCCTAATTGCATTAATTGTAAATCAAACAAGTCGGAACATAAACATTTAATATCAGTACCTTCCATGTTTTTTTCGATTAAGACTTGAATGGCCAATTCGATGGGATGTGCTTTATGATCTTGTTATTATTATTTTTATTATGATTGTTAATGTTGTCGCCGATTTGTTCCGTTTTGATAATCAGGAACTTGAGTTGTCATCCAATAATTCGAGGAACACTCATTTATGTATATACAATATAAAAGATTTGTTTTCGCTTTTAGCCATCTCTTTTATTTTATTGTCATTATTTGCCTTCATTTCGGCTTATCGTGAATGGGGCAAATAATACTCGAACTCGTATTTCGCCGTCTGCCATTTTATCTAGTTAATTCTAATGAATTGCCTACAATTAGTTGAGACCCTAGGCAAGATCAAACGGCTAGGTGGCCGCACTGTCTGATTGGCATGTCTTATCATATATGGCTCATATACCTTCTTCACTATTCCATATTTAAAAGATGAATCAGCCTTTAAGCACTCCAAGCCAGAGTATTTGCCAATTTCTAATGAATTTTGCAATGCATTAAAAACGGCATTTGTAATGTCATAAAGTTTGATAAGTTTTCTACATATCGTAAATATTTTATTCCTTTCTCTGATGATGATCACTTTCTAATGAATTTTTTAATGCATTAATTGCGGCATTTATAGTGTCATAAAGTACGATAAGTTGTCTGCGAATAGTAAATAAATTTGTACATTTCACTGACCTATGATAATTTAACTAGGCGAAGGAGTATTATCACTATTATTTAATGAAATTTGCAATGTATTGAATTAGAAATTTACAAAACTCATAAAGCATAAGTTTTTTTTTTTAACATAGTAAGTATTTAACTAAATTTATTCTCATGAACTACAAATTCTCGTATACTCCTGTAGAGAGTATCATATTTTTTCAATGAAATTTGTAATGCATTGAAACGGTAAATGTGTGTTTATATACTAAATAAGATGATGAACCGACTCTTTATAGCGAAAAAACTCTTTTAAGCCTACATAAACTATGTTATTTCAATGTAATGAAATGTGCAATGCATTTAAAGTAATATTATTAATGTTAAAAAATTATAATATTTTTTTAAGTGAGTCAAAAATTTCGCCGCTTTTTAAGTTTTATTTAATAGAGTTTAATTGCTTAGAGTTTAGCTAACTTATGCGCAGGGTATACAGTCGTCGGCTTTGTCAGCTATTTCTTTCTTCATAGTTATTGTTACCTATAAACAAACCCTTTGGTATTTGGTTTTGACCTTTTTCGCTTGAAACTCTTTCAGCACGTGCGATACGCTCGGCAGCTTTTCGCCAAGTTGTTTATGCTTAGTTTATTGTTGTTGTTTTTTCTTTATTAAATTTATTATTTCTTATTGTTTTTGTGTATCTGTGCTTTTTTCAAAAATTGCATGTCTTTTGCAGCTGCGAATGAAGCTGAGAACAATAAAATAAGCTGCAGCAATAATCAGACATCATGTAATAATTAAATAAAATTTAATAAACTTGAAATTGAAGCATGGCAGCCAAAAGACGCCGCAGCGCATGCCATAAATGATCGACGCGGCGATACCCTGTAAGTAGTAGTCAGCTCACAGATGCAATTGATATTGTAGAAAAATATTATTGCATTTAATGCAGATTAAAAACCTTGAATTTTAAAGGATATAAAATGGAATGTAACGAAATGGAACGGAACGAAATGAAATGGAACACTTTAATTGCAACAAAATTTAATAAATCTGAAGTGGAATAAGTTGTGAAAGCAACTGAAACAAAATGAAATTGCAATGACTTTACTAAAATTCCATATTATATGGATAAGCCTAAAACTATTGCCTTTATAAAGCTATAAAATGGAATAGAACGAAATAGAATAGAACGGAATGACATGAAACACTTTAATTTTACATAGAATGCACCAAATTGCAATAAAACTTAATAGATTGGAGTAGAATAAGTTGTGGAGGAAGCTGGAACAAAGTGGAATTGAAAAGTCTTTACTAAAATTCCATATTATATGGATAAGCCTAAAACTAGTGACTTTATAAAGGAATAAAATGGAATTGAACGGAATGGAATGGAACGGAATGACATGAAACACTTTAATTTTACATAGAATACAGTTAATTGCAATAAAATTTAATAGATTGGAGTAGAATAAGTTGTGGAGGCAACTGGAACAAAGTGGAATTGAAACAACTTGTAATAAAAGGGTATAAAGTGGAGCAAAACGGTTGTAATGTAATGAAAAAGTTTAAAAAAGATACTTCATAAACAAATAAAATAGAATAAAATGGAATAGAGCGCAATGGAATGGAACGGAATGAAACTAAGCACTTAATCTTACATAGAATTCAGTTAATTGCAATAAAATTTAATAGATTGGAGTAGAATAAGTTGTGTTGACAACTGGAACAAAGTGGAATTGAAACAACTTAAGAATCGAGTGGAACGAAACAGCTGGAATGCAATGAGAAGGTATCAAGAGAAATTGTAAAATGTGTCACATACTTCATCTGAAATTCGTTATACCCAATATACCCTGTAATTTTGTAGAAACTATTTTCAAAAGATTTCGGCTAACATTGAAACTAGCTCTTATGGCCTTTTATCGAGTTTTAAACGACCTGCAACAGGTGACGATTTTTATACGCGAGTACTCACAACAACAACAGCTGTGTGTGTGAGTGTGTGTGCGTGAGTGTGTGAGTGAGTGTGTGTGAGTGTGTGAATATGTATCTGCGAGTAAGCATCTAAAGCTTAGCTGCGCACAAACAAGTTTATTGAACCTGTTGACAGCTGTCGCTTGGGGGTTGGGGTTACGCCCCTTGATTATGGAGGTCGGATCGGATCGGTTCGGATCGGATCGGATCGAAACGTATTGCATCGGTGAAATACCCAAAGGGCGATGCTAAAAACCCAGTTAATACTATTGCAACAACAACTTTTATGATAATAGTATTTATTTATTAAAAGACTTTTGCGATTCTTATGCGGAAACAGCGACGCATTGTGAATCAATTAGGGAAGTCCCCTTGGCGTCACTATCCACCCCCTCCCCCATTCCCCTTCCCCCCATAACCCCTCTTCCCCACCGCGCCCAGCTGATACACAGGGAAAAAAATCTGCGCTTCCGAATTTAAAACAATTTTTAACATTGTCAAAAGTTCGATAATCTTGGTATACTTAATTCATTTACAGTTTTTCATTTGGCTCTTAGCATTTTGAGTTTCTTAAGATTTTTTTTTTTTTAGTTATGGAAAATATTTTAAAATTTTTTTTATGTGGAATCGTTGCCGTTTTATCCGCATATTGTCTCAATTTTATTTTATAATCCCAAATACTTTCTTAATACATTCACTTTCCCTAATAAAAGGTTCATTTATAAAAGAAATTAATACATATATTTAAGCTTCTCTAATATTTCTCAAGTATTACAGATAAGACATATGAAAATCTTTAAATAAATTTAGATTGCTATCAAAATTCGAATGTTTTAAAATTTAAATTTAATTGGCTTAAAAAGTCGAGAAAAAATTCAAGCAATAAAATTAATTTCGTGCATAAAATTTAACCAAGGCTCAAATCCAAATCATAACAAACCTTTAACAAAATTGTTGTAGTTTTGCAGGCTTGATTTTAAAATTTGCTTTTTAGTTAGATTTGTTTTCTTGTAGTGTAATATCTGTAACCCATTGATGCATTTCATTGTGCAATTTATCACTCGATTTGCAATCACAAAGCGTTTCCATGTTTGCCATAATTACCTGAGACACAGAAGTTGCCGACGCCCCCAAATGCAAAAAAAAAAATAAACAAAAACAAAAACAGAAAAACAAATGCATTTTGTTTATTTAATGCTTAACTAACTATTATTAACTCTTCTGCCACTCCACCAGCTTCTCTCCTATTGCAATCATTATTATCATTATTATTATGGTTACTTTTTTTTTCTTTTTTTAATATTGTTGCAACTTTGCCGTTTAATTGGCAGCTCGTTTCTCTGATCGTGTTGCGACTCAATGCAAATCAATCGGTTTCCCAAGCTGACTGAAAACTGCTTGCTAATTGTTGTTAAATAAACAAATGTGATTGCTTAGCACTGCACTACAAAATTTATGATTATTTTCCACAACTCGCATAGCTTATTAAATCTTGAGTTTTTTCCAGAAACAAACATATTTTATGTGGTGACAAAATTAAATGGAATATTATAAAAGCAACATTTAAATGAAATCTAATAGAATAGAATAATTTGAAGAAAAATGAATTAAATTGAAATAAAGAAAATGGAATAAAATCAAATGAAATTAAATGGAATAAAATAGAAATAGAAACAGTAGAAAGGAATATAGTAGGATATAAGGAATACAGTAAAAAATAATACAAAAAAATATGGAATAAAATCAAGAATGAAATTAAATAAAATGTTGAAGAATTAAATATGGTGATATGAAGAAAAGGGAAACAAGTGAAATTAAAACAGTTAATAAAAAATTTTGACAAAATTAAGGGGAATATCATAATAGGAACAGTTAGATAAGATTAAATAGAATAAAACAATTTGAAGAAAAATTAAGTAAATTGAAATAGAGAAAATAGAATAAAATGAATAATAGAAATAGAAACAGTAGACAGGAATATAGTAGGATATGAGGAATATAAGGAATACGTTAAAAAAATATATAATAAAATATGGAATAAAATCAAGAATGAAATGAAATAAAATGTTGAAGAATAAAATATAGTGATATGAAGAAAAGGGAAACAAGTGGAATCAAATCAGTTGAAAATGAAAAGAATGAAATATAAGGAAATGTAGAGAAGAGTAAGAAAGAAATATATGGAATGGAATCAGTGGGAAGGAAATGAAAATAAAAATAATATTTTAAAGATTACTGAAGTGGAATGGAATGACTTGCGAAATAAAAAGGAATACTGAAGAATTTAAATTAATGAAATGAAAAGGAAAGAAGAATGCATAGAAAACTATAGGAATGGAATCAGTTAGGAAATGAAACTTAAAAAAAAATTGAATCAAATATTTTTAAGAGGTCTAATCTGAGGATTAAGAAGAAGAGAATTGAAGTGTAGTAAGTTTTGAAAAAAAAGCAAGACCAGTTAATTTTTTTTGTTGGCAACTCTGAAGGAAAATTAACTTATTAAAGAGCACATCATATTCAGCAAGACTTTTCAAAAACCTTTAAAATTATACATATATTTAAAATTCCACTCTAATTTCATTTGGTTTCACTTTCGAGATGAGTTAAATATTTTCTTTCCAACCAAAAAAAAGAGAAAAAATTCAGTTATTTTCATGCATTAAATATGTAACACAGCATTGAGCTCGTTTTTGTTGTCTAGTGTTGGCATCAAACGAGGGCGCCGTTGTCTGTCTGTCGGTTTGTCTGGTCGTCTGCTCGTCTGGTTGGTTAGTAGGTTGACTTGTTTGCCTGTTTGTTCGACAAATACCAGAGATGATTATTATTAATATGCGCCGGCAAAAACAAAATAAGAAAGAGATGAAATAATAATAAAGAAAGAAACAACAAATGATGAAAACAAAACAAAAACAAAAAAACAAAAAACTAGCCAAACAAGACAAATATGAAAAGGAAAAATATATATAAATAAATAAATAGATAATACGCTTAATACTTGAAAAAGCAGTTAGTTGTTGTGTTTGCTGAATGCAAACGTCATGGATGCTGTGGGAAAAACGCATGACTCTCAAAATTATTGAACTTTGGATGAGACAACAGACAGACGGACAGACGGACGGACAGACGGACAGACAGACAGACGGACAGACAGACAGACAGACAGACAGACGGACGGACAGACATACGGACAGACAGACAGACAGGCACAGCGAGAGACAAAGTCTCAGACCGAGACAAAGTCTCAGATGCCAGCATAGAAGAGAGTTCAATTGAATTATTTGAAAAATAATTCAAAAAACTATTTCTGCCTTTTCATGTTTCCAGCTAATTTGTGATTGGAATAACCAAAAAAAAAGTGTTTTCTTCTAAAAATCTTAATTTATTTATACACATGGATAACGATTTGTGCGCGTATTGGAAAGGGATTAATTTCAAGGAATGGGGGAATTCCCCAGCTTATCCAGCTTTATTTATGCTGAGTACTTTGTAAATAGAATCATTTGGCGTTAATTGTAATTACCCCGAAACGACATTGTTTTGTTGTTTACGAGTAGGCAATAATTATGAAATGTGGGCAACACTACACACTTTTTTATTAGATAATCAAAAACTGAAGTACACTCAAGTGTTTGAGTTTGCTTTAAATCAAATTAGTTGTCTTTTAATGGTGTTAAATAATGTCTAATGAGTTATGATCTGTTAAATGAGATTTTCTGTTGTTATTTATTTCGCACTTTATGTGAGTTTTTGTCATATTCATTGATTAAGTTCGACTTGTAAATTAACTTTTTCAAATTAAAACATTCTTTCTTTTTATTACTTTGCTTGAACTAATTAAAAGCTCTGGAACAAACTGAATTTCTATAAATAATGTCTTTGAATCAACAGTTAATTTTATGAACTTGGTATTGAAACCTAATTTAAATTAATTTAATATTTTATACAATATTTTAAAGAATAAACTAATGTTTACCAAGCTTTAGTCTTGATTTTTTTTTATAATTTAAACTCGTAGAATTTCTTTTCTTAGTGGAATTTTAATGATTTCCTGATGTTGTCTACTTCCAAGTATTTTTGAAGCCTCTTTAAACACTATCTGCATCTAACATGTTGATAAAAGTTTGTCTTAAGTTACAGAAAAAAAACCCCCATTGTAAATATTTTATCTATTTTTTTATGCTTTTTCTAAGCAGGAGTGCCAAATGATTCATTTTTCAAATATTTTTAAATATTTGGAAATTCAGATAAGTTTTCGTAAAGGAACATTAAGTGAGAAATTCAACAAAAGCCATTAAACTATAGATAACTATACTCATAAAGATATCTGCTTATATCCATATTTATAACATTTGATCATTTTAATAATATTTATCTAAAATATTCTTACATATTTGGAAAACCAGACTAGTTTTCTTAAAGCAACATTAAAGGAGTAGTCCAATAAAATTCACTTAGATATATCTTTATTTTGTCTTATAGATATATCTTTTTATATCCAAATATTTGTAGCTGTACCATTCGATCAGTTTCTCAAGGCAATCAGCTGAAACTGGCTATAACTACTAGTTTTTCTATTTTTGGCAACAATCATGTTTCTATTTGTACTAAAATAATATACCTTATCGTTACTGAAAAGTTTGTTGTATTTTAATAAATATTGGACAACCGTATCAAATCATTTAATCAACAATAATTTATTTAATAAGTCTGTAGAGTTACATATTTAATCTGAAGCACCTGCAGTACAAAAATGAAAGAAAGACAACATAAAAATCTACGCAAATAAATTAAAAATAGAGCCAGACAATTGTGGGAGTTGGAGGAATGGAAAGACTTGAAAAAATTGGCTTATCAGTTGTCAAATTTGATAAGAACAACTCGTAAACATAATGTAAGGCTGCAAAATTGAAAGAGCTATATATCTGCATTTATAGATGATATATAGGTATATATATGACATGTTTTTTTTTGGGGGGTCTTTACATCTTAATGCTCTGCTGATAAGCTTTGAGAATTGTGGCAGCTGTTTGCAACATTGATGAAGCATCTCTGATAGTGAAATCAAGACTGAAATTTAACTGATATAATTTAAGTATTGCTTGATTGATCGATCTGATCGATTATTTGGCAGCTGACTTTTTTCTCTATAAATTAAACTGTGACTGAGAAAAACCAATTTGTGCCGAGACAAAAACCAAATATGAAAACTCTATTGTTATCATTAATTTCTAAAGGTATTCAACTCGAAATAGCTGCGGTTTTTAAACAAAATAAACCAAAAATATTTATTAGATAGATGTGTTTAAATTCAGACAGGCAGCATGCATAAATTTATTTAAAATAAAATCACTTGGGGTGTTTTTCTTTTTATTTGACGGGGAACTACCGCATAGTTAACATACACGTTAAACCACAAACGAAGAAACTACAAAATACACTTAAATATTTTGTTCACTATTTTCGCTATTATTTATAAATAAAGTGTTTTTTTTAAACATTTTTTGATGATTTTTAAAATGTACATATTTATTATAAAATGAATTTTAATTAATTTTGTTTTGCTATAGATTATTTTGTTCACTATTTTCTTTATTATTAATTAATTCAGTTTTTTTTAACCATTTTAAGACGATTTTTAAAATTTTAATTATTTAAATAAAATAAAATTTTTAAATATAATGCTTTATTTGAATTTCTTTAACCATAAACCACAATAGTTTTTAAGATTGTAAATTGCCAATAACTTAAACTAAAACTTATTCAAACAAAAACCAATAGATAAGCTTTGTTAGTTAAATACCTAAGCAATTAATAACTAAACACAAATTCATTAAATTTAGCTTAGTTTAACTTATTGAACTCGTTAAGAGTTAAGCACTTTGACATGCAATTTATTCAGTTTGTTCCGTATTTAATAGGGGAATTCCAGTGGGTTTATTTTCTTTTTATAAATAAAGCAGCTTTATTATGCAAGCAAATAAGACTAAAAAAAAATCAATATGATTTATTAGACTATTTCTAAAGTTGTTGAATTGCACAGTATCTACTAGCAAAGCAAGAACTAGCTTAAAAATTTTCATTAAAAAAATATTAGCTCAAAATATTAATTGTAAACTCATTTAAGGCAAAATAATAGATTTTAAGGTTTTAAAACGCTTACAAAAGTGGCTCAAAAATAACTACCTATAACTACACAAAGTATATGCTTATTGAGCTGGTATTTAATATATATTTATTTTAGAATCATCTGAATCACATCTGCTCAAAGAAGTTGTTAAAATTTCAATCGATTCATTAAAAGTTTTCATTTTTTTTGGCTCAGGGGAATTTCTTAGCACTTCACATTCTTACTCTAACTTTAATTAAGCATATATTTTTGTTGTATATTTTTTGTATTAATGCTATTTACTCACCTGTTGCTTGTGTATCCGTTATGAGGCTGGCAAACAATATGAAAACGCCAAGCAAAAGGCGCGCGTTTTTCAACATTCTACCAAAAAAAAAGCTGTCAAACTTTTACCAAAAACTTTGTTTTGATTTTATTACTCAATTACAAAAAAAAAACGAACAGAGAACAACACAAAACACAAAAAAATTTAAAAATATTTAAGAGTTTTTCCAAATATTATTATTTTTTTCGTTTGTTTATTATTGGAGAAACACACACGGCGTATGCGCAACGTGATTTGATATAAACTTGCAGCTGGTTTTTGCTTTAATTGCGCTTCGTTTGATTATCGATTCAATTTATGATTTATGCTAGATTATGTTTAAAATAATATTTTCGGGTTTTTGAATTCGATTGCAGCTGCTGGAAGTAACGGCAACCGCTTGGCTAGAATTGTATCGCACAACTAATTAAGTGCGGCCAGCGAGCGCGCGTCTTAATAATAAACAACGACGCCCGCGTCGCAGTCGCAGTCGACGCTGCAGTCGACGCTGCCGTCAACGTCGGCGTTAACTTTGTCAGCAGCAGCGACAGCGACAGCAGCTATAGACGTAGTATTATTGGATGATAACTCTGACTGCAGACAAGTTTCAATTGAAAGTTTAACTAAAAAGGTTATTTAGTTTCTTACTTATTTTGAGTGATTGTGATTTGAATTTTTGATAATGTAATAGGTGGGTATATGTGTATGTGTGTGTGTGTGTGTTAGTTACATGTGCTAAACTATCGCTGTGTGTGTGTGTGTGTGTACTTTCGTTCATTTTGGTATCGCAGCGCCAGAGTCCTAGTGTTGTTGTTGTTGTTGCTTCTGTTGATTATACCCTGCAAACAATTCAAATGTGTAAAAAAAGGGTGGCATGTTTTTGTGCTATTGTTTGTAACAGGCTTATGGAGTTGGATCCGATTCATTACTGAAACTGTAACTTAAATATTTTTTTATTTTATTATATTTCCCAGCTATGTTGTGCCAAAATCTCATTCTCCTCGCCCTTATCGTTTGAGCTGCACGTATATCAGTCAGTCAATCAGGACAAACACTCTTATATATATACATTTGTGAATATAACATACTTATTTTATTGTTTTTAAACTTGTATTAATTATTTTTTTGACTGTTTTTTTTAGTCGACGGTTAAAATATAAAAAATAAAAATTAAGCCTTTACATTTATTTAAATAATTTAAATAATATTATTTTGGCAACAATAAAAATTCACGATCCCAAAGACTATAACATCCAAAATTAAAATGAAGCCTTTACATTTATTTCAATAATTATTTTGGCGACAATAAAAATTCACGATCCCAAAGAACATTTAATTACTTTAAATTTGCTAAAGTATAATTTATTTATAATTTTTCCGCTTAAAACAAATTACAAAAGTAATTTTAAAGCTATAATATTGAATTTAGCCATACTTGATAAATATCGTAATGTCAATATGGCCGACCAAATTCATCACGATCGGATAATAAGCTCGAAAGTTATGAAAGAAATAATTTTACAAATTAGCGGAAAGAAGAAGAGAAAATTGATGAACTTCGTTAACAGCATTGTTTGGCTTATGTACAGTTAGTCAAGTAATAGTGTTGCCGGCATAAACAATTGTTTATTTTGAAAAAGCCGCTTTCTTGGTTTGTAAATCGGTTTATTTATTTTATTAATTTATAGTTGACTGTAGTTCTTTAAATATGTTATAAAAAAATTATAAAGATAAAAAATAAAAATAAATAAAACTTATCTAAAATACAAGAAATTTAAGTTTTCTTTTTTTTAACATATTTAGTAATTTTATATGGACTTTTCTTTAAATAAGAATATGTTATAATAGAAAATTTTAACACCGATTTATCCATTTATATTTAAGTTTAAGCATACAATTTTAGATTTTGTTTTGTATGCACATTTTATCTGATTTAAGCAATAAAAACATAGGACATTTTAAAAATGTAGTGGGTCAAATAAGCTGAGAGCTAGTGTATATGCATGTATAGTTTATTTTATTGACTCTAAGGATGCCTGAGTGCAGGGTATCTTGTAGTGTTACTCTTTTCTTTTAAATATTTACTTGTTTTTTAAGTTGAGTTCCACACACACACACACTCACACACACACATATTTGAACACAGCTGAGTATGTAACGCTCCGCTCTGGCATGTGTGCTCATTAATAGAGCAGTTACCGCTCTGATAAGAAAAAGTAAAGCAACAACAGCAACAACAACAACAGCAGCAAGAATATAACATTTTTGTAGCCCGACAGTTTATCAATCTATTGCCGGCAGTAACAAAAAACCTCAACCTCAAGCTCAAGCTCATTTGTATGTGCCAAAGCAATTGCTCACCAAGTGTCTCTATAAATGTGTGTGTAGGTGTAGGTGTATGTGCATGTGTGTGTGTGTGTCTAGTTCATGTAATAAATTGAAAACACTTTGGGTATTTTCATGCTTAACTGGAAAATGTAGCTTAAAGCCTATTTATAAATCTCACGTGCTAATCTAAACTGATCTCGACCGATCAATGATCACAGATTCTTTTGATCAGTGAATTCACTGAGCATTCACAGGGCATTCACTTGTTTCACTTTCATCCAATCGTTTAAATTTAATAACGCACATATAATATTGTATTTTCTTTTTTTTTGCTATTTTTTGCGATCCTAATCAACAATGTTGAAATGATCACTTGATTGCTCGATCAAAGCGTCAGCGATTTCTCGATTAATTACTTTCAGAATGTACTTCCCTATAACTTGAACATGTTTGTGCAAAGTTCAGTTGGAATTTGTGCTTTTACCATTGTTGTACGATCGCTTAAATCAAGCTTTACATTTTCCAATCGTGCCACATGGGTTTTTATAGAACTATATTTATCTCAATATGCAATTTATTGTAATCAACTGGAATCCTCATCTTTTTACCCATTTCCATCATTTTTGTCAGCACTAAAACTACATTTTCATTCATGACTCACAAAAAACTTTGACACAACTGCGATTGAATATCCAAATTTATTTCATTTCTTTTGTGTTTCTAATTAATTTTTGACATTTCTGTATATTTCTTTATTTTACTTTCATAATAGTAAAAAGACTTACTTATGTGTGTAATTTTCAAGTACAATTACATAAGAATTTGTATGTAAAATTAGTTGTTTCATTTATTCCCATTTCGTTCCAAGCGAATATTTGACTTGCCTGCTAATTGTTTAGGTTATTACTCGTCATTTTATTTCTCAAATGCTATAATAATAAAGATATTTAAGTAAACTATGCTGTTCCACCCATTCCCATTTTGTTCCAAGCAAATATTTGACTTTTTTGCTTAGAGTTTTACGTTATTACTTGTCTCCAGTATAATTAGAATAAATAGGAAATAATTAGAATATAATTAAAATAAAAAATTAAAAAAAATTTTTAGAGAAAAATGTTGTTCTACCTAATCCCATTTTGTTTCTAGCTAATTGTAAAATATATTTGATAAATTTAAAATTTTGTTTTCTTTATTTCACGCATCCCAAATATATGTGTTTATCAAAACTTGTTGTTTCAGTTGTTTCCATTTCGTTCCATACACATCTTTGAGTCGTTTATTGACTAATACTAACTTTTTCTGAAAAAATCTGCTTTGTATAAGTTGCTGTTCCAGTTTTTACCATATCGTGCCAGCTTGCTTATCGCTTTCCTCTTACCCTCTAACCATCTTTTCGATATTTGTTTGTATATCGATCAATCGAAAGATACTTGATGTCTCTGAAAAGTTGATAGATTATTTTAATCTCGTGGATTTTACTAGTTTAATTGATTGATTTTCCCAATGTGTAAATTATAATCTTGTTTAAAGTGTTTGTTTTAATTTAAATAAATCTGGAAATTGTCTATAAATAGAAACTCAAGTTATTGATTATGAATATTATTTACAACATTATATTAACAACTTTACAGCCACTGTGTTTTCCAATAATCATTTATTATATTTTTTTTCTTCCGATTCCAAAGCAATAGATCAGTATATTTACTGTCCGAGATGCTAACTATATTTTAGTTAAATTACGTGAAAATTTGACATAAGTTCAGCTGACGTCTCAATATTGTTTTAAAATTAATTTGACTTTCATAAAGTTTCCATATTACAGTCAGTTTTTTATTAATTTTTAGACATATTTATGATATCTCTGTGATTGCCTTTGGTCAATCAAATCAGCACACAAAAAATTGTACTTTTTTCCTTTCCGTTTAAATTCGATTTCGAATGTGATTTCCTTTCTTTTCTTTCTTTTTTTTTTGCAGCTGTCTTTCTTTATGGACGTCATACTTGCTTTGGCGCTGATATCAGAACCTCCAACGACGTCATGTCTTCAAAACAGTGGCGTATTCGTCGTACCGTTTCATAAATCAATTTTGCCAAATAAAAAAATAATAAATAAGCCCCCCCAGAGGGCGTTTAATTTAATGCTGATAGACAGTTTGACTGCTCGAATTAATGCCCCCAGATATGCCAATCAATTATATCTAGAATATTTTCCATTTTATTTTAATAGATTCCTTATAGTTTGTATAGCTTTAGCTTATCTACTGGATGCTGTCACTTTTATTATATAAAAATATGATAAAGACTTATTTTCTTTATTCCGCATTTTATGTTTCTTCTATTTCAATGTGAGGTGTAACTAATCGTACTAATTTTAAAGATCCCTAAAGAATTCTAAGTCTCTTTTTTATTTTTCACTACCTAAGTTAAAAATTCCCATAAAAGTTTGTTTTTTTTTTAATTCTCCAAATCCTGTTTGGTCTTTCTTCTTCACTATTTCTCTTACTTACTCTTTCTCTTCCTTTGTCTTTATTTTTTTAAGTCAAGAATTGACTATAGAAAGTTCTCTCCTTTTAGACACTTCATATGTATTCTTCGGTTAATTGAAATTTTTTTAAAGAAAACATACTTCAATTCGAAGATTTCCTCATTGTTAATTTTACTTTATAAGAAATATTCAAAAATCCCAAATACTTCTAAATAAAATAATTACATCATTATTATTTCCAAGATTATAAATTAAAATTTATCCTATCTCTGGAATCAATTTCTTAATATATCAACGATGACTAATCAAAGATTTCTACGCATTATTTATTATTATTGGAACGTAATTATAAGGGCTCAACATAAGAAAAAAAGAACCAGATTTATTTAACAAGAATTTCGATTATTTTGGTTTAATATAATTTATGGTTGCGCTTAAAATAAACCCAACACATATTTTACTAGCAATAAATTTTAATTTTCTTTATTCCTAGTGTTTCAACAATTTCGATTGCTATTTTGATAACATTTTGATGTTCGCATTTGATTGGCTGGCGATTTAACTGATTTCTGTGTCATAGGCAATTAATATAATTAAGATTAAAATTTTTAGCGAATTGGAAAAAAATAAAATATTTTATTTGGGTACACTAAATCCAATAAGTACATAATTTGCAGTCATAATTATATATGTCAATTATGTTCATTGATTACAAGCTCGTGTATGATTATAATAATTGCAATCTCAATTATGGCATCTAATCAGACCTTAAACTTTTTCGATTTTCTTTCTTTTTCTTTTTTTTTTTTATAGTATATGTATATACTTATATTGTTGCTATTTCCTTCTTGTTTTTTTAGGCCGCAATTATCAGGCATAACAATTGAAAAGTTGACACCGTAAGTGAGAGTCCAATCAAGATTAGCGACCCACTCGAACCACCACCCGATTCAGCACCCACACCCAATTCACAAATACCGATTATATAGTCACGAGCTATGCACATTTAACTCTCCACCGTCGATCATAAACCGTCTACGATTCTAATAATTTGGACTGTAATATGAGTATTACCAACTATGCTGTTACCGACCAAATAACAGCTAAACGTATCTTTATTGCTATATCCAACTTATCTTTTATTTTACTATTGATTTCCTTAAATATTGCCTAGACATAGATAGTAAAATTATTTCTTAGGAGTTCGTGTCTTTAATCTGTTGAAATCTGCAGAAATGTAACGTATAGAAATACCCTGTTGTTTTTTTTTAGAGTTATAAAGGCCTTATCTTTAGCATATTTCGTGTATGAAAGAAATACTTGGAATTGTTCTATAAAACTCTTAAATCCGGAATGCTAATTAAGAACTTAACCACACATTAAATGTAGAGTTTCATTATTTATTGACTTAAAATGTTATAGGGCATTACAATTTGGGATTTTTTCACTAAGATAATAATATTTAATGCAATAAATCTTTATCTTTAATTACCAACTGTAAATATATTGGATAGTCCAAAGATATTTATAGCATACATTCCAAACATAACTAGAAATTTGAAACGGAAGCCTTTTGTTTCAAGTGCTTGAAATATTTATATCTCTAAATTCTTTAGAAATATTTCTATCTACATTTTTGTTGGTAATACTGTAACTATATCTGTATCTGTATCTCTTTTGATTTTCAAGTGGTGCGTACAAATCGCTTATCAATAATATAAATTATACACAGCTATACAGATTTTTTTTTTTTAAGTACTTATCTACAGTCTACTACAGAATTTGAACGACAATGACAGTTCTTGATGTCATAACAGCACCTCTAATTGACGTCATCGATATGGCGATTGTTGTCTGCTTCACACACACACACTCACACACACACTTAATATAACAATATGGCGGACAATCATTTATAGAACAAAAATAATGGTATTCCATCCTGGTATTCCATCCACAGTATGAAAAATTTACAAAAGAAAACTAATTTTAATAGAATTCTCTTAAAATATTTGAGATACATAAATAAAAAAATTTCAGTTATCTTTAAAAGCCCAAATTATAAGAAATTCTTTAAAATCTTGAAAATAAAATATGCTTAAGTTTTAATTGATCATACGAAAGTATATAAAGTACATATAAAAAAGTCTTTAAGTTAGCTTATCTTCATATAATTCTCACCAGACACTTAAGGTACTTTAAATATATAAACTTAAAAGAGAAGAGAGAAAAAAAATATATTTTTTTAAGCTTCCTTTATTTCGGAGAGAAATTCTTGAAAATCTGTTGTATAAAGCAGTCTTTTAAATTTTGAATTTTTAAGAAATAAAAATCAAAAATTATATTTAAACGATAATACTCCTTGATAGAATATTATTAATTTATTCGAAAGTCAGCTTATTTTAATATAATTCTCTTCAAATATTTGATATATTTAAAAAGATATTCAAAATTAAATTTAATAAGCCACCAAAATTTTTTTTTTTAAATTAAAATTTGTTGTATAAAATAAATTTAAATTTTTAAAGAATTTTGCACCAAAAGAAGATTCAACATGGTGATAGTAAAATTAAATTAAATAAATCATATTAATTAAAAGTGGCTTCTTTAAATTGCCATAAAATTAAGCAGACTCTAAATTAACAAACATTTTTTGACCAACTTTTTTACTTGCCCATTTTAGACAGTCCCACAAAATAATCACATTGGTAATCGCATCTTGATAACGACCAAGGTGTTAATTCCAGTGCAATTGACAAATATCTTCTAGCTACTTAAAATAACAAAAAATCCAACAAAGAAACTGAAAAAAAATTCGAAATTTAAGCAATAAAAAAAATAAAATAGAAATTTTGTTGAAAATTATGTTTTTTAATTTGCACAGCGGGAATTTTGGATTCAACAATGGATGACTTCATTTGAACTACTTGTTCATGTATTCAGAATACTCGTCGGATTCAATGTCACAAACTGTTTTGAGCATCCGTATTTCGATATAGCATGAAATGACCAAAAAGATAATATACACGATCAAACTGGTCCAGCCCACAAATTTGTCGAGCGTATATTTAGTTATCAGGAAGCAGGCATAGACAATGAGTGCGGTGACAATCAGCATTCCCGCCGTAATGGTCATTCCCGATGAGTTCATGGATATATCTTTGCTTGTTACGAGTATCATAATTGTCCAAGGCAGTCCCAGGCATACGAATATATCGAAGGTGTTGGATCCGATCGCATTGCACATTGCCATAGAGCCGTAACCTAATTGACACAAATAATAATGATATATCAACGATAGTATAACGATAGTAAGTGATAGTTATACATCTAAATTCAAATATAAGTTTAAAAAATGAAAATAAAAACTTGAATATTAGATTGATTTATCTCATATACACAGGTGATAGCTTTAAAAGCATTCGACGATAGTTTAACGATAGTATAACGATAGTAAAGCTAACATCAAGTATACGTCTAAAGAAAAAAGTAAATAAAAACTTGGATATTAGTTGGATTTATCTCATATACATAGGTCATAGCTTTAAAAGCATACGACGATAGTTTAACGATAGTAAAACGATAGTAAAACTAACATCAAGTATACGTTAAAAAAAAGTAAATAAAAACTTGGATATTAGATTGATTTATCTCATAAACACAGGTAATAACTTTAAAAGTATACGACGATAGTTTAACGATAGTATAACGATAGTAATACCAACATCAAGTACACGTTAAAAAAAAAGTAAATAAAAACTTGGATATTAGATTGATTTATCTCATATACAGATAGCTTTAAAAGTATACGACGATAGTTAAACGATAGTATAACGATAGTAAGTATTGGTATTCATAACATGAATTTCATATATAATATATCAAGTATTTTAATAAGCATTAATAATTATTTTTTTAAATAAAAACAATTTAGAAAAATTGGAAAAATTGTTTATCCGATAGTTTTTCCGATATTTATACGATAGTTTTATGCGATAGTTTTATACGATAGTTTTATGCGATAGTTTTATACGATAGTTTTATACGATAGTTTAAATAGGTTTTCATTAGCACAAAAAAGTTGTAATTTTAATGCCAATTTAAAAATTGAAAACAAGCACTACTTTTTTCAAAATGACAATTTATTTAAAAGATTAATGATTATATTCCGAGTTTTATTATTTTTTTTTTTTTTTGATTACTATTTTGACTAGGACATACATTTTTCCATATTCCTTATAAAAAAAACTCAAGAAATAATGATTATTTTATGAGTTATTTTTTTGCTCAAAAGTTATCATAAGTAAAATAATAAAAATCAAAAGTAATGATTATGTGCTAATTTTCATAGTAAAATTTAAATTGATTATAGTCTCTATTAGGTATGAAATTTGTTTGATCATAATTTCATAATTTCAACAAAAAAAACTCACCTTTTCGGCATACTATGAAGGAGGAAACAATTTCGGGTACACTGGTGCCAGCGGCAAGAAAGGTAAGACCCATTATTGAATCGGGTATGCCAACGTTATAGCCAATAATGGTGAGAAACCAAGTAACAAAGTACGATATAATGCTGATCCATAACACCGCCAGCAACATACTCAACGCGAGTATTGAGCGAGCACTGGGCGTTGTTATGGCCAGCACTACAACGGCTGGGTATTTGATAACCCACCAGATTTTCTGTATTATTGAATCATCTGGCTCCGGTCTACAGCACACAGTCTCCTTAAATGACTTAAGCGGGTCTTCCTCACGTTTCATCGGATCTTCCGACAGTATATCACGATCGTTATCCACGGCTGTAAATATATATATATATAATATATTTTGCACTAAAACACTCTTAAATTGTAATATTACTTCGAAATATTCCCTGTATTTTACGATCACAGGCCAAGGCAATTGTATAAATAACATAGAACAACAATAAGCCAGCGGCTTCATAGATAGTTATTTTCGAATCGTAGAGCACACCGAAGAGTAATAATATAGATACCAAGTACCAGAAAGTATCTCGCGTAATGGGCCACCAGTCCATTTTGGTAGCCTGCGATGGAAATTTCATTGATTAATAATAAATTGATATCAGAATTATTTTGCATATATTTTTCACGAAATATTTAAGAGCATAATAATTTATTAAATAAATAAAAAATAATTTTTAGCTAACAAATAAATTACTATCACAATTGTAGAATTGTAACTTTCTTATTCAAATTTAATATATCTTCTTTTTTAATATATCCATATATTTTTTATTAATTTTATTTTCTGCATCTATTAGTTATATTATAGATCTATATTTATATCTATCGCTTTCAAACCTACAACAAAATTTTTCGATTTGTTTAATGGTATTCAATTTTTGTTTTAAGAATTTTTAAAACAAATAAACTTGAAAAATAATATTTTTTTACTTTTAAGGATCTGAATTGAAGGTAATGTGCTTCTGGTTATTTTTTACTATTTCAAAATCTTAAGCTTAAGTTGTTTAAAATTATAGGCAATACAATTCTTAAAGATTTTTTCTGTTATAAAAATCTTAAAACTAATATATCTTTAACTGTTTTCAATTACCATCTCAAATTTAATTAAGAAATTTATTTGAATTTTTAAGGATCTGAATTGAAGGTAATGTTGCAATTAATATTTTTTACTATTTGGAAATCTTTATCTTTGGTTGATAAAATTATGGATAGTAAATTATTTAACGATTTTTTTTTTTTAAATTTGTTAAACTTATTTTATCCCGTCTGTTTTCACTTAAAATGTAAAATATAATAATGAGTAGAGCCAATTATAATTAATAAAGTGTTAAAGGTTTGCCAATTTAAAAAAAAAAATGGGTGTGGTTAATATATTTATCTGAATTTGTATCTGTAAATGTATCAGTAAATGTATTTGTAGCTATCTGTATCTATTAATGTATCTGTAAATGTATCTTTAAATGTATCTGTATCTATCTGTATCTGTAAATGTATCTGTAGCTATCTGTATCTGTATTTGTATCTATAAATGTATCTTTAAATGTATCTGTATCTGCAAATGTATCTGTAAATGTATCTGTAAATGTATCTGGAGCTATCTGTATCTGTATTTGTATCTGTAAATGTATCTGTATCTACATTTACCAATCAATGGGAGGGGGACTTACTACGCCTGTAAAGATGCCACAGATAGCAGCAATACCCAGCACATTGAATACCGATGAACCAACAATAGTGCCAACACCAATGTCGCCTTGGGTGATAAATGTGCCCACAAAGGCGACAAAAAGTTCCGGTGCTGAGGTGGCTGCGGCCAAAAATGTTGCACCTGCCACATCATAGGACATTCGTAAGGCTGTAAAATATTAAATATTTTATTGCAACTTGCGATTTTCTAGTAACTCTCAATATTATAACAAGCATTTGCTAGTGTCGAAATTACATTTAAATACAGTTTTAAAAGTTGATTCATTTAGAAATGCTATTTTATTTTTCAATAAATCACTTGAATTTCGCAGATTTTTTTATGGCCTTAAAAAACATTTACTTTTATAGATACTTTCAATTGAATTAATTGATTAAGTATGAAATTCTTGTGGATTGAACAGCATTTTCAAATTTACTTCGAAATGCGGCTTATATTTAAAAAGTAAATGTCAAATGTTTGTTCTTAAGGTTCATAATAAAGATTTTTTAAAAGGGAAATTCGTTTAATTTTCTGCTTCAGCTGTAATTTTCGACCGATCTTTACCATAACAACTTTATGTTGGACATGTGTATATTTCTGTAAATTTCTTGTATAAAATATAGATTAAATACATACTGTAGCATAAACGCTCCATGGCAGGCACTAAGTAATCATCACAAACGATGGCCAGCATTATAAACAGATATACACTGAGAAGAATGCATATTACAGTATACAATATGCTCTTTTTTCTCATAAAATTTGGAAACTCTAGAATATCCGGAAGCGTACAATTTAGATCCTCTGTGTTCGAAGAGCGTAAAAGGAATGGATCTGCGATGGATTTTCAGTTAATAGAAAACGTTGCACTTCTATAAAAAAAGAAATCAAATCAATTTATCACTTACCGAAATTATCGTCATATCCATTATTCGTACCAGAATCGAAGTTGAAATACATTTAATTTTATACACTAAAGCAATTTTGAAATGTTTTCCTGAATGCAAAAAAACGTTATGAATTTCTGAAGAAAACTAAACAGGAGAATGAAAAGCACACGTGCTACTATGATCTGAACAATACAAATATATATTTTCTTAAATCAAAAACGAGTTGAAAATTAAAGAAAATAATACATGATTCCTAAAAAATAAGCCATAAAGAACAACGACGTTTTCATTCTGCATTCTAATTTTATTAATTTCGTTAAATAAATTTTTTCCTTCTAGATCATTATTTCGATTTCCATGGTAAGGGTCCCCCCTTTGAAATTTCAAAAATTTTAAATTTTAAATCTCAAGTTTTCACTTTTAATCAACTCCTTTTATCGTTTTTAGTATAAAACAACACTTTAAACTTGATTCTGGGACCTTTCAATTTTTTGTAAAATATCATGCTAAATTGAACAAAAATTTTGACTTGTAAAGTTGCTAGATCCAAAGTCGGACCAAGTTCAATCTGTCATAACTTTGTCAAAACTAAACCGATTTTCATGCGGAATGTCATTTTGATCATTATTCGGCTTCCAAAATCATTCTGCATTTAAATTTTATTTAATTCGTTAAAAAAAATATTTTTTTCTAGATTCTACTAGATATTGATTTCGATGCTAAGGGTCCCCCCTTTGAAATTTTAAAAATAAAAAATTTTAAATCTCAAGTTTTCACGTTTAATCAACTCCTTATATCCACATTAGCGTAAAACAACACTTTAAACTTGATTCTGGGACCTTTAATTTTTTTGTAAAAAATCATGCTAAATTTAACAAAAATTTTGACTTGTAAAGTTGCTAGATTCAAAGTCGGACCAAGTTCAATCTGTCATAACTTTGTCAAAACTTAACCAAATTGCCAGTGGAATATCATTTTCGTCATGGTTTGACCTCTTAATTCTTTCTGCATTCAAGTTTAATTAAATTTGAAAAAAAAAAAAAATTTTTTTTTTTTGGATTTTGGTTTAACCAACTTTGAACATTGTCGATAATTTTTGGTATCGATTGCAGAATAATCTTGACTATATCTTATATATTTCGAAATAAAAAGACATTTGTAGTTTTTTTTTTCTTTGTTAAATCTCATATATTAATCATATAAATACATTATTGAATTTGTTGTTTGGTTTTGGTTTTGGTTTTGATTTTGGTTTTTGTTTGTTTGTTTTTGGTTTGTTGATTTCTCATTTCACTGCGACTGCGACTGCGACCGCGGCCGAATGTCGTGATGAGTTTCATTCTACTTTAATAATAATAATAAAAAAAAAGTATTACAATAACAGCATAACGTAGTAGCATAAGGTAACTCAACTATCAAGGTAGATAGAATAGAACAGGAAAATACATATTAATTAATTAAAACGACTGTACTGCTGAGTTGCCCCAATTAGCGACTCGGCCGTCTTCCCAGCTGAATGCTGCACCAGTTCCAGTTCCAAATTAGCAGTACCAGTACCAGTTCCAGCTTCAGCATTAGCTCCAGCTCCAGCTCATCTTTCTTTCAATTTTCTTTACAATGCTCATGATCGTCCGCAGGTTGGCAGATTGACGCGAAAGAACACATTGAGCTCAATGAGCGAGGCAAATACCATAAATACCAAATAGATAACCAAACAGGCGATGCCCACTTTGGTGTCCAGCTTGAACTTGTTCATCGAGAATGTTAAATAGAGCAGAAATAGCGTTGACAGCAATGTTATGGCCGAATATTCCAGACCGGCCGAATTAATAGCCACATAATTCTGTCCCGGCTGTATGGGGAAAAATACGGCCTTTATTAGCCACGGCACGCCCAGGCACAACAATATATCAAACGTATTCGATCCAATCGAATTGCATATTCCCATCGATCCGTGACCTACAAAAAAACAAAAGAAAATCCCAAAATACAAAAAAAAAAAAACATATATTATCATCCAGTCTCCTCAAGTGTTGAGTAAAACTCACCGCGTTTAGCCACAATTACACTGGATACTGCCTCGGGTACACTTGTGCCGGCGGCCAGAAACGTAATTCCCATTACCGAATCGGGTATCTTAAGTGTATCGCCTGAAACATGAATAAAAAAATAACAGCATTAACAGAATAAAAAGAATTCAAATTGACATTAAGTACAAAACATCTCAGCTGGATGTTTTTTTACATTTTTTACGTTTATGCCATGAAATTCATAAAACCAATTTTATAAAGAGCAAAGTTCAGAATCAACAAAGTACTCAATTAAAAATTCTTATTTAGTTTATCGTTTAATTTCAATCATAAAAATCATAAAAATTATGTGTATGCCATGAAATTCATGAATTCAAGCTCAACCCAGTAACGTGATCAGAAATTTACTCAAGTTGTAATTCTCACTTGTTTTATCGTTTGGCATTAGTAGATCGGCAATTGTAAAAGTCACGTTCAGGTCATGAAATTAATGAATTCAATTTAACGTTTACCTTAGAATAATAATCCAAAAAGTACTTAAATCAAAATTCTTAGCTTTTTATACCTTAGAATTAGTTGATTTTGAAAATATTTAGTTTACTTATCACAAAAATGTATGCCATTCAATATATTTTTTTTGTTGTTTATACCATGAAATGCATGAATTTAATTTAAATATTCGGAAAAAGCACTCAATGTGATTGATAATAACTGGATTTTCTATTATAAAAACTATGTTTATGCCTTTAAACTTGCGAATATGAATAGCAAACTACAATATTGAAGATAAAAATTTAAATTAAACAACATCAATAGTTGCAAAAGGCATTAAAGCATAATATATGATATGACCTTAAAGATGACCAACTTGCAATTTAAATTTCGCAAAACGCCAACTTATTGCACGATTAAATTGTCTCAGCAATGTTGTGTGAAAATTTCAGCCTCCTAGGTCTTATGGTTTGGGCTATATAATGATCAGTCAGTGAGTAATTCAGGACAAAGAGTTTTATATATAGATAGAGTTGATTAATTTTCCAAATTGTTACAGAAATGTAAGCCAACCGAAAACCAAGAAAATATTTAAGGGTTTTCGGTCGGTTAGTACTTCGGGAATACCGATGATAAACTCTATGTAATTGCAGGCTCTTACCAATTATGGTTATCATCCACGCGACCACATAGGATAACGAACCGATCCAGACAATGCACATGATAAAGGTCAGTGGAAAGATTTTGTTGTTCTTGGCCTTTTTACAATCGGGTATCGCGATGCGGAAGAGCAGATGTATGGGCCAAATGATCAGCCAGGTGAACTGGGCAAAGCAACTGGTGCCCTTGGGATATGTCAACAGTGAGTAACCCTCCTGTTCGGGCTGCTCAACAGCAGCAGCTGCTGCCGCTGCCGCAGCCACCGCAGCCAATTGTGATTCGGCATCAGCATTATCCATTATCCAGCCAATTGCCGGTGGCGGTGGGGCCGTACCAGCTGTTGAACCAACTCCTCCAACTCCGACTCCAACTCCTCCGACTCCACCAACGCTAGCAGCGGCTTCCACTGCTCCACCGCCACCCAAGTCAGCTGTGGTTGTTGTTGTATTTGTGGCCTTGGCCTGGTCATTATTGAGGCCACCATTCAGCTGGATGCTGGCCATGTTCTGGCAAATGCGATTCTCCACAAGCTCTGAGAAAGTCGAAACAATTGTTAATTGGAAAGCCACTGGAAGTCTAAGTAAAAAGGTGTCTGGAAGGGGAAATCTTATGATAAGGGGAAGGGAAATTTTTAGGATAATGTGAAAATGGAATGTGGATATAAAATGTGAAACTAGATTTTTAAATATTAATTTTTAAGCTTAACAAGTTTTAGTTGGAATGCCACTGGAAGTGTTAGAAGAAAGATAACTGGAAGGGAAAATTTTAAAGGAATTGGAATGTGAAAATATAATATGGAAATGGATATGGAATGCGAAGTTGAATTTTTAAATTTTAAGGTTAACAAGATTTTATTGGAAAGCAAATGGAAGTGTAAGTAAAAAGGTATCTGGAAGGGAATATCTGATAATAAAGGGAAGGGAAATTTTTAGGGTAGTGTGAAAATGGAATATGGATTTAGAATGTTTAACAAGTTTTAGTTGGAATGCCACTGGAAGTGTAAGGAGAAGGATAACTGGATGGGGAAATTTGATGATAGAGGAAGTGAAATTTTTAGAGGAATTGGAATGTGAAAATAAAATATAGAAATGGAAATGGAATGTGAAGTTGAATTTTTAAATTTTAAGGTAAGCAAGATTTTATTGGAAAGCTAATAGATGTAAGTAAAAGGGTATCTGGAAGGGGAATCTGATAATAAGAGGAAGGGAAATTTTTAGGGTAGTGTGAAAATGGAATATGGATTTAGAATGTGAAACTAGATTTTCAAATATTAACTTTTAAGTTTAACAAATTTTAGTTGGAATGCCACTGGAAGTGTAAGAAGAAAGATAACTGAAAGGGGAAATTTGATGATAAGGGCAAGGGAAAATTTTAAATGAATTGGAATGTGAAAATAGAATATGGAAATGGAAATGGAATGTGAAGTTGAATTTTTAAATTTTAAGGTTAGCAAGTTTTAATTGGAAAGCAAATGGAAGTGCAAGTTAAAAGGTGTCTGGAAGGGGAAATCTGATGATAAGGGTAAGGGAAATTTTTAGGGTAGTGGGAAAATGAAATATGGATTTAGAATGTGAAACTCGATTTTTATATTATTTTTAAATTTTAACAAGTTTTAGTTGGAATGCTACTGGAAGTGTAAGAAGAAAGATAACTGGAAGGGGAAATTCGATGATAGAGGAAGTAAAACTTTTAGAGGAATTAAAGTGTGAAACTAGAATATGGAAATGGAAATGGAATGTGAAATTGGTTTTTTAAACTTTCAAATTTAAGTTTAAAAAGATTTAAAGATCTTCCACTGGAAGTGGAAGAAGAACTTTAGCTGAATGGAAAATTCAGATGATAGGGGATGGTTATTATAAAAACACTCGAATAAAAATGTAAATGGGAAATGGAATGGGGACAGAAATATTAACTCGAATTGGTTACTAGAAATTGGAAACTGGAAACTTGGATAGCTGGAAGAAGGGGCTGAAAATATGTTTAAGGTCGTATGTCTGCGTGTACCTGGTTCCTTCTCATTGCTGTTCTTTGTGTGTATGCTGCAGTTTGAGGAGCGGCTGCGCGAACGCGCCTGCTTAACGCCACCTGTGTGTGAGAGTTTGTATTTTGTATCTATTTCGTGTGTGTATGTGTGTGTGCGTATCTGTGTGTATCTGTGTGTCATATCTTTCTAACTTGTGCTGTCTTTGTAGCTAAAGTGTTTCCTGCTGCTCAAGATTCAATTACTACGTTTATACGGCAGCTCTGATTACGAAATGCGCTTAAAAGAACTTTAGACTCGTATAACTTTGTTAATACTTAACCGATTTCCTTGCGGAATATCAATTTTTTCATTACTTGGCCCCTTATTTGATTCTGCATCAAAATTAGAAAATCAAATTTTTTTTAATCACTGTCTATTTTTTTCATACTTTTGATTAATGTAGATTTTTGCATAGTTTCCCTTAGACACTTTTTTACCAACTTCAAACTGTCATAACTTTGTCAAATCTTAGACGATTTTCTTGCGGAATGTCAATTTTATTATTATTTGACCTCTAATTTAATTTTGCATCAAAATTTTAAAATTCAATTTTTGTCTCTTACTGTCAATTTTATAGAAAAAAGTTGTTCTTGTATGCACGTAAAATACTTGTATTTCCAACATTTAAAGCTAATGACGGCTATTAATTGTGAAAAGAGCAACGTATAAACGAAGTAATTGTGATTATGTTGGATTTTGTGTGTACCTATGCTGTGTTTGCATCAAAATGAACTCACCTTTGGCGCACTTTTGAAAGGACTTGTCGAAATACATGACCGCCAAGTAGACCGCATAGAGCGACACCAGAATAAGGGCCTCATACCACTCGACCCGCTCGTCGTGCATCACACAGATGAGTATAGCAACTGTGACGCCATATGCAATGCTGTCCCGCGTCAGAGGCCACCAATCTAGCGGTATGGTCTATTCGGATATGAGATACGACAGTTGGTTATTGAGGAATTAGTGAGTTGCTGTATATTCGAGTGTTTCTCCATTACATGAAGATCATGTTTTTTTTTGTATATTACCTTAGGTCTTCCCCAAAAAGTTTATATTTGATATAAGAAAAATGTACAACTAATTTAAAGTCAAGGTTAAGTTCCTGAAAATGTAAATGCTACCATGCCAAGTTCCGACTTTTGTAGAGTCCATTGTAGAGTCTAAACTGTATGACTAAGGAGGCTGAAATTTGTACACAATGTAGCTGAGACAATTTTTTCGTGAAAAAGATCGGGTTTTTTGTAAAATTTGATTTGTAAGTGGGTCAAATTCGAAGTCAAAGCTCACACATTTGCTTAATATGACAAACTTTGTGGTTTTTTAAGCAATCTCAGCCAAACTCACATATTGGCTATTTTTTTTTTTATCTTAAGTTTCATTCTGATCAAATGTGGTTCAAATAGTATTACTATATCATATAGCTGCCATACGAACAATCGGAAATTTGTTGTACATTTTTCAAATATCGAATTGGACATTTTAAAATCGCAAAGTAGGGAACACCCTGAATGTACAGTGGGTACTCACCATGCCAGCACCGATGCCGCAACAGGCGGCCACCGCGAGTATGTTGAACACCGCCGAGCCCACAATGGTCCCGACTCCAATGTCTCCCTCCGTGATGAATGTGCCTATCACATTGACGAACAGCTCCGGCGCCGATGTGGCCGCTGCCATGAATGTTGCACCCGCCACATCGTTGGACATGTTGAGTGCTAAGGCAATCCAAGGGAAATTTAGATTTATTTCTCGATTTGTTGATGCTGCACAGTGGTACAAGAGTATTGATTACCTGCACATATTTTCTCAACAGCTGGCACAAAGTACTCATCACATACTACTGCTAATGCTACAAATAAATATAAACTGGCTATAACATGAAGTACAACAGCACCGGACTGTCTTTGCGCCTCCGTGAATAGATCTCTGGGGAAATCATCAATGGCGGGCTGAGTGCAATTTATATCTGTCGAAAATAATTAAAGGTGTTCAAATTCAAATTCAAAGTTATATTAAAATTCATATTCATATTCATATTCATATTCATATTCATATTCATATTCATATTCATATTCATATTCATATTCATATTCATATTCATATTCATATTCATATTCATATTCATATTCATATTCATATTCATATTCATATTCATATTCATATTCATATTCATATTCATATTCATATTCATATTCATATTCATATTCATATTCATATTCATATTCATATTCATATTCATATTCATATTCATGTTCATATTCATATTCATATTCATATTCATATTCATATTCATATTCATATTCATATTCATATTCATATTCATATATTTCATATTCATATTCATGTTCATATTCATATTCATATTCATATTCATATTCATATTCATATTCATGTATTCATATTCATATTCATATTCATATTCATATTCATATTCATATTCATTTCATTTCATTTTATTCATATTTATATATTCATATTCAAACGCCTATTTGTAAAACTTATTTTTTTTAACTTCTTATAAAAACTTTAGTTTGACATAAAAAAATTTTATTTTTTTAATATTCATTTAATAATAACGTTTTAATTAAATGCTTTGAAATTAATCCCATTTTATATAGTAGTTCTTATATAGATTAACACTTTCAGAAGTTGCAATATTTTGAGAATTTTATTTTAGAGTCACAATTTTGTTTGTTGAGAAAATTTTAAGTTATTATATGATTTTAATATTGTCACATAGTAGCTCTCGAAACTTGAAAAAAAAAAAATTACATTTGTATGAACAGAATATATTTTAGAGATATTATTTCTGAGAACAATATGATTTCGTAATATTTGTAAAAATTTAAGTTTTATTCATTACAAAGAGATTTAAATTCTGTTTCTGTTTGAGAAACTTTAACAAAAAAAATTATATTTATATTATTGGAATATTTTTTTCTGCGATTCCACTTTTGAGAACAACATGTTTTTATAATATTTTTAGAATTTTACTTATGTTTCACTTCAGTATTACACTAAATAAAAATGCTCACAAAAAATAATAGGTAATTAAATGTAGACTCAACTAGAGAAAGAGAAAGAGATAGAGATAGAGATAGAGGGAGTGAAGCGTGTTAACGAGTGTTTTCGCATTACGTATGAATAACTATAATCGCTTGATTGATTAATGAGTTAAATTCAATTTACAGTTCACAGCTCTTTAAATAACAATTAAAAGATCAGCGTTTTGCACTTCACTCATCAAGTCATCAACTCTTCACATCTCATCTCATCTCATCTCAATTCATTTGATCTTTTTTCTTTCGTTTAAACAATTCGAATAATTTATTCATGTAATGTACTCTCATAGATAACGAGTGTTTAGTTAATGAATAATTGTAATGCGCACATTTCATTTTACGTTTGGCACTTTAAAAAAATTTTTGCTTTTTGGAATACAGATCCAAAATTGTACGCGTTATTTTTTTTTCTTGTATTTTTCGGCTCGTTTTCTTTTCTTTTTGTGTCAGTCTCAAGCGCCGGTAAAGAACTAAACCAACGAAGCAGCAAGAACAACCATAAGACTATCATATAGCTAAGAAAAAAACAACAACTACAACAACAACGACAACAACAACAAATGACGAACAACAAAAACAATAAGCGAAGCTCGTTTATTGAAGGGAGGGTTGGATCTGAATCTGGAGTCTGCGAGTTTTCGAGTCCGATGTCGATGTCGATGTCGATTCGTGTCCAATTCCGATTCCGATTTCAATTCCGAGCATTCCACAGTATTCACTTGATTATCGATCAACTAGACAACGAATATGAGTTGATCTGAATTTCGATTGGGTTGTACATTTATTTTGGGGTCGAGTGTTTGACAACGAAAATGATAAATACGAGAAAACGCTTTGATCTCGCTGTCGATGTCAACAAATTGAATAAAATGCAACTGTCTCCCAATTTCGCATCCCTGATTCTCCCCCCTTTGAATCAATAATCAAACGCTGACCCAGCACAACACTCAAAATAAGAAAACAACAACAACAACAATAACAATAACAATCGATTGTTTAGGGAGCACCTCAAATGAGGTGAAATTTGTTTATACTTGGAGACTGGGCTAAGTCTAGAGTATTATGATACTAGACTACTAAGTAGATACTAGTTTATTTAAAGCAGGTGGTTTATGAAGTTCCTGAAGAATTACCATAGGTTAGGTTAGGTTGAATCGGACGGCCCTTACTGATTTACCATAACCTTAACTCGTAATTTCATCATAGAAACCACTACAAATTTCGCTTACTTTTGATTATATGTATTTTAAGAAACATATTTAACTGTTTCCCATAAGTTTTTAGATAAAAGAACTAAAAATTTAACATTTTAAGAAAACAATTGAATAAATTTAAAAACAAAACCCACAAGTTATTTAAAACTTTGAGTAATAATATGTGGTATAGATAACTTTATCAAAAACATTTCGTTTTCAAACATCTGGGCCATAAATCTATCTACTCCAATATTGTATCACTAGAAATACCAAACTTTAGATTCCAAGTAAATTTCAAATTTACAAGATATAATTTTCAAATACTGTATTTAATTTTTGTATAAAATGAAAAGAATGAATGAATAAACTATAATCTTATGAATTTCTTATTATTTAAAATACAAGGTACGTTTTTTTTTTAAAAATCTCTAAATATTTTAAACTAATTGTTAAAAAAATGATATAATAGATTCGATTTTGAATATTTTTAAAATATCTCTAAGCATAATTAGAAACAATCGAATTACAAAGTTGTATTTTAGCAACTGTTCTTTTCTTTTAAGAACCACTCTAAGTTGGCAAATTTTGAGCACTCTATATATAGATATATTTGTAAAACATTTGAGGGCAATTTGCATAAATTTCGATAAGCAATTGATGGCAATTTTTTCGTTTTCGAGACAGTTTCCTCCACGTTGTGTCATAGAGATAAATACACTAAATAAGTATATGCAACATCAACATCTTCATCATAATATTTACGACACAACAACAAAAACAACAATAAGAAGGAGAAGAAGAAGAACACTTATAATAGCAAGATATAAACTGGAAAACAAACCGAAATGTGGCATCTTGGAGACTTGAGGAACTTGGGGGCAAGTTGTCAGATCGACACATTGCGTGTCGGCGAGTAGACAACAAATACTATTATAATACACAGACAACGCGCCCGGGTTTTTTGACTCCAGTGCTCTATGTCCCTTCCCCTTTTCGACCCCTGCTCGCCTTTCCTCTCCAGCAAAATGAAGACGTCTTCGGGGTCAATTGAACCAAACGCATTTTGTAACCGTCGGCCCGCATAATGCAATAATACTTAATCAGCATTTACATAGGCTCAGATCAGTTTGTGGGTGGGACAGAGGGGGAGTGAGCGTGAAGTAGGAAAGGGGGGGAGGTTAATGATAATAAATTTAACATGGATAACAATCAGCGAAATGTTCAATCACTGTAAATTAAGTTCACTTTAATTGAATAAGAGCCGCATAAACAGTAGTTGAAAGCGATCCAACAAACAATCGACCAACTCAAAACTCGACCCTCGAAATTACAAACATTTCTTGAAATTTCTTAGACAAATTAATTACTATTCTAAAGACTTCAAAAAAAAGATATACACTAAAGAAAAGAATTAAATTGCTCATATTTTTTCACAGAAGTTAATTAATTCATTTTGCTAAAAAAAATATGATCAAAGAAAGTAAACTGCGAAACAAGTTTAAAAAAAACATTAGAAAAAATAATGATCTTAAAAATATAAGTTTATACCTTGAAGTGCAACTTTTTTTTTATGTCTAGTTAAAGGGTTTGATAACTATTTAAAAGATATTTTTACTTTAAAAGCATAGAAGGTAATAATAAAATTTATGTGAGCTTTGAAAACAACTCTAAAATATTCAGGGACTTTAGTTAAAGAAAAAAAAATCAGTCTAAACACATAGATAATTATTTATATTTATATTTAACTAAATATCTTATTTTAGTTGCCATTTCTGAAGATTACTCAAAAGACTTTGAAATAAAAAAATGAAATGAAGTGAAAAATGAAATGCAAAATATTTAGGGTCGGTTTTTTAATGTTAAGGGGTTTGATAGCTATATCATATGTATTTTAACGTAAAATGCATAGAAATTAATATCAAATTTGAAAAAGGCAAATATGTAGATAGAAATAGTACAAATCTGATCGGAAAGTCGTAGAAAATTTTCCATGTTAGCTGTATATATTGCTAGTTGTGCTGCTTTCGTCACTAGCGCGGACTGCCGACCGCAGTGATCAATCTTAAGAACTAAGTTAAATATTATGTTAATTGCTATGAAGATAGAATAATTATTCTTTTGTCATCTGAAGATTTAAAAAATGAATTTTAATAAAAATCAAGCAAAAGTGAAAGTCCAAGAGAAAGATATAAATTACTATTTTATTAAAGTATTTTACTAAATATGTTGTTAGTATAAAAGGAGAACATTAAATATATTATATATGAAATACTATATCTCTGCTTTTAAATCTTTCGCATATTGTTATGTAATGTAATACAAGGGTTCCTGAGAAACTTTGAATATTTTCAGCATAGTCCAATTTAATTATAAACTCAGAGTTATATTAAAATTTGACATTAACTTATATTTTTTTGTTAAAATATCTAAATAACTAGAAATTCAATAAGCGGCCCTTAAAGATATAGCATATATTAAGTGAATCTAACTGCGTTGTTCAACACTGAAATCGAAAACGTCACTGACAATGTTGTATTCTAAAGCATATTACGTATACGTATCATTGCCGCAATTGACTATTGTTTTACAAGGCACTCACAAAATGGATGGAATGGATATAGTTATAGTCCGATCTCTCTATATATAAATAAGGCATATATATATATATATATATATGTGTGTATGTGTACAGTGATAACTTGTGTATGTAAGTTATTTTGTACATAAAGTAAGCAAAATCAACGCGACAATGCGTTTTAATATGACTTTTGTATACCGTTTAAGTAACTTTGAGAGCAACTAAGCTGTGTCTCAGTAGTTTGGACTGTCAATGTGACAATCTCTAAATATATATATATATAAATATATATGTATACATGTGTGTGTGTGTGTGTGTATCTGTAGCTTGTTTAGCTAGCATCTGTATCCGTATCTGTACATCTGTTATTGTAGTTGTAACTTGCGCAAGTTGCCGTGCACCCAACAATTTAAGATTTATCCAAATTAAACATGTTTCACATAAACGTGATAATCTATGCTTGTATTGTATATTTTTGTCATGTGTTTTGCCCATCAACTTAATCAAATTTACTTATATTTATGGTATTGATTTATGTTTTCTTGATTTCGTTGTACACAATATTATTATATATAATATTATTATAGATGCTATAGTTTGATTAAAAAATATCTGTAGATCACCATAAAAAGTATTCCTTAGTAAAAATGTTCAATCTCAAATTTATCTCTCTCTATTTTCTTTTATTTGTTTTATATATAGTAGAATGACATGTAGTTGTTATATAAATTATCTACAGAGTTGTCCTTTCAAATAACTTGGAAAAACAAATACAACTCATTAAATATTCTTACTTCTTTTCTAACAAAAAAGCTTATTGCATTACAAATTATGTTTTATTAAATTTGACTAAAAAGTTTCTATATCTGAGTATATATATATTACTGTTCTAATATATAAGTTAAGAAACTGTTCTAGAAACTTTCTTATGAAAAAAGATCGAAAACCTTTCAGAACTAACTGCCTATATGGACAAACTGACTTTATTAACAAGCTGATCTAATAAAATCTTGCTCTTCTTTTGCCCTAATTGATACATGAGTTTGCAGTTTTGCAGTTGCGTGTTTTGAAATCCGTTTTTTGAGGCTAAGTTGATATTTTTGTTTTGACGGCATTGCTTGAATGCGTTTTAACAAAGCGTTTGCATAACTATATAAATATATATCAGCTATATATGTAGATAAATGTAATCTATAGATATGCATAGATATAAATATAGTTAGAAGGCTTGGTTACGTTTGAACACGCAACATTTAATTGAAGCTTTACAAATGTGACTTAAAAATATGATTTTGATTGCATTTAAAAATTGTTAATTCTTGCGCTTAATTTTCTTTGCTGACCGCAACAACAACAACAACAACAACAAATGCAGCGTATGCTTAATCAGATTGCGCATACGCCGCATTGTACGGCAAATACAGATACAAATGAAGTCATCTATAAAAATTAAGTTTTCCGCAACAAAAAAAAAAAAAATATAAGCTAACTAAACAATAGTCACAACAGAAACAACAACAACAGTCTATTTTTTTTCTATTTTGTTGTTTCTTTTTGTTGTTTGTTTCTTTGCTTTTAGTTGGTTTTATTTTTTTATACTTTTTTTTTTTGTGCATAGTAAATGTCATTAAGTTTCACTTAATGAGCCAATTTAGACAATTGATCCATATGCTTTAGTTTACGCGACACACACACACACACACACACATACACATATAAATAGATTATGTATGCAAGTGTGTGTGGGTGTGTGTGTGTGCGAATGTGTGTGTGGAATCGAGGGAAAACGCGCAGATACAAAAAAAAAAAGATACATTTCAAACCAACGACGAGTTATTCATATATATAGCTTTATATATACATATCTAGTATAGTACATATATATATTTATATAATATGTAACACATGACGTCACTGTTTAATACACCCACACACACACAGACACTCAAGACATGTAATTTGTTTTAATTATTTGATTCGCTTTGATTTTGCCGCATAACAAAAAGGACAAAAAAATAATAATAATTGCTCAAAACTTTTCATAATTTGCAACAAATTAATTAAATTAGAATTAATTGATGCATACAGTTTTTAAAGTATTTGCTTTATAACACTTTGAGTTTATGTTTGCTTGTTCCTTAGTTTATTTTTAGTTTTTTAATTAATAGATTTTAATTTATATATTTTAAACGTGTTTTTTCTTGTATTATATTTGGTAGTGATGTAAAACTACAACGAAATCTCAAAAACTAAATTTTTGCGGAAGCGAAATATATAGTACTTGAAATCGATAGATTTTTTTTGACGATCTATCGAGTTGATAAAATAGATTTTCATCAAACATTTCGACGAATTGAACGATTGTAGTAAATGATACTAGAAAAATAAGACAGGAAGAATAAGATAAGTTTTGAAATTAAAAAAAAAAATAGTTGTTTTTGATTCCTTTGTAACTCGATGTATTATATACCGATATATCGACAGCTCGATACATATCGATTTTACATTTTGATATAAAACTTGATTTAAAGTTTGGATTTACATCACTACGTTTAGTTAAGTTGATATTATTGATGTTGCTTAGTTGTTTTATGGTTTTTTAGTTGATAGATTTGAGATGTTGGTATTTAGTAATTTGTGCCCGTACCCGTAGTGCTGCTAAGACCCCAATAGTCTTCCATTGCTGCACGGTGTTGTAGTGGTGATGGACACTCGTAAACTGCGCTGCGGCCGCTATATGAAACGCAATCTCAATCTCAATCTCTGTCGCTTCCACTTCAATGGTGTTGATTTGTCCGCTTTGCTTTTGCTTTAGCTTAAGCTTTAGCTTTAGCCTCGGCCTCGGCTTTAGCCGCAGCACACACACAGACACACACACCAAGACGTACACCCACACCCACACACAGGCAACGCATGTAGCATGTGTGTATGTATGTATGTATGAATAAACGCGCGTTATTTTCAATTGTCGTGAAGATCTCTTGCAAGGAGAGCAGTTGGCGGGTTGAGGGGTGTGAGGTTGTGGGGGGAGGGGGATCACAACGGTGTTTGGGGGCAGGCAATTTAAAGCACAAGGCGCGGCGTCGTACACACCCACACACACAGGCAGAACGGCATCCAAAGTGTATATATATGTGTGTGCGTGTGTGTGTGTGTGTGTGTCTCACTTAATGCATTTCGCGTTGTCGCGTCTCGCGTTTTAAAAGAACACGAAGCAGAAGATCAAGACACACACAGAGCAAAGCAAATGCCAAAAGGCAAAGGCATAAATCAAGGGGCAATCACAAAATTCCTCTCACTGCTCACTGCTCTCTCTCTCACTCTTCCCTCTTCTTCTGTGTGGCTGCTCCTTCCCACTGCTAAATCTTATGCTCTGTGGTTTTTGAGCCTGTGTGTATAATATTGCTAGCTCGCTCTCGCGCGCTCGCCTCGTGCCAGTCACGTACTCTCACTTAAGCTTGTCACTTCTGCATGTATTTGTACATACATATATGTGTCTGTGTTTTCTCTTTTGCTCTCACACACAATAACAAAAAGAAACAAAAATAACAACAACAATAACAATAACAATGGGCAAAATGCGATCGCCTCTTTCACATTTCTTTAAGCTAGCTTATGCATATGCATGTAAGTGTGTGTGTCTTTGTGTGTGCACACGTACACATAATATGTTTGCATGTATCTATAGTCTAGGCTTTGATTTGGTTTTTGTTTTTGCATTTGCGTTTGGCGTTTGTTTTTGGCTTTTTTGTTTTGTTCTTTTTTTTTTTGCTTTTGGCTTTTGGTTTTGGATTTGGCTTTGGATTATTTTTTTCTATATATTGTCTTGATGCCGCCGACGTTGACGTTAAACTGACTCGATGTTTCGGATAGCGCTTTAGTCGAAACTGAGCATCGAATTTTTTTGCCGAGCTTGATTTTTTTTTTCAATAGAGCATCAGTCGTTGCCGTGCACATATGTACATACATACACTACACTACAGTTCGTACATACTTACATACATTTAAATCTGTACACTGCTTATATACAGTTTAACTAACTATAGACCATTTACTAGTCACCCACACACACTCATAAAACCGAATTGCATGCTGACCACACACATACACGCACACCCATCTGTATCTGTGTGTATGAACCCGCATTATTGTTGTTGTTGTTGTTGTTGTTGTTGTCGTCGGACAGTCTCCAGTTTCCTCACATCGAGTGAGCAATCATTTTTGCACCCTGCACTACAAGAGTTCAAAGGGTCTCTCAAGTTTGTCAAGAGCGAAGGCGAAAACTCCGAACCCATATAGCAAGGATTAAATCCGTTATCAAAACCGTAACCTATACCCAAAATATTAGAAAATGAGCTTAAAAAATTTGTTTTTCTCCTAGAAATAAATATTGATTTCGATGCCAAATTTCGAAATTCTAAAATTTCAAATCTCATGCTTTCACTTTTAATCAACAACACTTTAAACTTGATTCTGGGCCCTTTCATTTTTTTGTAATAATTCAAGGAAAATTGATCAAATATTGTGACTTGTAAAGTTGCTGGATCCAAAATCTGACCAACTTCAAACTGTCATAACTTTGGCAAAACTCAACCGATTTTCAAGCGAAATGTCATTTTGATCATGGTTTGGCATCTTCATTTATTCTGCATTCAAGTTTCATTAAATTCTTAAAAAAAAAAAAAATTCTTTAGATTCTACTAGATATTGATTTCGATGCTAAGGGTCCCCCCTTTGAAATTTCGAAATTTTTAAATTTTAAATCTCAAGTTTTCACTTTTAATCAACTCCTTATATCGTAATTAGTATAAAACAAACCTTTAAACTTGATTCTGGGACCTTTCATTTTTTTGTAAAAATTCATGGAAAATTGAACAAAAATTTTGACTTGTAAAGTTGCTGGATCCAAAGTCTGACCAACTTTAAACTGTCATAACTTTGGCAAAACTCAACCGATTTTCAAGCGGAATGTCATTTTGATCATGATTCAGCTTCCAAATTAGATCTACATTCAAATTTTATTAATTTTTTTTAAAAAAATATTCTTTAGATTTTCATTTTTTTGTAAAAATTCATGGAAAATGAACAAATATTTTGACTTTTAAAGTTGCTAGATCCAAAAAAAACTGACCAACTTCGTACTGTCATAACTTGATTTAAACTCAATAGATTATCTAAGTTTGGCCTCTAAATTTGTTCTGCATTTAAATTGTATTAAATTATATTCAATTGTTTTTCCTCTAATTTTTAAAGCCCATACAACTCTTAAGAAATCTAACTTTAACAATCTAAATCTAAAATTTAAAATTTTTTAAATTGTTGTTAGTTAAATATATAAAAAAGAATGGAACTTTGGTTTTTTTTCTATTGTCATTTAGAATTCCCCCATAATTCACAGAATAAGTACAGAGTCTCTCACAAGCGGGTTGGCTCAATTGTAGGTAACTACTTCTACTAGTTTTTACATCCACCATCCACGATCCAATACGATCCGCCAAAGGTCATGTCATGGTACAGCGACTAACTAATTATGTTCTATAATACAAACAGCTCGTGCCATCAAAGAAAGTCCGCTTGGGCTTGGCTCCAGCAACAACAACAACAACAGTTTTCATTATATTATATGCTATATACAGACATATGTACACACTATAGCCTACTTATAATGTTGCCACAACTAACCTAATAATAAGTTTAATTAACCTACTTTATACAACATTTATTGCTTGATTTTTTTCCTGCTTCCACGCCCTAAGCAATGAAATTGTAAGTTTACTTTAATAACATTTTATAAAATAATATAAATTCTATAATATGTCAAAATTTCACATATTTTTGAAATCGATAATTTTGATACTTTGTCCAAAATAAAGTTGTTAATCTTAAAAACTTTAAATTCAACTTTTAAATTATTATACTTATTTAAAAAATATTATAGAATTTTACAGGGTTTCGAAATTTTTCTCAGTCCAAGGAAGAAACCAAAAACGTTTATATTCTAGAAAAATTTTAAATGTACAAACACTCCCTGAAAACTTTAGATGAAAATTCAATTTACTGAAGACATATCAGAATCATAAAATTTATGCTTTTTTACGGTTCAATTTTTCCAGTGTTTGAGTTCTCTTACATTGGATATGGCAGCTTTGCAATCTTAAAATGTTTAGGGGAAACGTGCTCAAATATATGTTTGTTATCTCATCTAATTTCATCTCATCTGATTAGCTTGATTATTGTGTTTCCCATTCATTAGTTTTTCATTCATCTTATCAGAGTCTCAGATGTGTTCTTTCACATTCAGATCTGTTGCTAGCTGAGGGGTAAAAACAACATATTCAGTCAGCTCTATAAATGGAATTGGAACAAGTAAGAATTTTCGTCTTTAAGATACCCGGTATTGAATTTAAGTAAGAAAATATTAATTATAAGTGTAATAAAAGTTACTGCATACATCTAGGCGTTTGCAGTGTTAATCTTGGATTAAAAGTAGCCATAACTATATATATATATGTATACGATTTTGATGCGATTCAGTGAAATTATGTTTTAAAATTAAAAAGTAACGTTTACTCCCAATAATTAACTATCTGTCTTAAGTTTTTCTGGAGTTTCTTGATTTGTTTTTGATTGATAAGGAGTGTGGTAAAATTTTAATAAAAATTCCTGTTTTTGGAGATTGCAACGAATACAATATACCCTTGTACTCAACGATTAACGGGTATAAATAGTTTACTTAACAGACTCCGTAGGAAAACATGGTTGATTTGCAACATAGTACTTATACAAATATATACATGAGTACATGATACATTAAAGTTGATATCAAACACAAATCTAAGAAACATGACAAAGAGACGTGACGTCTCAAATAAAAGGGCTTATCTCTAGGCATATTTGCCAGGTGATAAACTACCAGACATGCGACTTACATACACATCTAAATTGTATATATCAAGTTAGATGAATCTGAGCCCCCGATATGTCCCACATGTCTGACCTGCGTCCATCTAATTCAATTGGAACGTTTCTAATTAGGCACGAAAATGAAATACGAGCAGTTGGATGAATGCTAAATGAATGCTACAATAACAAATATAACAACAATAAGAATCGTCGAACCAGTTAATAATGTTATATCAGATTTGTGTTTAGCCCAGTTCCACATTCTATTATAGCATTCAATTTAATAGGCTTTTAATTAGACACGCATTGTAAATACAATTGATTGCTCGATACTATAAATTTCTTAGAGTATTATTTTTCCAAAATTTAAGCTATCCATTTAAAGAATTTTTTAATAGGATCGATATTAAAATTTTAAATCAAAATTAGTTTGAAAAAATTTCAGCTTAACAAAATAATTTAGTTTAATGAATGAATTTAATAATTGAACCGAAACAAACCGTTATTCAGAAATCGGTTACTAATCGGTTACTTTGGTTTCAATAAATTCAGTTTCGTTATAATCAGAGGTTGGGGTTCCTAAAAACAAGATAGCAATGGTTTCTCTCAAATGTCTCAAAAATTGTTGAGATTTGACAAAATGAAATATTTATTGAATTTAATTAAATTCATTTTTAAACTGAGTAAAAATGCATAACAAAATTTTTTTGTGATTTTGTTGATAATACACAATATTTCTCAACCTAAAACTGTTCTTGAATCTGGAAGTAAGCCGTTTCTTTTGCTTTTGAAAATATGTTTTCTGACATTTAAGGAACAACGACATTTCGAATGGTTGTTTTCAAAAGAAATTCTCTTCAAAAACTCTAGAAATCTCAAGAACACACACTCTGGAGCACACCTGAATAAAATATTTTTGTCTCAGTTACGCTTACCAATTTCAATCGGTTATAACCGTTTAAGGGCTACGATTTTGATTACCGTTTTAATCTTAATATAAAAGTTAACCTTTTCCCTAGTCTATCACTTTCTAACATTAGTTAAATTCCTGCCTGAGTTCTGTTACTTTTAACAGTCATTGAAAGAATTTTGAAAATATGTAAATAACAAAAGGTATTCGAATGAATGCCAGAATTCCAATCAACTTTCCCTTTGTAAAAATTTCAAAATTAAAGCCTCAATCAAAGGCTTATCAACAAGAAAGGGACAAAATATTTTTCGTTTATCACTAAAATTATAGTTTTTTTTTTTTTTTGTTTCTTTTAATCTCTCACACTTGATCCCATTTAATCTTAAACAGCTTTTTGGTGTTTAGATTGATTGAAAGCATTTTTTCCTTGTTTTTTTTGTATTTAATGTAAGGTATCAACGAGGGCGAATATATATGGATTATCAAGTTGCCAGTTACTGTTTAACTTTAACAATTAAAACTAGAAATTTTCTTTCTTACACACACTCAGACACACTCGCACATACACACACGCGCAAATGCTGCTTATATACACATAACAAAAGTATATAAATCATTTTTATATAACCCACTTAAGTTAAGATAGCAATAGTTATTGATAGGGTAGCATTACAACTGAACAAAAAAATTGTCTAAAAAATCAAAAAAAAAAAAACAAACAAATAAACACGAGAGTGTAATGTGAATTGGAAATTAGAGCATCATAATGAATTCAAACAATACAAAAAGAGGAAATAGAAGCAGTAAGATAACACTATATCGTATATAGATGTAGGTATAGGTATAGTTGGTAATCAGTTAGGCATGCCAACGCCCTGTTGAAAGCTGAGTGTCTCCTGTTGCTTTTTAACCTCATCCTGCATTTCCAGTGCCAGTTTCTTATATTTTTCCGCCTCCTTTTCATTCTTCTCGATGCCATCGCCGCGTGCATACATCTGACTCAGATTTGCACACGCATACATATTACGCAATTCGCATGCCTTGTAGGCAAATTGAAATGCCTTCTTCATGTCCTTCAGCACAATGTAGTCGTTATCCTTGCCGGCAGTCTTAACTGCTGGCGTCATGCTGCCACTGCCACTGCCACTGCCAACCGTCACATCATCCGGCTTCTTTTGGACGCCCGAAATGTGCATGCCCGACAAATAGAAGCAGGCGGTGGCATTATTCATGTCACAGCTCTTTGTCAGGAATTGCAGACCCTGTATTATCAAATAGAAAGAATTGGCATTAGAAAAGTTATATAATTGTTTAGTGTAGGGTGTATATCCTTGCGGAATACATAATATAATGTGTATCGCTTTAAAGCAGATGTGGAAGATCCCTTATCAGCATGATCAGCGCAGTTTCTATACGTATTTTCTTCTATTTCTAACTAGTTTCTCAGTATTAAAGTCTCGTCCTTTTGCTGCAGGCTTTAGAAATGCCGGAACTGGACGAATCGGACTACTATATTAAATAGCTGTCATACTAATGAGCGGTCATCAAGGTTTAGTAACAAAAACTTATATGTTTCTTGAGTTATCTAATCCATCATCATGTCTTATACATACTGATTAAATTTGTTTAGTATCAGAATATAAGATATGAGATATAGATATCTGTCTAAGGAAGAATCGGTTAGAAATTAGCCTTTAGTATGACCAACTTTGTTGTTATTTAAGTTATTACAACCAAACTTACAAATCGTGTGTCTGATTATGTCTTCTACATACTGACTAAATTTAGTTAAAGTCAAACTACTATATCTTATAGCTGTCATATTATAAAGAGGTAAAAAATTAACCTTTAGTATGAAAGACTTTTTTGTTTTTTCAGCTTTCTCAACCAAACTTACACAGAGTTTGTCTGATTATGTCTTGTACACACTGACTTAATCTAGTTAAGGTCGGTTTCCAATAACATATAGCTGTCATACGATAAATCAGTCGAAAAATGCATCTTTTGAATGCAAATCTTTTATGTTTTTCAAGATATGTCGAGTTATATTGTCCGCAAGGGTATCAAGTCTTCGGCGTGCCGAAGCGAACGTTGCTGTCGTGTTGTCGGTCGGTCGGACTGACGCACTCACCTTGGGCACATTTCTGTCAATCTCTTTGGGCATTGAGCGCGAAACGAGCAACAGGCCGGAATGCAAACAAGCATCCGAATCATTCAGATTGCAGCCTTTCTCATAATATTGATAGGCGACACGGGGTTCCCCCTTGCTGCCACTTTTGCCCTTGCCCAGGAAGCTATAGTTGCCATATTTGTAGCAGGATTTTGCATAACCATAATCGTCACATGTCGATTTATATACTTTGGATGCCTTTTCAAAGTCCTTTTTGATGCCCTCCAGATAATCGCCAAGCAGATGACATACTGTAAAATGAATATATATATTTATTATTGCTAATACGTTCCAATTATTTTATTGTTTTTGTTGTGGCACTGATTATGTTATGTTTTGTAATTACGATACACGGAAACCTAGGTTAGGCTGTTGTTTTTGTTGTTGCTGTTGTTGTTGTTGTTGTTGCAATCGAACAGACCGCCTGTTGTTGTTGTTGTTGCTATTTACCTTCCGGTTTCTTTTCCGAATAGCAGCCAAAACGATATTCAACGCCCAATTTCTCCACGTATTCCTTAACGTCGGACTCTTTTTTTAAGTCATAGGCCATTGTGTTTTTATTTGAAATGAATAAATAACAACTAGAATTGTCTATTTGCCTCACTGGATGTTATGTTGCCGTTGCTTTTGTTGTTGTTGTTTTTGTTGTTGCCTGCGTTTATTTTTCGACTGCTGCTAGTGATGCAAAAACATAGCGCTACTATCGATACTATCGAGCTGCCATCATAAGTTCATAATTTATTTATAACAAGTACTTAATATACATTTGATTTGCTTATTTGAGTGTATTGATGTTGTTGGAGATTAAATGAATAAATTTGTGTTGTATCAAAATACTGTTTTGTTCATTCAGCAATTTGAATCATTGAAAGCGATATTATCTAAGCTATCGAGTTATTTAAGGCAACACTAATCATCGTGCTGTTAGTGTGACAAGCAGTGTTGAAAAATACACAACAGTCTGGCGCTACAGTTATCGATAAGTTGGCGGCACAAACAGCAGTTATTGAACTATAAAAATATTTTACTTAAAAACAATGCGCCAGTGTGCTATTTGTAATATAACTGATAAATATGAAGATGAGGAGGATATTTTGATATTCGGGGATTGGATGACCAAACAGAATGTTACCGTGCACTACTATTGCCTGGTAAGTATTTGTGACTATTATGAGTATAAGAATTTTGTTAGATATTTTTTGGCAATTGCAGTTGCTTTCAACAAATTTGCCACAACGCGGCGGCGACTCCAGTGGCATTCTCGGTTTTCTGCTGCGCGACATACGCCAGGAGGCAACAGCAGCACAACAGCGCATTTGCAAATATTGCAATCAAAAAGGCGCCAGTGTTTTTTGTTGCAAATGTCGCATTGTATTTCATGTGGGCTGCGCCGCGGAGAACCAATGCATCAGTCATTTCACCGATGAATTCCCTAGCTACTGTGAGGACTGTGCACCGCACGATGACTATCAGCGTCAGCTGTTGGCCAATCCGCCGGCGATTAAGCAATGCGACATTTGCTTTCATGATATTGAGTTTTTTACGATCTCACAAGTGACATATGGGGACTGTTGCAGACAGGGATTTGCTCATAGGATCTGCATGCGTCGCTATGCCATTGCCTCCGGCTACTATTTGAGGTGTCTCTGGTGCCGGGACAAAAAGTTCCATGATACCATCAAGCTGCAGTCGGTATTTGTGCCCGATCGTGATGCAAGCTGGGAGCGACAAGCGAATGCGTACAGCGAACTCCACAATCGTCGTATGCGCTGCGATCAGGGTGTCTGTCTGTGTCCCAGTGGACGGGATTTTAATCGTAATACCTGGACTATAAAGCTGTGCAAATTGTGTGCCGCCACGGGATCACATTTAAAGTGTCTGGTGGGCACAATGAAATTGCCCAAAACCAAGCTCGAATTCAAGTGCCAATTCTGCACGGAGGTGGAGCTTAAGTTGCAGCAACAACAGCAGAATAGTCCGAACAAGTCCAACTGGAAAGGAGTTGATGATGAACACATTGATGCCTCATTTTATATACACAAAAAATCATCGGATAGCTCACTACAACAGGATGATGATGATTCTCCGGCACAGTCGGATGAGGATAGTGCATCCACAAGCAATATAACTGTGGTACCCTCATCTGGGTCCAGCGTACCCGCTAACGCTGCCGATTCCGTGATTGAGCTGCCGGATACGCAACCTTTGGATATCCTGGAAACATTAACGCCACCGCTGTTGCTTTGTAAATCCGGTACCTTCGAGGGACACTTCTATTTGGTGGTCTACGAGTATAAGGAGCAGGAACCGGAACCCCTCATCGGACAATGCACACTACGCTTCGCCCTGGACGATGAACGCATTCAGGATAAGTCCGAGGAGGCGCTCCTACAGCTGAAGGCTACCGTAGAGGATGTTTATTGTCGCGATTCAAATCGCGGCATTTACGACGAAGTCGATCAATTAGCTGCCCATTTGTAACCCTCATAAGAACATACCAATTCAGTCGAGACAACGTACACTGTAGACACCTCAACAAAATGTATTGAATATTACTATATATTTTTATACCCTGAGCCCATTGAAATTGGTCAAAAAAGGGTATAATTTGTTTATATGTAACAGGCAGAAGGGGCAGACCTTCAAAATTATATATTCTTGATCAGGATCAACATAAGAGCTAGAGACTTCAAACTTGGTATATAGGTGATCGACTGTAGCCTCCTTGTTTTTAATGCATTTATGATTGTTTATGTTTATGATAAGAATCGACAATTAAATTGAGCTGAAGGCTACCGAATCGGATGATTGGATTTGTTTAAATTGACTGTTATATTGAATGTTAACAATTGAATTGATTGAAAATAAATTTTTATTTTAAAACTTTTGGTTCCAAATAAAAAAATCAGTGTTCAAATTATTTTATTTTATTTGAGAATGTCATTTTGATCATGATTCGGCTATCAAATTAGTTCTGCATTCAAATTTTACTAAATTCTAAAAAAAAAATATTCTTATTCTTCTAGATATTGATTTCCCCCCTTTGAAATTTCGAAAATTTTAAATTATAAATCTTAAGTTTTTACTTTTACTCCTTATATCTAAATTAGTATGAAACAACACTTTAAACTTGATTCTGTGACCTTTCATTTTTTTGTAAAAATTCATGGAAAATTGAACAAATATTTTGACTTGTAAAGTTGCTAGATCCAAAGACTGACCAACTTCAAACTGTCATAAATTTGGCAAAACTATACCGATTTTCAAGCGGAATGTCATTTTGATCATGATTCAGATATCAAATTAGTTCTGCATTCAAATTTTATTAAATTCTAAAAAAAAAAATATTCTTTAGATTCTACTAGACATTGATTTCGATGCTAAGGGTCCCCCCTTTAAAATTTCGAAATTTGAAAATTTTAAATCTCAAGTTTTCACTTTTAATCAACTCCTCATATAGTAATTAGCATAAAACAACACTTTAAACTTGATTCTGGGACCTTTCATTTTTTTGTAAAAATTCATGGAAAATTGAACAAATATTTTGACTTGAAAAGTTGCTAGATCCAACGTCGGGCCAATTTCAAACTGTCATAACTTCATCAAAGTTGGACCGATTTCTAAAAGAGATGTCATTTTCATCATGGCTTGACCTCTAAATTCATTCTACATTCAAATTTTATGAAGTTCGTAAGTAAGAAAACGTGTGAAAATTCTTTTTATGAATAAAATCAACAAATATTTTATTTAATAATTTTTAAAAATTCTAATAGCTAAGATGACTGCGCCTTGTTTCTGTAGTCAAAGAGCTTGGGTATCACATCGCCGCACTTGGCCGAGATCTTGATGTCCGCCAAGTGATCGGCACGCGTCTCTCCAATGTTGACGATTGCCACTGGTAGCTTCAGATCTCTGGTCTGCAGCACAATGCGATAGCCGGAGAAGACGAGGAGACTGGAGCCGAGAACGAGAAGGCCATCGCTATTGTAGACCATGCCAGCAATCGTGTCCAGTCGCTGTCTGGGCACATTATCGCCAAAAAAGACAATTTCCGGCTTGAGATCACCGCCACAGCTCGGACAAGTGGGTATTACAAAATTGTCAATATATTCTAATGGGATTTCCACATCACCATCGGGTCGTATCATGTCCGGAGCATCCTTAAACGCCGGATTCAATGAGCTGAGTATGCTTTGGAACTCATGACGATCAATGCGATAATCGCACTTCAAGCACTTGACCACATAACCGCTGCCATGCAGTTCAATGACTCCCTTGGAGCCGGCTTTCGTATGCAGTCGATCCACGTTCTGTGTGACCACCGATTGAACCCGTGCCTCCCGCTCAAATCGAGCCAGTGCATGATGTGTGGCATTTGGCTGAGTGCTCGAGAAATTGGGCCAACCGACAAAGTTGCGGGCCCAATAACGCTTCCTCACATTGATGGACTTAAGAAACTCCATGTGCTGGATGGGCTTGTGGTTGGTGCGGGCATAGAGGCCAACGCCGGCGGACCGATAGTCGGGTATGCCTGCAAACAAAAGGGTATTCATAAAATGCATCGATTTCTATTGAGAAATTGTAAACCAAGTCGTAATCTATTGGATTCCATCGGTACATGGTAACCCAAATTCGTAATTTACGCTCAATCCTAAAATCAATTCCTAGTCCCCGATTTTTGAGTTGAACAATTTTGTGTGTTTTAGTTTAAAATTATGTTTTAAGGACAATTGGTCCTTTGATTCTACTAGGAATTGAATTAAGAACTATGGTTTCATGGTGATAACAACTTAGAGTTGACCGTAAATTACGAATTTGGGTTACCATGTACCGATGAAATGTAACGCACTTGCAGCTCGAATTTTCCAAAACGCCGTCTTATATCACGATAACTTTGTCTTAGCTATGTTGTGTCAAATACCAGTCAGTCAGTCAGGTCATAGCGTTTTATATATTTAATAATAAAAGATAAATTAATAAAGCAGTTCTCTTTGTCAAAACAATTAATTGACTCACTGTATATTCACCTGATTCTGTTGAGATGCCAGCGCCAGTCAGTACCAAAATATTTGGTTTTGATAGCAGAAAATCCTCTAAGCGCTTTATATCATCCTCCAGCGCTGGCTTGTGCTGTGGCACATATTGTTGCCTCATCACGCTGCGGCAACGGAGCGCGCCTCCCAGCCGCATTGTATAATTAAATGTTGCTTAGGTTTCAAATCAAAACAAACTCAAATGTATCGCTCCTAGAGCATACACAATTAGTACTTGCTCTTCCTAGTGGTAAGCTGCCACCATTGGTTTAAGCAACGTGTGTGCTTATTTAAATTTCGTCCAAATAATGATATGATTTTCTATGGGTATTTTATATATTATAATATATTTTATAATATTATGGGGAAAGTGTTTGGCAATAGTCAGCTGTTTATATCTCCTGCATTTTCCAGCACTTGCAAGTATCGTGCAAGTGACAACTCACGATGTATCGATATTCAAATAATGACTGCATTGAAAATGTTATCGCACGTTGTACGATAAGGACAGCGCTTTCTCATCTCTATGTAGCAGCGGTCGCAGTGGTGAAAATTTGAGAATAGCAACCTTTTTTCCGTGTAGTTTTTAATTGCATATGTATGTTAAAAATCGCATTTTAAGCACAAATTAAGAGACGGCCAAGTTAATACGAATGTGGTGTGCTTAAACGCGCACGCTCTGTTTAAAAGAGACGCGATCGTATATACATTATTTAGACCACAAATATCGTACACGATTCACATTCACACTAATAACCGTGTGTGCGTGCTTTGTGTGTGTGTGAGAGACTGTGCATGTGCCCATGTGTATGTGTGTGTGTCGGCTTTAATTTGCACGCACGCCAACAACAAATATACAACATACTAGTATTTAGCAAGGCAAAACAACAAAAATATATATATATATAAAAGGGAACAACAACAAAAATGTCATATCCACCGCGTGCACCGATGCCGCCATACATGAATGCATCGATGCCACCGTCGATACCACCGCCGCATGTAAGTACTCGAAATAGTTTCCAAACAAGTCAATATCTATATTTATTATTGTTATATGTTTTTATTTATGCCATTTAGCTGATGCAGCAGATGGGCAATCCCCCGCCACGCAGTTACCGCAACTCGGCCACGATCAGCTCACAGCCCACAGTTTATCATCGACCGCCGGAGCCACAGCCTCAATTCCGGGGACCTGTAATCACCGTATTCGTGGGTAATATCAGCGAACGTGTTCCGGAATCGCTGCTTAAGCGCATCTTGGCCACCTGCGGTGTTGTCATTAACTGGAAACGCGTCTCCACATTCGGATTCTGTGAATTCGAGTAAGCATCTACCTTTGATTAGACCCGGACCTTAAGAGCTACAAAAGGGTCCATTGAATTTAAATTATTGCCTTTAAACTAGTTGTTATATATAATTGACCATTCATTTGTTGTCCATAGTTGTCTGTTGCATTGTTATAATTGCTGAATTAGTGCATATAATTAATTGTTACATTAATATGTATAATTAATTGGTAAATTGCTATATATTATTAGTTGTAAACAATTGTTATATATAATTGTTATATTATTATATATTATCAATTGCTGATTTGTTGTATATAATCAATTGCTACGTTAATATGCAAAATGTAATTCGATAATTGTTAATTAATTGTTACTCAAATACGTATATTTAATTCTTCAATTGTTATATATAATTAGTTGTTGAATTATCATATGTAATTGTTCAATTGTTATATGTAAATAATTGTAGAATTGATATATATAATTGTCAAATTGTTATATATAAATAATTGCTAAGTTGTTATATGTAAAAATTTACTGAACTCTTCAATTGGTAAACTTTTGTATACAATTAATTATTGAATTATTATATGTAAATATTATATTTTTGTATACAAAAATTAACTGAATGGTAATATAAAATTGTTAAATTTTTATATATAAATAATTCTTGAATTGTTATATATAATTAATTGTTCTTTTTTCATATGTAATTGCTAGATTTTTATATATAAATAATAGCACAATTGTTGCATATAATTATTTGTTACCATGCTATCTATAAAAAATTATTGAATTTATTATATATAATTAATTGTTGAATTATCTGTAATTGTTATATGTAAATAATTGCAGAACTGTTGTATATAATTAATTGTTGAATTGTTATTGATATCATTTGTACATTAATATGCATCATTAATTGTAGAATTGTTATTTATATAATGCATTGTTGCATATATTTGTAATTAATTGTTCAATTTTGATATCTATATGACTAATAATTGAATTTACTTGAAGTTTAGTGTTGAATACTGTTATCTATATTATTTATTATTAAATTTACTTGTAGTCAATTATTGTATTCTGTTATCTTAATTAATAATTTAATTTACTCTTAATTATTTGTTAAATTCTGTTATTTATATTATTAATTATTGAATTAACTTGTAGTTAATTGTTGAAATCTGTTGTCTATATTTATTATTGAATTAACTTGTAGTTAGTTGTAAAATTCTGTTATCTATATAATTAGTTAATGGATTAACTTGTAGTTAGTTGCTGAATTCTGTTGTCAATAATTAATTAATATTTGAAAATTATTAATTTCAGTGGCCCCATTGCGGCGATGCGCGCTGTGCGTCTGCTGAGCGAACTGGAGATTGATGGCAAGACGCTCTTGGCCAAGGTGGATGCCAAGAACAAAGTGCTGATCGAGGATTACAAGGAGAAGGAGTGCAAGAATGGCGAGGCTGGACACAATGCCATGGATGAGAAGACTGAGGATGAGTATGCGACCAGCCAGATGCATGATCTGCTTGAGGAGCACAAGCACGAATTTGATGGCTTTGATGGAAGCAATCGTGGCGACATCTACGGCGGCAGCAGCAGCACCAATCGCAACAAGAAGACGCGTCGTGGCGAGGATGACCTGAAGATTAAATCGTTAAACGATAATGCACTCGAGGAGGAGAAACGTAATCTGATAAGCAGTGAGATTGGTAAATTTCGTAAACGTGCCGAGGCCGATGAGCATCGCAAGGAGCTGGAGAAGGAGAAGGAAAAGGAGAAACAGTTGGCCACCAAGGAGAAGGAGAAGGAACGCGAACGTGATCGCGAGCGTAAAAAGCAGCGGGAAAGCGAACGGAAAACCAGCAACAGCAGCAGCGGCGGCGGAGGAGGAGGCAGCGGCGGTGGCGGTGGAGGAGGCAGCGGAGGAGGAGGAGGAAAATCCAATGCCAACAACGCCGTCAACAGCAACGAAGTGGAGGAAATTGTGGAGATCAATGACAACAAGGAGCCAACGAGCAGCAAGGAGTCAAGCAGTCGCAGTCGCAAAGAGTCCATTGTCACCATAGATGTGTCTCCAGTGCGCAAGGATCACAAGGATCGTGGCGGAGGCGGAGGTGCAGGTGGAGGCAGCGGCGGCACAGATGCCAAGGACAGCCGACGACGTCGCTCCAAGTCACGCACCAAGGAGCGGGAACGGGATCGTGATCGCGAGCGTGAACGTGAACGGGAGCGAGAGCGTGAAATGCGTGAGCTGCGGGAACGTGAAATGCGTGAGCTACGCGACAAGGAACGTGAACGGGAACGCGAACGTGAACGCGAACGTGAGCGTGACCGTGAACGTGAGCGGGAACGCGAACGGGAGCGTGAACGGGAACGGGAACGCATGGAGATGCGTGAACGTGACAGGGATCGGGAGCGGGAACGGGAACGCGATGAAAAGTCCATTAAACCGATGCGAGATGCACGCCGTGAGAAGGAAATGGAGGAGGAGATGCGGGAGCGCAAGAAGGCGGAGAAGAAGGCACGTGAAAAGGAGGCCGCCTACCAGGAGCGACTCACCAATTGGGAGATACGCGAGAAACGCAAGTCCAAGGAGAATGAAAAGGTAAATAGCTGTCAACTGAAGTGTGTGAGAGAGAGAGAGAGAGAGAAAAGCGTGGAGAGTTTCCAAGTGGACATTCGCTTATGCTGAAGTTGTTGTAGCATAAACAATTGCATTTATCGATTAACTGATCTGAACTGATGTCGATAAATATTACTCAGAATCACGGCTTCCACTAGATAAATTATAAATGGTCAAAAAAGATCCAATTTCACTAAAAGAGAGCCAATTTCATGAAATCTAAGCAATTTTTATCAACAAACCAAATTATTTGCAAAACAAAATTTTTTAACAACTTTTATTTAAAAAAATCTATTAAATAAAAAATATTAAAATTGCAAGTAGTTTTGAGAAAAAAAAAAAACATAGTACCTTCGATTTAGTTCAAAGTTCACGTACTCTTTTCTGCGATATTAAAAATGTGTTGGGAATTTTAGTATAATACATTTTTATAGCTGGATCGAAAATATTTAAATCTAAATTACATTCTTAATAGTTTAAAGAAAATCTTGTTAAAACCAAAAAAAGTGCCAATCTTAAAAAAAAAGTTCCATTGCACCATCAGGAAAAAAAACAGCCAAGAAAAGATTAGGAATACAAAAGTTAGAAAAATATAAAAAAATGGTAAGACCAAAATAAGGAAATAAAAAATTTGGAAGACAATAATTAGAAAAGTCCAAGTCAAAAATACGTGCATTTTATTAAAAATCGCGCGATGTTTAATATAATATTATTGATTTTTGCTTTTGAACTTATTCCTATTAGCAAAAAGACATAAAATTTTGTTGTCTACCTTTCGTATTTTAATTGCTTTTTTTTTATTCGGGCCTTTCTACGGCGTGTACTTGAATAGGTTTAAGATTTTGTTCATATTTAGCTCTTTCGTTATTTAGTTAAGAAATTTGACTATAACGGGATGATTACAACCGGCGAACGAATTCATATTTCTATTTTGGTCTTTCCAATTTTTAATTTTGTTTACCTAATTTTTGTCTTCCTTCTTTTAGACTCTAAATATTTTTCTGTTTTGAAATTCCTAATTTATGATTCCTATTTTTTTCTTCCTTATTTTGGATTTCTAAAATTATATTCTTTGTATTTTTTTTGTAATGCCTTAATAATAATTATCGATTATTATCATTTCATTAAAAATGAATGACATTGCTTTAGTGTGAGGGAGGGAAAGAGATAGAGAGAGAAAGAAAGGCAGACTTATCGATTAACTGATCGATTTATTAATATTTACATTTGTAACTTGCAGTATCGCCTGAAGGAGATGATGCGCCAGGAGGAGCGTGAAAAGGACGCCAAACGGCTGAAGGAATTCGTTGAGGATTACGATGATGAACGTGATGATGCCCTGTACTACCGAGGTCGGGAGCTGCAACAACGTTTGGCGGAGCGTGTCCGGGAAGCGGACGCCGATTCCAAGGATCGCGAAAAGGAAGCCGACGAATTGGCCGAACTGAAGAATAAAATCTTTAGTGGTGAATTTGAGAATCCCTCACAAGAATTTGAAAAGGCACGACGCGAAATCGAGAAGCTCTACGAGCCCAGGATTCTGATCAATGTGAATCAGGAGGCGCAGCGACGCGAACTTGAAATGCAGTCCACACACCAGCAACAACAACAACAACAGCAACAGGATCGTCGCAAGCATCAAATGAGCGACTCGTATGATACCCTGGATATTGTAGCCGGTGCAACGGGTTCGCATAATAAGGCGCCACCGTCCGAGGATTCGTTATCGACAAACGATGATCGCGCCTCGATGGCGGATACGGCGTCCAATGCCAGCGGTTATTCGCATCTCAAGAACAGCAACAACAACAACATAAGCAACAACAACAATCAGTCCGCTGATAGCGTTAGCAGGCAGAATAGCGAATCAAGAGATTCACTGTCCAACATTCACACACCCACAATGAATGCCATGATGATGATGGACAACCACAATAATGATCATTTGGGTGCTGCCTCCTCTGCTTCTGCCTCTGCCTTCGCTGCTGCCTCCGCCACGCCGCCCATGAGCATGCCCCTCATCTCCCTCACACTGGGCAACAATCTCAAGAAGAAGAAAATCGAGGCAACTGGCGTCTTTGTGAACGACGACGACAACGATGAGAATATCAATCCTAAGAAGCGCAAACTTGTGCCGCTAGGTAAGTAAAGTTCCCCAAATCCCCCATTCCCAGCATTAGCAAAAACCATCAGTTAGAGCAGGACAACAGTACTGCGCTTTTAGAGTTTTTACTAAAACTCCTTGAACAGCTGAGAGTGCTTGTTACACGAGAGAGAGAGAGAGAGAGATTGAGAACGCTGCAGCTTACAAGCTTAGCAGTAAACTAGAGGGCTCCGTCAGTTGCTCGCTTCACTCGCGGTGCTACAGTCGAGCATACTCGACTTTCGAAAACCCTGTACTTATTATAGCAATAGCTAAGTCTGCTAAAAACTAAAAAATATTTAGTTTACTCGACTGTAGAATACGTAAAGTCCAGGCACTTTAATTCTTGAGTAATTGTTCCTTTGACAGCAATATGATATACTAAACCGGATACAGAATACATAAAAAACCAACTCAGTTGTATATGCAGTAGTTTGGTTCAGATATTTCAAAGAACAAAATTGTTTTTCATACTAAAACTTAATTTTCGGCCGATGATATAGTCGATCGACTTGAACCAACTTCGGTTAGGATGTATAAGACCAATTTAAATGAATATTCTGAGTTTGGAAAGATGTCTCAAAAGACAAACAAGGATTTCATACTAAAACTTGAATTCAACCGACCTTTCCTATGGCAGCTATATGATAAATTGGTCCGATTCAAAAAAAAAAAAAAAAATTACTTGATCTTCCAATATAGAGAAATCTACATAACAAAATTGGTGTCTCTAGCTCTTATAGTGTCTGAGATGTAGGTGTTAGCACTGACGTCAAGAATTAATCATTATTCTATGAGTTTTATTTTTTTGCTCAAAAATAATGATTATAATAAAAATCTAATAAATCTTAAGATCATTTTAAAATTGCATTGGTGTATTTCACGTTTATTTACAGTTACTAGAAGTGAATGATTTTTTTATTTGAAAAAAAAAGAACAAAATAATCATTATTTAATTTTCCTGATATATTTATTTATTTTTTGCAAAATTTGCTTAACTTTTCTGTTGTATTTTGTTTTGAACAGATTATGATGACAATTTAAGCAACAGCACCACATCGGTGAGTGCAGCTCAGACGGTTGCGGAGCGTCAAAGTTCAGCTGTGTCAGCGGCGACCGCTGCTGCCGCTGCCGTTAGCCAAAAGATCGCGAATGCCAGTGGAAGCGGAGGCGGAAGCGGAAATGGTTCCGGCTCAACGTCATCCGGTTCAATGGGCAGTGGAAATGGCAGCGGGAGCAAGCAGGGGAACAGCAGCAGCAACCAACATGGCGGCAAACATGGCGCTGGCAGCAGCAGCAACAGCAACAGTAGCAACAACAACAACAGTAGCAACAATAACAAACACCACGGTAAGAATGATGCAGCTGCATCTGCGGGCAGCGCAGATGCTGCGGCGACAAACACCAAAAAGGATGAGAATGGTGCAAAGGTGCATGATGAAAAACGCCGCCATATAAAAAGCATTATTGACAGGATACCCACACAAAAGGAGGAGCTATTTAATTATAAACTTGACCGCAACGAGATTGACAGCGGTCTAATGGAACGCAAAATACGTCCATGGATCAATAAGAAAATCATTGAATATATCGGTGAACCGGAGCCAACCTTAGTCGACTTTATATGCTCCAAAGTATTGGCCGGCAGTCCGCCTCAAAGCATACTGGACGATGTGCAAATGGTAAATTACTTTAATTCCGTTATGCCAAGTTCTAAAAACCAGGGACTGCAAATAATAGTTATGAATTTACAAAAATTGACAACTTAAACATTTTTATAAAAAAAATTGAATAATAAATATTATTTTAGATTATTATTATAAAAAATTTAAAATAATAATTAATTTCAATTTTTTATCATACAAATTAAAAATAATAATTAATTTCAATTTTTATTATAAAAATCTAAAATAAAAATTATTTGTCAATTTCTATTATAAAAATTTAAGAATAGAAATCCCGTTTAAATATCAATACCTTAAACATCCTTAATATATGTACTTTAAGGTCGTTCAATCATATTATATGAAAAGTATTGAGTCACACATTATAAATATTTTTTGATATTGGAAATTCGCCACTTGGCTCAAAGGATATTTACATTCAATTTTATTCCATTTTTATAATAGAAATTGACAAATCATTTTTATTTTTGTTTTTCATAATAAAAAATGAAATTAATAATTATTTTTAATTTTTAAATTAAAAATTGAAATTAATAATTATTTTTAGTTTTTCAAATAAATATTGAAATTAATAGTTATTTTTCTTCACTTTTTTATAAAAATCAGCAAATAATTGTTATTTCATAATTTTTAGTTTAAAAATTATAACTGTTACAGTCCCTGCACAAAAACGATTAACTACATTACAATTAACATGACATCATTTATCGATAGGTGCTGGATGAGGAGGCTGAGGTGTTTGTGGTGAAAATGTGGCGCCTGCTTATCTATGAACTGGATGCTAAAAAGAGTGGCATCGCTGGCAAATAGAGATGGGCCAGGTAACCAGTGACCAACTAGCCAAGTTATCGATCGATCATTGTGGCCTTGGCAGAGACGTTGCTATACTTTAAGTTACATTTGTAATGCCTAGACTCTATTTAAAAAAAACAAAAACAAAATTTATCAAAACAACACTATATGATTAAAGTGTACATAATAGGGCGTTTTATGCCAGCAATTGTGTCCCTTCAAAAATCAATCACTTTGTGTTTTTTTTAGCGATTACGATAAATTCAAACAAAAATGCATCGATAATGTAAATACACACTCACAATCAGCACCAAAATTCACAATAAGAACAAAAAAAAAAAAAAACAATGAATTAACTGTACTCGTGTGCTCCATGTACATTTCCAATTTCCACTTGTTTTTCTTTTCTCTCTTTCGCGCTTACAAAACAAAATTTATAATTGAATGTATAACTAATTTTTTTTGTATGAAATTTAACGGAAAGAGATCATGACTTGAAAGCAGTAATGTCTTCATAATAAATAATTAAATGAAAATCTACAAAAACCAATTTTAACGCTTGACTTTTTACTTTGTAAGGGATAGCAACAGTTGCTGCATCTCTTTCGCTTACTGTGAGAATATAAATAATGAGAAAGATTAAGGGTATGCCTGAAACAGATTTAGTTTTTATTTAAGTATCAACAGAAGCTGTTGCAGGAATACCCTAAATATGTTAAATTCTTGTATGGGCATAAATTATATATTTACAATTAAGGTACATTAAACATTTTTGTCGTGTTGCTTACCAAACCGAAGCGGGCATTATGTTTCCCGTTACAAATGTCGAAGCAGTTGTTTTTTTTGGTTAATGGGATATGTAAGAAAGCATATTGAGAGTAGACGACTTTTTTCATGATGCTAATGATATTTAGAAACGTTTAAATAAATACACACTAGAAATTTGACAAAAATCAGTTATCGAAACTATCGAAAAGCCATAACGATCTCGATCAACAATAACACGTTGATGGCGCCGAATCCACATCCTGAGTATTGTCTATGGTCATGCCATTTGCAGTGCTGCCATTGCCAAAATATTCCGAGGAAACAATCTAAAATTGTAAAATATATAAATCAATTTGACAAATTAGTTGAAATTAGTCAAGAAATGATGGTAAATGTCTATTGTGCTGGGCCAACACCAAATCAAAAAAAAAAGTTACAAGTTCCACAAAACATCAACAAAAATACGCAATTTTGTATGTAAACTTCAAAGATTAAAAAAAAGAAACTAGTTGAGTCCCCTATCCTTTTTTTTTTTTGTCTAAGTTCATGATAAATCGGTCTCTATTTGGGGGGTTTTTTTTGTGATTTGGACTTGGCCCAGGCAGATAAACTTTAACCAAAATGATTAGCGAACCTTTTCCACAATATCCCTGAATGCATCGCTGACAAACTGATCACACTTGGCCGATGTTTCGATAAATAGTGCCCGATGTTTGCGTGCAAATTTGCGTCCCTCCTCACGATCCACAACACGCTCCTTATCGATTTTATTGCCCACCACAATAATGGCAATGTTTGGATTGTCACTGAAGCTGTCCACCTCGGCCAGCCATGCCTCCAGTTTGACCAGAGAATCACGATCTGTTATATCGTACACAAGTATAGCACCTAATGCCTTGCGATAGAAACTCGGCGTTAGACTGCGAAACCGTTCGGCTCCAGCTGTGTCCCACAATGCGACTTTGTAGTCAATACCATCCACATTCATCACCGCTGTCTTAAAGTCCATTCCGATTGTGACGTCATGATTGTCATCAAATTTGTTCTCAACAAAGCGACGTACCAGGCTAAAAGCAACAGCAAAAAGAAAACACTTGTCAATAAAATGCTTGTAAGCTTAAGAGACTCTGTTGAAATACGCAGTAGTCATATACACATATGACTAACAATTTCCAGGTCCAAATCTCTATTTACGTATTTGTTTACATATATGTATGTGTGCATATATGTATGAATAGTACGCAATTGGAGTGTGCCAAGAACTTACCTGGATTTGCCAACGCCACTTTCTCCGATTATAAGCAGCTTTATAGCTCTGTCAGCCATGTTCTGATATTGCTTGTTGGTTTATTTGTTGCTCTTTGTTTTTTACAGTAAGTTCATTAACGATTTAGTTTAAACAAATTGCGGAATTGCTTGTGTGTTGGTTGGATTTGCTGGAGTTGCCATACTGTCAATTTCTGACCTCTTAAGAGCACTCCTCGCAGCGCTGCCAACTTTTTAGAGGAAAATATATCTCTCTCTGGCTCGAAAGCAACTAAAACTGCATAAGTAGCCAAAAAAAATAATGAGCTAGACAAATTTTTTATCAGCGGCAGAGACCGAAACGGCACAGCTGATTTACAAATGTGCTGCCAACCTGTTTTAATATAAAGTCATGTCCCATATTTTTATATTCATTCAATTTTCAAAAATTGATCAACTTTTGCCATGTCTATTATTTTAAAGCTAGAATTTGGAAAACTTTTGCAGTATATTTGTTAAAATTATTGTCGATTTTTAAAAATCATTTAGCATAGTAACACAGCAGCTCTTCTGAGGCACGGTAAGCCTTCTGCATTCAGAAAAAAGTTTTACCAAATTATTGTTAAAAATAAATTTAAAAAAATATATATATTGTTTAAATAGCGCGCCGTTAGCAGTTTTGGATATTTTCTTAAACGTGCTGCAAAATGTGCAGAAAAATATTATCGATAGTGTTGTAAAGCGTCGCAACTGTCAAAATCAGCGTTTGTTTTCATGCTGTATCCCTAGTTGTGTTGTACGGCCCTAGCTCTTTCTTTTTTGACGTGACCAGCGAGAAAAATGGTTGGTGCCGAGTTTCTGTGAATTTTAATTCTGAAAAAATAAAACACATCCGTATATAAAATAAAAAAGAATTATATGAAACATTAAACGAAATGTGTAAATGTTGTGTGTGAATAATTATTTTTGGTGTAAATGCAATGAAAACAAATTTGTTGTAATACTTTTTTTTCTTGTGTTTTTATGCGAATTATTAGGTGAAGGTTAAGTGCTCCGAACTGAGAACCAAGGACAAGCGGGAGCTCACCAAGCAATTGGATGAGCTCAAGAATGAGCTGCTCAACTTGCGTGTGGCCAAAGTGACCGGCGGAGCACCCTCCAAGCTGTCCAAGATGTAAGTTATTAAATTACAGAATTACAGAAAATGGAATTGTTGTTATTTATCATTTGTCTTATAGCCGCGTTGTGCGCAAGGCCATCGCTCGCGTCTACATTGTGATGCACCAGAAGCAGAAGGAGAATCTGCGCAAGGTGTTCAAGAACAAGAAGTACAAGCCTCTGGATCTGCGCAAGAAACGCACACGCGCCATGCGCAAGGCTCTGTCGCCGCGCGACGCCAACCGCAAGACGCTCAAGGAAATCCGCAAGCGTTCCATCTTCCCACAACGCAAATTTGCTGTCAAGGCATAAAAACACCATACACCATCCCTGGTTGTTAACAACTCTTCTAGTGTGCGTTAAGAATTCTCCTAAATGAAAACAAAAGGAATACGAAATAAAACCATTTTTTTTAAATGTGAAACATTTGTATACATTTTGTGTAAAACGCGTGTGTCTATGTGTGTGTGTGTATGTGTGTCAGTGTCTACAAAGGATTCCCTTAGAAAAGCACAGCAAACTCTCCTCAAAAAGCTTGCGTAGACTTGGCTGCTGCATGATATAATAACTAAGGTAGCGATAATATTAGCACAATGACAGCGAAAGGAAAATACGATAATCAGAGACAAAACATTGCATACTGCAAACTGAACAATATAATACAGCAAAAGTTGAGGGCAATCTTTGAGGTGTCGCTACCTTATATTATTGTATCATGTCTGTGTCTACAAAGGATTCCGATAGTAAAGCGCAGCAAACTCTCCTTAAAAAGCTTGTGTAGACTTGGCTGCTTAATGATACAATAATGCAAGGTAGCGACAAATAAAAAATAATTAAGGCAGCGATAATTTAATGTCAGCGATAGGGAAATACGATAATCTGAAATTGTGTGCGGTCAGAGCGAGACAAAACATTTCATAGCCTATTCAGGATGTATTTAATATTAATTGTAGATAAATCAGATTTTGTTGTTGTTGTTGGCAAACTCAAGGAAATAACGGAACCAGCACTCACACATGTGCGCCTCACTTAAAGTGGTTAAAGATCGATTTGCATGGCTCTGAATTTCTATCTGTGTTTTTTTTTTTCAAATCAAAGTAAGCGTATGCTTTAATAATATAAAGCGTATGATTTCGTGTCGTACGTTTGTATAGATTTATCTCAGTCAAAATATAGTGTCACAGGCTTTCCAGAAATTTGAAAAAATACTTCTTTTCTTTGTACATTTTGTGCACATCACGTAAAATCCATAAGTACTAGGTTCAAAATAATAATATTAACGCATATAAATATTGGTAAAATGGCTGTTAATGTGCACTCGACAAATGTATCTTCGCAAAATTGGTCGCGCCATGAGATGCTGACCTGGGTCAATACACAATTGCAAGCACAGTTCAAAAAGATTGAGGAACTCTGCACTGGTGAGTTGAATATAACGATATCTCGCATTGCTATCGATAGACTTGACAATCGATTTATCGTAGGTGCAGCTTATTGTCAGTTTATGGACATGCTTTTCCCCAACTCGGTGTCCTTGAAGCGAATCAAGTTTCGTGCCAATCAGGAGCACGAATTTGTGCATAACTTTAAGCTTTTGCAGGCGAGCTTTCAGAAGAATCAGGTCGAAAAGGAAATACCCATTGAGCGTTTGATCAAGGGACGTTTTCAGGATAATTTCGAGTTTCTACAATGGTTCCGTAAGTTTTTCAAAGCCAATTACAATGGCAAGCCCTATAATGCATTTGAGGCCCGTGATCGGGCGCCGATGGGCTTCGGTGCCAGTGTGGTAGTGCAAAATGTGTACAGACCACCACCACCGTCACATAATTTGGTGAATCCCCGACCTATGCCTGTATTTGCCGATCATCAGATACGCACACGCACATTCGTTAGCGATGGTTCAACATTTCGCAAACATGTTACCAATAATCCATTGAGCCTAAGGAGCAAACAATACAATACAGAAAAGACCGAGCAGGAGCGCGACTTGTATATATCCAAGTTGCGAGAGGTGCGAATGATCTGTGAGGAGAATAGTAATAATAATAGTCAGGACAATGGCAATAATCAAGTGCTTCAAAAGATTATCAAAATTGTCGATGAAATCGATATTCCCATGGAGGAATTTCCCTATGATGATGATGATGATGAAAATGATCATCTGGTTGATGATGATGATGATGAGGATGATGACGAAGATGCTGATGATGTTAAACATGTCGATGATGACAATAATGTGAAAATGGTAGATACATTCGATAATCCAGTCGAATATTAGGCTGGCCCTCATTTGAGGGCACACACACACACACACACGCACACCATTACTGGACATCTGGGCATCGATACTGGGAATTAAAAACATATGTACACGCAAACCTATCCAACAGAATATGTATTTCTTAAAATGTCCTTTTGTTATTTTAAGACTTGTATACTTTCATTGAGAGGACAACAAAATAGACACGCATTCAAATTCACAAGTTGCAATTAAGAATAATAATAAATATGGAGCTGCTGAGCTTCTAATTTTAATCTTTAAAGTATATGTGAGTCTAGCTATTATTGTTTCAACTACTTTTCAGATTGCTTTTTTAGTAAACTAAAATTAACTTGAGAAAATCGATATATACTTTGTAGAAAAAATAAAAAGGGTGAACATATTTAAAGTGATTTTGTGATTGTAAAAGCTAGAAAGTTATTAAAAAAATCGTTTATCTAGAAATCTGGCTATTTTAAAATCTTTTTGTAATTATTTTTTCAGATTGCTTTTATAAAAAAAATAAAATGTTCTTAAGAAAATCGATATATACTTTACATTATATTGAAATGTTTTACTACAGGAAATATTAAACAGATTTTTGAAATTTTTTAAGATAGAAAGTTGAAGTAACTTATTTAAAATTGCAGAAACCAAAATAGCTATTTATTCACTTTTAATATGCTTTTAGGTATTATTAGATCTTTATTTATTTGTTTTTTTTTTTTGTGAAATTAGCTATATTATTCCTTAAAATTATCCACAAATGAAAAGAGTTTTTTTTTTATCGTCACAATATAATATTCTCTATATTTCTTTTTTGTTTGTTTTCTTATTCGATCTCGTATATAATATATGTATATAGATTTGTATAAATTAGGAAAAAAAATACATAGATTAATAAGTAGTTAATGATGTATTGCAAACTCGAATACAAAAGACTCATACTGAATATGTTTGGCACATTTGGTTAATACTATTCTTTTGAACAGCGTGAAACAATGGCGTGCTGCGAATAACGCCCGATAATTCCTTTGAGTTTTTGCTTTGGTGATAGTTTCTACTTGGCATCGGTGACAGCGGTTCTCCCCAGAACTTTAGCAATGCGAATATCTTATAATAAGCGACTCTGTAATATTGAAAATAATACGAAAAATAATATTAATTTTCTGTTGATTATAATTATAATTATAATTGGGTTTTGCAGTGTGGTGACTAGTTAACTAATTTTGTAATGCATTGGTCACTTAATTTGCATTGAAAAAATAATGATTAATTGATTGAATGATGATTAAATGATTAATGATTAAATAAAATAATAATTAAATTGTAAAAAACAATAATGAAAATCGTAAAGAAATTTCACTAGGATTAAAATTATGTGTGCTAATAATGTAAAATCTCATTAGAATTGAAAATCTAATGATATGTCATTTCACTACAATTGAAAAAAGAATTATGATAAAACTAAAAACTTTGTAGCATTGAAAAAATATGATGAAATTTTTAAAGCATTGATAAAATATAATAAGATTAACATTCTTGTTTCGACATTAAATTACAACTAATTTTCAACAAACAATGAAACAAAAATGTTCATTAAAATAAATTTTTTCAATGCTACTAAAATTTAATTTCATTAAAATTGCATTTTTCAATGCTAATAAAATGACATTTCATCAGCACTACAATTTTTCAATTCTAGTAAAATTACATTTCATTAACAGTAAATTTTTTAATGCTAGTGAAATAACATTACATTAGCATTATAATTTATCAATTCTAGTAAAATGAAAAATTATATGAGCACAATAATTCAACAATTTGAAAATTCATTTACATTACATTAGCAGTACAATTTTTAATATCTAGTGAAAAGAGATTTCATTAGTAATAATTATTTAATGATAATGAAAACGTAATGATAATAGTGAAATAACATTACATTAGCATCATAATTTTTGAATACTATTCAAATGACATATCATTAGCACTACAATCATTCATTTCTAGTGAAAATTCATTTGATTATATTTCATTTTTCAATGCTAGTGAAATAACTTTACATTAGCATTCGATTTTTTTTATTAATTGTAAGTGTTAGTTAAATGTGATTTGATGGTCATTAATTTTCTTAATAATAATGAAAATGTAATGATAATGCTTTAAGTCACAACTTGGGATTACTATTCACCTGTAATTGCGATTGCTGGCCGCATAGATGATCGGATTGATGACACTGGATGCCCAGGCCATGACGGATGCAATGATATGCAGCCAGGGATACGATGTCTTGCGTTCATCGTCCACCACATTGGCCAGCATCAGCGGCAGAAAGCAGATGAGGAAACACAAGAATATTGTGACCATCATCACAGTGAGGCGATTATCCTCGCGAGCCTTTCGTGTGCTCGTCGTGGTCACATAGGAACCGGATGCGGATGCTGTCTTACCGCCACCGGCAGCGCCAATTTGGAAATTATCATGACTGCGTATCTTCTTCTTCTGATGCAGCACAGTTATATAGATGCAGGAATAGGAAATGATGATCACCAGACACGGCAGCAGAAAACCAATTAGGAACAGTGTCTTCTTTATTGATTTACCCTCCTTTTTGAGTATCGTGCATGAGAATGTCGCCTCATCCAGACCCATTTCACCCCATATGCCCAATATGGGTGGAAGCTGAAATTTTAAAAAATATATATGTACTTCTGACTTTTTTAAATAATTAAAATACAACCTTATTACTGATCTGTATTAAAGAATTATGAATAAATTGGAGTTTTGATTTTATCTTTTTTTTTAATATGGAATAACCTTTTATCATATAAAAATTGAAGATTTAAATTAAGTACTAGTATTCTTGGTATTTCTTGTTAGATCTGATATTTTTAATATTATTTATTTTTTTTTACAATATAAAAAAAAATAAAAATTCTATTGTAAATTCTTAAAATAAAAAATGAAATTAAAATGTTTTCCTTGATTTTTTGATAAAAGTTGAAATTATTTACAAATTTTGACATTTTTTAATTTTTTCTGAAAATTAGCTATTGCCAAATTAATGTTTTTCAATCTCATGTTAAGTAACATTATATTCAAAATAAAAATAAATACGCTGTACAACAAAATAATATCTACGATCTTTTCCTACAATCATATAATTTTTTTTAGATTGGTTTTTTGTTTGTTTGAATTTGGAAACTTTTATTTGTCATTCCTGGCTTACTTACCAGCAGTAAAAAGGACACGGCCCAAACGAATATCAACTGCAGTGTTATAAATTTGGGCCTATAGATCTGTGAGTATCTGCTATGGCAAGCAATGAGTATGTACCTGATTTAGATGATGAACAAAAGAGTTAATTATGCTTAAATTTAAGTTACTATCTTAATAACATACCTATTGAGTGTAATGCCCACCATACTAAGCAATGAAACAGCCACATTGCCGTAGAAGATAACCGGAAAGATCTTGCATAAAGTGTCACCAAAAGTCCAGCTCTAAAAAGACAATATTTTCATTAATATGTCCAGTAATTGTTTTGTTAAAGAAAAAAACATTATTTATTTTAAAAATTGTTGAGCTTAATGGATGGAAGAATAAACGATGCTTATTTTAACTTCTAAGAAAACTGATGAGGTCAAATAGTTAATAAATTGACATTATGCAAAAAAGTCGGTTGAAATTTGACAAAGTTATGAAAGTTTTAAATTTTTAAAAAGGTTTAAAGTATAATAAAAAGAACAGTAATCGAAGTACGGAAAAATAAACAGTGATGGAAAAAGTTGTATTTTCAAATTTGTATGCATACCTCCTGGAAGAAACGCACGGCTGTTAATGGCAGGCTGAAGGAGCAGAATAATAGATCCGATATACTTAGGGATATGACAAAGGCGGTTGTCGCATGTTCACGTATCGTCGGACTTTTGAGTAGCGCCAGCAGCGTTATCAGATTTCCTGCAATAATATAATATACAAAAAATGTACAATAATATATCAGCATATATCTAAAGAGCGGAGATTACAGATTATTAGAAGGGACCACTTACCGAATACGCCGATGGTCACAAAAACACAGGCACTGATGGCAGCAAAAAGCGTTGCGGAATGCGGGTATATAGATTGTGTGGGGGCATCCATGCTGCAAAAGCGAAGCACACATACATGCAGACATGCATATTAATATTAAATGAATGTAGGGTATTATTATCTATTATTTAATTAATGTATTGCTTTGGGTGTATTTCTAGATATATTTTCCATCAGTTCCTAAATACATATACCTACACAGAAAATAAAAATCCGGGATTCCGGGCTAAAATTAATCCAATGCGGTGACAGAAGTACGGTAATCCTGGATTCTCATTAACCAAGTATGAAATACTTTAATCAAGCCCGGTTTTTCTTAACATTATTTTAGTTTTTGGGGCTCTGTAATATTTGTTTTCAGTTATATCAAATAATTTTGGCTTCTCAGTTTTTCCAAAATCGATTTTTTTTATTTCTGCGCCATTTTATCTACGTATTATCCAAATTTAAGAATTATATCCTGAATACATTCTTAAAAAATTCAAGCTAAAATCAAGTTTTTTAAATTTGCTAAAATTCAAGCTAAAATCAAGTTTTTTAAATTTGATTTTTAGTTGGATTTTTTTTCTTTTTTTATGTACAGGGTAGCGAATAGTCGTGCACTCCGCAACTACAGCTTTGTTCATTGTTCTATTCTGTATGTTTCACTGCTACATTTCTACACTTTCATCACAGAAACCGAATTTTTTCAGAGTATGTAGGTTTATTTGGTTTTCAAAAATATAAAAAAATGTTTTTGAAATTGACGGAATTATTCCGGAATTTAATCGCCTTCAGTTTTAAAAAAGTATACAATATTGATATTAATATTAGAATTTTTACAGAAATTTTAGTTTATTTTTTCAATAACTTGGCATCAAAATGACAATTTCTATAAATATCGCTCTTAGAATACTGTCTTTCTTGAAATCAGCGAAACAATGTCTCAAATCTGAATATGATCTTTTAAATCTGTTTATTTTTTTTAAAACATTCATATTCAGCTTAATTTAACTTATCCAAATTCAGATTTATAAAATTTAATGTCTTCCTTCTTGGAGAGCAGCTGTACTTTGTTTCGATTTCAACTATTTTATTGAAAAACTGGCTGTAATTATTCCTTTAATTTTTAGACACATTGCATAAAAAATTTCATTTCACATTCGTTTTTTTTTTTTTTTTTTTTTTATTAATTCGAATATTTGTATTAGTAATCCTGACACAGCGTATTTAAAGCACCGGAACTGATTTTTTCTTTGTTTCGTTTTGTCGATATTGTTTCCCCTGAATTTTGTTTAATGTTATGTTATCATTATCATTTGGTTGGAAGTCAACATTTTCGAATCATGCAACTTTGAGGCGCTATCAGCAACCGTTTTAAATGCATTTTCTCGTATACATTTTTATGACCAATTTAAAAAAAAAAAAAAACAAAAAACACTGGCGAAGATAAGCAGTCAAAAGGTCAGCGACGACTTAAGAAAATTGGTCAACCCACCTTATAGACAAAGCCAGAGAGAAAGATAGATTGTGCTAAGACTGATTCAAGAACAGAACTCGAATCTGTAATGAAATATTTTTTTTTTTTTAATTTCCTTCTTTTTTTGTTTTTTTTCTAACACATGTTGCAGGCAGAACTTGAACCGAACTTTGCGACGCGCCGCTCAATATCGAAATGTTGCAACCACAAAAAAATATCATCGCAGAGCAATGAAAAATTTCAATTAAGCTCTGTTTGTTTCTCGTTGCGTTTGAGTTGAGTTCAGTTTTGTATGTATACCCTAAGGCCGCGAGGGTGTTATCATTTTGCCATCAAATATGTAGCGTTAACATGCCCTCAAAGCATTTTAGCTGTTATAGCCTATGTGAACTCAGCTCTTATGGATGTTACATGGTTGAAATTTGGTGTAGCGGCTTTTTAATATGCCATATAGTATATATGTTGGTATGGCTCAAATCGGTTAGCTATAACCTATAGCTGTCATGCAAATCAAAGGTTAACATTTAAGTTAGAAAAGAAAAACGCTTTTATTTTTTTTTTTTAGCAACATCATAATTCAACTTAGTCGTAAATAGATTCAAATGTGATTTAAGCTCGTATAGCCTATGTGAACTCAGCTCTTATGGATGTTACATGGTTGAAATTTGGTACAGCGGCTTTTTAATATGGCATATAGTATATATGTTGGTATGGCTCAAATCGGTTTACTATAACCTATACAAATCATAGGCAAAAATTTTATTATTTTTTTTATCATTTTTATGATACATAAGCAGTATCTATTCAATTTTCATCAAGTTGAAAATAATATTATTTAAACCTGTTTTAAAGATCGATGAAATATTACCTTAAGTTTTTAATTTAAAGAAATTTTTTCTGAATTTTGGAAATAAGAACTCCAATCTTAGATATTAAAGTATGTAATAAATTTTTTAAAAAAAATGGTCTTTTGGGGTATTAAATTTCTGTGAATGTTAGAAATAAGACTCAAATTTTTAGTATAAAATTTTGAAAATAAGAACTTCAATCTTAGATATTAAAGTATGTAATAAATTTTAAAAATAAATGGTCTTTTGAGGTATTAAATTTCTGTGAATGTTAGAAATAAAACTGAAATTTTTAGTAAAAAAGTATGTAATAAATTAAAAAAAATGTAAGCTTCTGTAGGGTATTTAATTGGTTGTATCTGTTTTTCAGTAAATTGTTTCTTTATTTTTTTTTTTTATATGTGACAGTTTGATTCTCTCGTTTGGCGTTTTATCCACGCAGATAACAAGAAGTGTCAGTCCGTCAGGTCGGTCGCAATGTGAAATGTTTTGCATACACACAATTTCATTTATTTAATGCTTTTTATTTGTATTTGGATCGGTTAAATTGAAAAGCGCCTTGTTACGCATTTAACGCCGTTTCCGGTGACTCTGCATTTGCAGCAGCAACAACAACAACAACAAACATGTTCTTGCAACAGCCCCCGCAACACACTCCCCTCCGCTTCCCCTCCGCTTCCCTCGTCGCCCCTTCCTTTACAGTTTTTCCCATCACATCTGAGTTTTTAGGCTCTGTTTGGTTTCGGGGTAAAATGCGGCCCGCTTTCATGCCTGATCAACATGTGTGTGTTCTCTATATATATATATGTATGTATGTATGTATATATTGTGTGTTTGTGCTCTTCTTTTTCTGCTTCTTCTTCATCATTATATTCTTCTACTTGTTGTTGTCTTTACTTCTTTTGGAATTGGGGAGGGTATGACACAAATATTTAAATCTGAATATGCATGCCTCGTGTGTGTGTGTGTGTGTTAAGTCTCTTCTCCCCCATATCATTCCCCCTCTCTGCAATCTGCCCCACCGCCAACACTGAAAACTAAAGGGGGGGCCACAGTGATATTAGAGATAAGCAGTCTCAGTCATGCATGGGATACATAACTATGTACATATGTATGTGTATATATCTTCATATAGAAGAGAATTCCGTTGACAGAGGGTCAGGATTGTAAGCATATATCGGAATGTATCTATATATGCTTTTTGGGGTTGCTTACGCCAGCGAGGGTCGCTCAGTTAGTAAGCGAGACATCAAACATCTTAGATTTAAATAAAACTTACTATACAAAAAAAAAAAAAATCATGGGAAATTTTAAAAATTCACTTTTGCAGGGGTGTTCCAGAAATACAAACTATCCGAAAATCTAAACATTTTTGATTGTTATTTGGTTGGTTAACATTTCTGGAACACTCCTTAAAGTCTCTATTTATAATGTTATTTTCTATATATTTACAAGCAACTTGTTTTGTCGGTTGCTTTACCTTTTTGAAACATTACAGATTGATTCCTTTTCATATTACACTTGATTTTCTTTATAAAGTAGTTTTCTACCTATTTATTTATTAACTTAACTTTAAATAAAAACTGTTTATGCCTTCTGTAACTGGTTTATGTCCAAATCTTATTAAACTATAGTTCAACTGAATTTTAATACATTTTTAAGAGGTATTCCTTTTCATTAACTTTTCAAGCTTAACATATTGTATGTTAGTTTTGAATCCACCCTCGTTTTTGATGATTTATATAAAGTTTTAACATACATACATATTATGTTTACACGTTATCGTCGTCTTATCTGCAATATCTTAATTCAATTGAGTCTTGAATTTAAATCTGACTTGAGCAATCAATCAATCTGAAAAGTCGCAGCTTTAAAGCCTCGACTCAAGTTATGTCAAGGGAAAAATAAAACTTTGTTGGGATCCGGCATCAGCATTTATTTAATATCATATACAAATTTTGTGTCAAGTTTGTAAGATAAAAAAAAAGAACAGCTAGACTCGACTAGAAGCTACCCAGTAAGCAAATGCATATATGTTAAGTGTACTGCTTGCAAGCAGTGCAAATGAATATCAATCTAGCTATTTTATAAATGTTTCAAAGTTTTTGGAATTAAAGAAAAATGGTTCAGCCACATTACAATATTTGTTCTTTAATCATATTTTCTGCCTTTTGTCATTTTATATTTCGCTTACAACTTATCATACCCTACCTATTTAAAGTCGAGTTCAGGTTATAAAAACTTGTGTGCTGACTAATCGAAAATGAAAATAAAATACCTTACTTTGCATATTGGCGATTAGCGTGGTTATAACAATAACAAAAACTTAATAATATTATAATTCTAACATTATTTAAATTATAAATACATATGCACGAGAGACCGGAACAGAGAAAGGTTATATATTAAGTATGAGTAGCGGGTTTTTTTTACACACATCTTGAATGAGTCGAGCTTTGAGGCCCATTGCAGTTGTCGCCAAAAAGACAAAAGCCGTTTCCGTGTATGGGCGGATGAATCATCAGCTGCTGGCTGCTCTGTTTGGTCAAAGCCAAAAGACAGACGCGACAGAAGAGCCAGACTTCGGTCAAAACAAACAAAAAACAAAAGATGATGATCATGGTCTGTGTTGTCGAGTCAGCTCTTTTCCCGCCAGATTTGCAGTTTTTCGAGTGAGAAGTGCGTGTAAAATTTTTAAATAGCAGCGCGCAAAATTTCTAGCTACTTTTAAAGTTAAAAAAAAAAAACTACTAGAAATATTTTCAATAACTGGTTGGATAAATTAATGATTATTTCCTTTTAATGCAGGGTATAAAATCCAACTTAAAACTATAATAGCTATTTCTTGCAAATCTAGCCTTTTCTAGCTTATTTAAGGCCTCTCAAAGTTGGCAACACTGATGCTGATGCGTTTGTGGGAGGGAGTGTGCAAGAGCAGCTCACAGCTTACACACTCATAGCTGATAGCTATGCAACTCACTGGCAGGACGGGCAGCGCAACAGAAACAAAAACAAAAGTAAATAAGCAAAAATTTGAGAGGAAAACGAAAACACAAAAAAAAAGCAAAAACAAAGTGAAGCGAACGAAGATGAATGTGAATTCGTTTTGGATATTGCAGTCAGTGTGTGTACGATAAAAGTCGCATGTGTGTGCGTATGTGTGTGTGTGTGTGTTTGTTGTATTAGCTGCTGCGACTGATGCTGATCTCTGCCTGAATGAGCTGAGAGCAGCTGGAAGATAGAGAGAGAGAGAGTGAAAGAGAGGGGGTGGGAAACGTCATTCGATTGCAGGCAAACAGCCGTTTATTCTTTATCATGGCATTAACAACAACAACAACAATAATAGGAGCTACAACAACAACTGCATGCGCAATGTTTCAAATTATATTTTGAAGCCACATATGCACGCACACTAACGCACTTAAATACACACGCACACTCACAATCAAGTCAAAGCCACAAAAGCGACTCGTTATTACATACAAATGTATATTTGTATGTATTATTAACTGGTTTCATTTAGTTGCTTACCCGTTGATCGTTGATTTATTAAATGCAGATGTTTGCAGAAATTAGTTTAAGGGTTTTATACACTGTTGAATTGTAATTGCATTTTGATGTGTGCTGCACATCATTACAAACACACAACACGGCCAAAAAAATAACTTTCGTTTGCACGTCACACAATTCACGGCTTAAATGTTTAAATGTTATTCGAAATTGTTGGCAAACTCGTACGCGACATTGTTATTATTTTTGTTGTTGTTGCTGACTCGATTTGGCTGGAGATCAAATGTTGAACGTCTTGCGTTAATAACAGATAAATAACAAATAACGGTTTGCAGCCACTGGCAATTTGTCAACAACAAAAGCGAAATTTGAAAGGGCAGAGAATTTAACACGTCCGAATCTAGCGGCGAAACAACAACAAATGATGTTGGCGCAATGTTAATGTTAAGCCGCTGTTGCAGTGCTGCCATATCATTCTTTTTGAGAACATATCTATCCATTTTTAAAATTAATAAGCCTAAGACTTTTCTGAAACATTTCCTATCCAGCAATTTTTACGTTCCTTATTTCTCTGATAATTTTTTTCACTTAAAATTTTTATTTTATTATGAAAAAAAAGGGATTGGAATCGCTGGTAAAGTTGACTTATGGCAGCACTGCGCTGTTGTCCTCAAATGACACTGTTAACCCTAAAGTGCGATCGATAACCAAACGGTAAATGTCAACATTTTAAAGCGCGCAGTTTGAATTAAATTTTAACAGTTAACGTAATATCTGTAGCAATTATAATAGTTGTAGGTTTGCAAATTGACAAATATGATTAAATATCTGACTATGTGACTATCATATACATGTGAAATTGCTAAAAACCAAGTAATTTAACAAAGGCGGAAACGAAAATAATATGTTTTCTTTTTTGAACTTGACACTTGTATAAGACTTGACTTATATTGGCTTTTGCATAACGTATTATTATTGTTTACAAATGATATGATATAAATCTGAAACCAGTTGATTTTATCCTACACATCCTGTAAATGTAACGAGTTTCTTCTCAGACACCAAAGCCAAATAAATGTGGACAAAAAAGAAAAAAGGAGATCAATTACTTGCTGTCTGCACCACTTTTGATTTCAAAAATAACCACCAGTTGAGCAACAAACGAAATGCAGCAATTTATCACTTTTCTTTGAAGTAATTTTATGAAAAATTTTAAATATTTTTTGATTTACATTTTTATTTGAACTGTGCGGAAATATGGAATATTAACCCTGAGCTGTGTGTGCATAACAAATGACTTGCACAATTATTTACAGTGTAGGTGTGTATGTGTATGTTTGCTTATTGAAACACGTTTCGTCTAAACGCAGCAATTAAAAGTTGATGCAACAAACTGCCGTTGATCCGTTAACTTCAGTTGAATAAACAGGCTCAAATTCACAGGCATCCGCATCCAGCTCAGCCAATGTGTGACAATTATTTATGCGAAAAGTGAAATCCGGAATCCAGCCACAAATAACACATTAAGCGACCTACTACACTTTGCTACCAGCTACAACTACAACTACAACTAAGTCCCGCTTAGCCGCCATTTTATTTGGCATCAAAATCGCGATAAGATTTTCATTTCATTATTCAGATTACAACATAATTAATACAAAAGAAAAACAACAAAGATTTATTAAATTTTTAAAGAGCTTAAAATATTTTTAATTATAAAATTAGTTTTTGGTTTTCTAAGTATGTATTATAGCCAAAAATTTGGTAAAGGTACTGTTCAATGACTCGCATAATCGAGCAAGACTAAACGTTCGGTTCGCGAACCGGTTTATATACCTCCTCAGCTCAAGATTTGTGTCCATTTGGTAATTTTTATAATAAAACTTAAAATCTTTTAAGAACTAAAACCGTAATGGAAACCGTAACCTCTAACCGGTATTAACCGATTGAAATTGGTACAATATTATTAATTATTAATTAATAAAGTTAAATTTTATTTTCTTAAACAATATTGAATTATAAGTTTTTGAATAATTACAAAAACAATTAAAAAACGTCATTTCGATGAATATTTTTCCGGTTTCAATGTAAGCCGTTAACCGGGACATGTACATATCTAAATGCTTGCACTGCTTGCTCACAAACACAGTGAGTTATCTGCGACATAAGCCTACGTATAATAAGTTAATCAACCGGATTATTAAAACGCACTGTTAACTCAACCAGACGCACCACTTGTTGTCGAAAATCTGATAATAACATTGCAAAAATCACACTTTTTCATTTGCAACCGGTTAACTTATGAACATTTCTCATTCACTTGATAATTTCATATTTTTAATGCATTTATTTACGGCTCGTTTTCCACTTTGTCTAAGCGTTACAGCCATTAAGTAAATACGTATACATGCATAAAGTAGTTATAATAATTACTCTGCAAGTTATCAATTTTATGCAGCACTGTGGATAAAATTGCTTGATTTATAAAATATTTAATTAAAATCAAGTACGAGTAAATTCGAGTATGTTGCAAAACTCGCAGTGTTTTTGTTTCTTTACATATTTGTGTTTGAGTAAAAGTTGTTGTTGACATCCCAAAAGCAGTTTTCAAGCAGTTTATTTTTATTGTTATGCCGGTGTCTTTCCATGCTTTCGTTCCAGTTTTTGACGTTGTGGGTGTGTGATGTTTTTTTTTATATTTTATTTTATTTTTATTGTTATCCGCATGCGATGTTTTCCTACTTCATGTTTATGGATTTAAGTGGCAATTTTTAACGATTACAAAAACTTTATACAGACTTGGCAACAAAAAAAATGCAAATTTAAAATAAATGCTTATAAATATTAATAGTTTTTAAAATTGAACATATTATATAATACTCTACTCGTATTGATTAATGACAATCTTGTCATAAAACAATCGAAGAAAAATATTTCATGTATTAGATACATTTTAAGAATTTTATTTTGCAAGTCTATTTGTTTCTTAACATATTTAAATTTTTTTTTAATTAAAGAAAAAACTGTATAATCATCACATATTTTTTGCTTTTGGGTGCATTTAAGTTTAGTGTTTTTTTTTATTTGCTTCAATTTTTCTTATATTAAACCGAAACAAATATGGGTTATAGTTTCGGTTCAGGTACGTCCCGAAATAACTATTTCTGTAAAAGGTTCTATTTCAGTTTTTTTTATTTGGTTCCGGTATCAGTACCGGTACGCAACGGTACAATAATAAATATGACATCGAAATAAACAGACTTAAGGCAAAAAACGAATCAAAAAAAATAAAATGTTGAGAGTATTTAGAGGCCAAATTCTGATTAAAATGGCATTCCGTTTGAAAATCGGTATAGTTTTGCCAAATTTATGACAGTTTGAAGTTGGTCAGTCTTTGGATCTAGCAACTTTACAAGTCAAAATTTTTGTTCAATTTCACATGTTTTTTTACAAAAAAATGAAAGGTCTCAGAATCAAGTTTAAAGTGTTGTTTTATACTAAGTACGTTATAAAGAGTTGATTAAAAGTGAAAACTCGAGATTTAAAATTTTGAATTTTCAAAATATCAAAGGGGGGACCCTTAGCATCGAAGTCAATATCTAGTAGAATCTAAAGAATTTTTTTTTTTAAGAATTTAATAAAATTTAAATGCAGAATGATTTAAGAGGCCAAAACAAGGCCAAAATGACATTCCACTTGAAAATCGATTCAGTTTTAATAAAGTTATGAAGGTTTGAAGTTGGTCAGACTTCGGTGCTAGTCACTTTACAAGTCCAAATTTTTGTTCAATCTCACATGATTTTTTACAAAAAAATTAAAGGTCTCAGAATCAAGTTTAAAGTGTTGTTTTATACTAAGTACGATGTAAGGAGTTGATTAAAAGTGAAAACTCGAGATTTAAAATTTTGAATTTTCAAAATATCAAAGGGGGGACCCTTAGCATCGAAATCGAGTCTTGGTCGAAAATAATTAAATTTTCTAAATGAACAAAAATTGAATACAGAATGAATTTAGAGGCCGAATCATGTTCAAAATGACATTCCGTTTGTAAATCTATTCAGTTTTGATCAAGTTATGACAGTTGAAAGTTGGACAACTCTTTGACCTAGCAACTTTACCACAACCGTACCGGTACAAACGTTTCGGTATTCGGTTCTTGACAGAGAATTTTCATTCGGATATGGTTTTAGTTCCGCTATAAAAAATGAAACGGTTAGATTCGGTTAACGATTTCGGTACCGGTTTCGGTGTTATTCCCTGTTTTTTTTTTAAATAAATTTTTTTTATATTTATCATTTATTTAAGAATACACAACTAATGCAGTGGGCCAAAAATATTATAATATGACTAATAAGACTAAAAATTATATAAAGAATTTACAATTATAATAAATATTAAATAAGAATTATGAACTGATGCGAAGAAAGTTAAAAATGACGTCTGGGGTAGGAAAAATTAAACTTATTTTATTTTTAAGTCCAGCTTTTTTAATCGGTAATTATTCTTTTAATCACATTTGCAGTCAGTCTGTTAAGTATGTCTGAATAAATTTAATTTTACTTAAATTCTTGCAGCGTCATTTTCACAATTTTGCACAATTAAAAGGTCATTAGAAGAATGCGCGTGTCGATGACAATAAAAAGATTTGGATCTGATATGATTTACGGAATTGCAAATGAGCTGCACTGCTTGCTGTAAAGCAGTGCTAAATTTAAGTACCGTTATCTGCTGTCAGTCATGTTGCGAATGTACCGCAATCAACAGCGTCGACGTCGCCAGCTGCTGCAACAACTGAGGCAACATGGACAGAGCTGGCTGCAACAAGTGCAACAAAAGCAACAACGCAATGCCTCTTGGCGAGGTGAGTGCAACACCCCTTCCCCTTCTCCTAGCCCCCTTAGTTCCTGCAACACCACATAAAATACACTTTACCAATGGTCTCTTAAAATGAATAAAACAAAAATTATAAATAAAAATTGATTTGTTTATTTTTAGAAAATAAATTTGTAAAACAAAAATCTTAAATTTTAATCCACTTGTATATTTAAAAAAAGTAAATTTAATTTCTTTAATCTTTATTTCTTAACTAAAACAAAATTTGTCAATTAAAAAAATTCATTAAAATTAAATTAAAATTTAAAATCATAAAATAAATCACTTGCTTCTAATTTTTGTTATAGAAATTTAAAATAGTAAAAAAAAATGATCAAAAAATTTTGAAATTCTTTTTTTTTTGTGTACTTGCATCGATTTTTTATTCAAATATCAAACATAATTTTTTTCTTTCACAATTTAAAAATTAATAACATTTTATTTAATTTTTTTTTAAATTTAAAATAAATAAATCTCTTCCTTCTATTTTTTGTTTTAACCATTTTAAAACCATTTTAACCAATTTAAAATATTTTTTTTGTGTGTGTCGAATTTTTGTTAAAATATCACACTTATTTTATGATCTAAACAAAAAATCTGTCAATTAAAAACTTAATGCAATTTCAAAATATGAAAATAAATGCAAAATATGAAAATAAAATTCAGTTGTAAAGAAAATTCTAAACTCTGCATAAATTTATATTATATATAGATTTAATGAATGTAAAATAATAAGGAAATTAAAGCACAATAAAAAAAAAATAAAAAGAAATAGTATTTCTGGAATTTTTCCACTCAATGAAATAATATTTTTTTAATGCATTCATTTTAATTGTGATTGCTGCTTTTTAAAGAAAGAAAACGAGGCGACACAAGGCGGCATTTTATGCACAACGGCAGCTTTCATCAGGCGATTGCGCCAGGTGAGCATCTGTTTTTGGCCAAATGCAGCTCGTTTATGCTTACCAAATTTAATTAGCCAATTTACCAAATTGCCAATTTGCCATTCACAGTGCTCGCAATTGCCCAATGCTTCAGTCTGATGCCAGTTTGTGGCATTTATGCGGCAACGGCGCAGGGATTATATTTTAGTCGGCGTAGCTGGCGCACCTGGTACTCCATTATATACATCTGCTCCACGGTGGTGGACACCATCTTCAGCATCAATATGGCGGCCCACAGTTTGCTCGATGTACGCAATGTGGGTGAGTTGACCTTATGCAGTGGCTCTCAGCTTATTTGACCCACTGCATTTTGACCATGTTTTAATTTAATTGCTTTTAATACTGTATAAAAATAAAAATAATTTTTTAATAACAATTTTATAAAAATTTTATAACTTATAATATAGTTCTCTAGATTTATGTTTCACCAAAGTCTGATTTACTCAGACGTATGAGAATAAAAATAATTAAATGCAACTATTTTGAGCATATCTTGTTTTTATTATCTTATCTGATTTTTCATCTGATTTAAGAAACAATATATACAGAAGTGTTCCAGAAATGTAAACGAAAACACAACAAAAACCAGGAACACCACTGATATTTATCTATAATTAAGATATAATTAATTATAATGACAAATTAATCTTCAAGCTTAATTAAAAAATCTGTTTTTTAACTTTGCTTATATCTTTTTTTCATTAAAGCATAAGCTCATTTCAAAATTGTCATATGTAAGAATTATGAGTCATTTTCACCTCCGAAAATCGGGAAAAGCCTTACTACATCTAAAGTTTTATGACTATAGCTTTTTTTCGAGACTAAACACTTTATAGTATATAAATTTGATAAACACTTTTCTTGGAATTATATTATATGACAATTTTAGACAAAATTTTATTTTGAATACAGTTTTTAAAAAAAAATTCCTAACTCAATATCTGGTAAAATTTTATTTTGATAACTATAGTTTGAAAATATGACAGACTTCATTGTATCTCAGAGTCTATTAAAGTTAAAATCTGTAAAACCTTTCTACTTTACAGAGCCCATTATATTCCATGCGGGAAATCTACTGGGATCCTATTGTTTTCTGCAATTGGCACATCGCTGGCCTTCACTGATGCGACAATGGATGAATGTGGAGCAGCAGTTGCCACATTACAGGAGCTGGAGACATCGGGAGCATCTGGCACGACGCATACAACATGTTGCATTGGCGCTCTTCTCACTCTCACTCAGTTAAGCATCTCAGTATTCTGCCTTATTATATAGTAGTATGAACACTGATAAAAATGATATACTACTAAAATCATGAATTTTCGCTAAATTTACGGATGTTCCTGAAATGTAAACCAACCTTAAATGTATGAGTTTTTAGTTGGCTTTCGGTTTGTTTGTATATCTGGAACACACCAAATTATTTTTTTAAAAAAAGATATTTTGAAAAAATTTTTAAAAAATTTACAAAAGTATCAAAAAAGCTGGATAAATTGTAATTTTTCTTTTATACTTTTTTATCTATACAGTTTTAAGCCTAAAGTTTTTAAAGCATTAATTAAATTATTTATATTATCATTTTTTTTTTAAGTTTTAAACTATTTTTGAATATTTCATTACTTTATGATATATGGAGCCGAATTAAACCAAATTTGGTCGGAATGTACAAAACCAACTTAAATGCATATTATATCAGTTTGATTAGGATATCTCAAAAAACAAAAAACTTTTTCATACTTTAACTTAATTATTGATTAAGCAGCTATATGATATAGTGGACCGATTTTAACCAAACTTGATCAGGATGCATAATACCAGCCCAGATGCATTTTTTATCAGTTTGGTTAAGATATCTTAACAAATAAAAAACATTTCTATGGTAAAACTTCATTTTCGACGTAACGTTCTGTGGCAGCTATATGATATAGTGGTCCGATCCAAAAATAAAAATAAACTTGATCTGCCTATGGCGTCCAGAAACCTACATACCAAGTTTCAAGTCTTTAGCTCTTATGGTTTTTGAGATCGATGCGTTCAAACAGACGGACAGACAGACAGACAGACAGACAGACAGACAGACGGACAGATAGACAGAAGGACAGACAGACGGACATGGCTCAATCGACTCAGCTGTTGATCCTGATCAAGATTATATATACTTGGGGGGTCTGCCACGCCCCCTTCTGCCTGTTGCATACATTCTAACAATCACATTATACCCTTTTTTTTTGCCCATTTTCAATGGGCTCAGGGTATAAAAATAAGAACACTTTAAAGTCCATATGTAACCTATGTTTTTAAAAACTTTTAATTTTCGACGCATTTTTTAGACGACAGGTTTTAAAATTTCAACTTCTAAAAAAAATCACAAATTTTTAATTTTCAATTTTGTGCCAAAAATAACAATATAAAAAAACATAACATTTAACATCTATTACTAAGAATATTCTTTATAAGAAGCAGTTCGCATCAAACAATTTCTTGCAGTGTACTCATAGAATCTGGTTGCTTACAGTGGAACACTTGCTCAGCATTATCTCAGCGGTTTACTATGACTTTTGTCCAACGCGTAAGGATCCCATTGAATCGTATTTGTATAGTGCTGGACTGCAGATCTTCTATATCTTTCCCTACTCGAACTGGCTCGCCTGGCTGGCTAAGATTCAGAATGTGTGGCTTACTTTCGGCTGGAACTATATGGATATATTCCTAATGCTGCTGGGCATTGGACTCAGCGATCTGTTGACTCGTCTCACGCACCACTTGCAACATGTGGTGCAACAGGTGAGCGTGAATGCGGATCACTTTGATCACGTTCCACACACACACACATTCCACACGGTCCGCAGTGGACAATTTACAATCCACACTTGTCGCTTGCTTGCAGCCAATGCCTGAGGAATTTTGGACACACACACGCACACGTTATCGCTCAATTGTGGAACTCATTTACGATGTGGACGACGCCGTTTCCGGACTTGTCCTCATTTCCTTTGGCAGCAATTTGTATTTCATTTGCCTGCAGCTGCTCAAGAGCATCAAGTGAGCAATGAGTTTGGGTTTCAGATATTAGCTGATATTACATTATACATTTTTGAATTGAAAACTTCAAACTGTCATAACTTTGGCAAATCTTAACCGATTTCCTTGCGGAATGCAAATTTTATCATTATATGCCCTCTACTGCGATTCTGCATCAAAATTGGAAATTTTTTTTTTTTTACATTACTGTCCATTTTTGCATACTTTCAATCACTGTACTTTTGTGTCATACTTTTCCTATGACAACTTTTTAAAAAAATTTAAGCTGTCATAACTTTGGCAAATCTTAACCGATTTCCTTGCGGAATGTCAATTTTATCATTATTTGGCCTCTAATTTGATTCTGCATCAAAATTGGAAAATTTAATTTTTTTATATTACTGTCTATTTTTGCATACTTTCGATCACTGTCCATTTCTGTCATACTTTCCCTATGACACTTTTTGAAATACTTCAAACTGTCATAACTTTGTCAAAACTCAACCGATTTCCTTGCGGAAAGTCAATTTTTTCAACATTTGACCTCTAATTTAATTCTTCATCAAAATTGGAAAATTAAATTTTTCTCCATTACTGTCCATTTTTTCTATATTTTCGATCACTGTTAATTTTTACCATACTTTCCCCCTGACACTTTATCAAAAACTTTAAGCTGTCATAACTTTCTTATATTCTAACCGATTTCCTTACGGAACATCAATTTAACCATTATTTGGCCTCTAATTTCTGCATCGAAATTGGAAAATTCATTTTTTGTCACATCACTGTCCATTTTTTTTTTTTTATTGATCGATGTCATTGTTCTTTACACTTGACACTTTTTTAAAAAATTTCACACTGCTATAAGTTTGTCAAATCTTTACCGATTTCCTTGGCGAATATTAATTTGATCAATATTTGGACTCTAATTTGGTTCTGCATCAAAATTAAAAAACTCAATTTAATTCAATCACTGTTCTTTTTTGCTATACCGTCAATCAATGTCGTTTTTCCCATACTGTCCTTTTGACATTATTTCAAAAAATTTTTCATCCATTTCGTTCAGATTAGGTTAATCATACTTCAAAATGAGTAGTTACTCTAATAATAATTTAAGATAGATAGTAATTTCTATACAATCTATATCTCTCTATTTAATTTCTATATAATCTATATCTTCCTCTGTCATCTCTCTGATCTCTATTCCGTTTAGCACAATGCCATCCACAGTGCACGCTGTCTACTTTTACTTCTCGCTATCGTTCCTTATCGGTCGGTCGACAGCTGTCCTGTTGTTCGTGTCATCTGTCAATGATCGGGCTCGTGAGCCACTTCGTCTGCTGCGACTCGTGCCACACGTGGCATATCACGACGAGGTGTCACGACTGGCAGCCGAACTGTCAGCGGACAATGTCTCGTTGAGTGGTCTCAAATTTTTCAACATTACCAGGAAGCTCTTTCTAACAGTGAGTGACAATTTATCGATTGATCGATCGATTGATTTGTGATTTCTGATGATTTGTGGCATGCAAGAAGTGACATTAATTGAAAATGACTTATCTTACAGGTCGCTGGCAGCATTGTTACCTATGAGCTTGTGTTAATACAATTTCATGAGGATGAAAAATCATGGGATTGCCACATTCAGCTGCCACTTAACTAAACTCGACTTTAAGATACCCATTACTCAATTCAAATATGCATACTAATTGCTTACAAACTTTAAACAACCATCACTGTCTTTATATTTGAACGATCTGAATGCGATTATATGGATTGACTGATTATAATAAAAGCAAATGTTTACCACCGAAAAAAAACACGTTTTAATTTCAATTCTGTGACTGTATATTTTTGCAAATTTTTGAAAATAGGAATGGCAAGACCAAATAATGAATATATATTCTACAATGTTTAATTTTTGCCTAAAATATGTATTATCAATGCTAATAAAATTAATCTTTCATTGAAATTATCAACATTTTTGACATTTTCATTTTGTAATTGCAGTAGAAAATATAAATCATTTCATTAATAACAATTTTAATAATAGGAATATGTTATTTCATTATTTTTACTTTAAACTAGCTATATTTAAAGATACAATAATAATAATAATTAAAGCTAATTCAATTAGAGTTTCATGGAAGCTAAGTTTCTAGAAGCATATCCATTCTAATGAAATTTAGTTTTCATTAAAATTTTCAATGTTAAAGCCAAAGTAATGCCAATACATTCCTTTTCATTGCGTAATTCAAATTTGAAATAAATGCTAATGAAAGTAAGTTTTTATTCATTTGCCATGGTAATGAACTTAAGTTTTCATTGAAACTATTAACTTTTTATGCCATTTTGAAATTGGAATAATTAATACTTTTATTACTATAATCTTTACAAACATATTAATTCATTATGATTACAGCTTAATTAAATTGAGATTCAAAAATTAATTACCCATGCTAATGAAATTAAATTTTCGTTATTTTATAAACAATTATTTATTATTTATCTGTAACGTTAATGCTTAAGAGACTCAGTTTGAAACTATAAAATGAAAATGAAATTAATACAAATGAATACAAATTTATTTTAATTTTTTTCAATGATAGTGAAATCAAATTTCATTATTATTAAATTTTTTTTTAATGATAGCTCAGAAATAATGTACATTTATTTATTTATTTGTAATGTGAATGCTTAAGAGCCTCAGTTTGATACTATAAAATGAAAATGAAAATGGAATGAATACAAATAAAGTGAGAAACACTTAATCAATGTACACTGGACAACACAACATAGTGTCTAAAGCTGGAGGGGAATTTTGATTTTGAACCAGTTTGCTCAACTGCATTGTGATGCAATGCGGCCTTAAATGGCGGCATGTGGATGCCACAAACAACAACAACAGCGACACCACCACAATCACAGCCACACAGCGCCTTCCTAATCATGCCAGGCGAGCATTTGAACCAGTTGACCAAATGCCAATGCCAGGCTAGGCTAGGCTTAAGCCTGGCCAGACAGACAGACAGACGCACAGACGGACAGACGCACAGACGGACAGACGCATAGACGGACAGACGCATAGACGGACAGACAGGTCTGTCTCACTTCCGGCCTGTCAGTCTAACCCAATTCGCGACGTACGTACCGTACGTATTCCCGCCATCAAGTTGTCCATAAAGTTGTGTGGCTGCCACAGTTTGTGGCATATATAAGACAGCCAAGTTGGCCCATTATCGCGCAGACATACAACGTGCATCCAAAGTGTAACAACATGCAATCCTTGACGCTCCTCCTTCTCGCATCCAGCTGTCTCATCAGTCTGGCCACGGCTCAATTCTTTCATCCTGGCCGTGCGGAGCGTTCGCTGTTCAGCTCACCGCCCAGCGGCTGGAACAGTGGCTGGAATTTGGGTCCCAGCTTTGAGTTGCCGCCGCGGCATATACACAGTCATGGTCATGGTCATGGTCATGGTCACAATGCCATCACCAAGGATGAGGTATTGGCGCTGCTGAGTGCCTGGAAGGCCGAGGCGAAACCGAAGCCCACGCCAGCGCCTGAACCCGAACCGGAGCCGGAGCCAGAGCCGGAACCAGAGCCTGAGCCGGAGCCTGAGCCCGAACCGGAGCCAGAACCGGCACCAGCACCAGCACCAGCACCAGAGGCACCAGCGGCACCGCCAGCCGGTGTGCCATTAACGGTATCACTGCCCGCCTTTGTGCCCATTCAATTGTCCGCCATGTATACGGCTCCGATACCCGTTGGAGGCGCCGGTTTGGGTAACTTTGGCTTCGGTTTCGGCAACGCTGTGGGCGGTGCTGGTGGTGCTGGTGGTGTTGGTGGAGCTGGAGGAGCCGGAGGTGCTGGCGGAGCAGGCGGTGCTGGTGGTGCCGGAGCCGCTGGTGCCGCTGGAGCAGCGGGTGCAGCTGGAGCACCTGGTGCTAATGCGCGCATCTCGAGACCAAATCTCCGTGGCAATGCCAACATACGTTTCCCCATTGCCAATCCCCGGAGCTTTGCATCCGCCAATTATGTGGCGCCTCGTCCACGTTTCTATCGCACAATCCTCGCGGAAACCGCACAGCCAATCAGGTAGCCAATTCCAACTCCAACTCCAGCTTAAATCTCTAACATTTTCGCCTTTTTTCTTATCCGCAGTGTTGACGCCTTGCCGGCTCCGGCATTCCTGGCCAATCCCGTCCAGATGGTGCCCAGCACTTGGCAGTAGAAGACGCCTAAGACTCTAAAGCTGTACAGCTGCAGTTCAGCTGAGAAAATATCTTTATAAATATATGCATACTCTCACTTAATTTACTATCTTAACTAGATTTCTCTTTATATGGTACACTATACTATACATAACTGTAAATAGCTCAATGTTTAACATCTTATCGAATTCTGAATATGTAATATAATTGTTTTTTTTTTTTGTTATGAAATATAAATAAAAATAATACTAAAGATCAACATTCTAATTTAATTTAGTTAAAAAAATGTTTATCCTCAAGATCTAGATTTTGTATTTCGATGCAAAGGGTCCACCCTTTGGAATTTTGAAAATTGAAAATTTTAAATCTCAAATTTTCACTTTTAATCAACTCCTTATATCGAAATTAGTATAAAACAACACTTTAAACTTGATTTTGGGACCTTTCATTTTTTAGTAAAAAATCATGGGAAATTGTACAAAAATTTTGACTTGTAAAGTTGTTAGATCCAAAGTCTGACTAACTTCAAACACTCATAACTTTGTCAAAACTGAACCGATTTTCGAATGGAATGTCATTTTGATCATGAATCGGCCTCTTTATTCATTCTGCATTTAAATATTATCATCGCCAAGATTCGATTTCGATGCTAAGGGAATTTTGAAAATTTAAAATTTAAACTCTCAAGTTTTTACTTTTAATCGATTCCTTATATCGTAATTAGTGTAAAACAACACTTTAAATTCAATTCTGAGAAGTATAAATTATTTTTTTAAAAATCATACCAAATTAGACAAAAATTCGGACTTGTTAAGTTGCCTGGTTAAAATTGAACCAATCAAAAATTTCATAACTTTGCCAAAACTGAACCGATTTTCATGCGGAATGTAATTTTGATCATGATCTGGCATCTAAATTCATTCTGCATTTGAATTATAAAGAAGCATTAGAATACAATTCTTAGTTTAGGTATTTAAGCTGCGGATTAATGTGGAGTTTAGGCTGAATTAATCCTTTTATTACCTCAAATTCCACTGCGGTCAAATTGACTTATTAAAATTTCTATTTCTCTAATTTAAACAACAACTATCACGCCATGTCCAAAAGTATTTCAATCATTCAATCATTTCCACTGGGACTCATATACATTAATACATATGCGTATAAATATGTATCACCCAGTTTACATGGAGAAATTCAAACCTCGCCCCAAAACATTTATGGTAACTAGCGCAAAATTACCAAAGACGATAAAACCATTGATAAACGTAAAAACTAAACACTTACCAAATGCGTGCACTTGATGCCATTAAAAAAAAAGAAAAAAAAACAAACAAAATACAAATTAAATATTTATAAGCCGCACCGAAGATTTGATACCCTTGCTGAAAAATGTAGTTTTTTAAGCAAATTGTTATTCAAAAGTTACACTAAGTTACGCTTCCTAAAAATAAATATTTTTTTTTATTTGTTAAAATACTTATCTAGAAAAACGATCATGTTTTTTACTCTCAAACTCTTCGCTACTTTGATAAGATTATACACTGAAAATAAAAAAACCAACTTCCAAATCAAGAACATTCATCTTAAATATTTTGTTCTTAAAATAAGAACATTATAAGACCATATTACTTATACTAAGAATATTAATCTAAAAAATCAAAGTTCTTAAAACAAGAATACAAATCTTTAATTGTTAGGAAAGTATAAATATGTACTATATTATACATTTCTAAGAATTTTATGTTCTCGACGCACTTTTTAAACCAAAATTCTTAGTTTTGTGACTAAAATCTTGATTTTACAATATTTTTTTTATCAGTGTAGAGACTATTTTAAGATATACTACTTTAAGTTATTTAAAAAAACCACAAATTTATTTATACTAAATACTATTTGATTTTTTTGCTGATAATTCCTTTGACAGCTATATAATATAGATACTATAGATACAGATACTCAATGTAGCATAAAAACTAAGCGAAATAATCGTATATCATAAAAGCAGATGTAGTCGATTTATCATCGTGAACAAGAATATATAGTAGTAAATACTTTTTAGAGACTGTGTGTTACAAGTTGCTTTACAAACTTATACTATCCACTGCAAGAGTATAAGAAACATAAAACTACATATTATTTATATTTACACGGCATCAGCAGATTTGCAGTTGATGCAATGAATCAATGCCCCTGGACAGGGACCGACACCAGGTCCCCAGTCTTCAGTCTTCAGTCTCCAGTCTACAGTCTCCAGTCTTCAGTCCTCAGTCTTCGGCACGAGTTGCAGGCCCAGTTCCATTGCAACTGGTTCGGCCCCTTAACTTAAACGCCCCGTGAAGCTGTCAGTTGGTTGAGGACGATACGCTGATGTCTCAACCCATAAAAAGAGGTGGGACAACGTTTGCCCATTTACACTTGGAATTTACAACACATTACACTGCGCTACAAGCTTGTGCTAACTGCACACTAACCGTTTTAAGCTAGAAATATAGTTGAATGACTAATGACCATCAAAACTTGACTATTTATTAAGATTTTAATCAAGGCTGCAAGCCTCCAAAATTTTTGTTAAAGGTCCGGTTTGGCGGTTCGAACCATAGAGCAAAACATCGGTTCGGTTCGCGAATTGGTTTCTTATACCCCTCAACCCAAGGTTTTGGTTCGAGCCTTGGTTCAATTTCATACAACAAATATTTGTATTGTTAGACATTTTTCTCTAAATTTTGAAATAATTAAAATTTTTTTTTTCAAAGAAATAAAATTAAATATTAAATAAACTTAAATATGACTTATTTTAATCCGAAGTCTTAAATAATTACGTAATATTAGAAAACCATAAAATTTATGTATTTTTTATTATTAAACTTTTTTTGTTTTTTCGAACCGAACCTTTTGTTTTAGAAAGCGGTTCGGTTTAGGTTCGGGCTCGAAAAGTACATAATTTAAAGGGTTCGGTTAATGATCCGGTTCAGACTGCTAAAGAGCCCGAACCGAACCGGTTCTACAAGGTTCGGTTCAGAACCGGTTTGCAGCCTTGATTTTAATTCTATTATCCACATACCGAATTTCAGCAGGAAATCTAAAGATTAAAGATTTTTAGCCAATTAAATTTGTTCGTCGAACCGATTTCTGAACTTTTATACATTTTTATACTTACCAGCAATCCAGTTATTAAAAATATCAGTTTTACAGCTATTAAAATATGACGCTGAACCACTTGGGTACCATAATATACAAAATTTATGGAGTCTTAAAGCCATTTTTTCAATGAAAACCTGTTCAAATCGATGGCAACAGCTCAACTAGTAAATTTCAGCTTCATAAGAGAAATTTAAGTAAAGTTTTACAGTCAAACAAAACTTAAAAACAATTAAAATTCGACAGTAAACATTTAAAAGTTTATTCAATCAGGCAATATGACAGATTATATGATATCTTAATGCACATAAAATTAAGTTATGTTATAGGACATTAAGTAAATAGTTGTTTTTGGATCCTAAACATGCTGGATCTGAATTTGTTTGCAGTCTAGTGTAGTTTTACAGTTAATGTACACACGTATATTTATTATTTATGGGTATTTTCACACATTTGATATAAATGGGCCTTGCTGACATGTTTGCCTGTGGCACAACAATTTAGTTTGCTAGTTTAGTTATTAATGCAATCATGCAATCAACGATTGAGCAATCGATCGTTCGATGGGGATCGAGATCGAGATTGATGTTGACGCCCATTTGGATAAATTTGTAGCCCATATCATTATGGACTTCCCGCACACAGTGCGTGCAGAAAAACATGTCATGTCATTTGTAGCTCCAAATGATATTATTATATCAGACATCTACTTATAGACACCTTACATATTTGGTATTGTCCGCAATGTGAAACTTAACTAAAATATAACTATAACTAAAGTACAGCTAAACTAAGTGAATACAAAAATAAATAACACCATAAAAAAAACATAAATAAATGGCAAACGAAATTTATAAACAATTCACTGACTAGTCTAAGAACTTTGGCAATATCTTCTCCAGCAAACATCCCAGACTCTGTTGACCGGCCAAGAGGGCAAAGGCCACGGCGATCACATAGTTGAGACGATAAATAGCCGCCTGGGAATAAAGGAGCACACATCCAGCGCAGAAGTACAACACGAGCGACAATATCCAATAGCCACGCCTAGTAATAAATAATAAAATCAAATTAGATTAGTTTAGAATAGACAGTTCATCAAGCAAAAATAAATTGTTTGGAATTACAAATATAAAGAAAAGAAAACACTTTTTAAATTATAAGTTAATAAATTCAAATTGGAAAAATATTCAGCATACAAAACTTAGCAAAAATCTATTTCATTACTAAAAAAAATAAATAAATAATGTAATATTATTGAATTTTTAAACAAGTTGGCACACAATATTTATTTATAGACCTTTCTTGATTTTAGCTGTGGTCCAACATGCTATATTATTTTTCTGGTTTCCTTTCTAGAGTATTTCTGAAACTTAATTGAACAGAAATAGTAGGATAAAAATGCAAAAGCCAAAGAAGTCAAAAATATTTCTACCTTTCTACAATAAAAACCAATATTTGGGGATACAATTTTTCCAAAAATGTATATTTTATATAGTATGTATAACAAGGCTGCAAACCGGTTCTGAACCTAAAGGTTCGGTTCGAAAAAAAAAATAATCACATATTTTTAATGGTTTTCTTTTATTAAGCAATTATTTGAGACTTCGGATTAAAATAAGTCATATTTAAGTCTTCAAATAAATTTAAATTATCATCAAAATTTGATTTCTTAAAAAAAAAATGTTGTCCAAATTGTAGAGAAAAATGTATAACAATAAAAATATTTTTTTGCATGAAATTGAATCAAGGTTCGAGCCCAAACCTTGGGTTCAGTGGGTATATAAAGCAATTCGCGAACCGAACCGATGTCTTGCTCTATGGTTCGAATCGCCGGACCGAACCTTTAACAACATTTTGGAGGTTTGCAGCCTTGATGTATAATATATTGCTTAGAATGTTGTTAATTTTTTTTTTTTTTTGGGAAACTTTACTTTAGAGGTTTTGTGCGCTCCTTGAATATATGAAGCAATTTTTAAATAAATGTTTCGACAAGTAATGTCTTTTTGCTGATTTATTTTTTAGATTTATTCCAAAAGTTAGCAAAATATTTTTGATTTTAGCTTTTTTCAACTTTTGTCTAACTTTTTTCTAACTTTAATTTTTTCTTTACAGTTCATAATTTATATTTAATATTATTTGTATTTGTAATCTTGAACTTTTTTTTTATACTTGGTAATTTTTTCTTTGCCGACTGCTTTAAGTCGTGCATAAATAAATAAATAAATAAATAAATAAAAAAAATAAATGAATAAATAAATTAATAAATAAATAAATAAATAAATAAATAAATAAATAAAAAAAATAAATAAATAAAAAAAATAAATAAATAAATGAATAAATAAATAAATAAATAAAAAAAAATAAATAAATAAATAAATAAAAAATAAATAAATAAACAAATAAATAATTCCTAATTTTTTTTTTCTAATTTTTAGTGCCATAATGAATGCTTTCTAGTTTTGTTATGCTAATTTTTGTTTTCAAATTTTGGTATTCTTTATATTATTTTTAGACATTCGTATAGAGTATCAAATGAATACTTACAATTTCTGTGGTGCACGCAGCTGAAGCAACAAACTAAGCGAAGCCAGTACAGTAATGTTGCTAAAAAGCGACGGATCGGGTAGATTAATGCCATGACTGCAATAAAGAAATATATATATATATATAAATAATTATTTAAAATTATACTAAAAGTTAAACTATTAATTCAATTGACTCACCGGCGACTGCGCAGCCAGGCCAATGTGGTTGGACCATTGAGCAGGAGCAGCATCAGAAGCAACAATAGCAATGTGACATGGAACGGGAAATTCTGTAAGCCAACGCAAGATTCATCCTCCTTGTCAGTCTTCTGTTTAGCTGGCTGTGATGTCTCAGCTGTCGCTGCCAGCTCAACCTCAGTCTCTGTTTCATTTTCAATTGGATTTTCAACTGCATTATCATCTGTGTTTAGTGACTGCGCGTTTTCCGAATTCCCAGCTGTGCCGCTGGCCAAATGCACCAAATCTGCGGCCTTTTGCCAGAGATAATCCTCCAGATGATCTTTGTACGCATTGGAAAGCATCAAAAAGTAAAATATAAATGCCAAGAGCAGGCCAAGTCCACTGATGGCGCCCAGAGCAACGCCAATTGTCAGTATGCCATACGTAATTGGCAGATGTGTCATTATCGACAGTAAAATGTTGGAGCTGGAGGGCGAGAGGCGGGTGAGACGCAGTGCCAGGCGATAAAATACATTGCCATAGAGTGCCAGGGCAAGCCACACCCCCAAGGCGGCCAATATGGACAGCCCAATGGCTGTGCAATGGATGATAATGGATACATTAATGCTATAGTCAAGTGGCTCCGGTTCGGGCAGCAATTTCACATTCATTACAAGCTTCTTCAGCAAGCGGCAGCCTGTAAAAGAGCAACAGTCAATTAATTGGTGGAAAATACAACAGTCGAGCGATTTTCAAAGATAATCCTAAGTAAAGCAACATTTTGTTAAAGGTTCGGTTCGGCGATTCGAACCATAGAGCAAAACATCGGTTCAGTTCGCGAATTGGTTTATATACCCGCTGAACCCAAGGTTTGGGTTCGAACCTTGATTCAATTTCATACAAAAAATATTCTCTAAATTTTGAACTAACTACATTTTTTTTTTTTAATGAAATCAAATTTTGATAATAATTAAAATTTATTTTAAGATTTCAATGTGACTTATTTTAACCCGAAGTCTCAAATAATTGCGTAATTTTATAAAAACAAAAAATTAATAAATTTATTATTTTTTCGAACCGAACCTTTTATTTTAGAAAGCGGTTCGATTTGGGGTCAAGTTCGTAAAGTAAATAATTTCAAGGGTTCGGTTCATGATTCGGTTCATGCTGCTTAAAAACCCGAGCCGAACCGGTTTTACGAGGTTCGGTTCAGAATCGGTTTGCAGCCTTGATCCATACTCAATTTTAATATATATTATTTGTATCTATTAATTTTAAGCATAATCCTTACTCAATTTACATATATATTTATTCTATCTATGAATTTTCCAGATTAATAAATATTTTTATTGTATCTATGAATTTTAAAGATGATGATTACTCAATTTAAATATACTTTTATTGTATCTATGAATTTTCAATATGCCTATTTATCAAATTATATATACCTTATTTGATTCCATGTATTTCAAAGAGTATCCCTATTTAATTTAAGCGAATATTAATTGTATCTATTAACTTTAAAGATTCTAATCACCTAATTTACATACATATTATTTATATCTATGAATTTTAAACTGCTACGGAATAAAAAAATTACTGCACGTCTTAAAAACTTAAAACCGTCATAGCTAATGTTTAATTTAAATCGATTTAAATGCGATTAAGTGGGATGAATGATAATTATAAAAGGCAGAGATTCAAATCATTATTAAAGTCGTAACCTTTAACCGGTAATAACCGATTGAAATTGATAACAGTAACTGAGACGCTTAGAGAAAACAAACAAAAACTGCATGGACTTGGAATTTGGTGTCTCTAGCTCTTATTATCTCCGAGCACAGTGTCTAAAAGGGAGTAAAATTGAAAATAGTGTAAATGATGATTACCTGTAACCAAGTAGAGGGATGCATACTGTAGATAACCAAGGTAGGGCTTGAGGCTCTTGAAGCTGCCGCGTTGTTGAAATTTGTCCAATTGATTTCGCAGTACAATTAATAACACACAAACCAAATGAGCTGGCAACCAGCCGTAAAATTGCAGCACAATGCGAGATAAAGCATCCGCATAGGAATACTCATAGCTAAGAGTGAGACGGGTATAGAGAGTCAAAGAAGGCAAAGAGAAAGAGATGGAGAGACTTACCTGATGCGATAGCGACAAATGGGATCTAAATACAAATCCAATATGACCGGATTCAAGGAAGTATTATAATGTTTTGGCATTAATGTGGGCACATTGACATAGAGACCCGGGTTCTGATCTGGTGACCTGCAGTTAAAAATATATAATGATGCCATTAAACATATTTTAATTGGAATAAGTGTAGGGAACCCACGTCAAGGTTTGATAACGCTCAAAGCCAGCTGCCCAAGGAACACACAATCTGGCGGTGATGCGATATTTTGGTTGCAGACACTGCAGTGGCTCCACATGGACACGTAATCCCTGATACGGTTCCACCATCTCGGCAATGCGCAGCTTGTAGTGCAGTGTACCCTGTAGCGTCTCATTAATGGCAATGCGACGTCCATAGGCATACCAGCGTGGTATGCGTATGTCCACAATACGCTCCTTGGGATCATAGATATCCAGATTATAGCCAGTGCGTCGACTGCCTGGTGGCAGACGCACCAGTAAATGCGTCCACTGTTGATATGTTTTGCGCAGATTGTATAAATCCAGCACGGCAACGCTTCGTGCTTCAATATCCGCATTCGGCAGACGCTGAATGAGATGCGTTAATGGCGTCGCCTTGTCGCTGCAGTAGGAATACAATTGTTTTAATCGTATAATGGAAAGAATTTCAAGTTTTAACTCACCAAATGAGTGAGTCTGTATCATTGTGTTTATGCGCCTCGCAGCCAAACAGCCAGTTCTCATCACCCTCAACATTCAGCGCCTCAATTGCCAGTTTCTGCAGGGAATTAAGAGTGTTATTATTTAATAAAAATACCAGTTCATTTATTGTCTTTACCTTGTAGCGCTCCTGACGCTGTATGCCAATCAATTCATGATAATGTGTCCTTACGCCATTGGCAAAGAACTTGTTAATAACCAGATGACGCTCCTCATGCCAATTGCTCCTCGACTGCATGCTTACCAAGCCCTGCTGGCGTGGTCGAAGACGCTGTCGGTTAAGGGTATATAAAGAAAATAAAGTGGACATCAAAATCCTAACATAAATGCATTTAAATCGAAGCCTAGATCTAGAGGGGAAATATATTTTGAATCAAATCAAATAAATTGAAATGCAGAATAAATTATGAGGCCAAACCATCATCAAAGTGACATTCCGCATAAAAATCGATTTAATTTTGACAAAGTTATGAGTGTTTGAAGTTGGTCAGACTTTGGATCTAACAACTTTACAAGTCAAAATTTTTGTACAATTCATCATGATTTTTTACGAAAAAATGAAAGGTCCCAGAATCAAGTTTAAACTTTAAAGTGTTGTTTTATTCTAATTACGATATAAGGAGTTGATTAAAAGTCAAAATGAGATTTAAAATTTTTGATTTTCAAAATTTCAAAGGGCATCGAAATCAATATCTAGCAGAATCTAGAGGAAAATATTTTTTTTAACGAATTAAATAAAATTTAAAAGCAGAATGAATGTAGAGGCCGAATAATGATTAAAGTGACATTCCGCATGAAAATCGGTTCAGTTTTGACAAAGTTATGCGTGTTGGAAGTTGGTCCGAACTTTGATTCGTTTGAAAATAGGTTGAGTTTTGATAAAGTTATGAAAGTTTGAAGTTGATCAAACTCTATACGTTCGACCATTTCCATGAAATCTGTATGTTATAGTAGTTGGATTTGGATCAAATTTGGTCTGAATGTAGAAGACACTGACAACTACACAATCTGTGAGTTTATTTAATATATCTTAAGAAACCAAAAAAGATATCCGTACTAAACGTCGATTTTCAACCGATCGCTCCCATAACAGCTATATAATATACTAGTTGAATTTTAGCTTGATGGTCTTGAGGTATAACACAATCACAATCTTCGAATATGATTGAGCTATCTCAAGTAACAACAAAGATTAATATAAAAAAATACAGCTATCGTTCGATCGGTGCTATGATAGCTATATGATAAGGTCAATCTACCCTCTTTAGAGGTATTAAAGGGCTGGAAATGCTTACCACAAAGTGAGTAAGTGCTGATTGCATATTACGTTGCTTGTTGCTGCTGAAGATGACGGTGTCGTCGCTGCGCCGTTGAGCAATGCTGAAGAGGAAGCGATTGATGACCTGCATGAACTGCAGACACCAAACGGCTGATAAGTGATCACAGCTGAGACTGACACGTGGTATGGCCGAGGTCTAAAAAAGGGGTTTAAATTAAATAAATATATAAAGAGTAAGCTTGACTGTTTACCATGGCATGTAGATCATTAAACTGTGAGCTGGTTAGTCCAGCATTGACTAGAAGATCACGATTGCCGCCGCCTGTGGAGATGAGCAGCACATTGTCCAGTTTGGGGGTTAGTTCCTGGCTGGCCATACGCTCCTCGCTGAGCTGTTTCTGGTGCAGACTTTGGCACACATTCGTGGTATTGGTGGGCTTGGATGCGGTCCTCGTGCGACTGAGCTGTGTGTGCGTGTCCACATAGAACTGACCCAGATGTGCATCCAAATTGAGCACCGGCTGATCCAGTGGCGTTGATATGCTGATAATGGCATTTATATGCTGGCTTATTTCTGCATCTGTGAGCACCGATTGGGCCAACTTGCCGCCCATCGAGTGTCCAATGAGCACAATGGGACTGGGCTGTCGATAGAGTGTTAAAATTGTGCGTATGCAGTGCTTAAGGAATGATTGCTGATGATACATATAGCCGCCATAGACTGCCGACAGTTCCTCATCGAAATCAATGGTATAGTAGTCCAGATGTATGCCACTGTCATATTGCTCCCTTGCCTTGCGCAACGCCACCGATGCCAAGGAGCGCACCTGCTTGTAAGAGCCGGCATTGCCCGGCACAAAGATAACCGGAGCACCCGTCATGCGACTCTTGAGCGGATCCTGCCTTACACCTTCATAGTAATAGTACAGCCCATAGTTGGGGTACTGCTTATTCGCACTAAATCTCACACGCTGCCGCAGAACAAAAACCACATTAGCAATCACTTATAGTAAGTTAAGAAATTCAATTTTTCATACCGCAAACATTGGCTCGCCAAACATATAAGTCATTCGGCAGGCATTCGGCTCCACCTCCACATGCAGCTGGCCAATGCCATAGATGAAACTGCATATTGAGGCAATCACAAGCAGCACTGCACAGTTTCTAAACAATATCATTTGTGTGTAGACTATAGAATTTTTAGTCTATTTGCTGCAGTTTCCCGTCCCTTGTTATTATTTAGTATCGGTACAGCGTTGCCAGACGCTTTAAAAATGTTCTTCTTGTTCCTGGGCTAAAGATGGGAGCGTGTCGTGCTTTTCTTCACTGCATCAGCTGGCTTCTGTTTTTTTTTAATATTTTGTTTATCAACATTTTAACACTAAGCAATTTAAAAAGAATATTGTCTGAAACTTGCAATTAATGTCGTTTTTTTTTGCAATTTGAAGTAATTAAAAGAACGGCTTAAATAGTAAATAATAAACGACGTTATCGAATAAACAAATTCAAAGCCTGCTTTGGCCTGAGTGTGATCAGTATATATTATTTGAAATGAGTAATTCATCAAAGTAAAAAAATTATGATAAAAAACAATAAATTAATAAAGAAAATGATATCGAAATGTCGATAGCGCGACTTGAAAAATATCGACATCGATAGCGCGGCTTGCGCACAGTCATAAAGTGGGAGAGAGAGAGAGCGAGAGAGAGAGAGAGAGACGGAGAGAGGAGCACACACACGCCACAGTTACAAATATGCACACACACGCACGCACACTTCCATGCGCAGAGCATTCCAATCGAATACCTTTTTGATCACCATATGTATGTACGTGTGTGCATTGATCATTATTGTTGTTTGTTTGCTCGCATCTCGTTGTGGTAGTCCATCATTCAGTTAATGAACGCGCTCGCGCTCTTGTCTTGCGCCTTCTTCACCTCCGTATCCGCTTTGCACCCGCACCCGCCCCCGCACACTACCCATGCTTCGTAACGTGTTTACGTTTCTCTAAGCCACTGCTAAGTTTGTCGTGTGTGTGTGCGCTTAATTCGCGCATTGTATCTAGCTAACTGGCTGGCTGGCTAGCCTCTGGGCCTGGCTGAAGAAAAAATAATAATAAAAAGACGGGAGAAAAAGACAGTTATGCCCTGCTGCGTCGCGCCAATAACAAAAACAAGCTACATAAATACCAAGTTTATACGGCAGCTAAAACTGATTTAACTAACCTAACAACTTGTTTGAAGTGCTTCAATTTTAAAGCTCTTATTTTATTATGTTATTTTCATTTATTTTTTAATATTTTATTAGTATTAATCATAAATAAATATTCGCATTAGTATGTAGATGATTTTGTAATAAATTTTAAAGGCAAGTTTTGTGTGTTATAAATTGCCATGATTTTATTAAAACCGACTTAAGCTATCGTATAAACTTGGTAATAGCTGACGCCGTCTCGTTGTCGTTGTTGTCGCCGTCGACGTCGTCGTCGTCGTTTGACTCTCTCTCTCGCATCTGTCGATCGTTGTGTGTTGTCTTCTGGATCGTTTGTTAGTGTATGTCGTGGTGTTGTCGTTGTCGCTTATTGTTGTTGCTTTAGCTGTTGCCGTTGCTGTTGTTGTTACGCGCTGTGACTGACTTGTTCAATGATTTAGTAAAATATTCATAGCTCATTTCAAAACTTGTTCTTGTGCCTTGTGTGTTGTGCAAAAATCAAATAACGCGCACAACGACGAAATATAATAAATTTCTATGTATCTATCAAATATTATATACTTGCATTTATAATGTTTCATATGTGTGTTAGTCTTAGTAGTTAACAATTGTTTTTCTGTGTTGTTTTGTTGCAATTACACACACACACACACACACACAATCTCGCAGCATCTGTCAATCAATCAAAGTTCAGCAAAGTGATCGTGTGCAATTTCAAAAACTCCGCCACCTCCCACCACAACAAAATACAACCCAACACACCATACATCACACAACATCCCACCACACACCACCTGTATCCGCCCTTTATAATCCCACAAAAAGGAAACAAGAACATTTAAATATTAAATATACAAGATATCAAAATGGAAATCTGGCGTTCGCTGACGGTTGGCGCATTTCTAGTGCTGGGATTTGTATGTTTTTATGGCATGGTGGAATCGTGCAATGAGGTTGTTTGCGCCTCCATCGTATCCAAGTGCATGTTGACGCAAAGCTGCAAATGCGAGCTTAAAAATTGCTCCTGTTGCAAAGAGTGCCTTAAATGTTTGGGTAAAAAATATTATGAGGAGTGCTGTAGTTGTGTGGGTAAGTAACAAATATGCATACATCTATAGATGGATGATGTGATTTTGTGTGACATTTATTAATAATATTCATTATTGCGCTGTCGTTATTTTTGTTGTATGCAAATGTGCGTGTGTATCTGTGTGTGTGCATCTGCATGTGTATATGTGCATTTGCGATGTGTAAATCATACTATTCGTGCTGTGTGTGTTTGTGCCTATCGATAGTTGAGCCGCCGTTTGAAACTCGATTACAACCATGCAGAATAGAAAACATTAACCCTTAGGCAGTGCAAATTAATTGCCGTGACTTTTACACCCTTTCTTTCAAACTGTTTACATTGTTTTAATATATGTGTGTACACAAATTTAAAAGTTATTGTGTTATTGCCACAAGACGGAGCTGAAACCAAATTTGTTAATTTAATATATAATATTAATTTGCTTATTCCAATTAGTTGTTTTTTTAGTTTTTGTGATTATTAGGTTGCATTGTACGTGATATTAATCGGGGGTTTTTTTAAAAATTCAAATCAACCGAAAACCATCAAAAGATGTATGGAATTTTGGTTGGTTTGAGGCTTACTTTTCTGGAATACAACTGAATAAGAAGGTCTTGTAAACAGTGAATATAAACAGTAGGAATATATAAATATATGCTTAGTGGAGGCTTTCAATTAAAATTTTTAATTTATTTTTGCAGAGCTCTGTCCCAAGCCCAACGAGACACGCAATTCGTTATCGAAGAAGTCGCACGTTGAAGATTTTGATGGCGTGCCAGAGTTATTCAATGTGCTAGCCACCGCTGAGGATGATAGTGAGAGTGAATATTGGGACGCGTTCACATTTCAAGTAGATTGGTCCAGAGGCAAGCCTACACTGGAAAAAGATGAAAAATACTATCTAAGTGAGTGAAACATCTCAGTGTTGATAACTAACAAGGATCTATTAACAATTTGCCTGTTGCAGAATATAACGACAAAAACTTAGATGGTGCAAGTGCAGAACGGGACAATTTGCTGACAGTTAATTGCACAGTTATATATTGGGACCATTGCGTATCTATGAATAAGTGCCGTCAGAGCTGTCAAACAACAGGTGCTAGCAGCTACAGGTGCGTATTATGCAATATAACTTCATTAAATATAATATTATCTTATTTGATGTTTCATTGTATTTCAATTTAGATGGTTCCACGATGGTTGTTGTGAGTGTGTGGGATCTACGTGCATTAACTATGGTGTCAATGAGAGTCGTTGTCGACATTGTCCAGAATCGAAAGATTCAGATGATGATTTCGATGATAATATCGATGAGGAGATGCAGGACTTTGGCGACAGTATGGGTCCGTTCGATGGCTCAGTGAATAGTAATTATTGATTAACAGCAAACGCATGCCATTTAAAGAACAAAAACATATAACAAATTAGTTACTCAATTCAGTGACATTATTATTGTGTAGTACGAAGTAATTTTGTATAGCATTATTATTATTATTATTTTTTTTTAATATAAAAAAAATAGGCTCTTTTGATTGTTTTACATTTGAACAGACCAAGATATTTTTTTAGACATGATAATAAAGATTATACATATACAAAAGATGCAATTAATTGAATTTGATGACGATGGTTTTTGACTTCACGGTTCACATAAGGGTTAATCGCAAATACTCGAGCTGTCAGAGTGTGCCGATTATTGCATGAATTTAGTGAAAATGAAAAGAGCATACGAAATCCTCTCGTTGCTGTGCTTGAAATATTGATACAAAATATGAATTTTTCAAGTCAGTATAAAAAAATTAAAAGTTTGCCTATAGACGACGCCCCCACCCCGAACATAACATAATAAAAACAGCTGATTGAGCTGCTGCTGTCTGTCTGGCAAGGCCAGCCGCTTAGCGACGGGGTGGCAACACTCATGCATGTAATTTCAAGCGAACAACACCAAGTTACGTATTCGAACCGGCGGCCCACAAACCGATAAAAAAAAGTGGCTGGAAATTATGTTCAAGGGCTTGCGACATGTAAGAAATGTGCTGCAACGTGGACACTACAATCAGGCGCGCTGCCATGCCAACGTGACGCACATGGGCCAACCATTTGGGTTGGCCAACAACAACAAGCTATGCGGCGCCGCTGCATTAAAACGTCAGATGGCAGCGCCGATGTTGCAGCCGCTAAGCTGGCGGCAGGTAAGTGGAACATAAATAGTTGCATACAGTCCACACTACAAAATACGTTCCACACATATGCAGGTGCAAATGCTGCGCTCGGAGTATAAGGCAATTGTGGGTGTTATCGCGCGGTCGCTGCAATTGACGCCACGCGAAGTGCAGCAATTGCATTTGCGCTGCTTGAGCGCCCGCAAATCCGACAACGATGCCGATAAGCCAAGCAGCAAGCCGCAAGATGTGGACAACAACAACAAAGCCGACAAGTCAGCCAAGCCAACAACGAGCAGCGATAAATCGCATACAGCAGACAGCAGCCAAGATTCCAAAGCCAGCTCCAGCCCTAGTTCCAGTTCCAGCTCTGGCGAGGAACCCAGCAATCAAAACAACAATAAGAACAATGAAAACGATGAGAAGCTGAGATCAGTGCTGACCAAAGCGGTGCTCTGGTTATTCACGATCTACATGTTTGTGGCCTTCATCTCTTTGTTGATTACACCGCGCACGGAGCGGCCCGAAGGCTCCACACGCTATGTATCCTGGAATGAGTTTGTGCATCATATGCTAGCCGTTGGCGAAGTCAAGGAGATAATCATACGACCCGATATGGAGATGGTAACAATTATATTACACGAGGGTGCTGTGATCAAGGGACGCAAAGTGACCTCCACCATATTCCATATGGCTGTGGCGGATGCCAACAAATTTGAGGAGAAGCTGCGCATGGTGGAGAAGCGTCTGGGCATCAAGGATGGCGTACCGGTCACATATGATCGACAGACAGATACCACGGGTCGCATACTGATGCTGTTGCTCTTCTGTGCCCTCCTCATGTCCATTGCCACGCGCATGAAGAGCATGAAGAGTCCACTCAGCATGGATTCATTTGTGAGTACCTAATACATTTATATTTTATTTATATATTTTTAGATTTTAAATTTTAAATCAAATTAGGAAATGAGACATAAATTCAATTAAAATAAATCTTCTATATGTATAAAACTATATCCTGACTGACTGAGCATTGTACAGACCAAACCGTTAGACGTGCGAACTTTAAATTTTGCCACAACATAGCTAAGATATTATATTATATATAAATTTAAATTAAAAACTAAAGACCCAAAGGGAAATTAAATAATTCAAAGCTTAAATGTTATTTATTGCATATATAGTAACAGGAAGTATTAATTATTGATTAATTGAATTTCATTTTGCACATATTGCAGAATCAAATGGGCAGAGCCAAGTTCACACTTGTGGATCCATTTGATGGTGGACGCGGCGTTCTCTTCCGCGATGTGGCCGGTCTCAGTGAGGCCAAGCAGGAGGTAAAGGAGTTTGTTGACTATCTCAAGTCACCGGAGAAGTATCAACGCCTTGGCGCCAAGGTGCCGCGAGGTGCTTTGCTCCTGGGTCCACCTGGCTGTGGCAAAACACTGCTGGCCAAGGCGGTGGCCACCGAAGCTCAAGTGCCTTTCCTAAGCATGAATGGATCCGAGTTTATTGAAATGATTGGTGGCTTGGGCGCGGCTCGTGTCCGTGATCTGTTCAAAGAGGGCAAGAAGCGTGCACCCTGTATTATATATATTGATGAAATCGATGCCATTGGACGACAGCGTTCCGGCACCGAGAGCATGGGCCAGGGCAGCTCTGGTGAATCGGAGCAGACTCTCAATCAGCTGCTCGTCGAAATGGACGGCATGGCGACCAAAGAAGGCGTCCTTATGCTGGCCAGCACCAATCGAGCGGACATACTCGACAAGGTACAACATATAGCATAGGATTAACTTCATCTCAACTGTTTCTAATTGTATTCGCAATGATTGCAGGCTCTGCTGCGTCCTGGTCGCTTTGATCGACACATTCTGATCGATTTGCCGACGCTGCTGGAGCGGAAGGAGATCTTTGAAAAGCATTTGTCATCCGTCAAACTGGAAGATTCACCGGGCACATATTCACAGCGTTTGGCACGTTTAACGCCCGGCTTCTCCGGCGCCGATATTGCCAATGTCTGCAACGAGGCGGCGTTGCATGCCGCACGACACACACAAACCGAGGTCAGCAGCAAGAATCTGGAGTATGCCGTGGAGCGTTTAGTGGGTGAGTTCCTTACCGCTCCGGTACAGTTGTTAGGTCAACGGTTGCACCAATTTCGAACACTCATTACTTTGTCAAAACTCAACCGATTTTCAAGCGAAATTTCATTTTGATCATGATTCAGCCTCTTTACTAATTCTGCATTTAAATATTGTGCAGTTGAAAAATTTTTACCATTATCGACAAGATTCGATTTCGATGCTAAGGGTCCCCCCTTTGAAATTTCGAAAATTTAAAATTTTAAATCTAGTTTGCACTTTTAATCAACTCCTTATATCGTAATTAGTATAAAACAACACTTTAAACTTGATTCTGGGACCTTTCATTTTTTTTGTAAAAAATCATGCTAAATTTATCAAAAATTTTGACTTGTCAAAGTTGTCAGATCAAAAGTCTGACCAACTTCAAACTGTCATAACTTGATTAAAACTCAACCAATTTTAATGCGGAATGTCATTTTGATCATGGTTTGGTCTCTAAATTCATTCTGCATTTAAATTTTATTTGTTTCTTAAAAAAAAATATTTTCCTCTAGATTCTACTAGATATTGTTTTCGATGCCAAGGGTACTCCCTTTGAAATTTCGAAAATTCAAAATTTTAAATCTCTAGTTTTCACTTTTAATCAACTCCTTATATTGTAATTAGCATGAAACAACACTTTAAATTTGATTCTGACAGCTTTTATTTTGTTGTAAAAAATCATGTCGATTTGCACAAAAATATTGACTTGTAAGTGGCTAGATCAAAGGTTTGAACAACTTCAAACTGTCATAACTTTATCAAAACTCAACCGATTTTCAAGCGGAATGTCATTTTGATCATGGACTGGCTCCTAATTTCATTCTGCATTTAAATTGTTTGCATTTAAAAAATTTCATATTATCGATCACCAACGTTTGGATTCGATTTTGATGCTAAGGGTCCCCCCTTTGAAATTTTGAAAATTAAAAATTTTAAATCTTAAGTTTTCACTTTTATTCAACTCCTTATATCGGAATTAATATAAAAAAACACTTTAAACTTGATTCTGGGACCTTTTATTTTTTTGTAAAAAAAACATGATGAATTGTACAAAAATATTGACTTGTAAAGTTGTCAGATCAAAAGTCTGACCAACTTCAAACTGTCATAACTTTGTCAAAACTCAACCGATTTTTAATCGAAATGTCATTTTGATCATGGTTCGGCCTATTAAATTGTTCTGGATTCAAATTAAATTAAATTTGAAAAAACAATTTTTTTCGGTGGATCTAGAATTGAAAGAACAAATTCGAAATCGAACCTTTTACCGCACCAGAACGAAAACCGAAACGTATAGTTGTTTCGTTATCTTTACCCTTTATATTCACAAACTTTTTTGTTCATTTTTGAGCTTGTTTTAATTGGCAATGCGTGTCTTTTAGGTGGCACTGAGAAGCGTTCTCATGCTCTTTCGCTGACGGAGCGCAAGGTGATTGCCTACCATGAGTCTGGCCATGCACTGGTCGGTTGGATGCTGCCCAACTCCGATATTCTGCTCAAGGTGACGATTGTGCCACGGACAAGTCTGGCATTGGGATTTGCCCAGTACACGCCGAGTGAACAGCATTTGTATTCCAAGGAGGAGCTCTTCGACAAGATGTGCATGGCGTTGGGCGGACGTGCTGCGGAGAATTTGGTCTTTAATCAGATAACAACTGGTGCACAAAACGATTTGGAGAAGGTCACAAAAATTGCGTATTCACAGATTAAGAAATTTGGCATGAACAAAGTTCTGGGTCCCATTTATATACGGGATGCAAATGAATCTGACGGAGCTGGTGGCTCTGCTGGTGGCGGCAAACCCTTCTCAAAGGCCATGGAAAGCACTATTGATCATGAGGCACGCAACATGGTATCGGAGGCATATCGAAAAACCGAGGAGATACTTAACAAGCATCGCGACAAACTGGAGAAGGTGAAATCCTAACATTTACATTACAAACTTTTATTTAAACTGCTTGTTTTGCAGCTGGCAGAGGCGCTGTTGGATAAGGAGACACTTGACTATGATGAGGTGGTTGCTTTAATTGGTCCACCACCTTTTGATCCCGCCAAGCGGCAAGTGGACGCTGTGGAATTCGAGCAGTCGCTGAAGAACCTCAGCAATGATGAGTCCAAATCATAAAATCTATGACTTTCAGTATGAATTCATTTGTTGCATCTGATCCCTTCACACCTAGCGCTTTCTTTCTCGCACTCACACGAACTCATTGACAGCCGGTTCATGTTCAATAAATGTAAATAAAGTTGTTTACCCTTTTTAATTGATTTTCAAGCGGATTTTCAATGCTGATCTCCAGCAAGTAGATTAATATTAGCTTCTACTAAGTGAACTAATTCGTACTCAAAAGCGAGAACTGAGTCATTACCCATATAACCATATATATTAGTATATATACAGACGATTAATTGAGTGTGAATACATTTCCATATTCAAGTATCTGAACTTGCGACACCTTTCATAAATGGATTCAAGCTTATAAAGTAAAAAACCCATAGTTCAATAAGTTATTTAATATATAAGAAGGCTATAAACACGTGTATAATAGCTATACCAGGTATAACCTAGTTTGAACATATGTGTGTGTCTTTATAAGACAAATTAAAGTCTTGTGGATTCTAAATGTAAGTATTCTGTACTTATTTAATTTGTATATTAAGCAGTCTTCTTTACAATTCTCTTGCATATACCTATCCATTGTAATTAGTGATGTAAAAATATCGATTATCGAGTACTTCGATGATTTTTTGACGGTCTATCGAGTTGAATAAATCGATTTCTATGAAAAATCGACAGCTCACAGGGAATTTTCCATCGTAGCTAATTTATAGAATTGAGTTTGGTCTAATAAATAACTTAACAAATTGCCAAAGTTTGAACAAAACATGAAAACGATGCAAGAAAAATAAGTTTTCTAAAAAAAAAAGTACGAGTGTATTATGTGATTACAATTGCGTTTTCAAATAAAAAAAAATATTTTTGAAAAAGCTCGATATTTGCAACTTGATCTACTATTCTTCGATACATCGACAACTCGATACTTATTTTTGGCGATTTTCTATTTCCTTATTAAACTCGATCTAAAGCTTAGATTAACATCACTAATTGTAATCATTAAGAATACTTTAATTTCTCTTTGGTTCCTTTAGTTTTAACCAGCCAAGGCACAGAAATGGATTCTAAACTAATTTTTAATTTTTTCATAGGATTTCTTTTAAAAGGACATGTAACAATATAGATAAAAAAAACATAAAAATCATAAGTAATGATTATAATGATTAAAATCAGATCTTTATCAAATTAATCATTAACATTGATGAACATTTTTAAAAGTAATGGTTTATTTATTATTATATCTGTTCAATGGGAATACGGATCTACACAATAGCACCTTGTCAATGCTCAATAAAGAGTGGGACACTCTCTACGCAGACATCCAGCCCAAGATCATAACGGTCTATGATCGTGTCTTTGCGTAAATATTGCAAAGAATTTTTAATATATTTCCATATGATGCGTGAATTGATGATTTACCATAAATCTTATGATCGTAATACAAGTATTGTACAGATAATTGGATATTTTATTGAATAAGAATTATTGAAATTTAAAGGCTCCGTTTTACAGCTACTGATATGGCGCCCAACGTGTGGCGCTCACATCCTTATATCCAAATAAAACTAAAAAGTTATGTAAATTTCCTGGTTATTTTTTTAATTAGAGTATCTCCAGTAGGTGGAAAAAGTGTAAGAGATGAAATCAAAATTGTATAAATTTTTAAACTTTTTCTTTGCATTTGTATTTCTGAATTTATTTCATTTCTTCAAACAATTCCATTGTTGAAGCCGTTTTCTCGTAATAAAACTTGTTCTCTCTAGTCTCAATATAATTCTCAATTCATACTTTATATTCATTGATCATTGTAATAATTGTCTGATGAGCTGTAATAACGTTTTTTTGCTACACTAGTTCCGATAATTATTATAATTATAATTATAAATCGTTTAGTAAATCAATAAAATTGATAGCTATAATTATAGCTATAGTACATACATCGTTTAACTGTTAATTGGGCTCAATGGATTAATATTTGATAATGTGCTTAAAACAAAGTCAATTAATTCAAAATTGAATAAGGTAAATTAAGGTAAGTTCCAGTTAATACTGGATTAAGCAGATTGTAGAGCAGCCCATCAAAGATTTTTGATATGAAGATGTTTCTATCGAAAATGGGAACTTGGTTGAAGAGAATTTTAAACGAACTGAAGTAATCACTTTTTTTTTTTATCTAATATCTCGAGAATATCTAATATCTTTAATTGTCTTTAAAGTCTAGACTAGATATAAACAATTACAATTTCAAAGATTAAACAAAAAAAAAAAACAAGTTAAAGTTATCTAAGAGTCTTCATTGATCTGTAGTACAAAGTTCCATTATTTCCATTCATTATTTAGGGCTTAGTTTTATGGTTGATTAATATGGATAAGAGAATAAAATCAATAGTTAATTGCCCCACTGTGATATGAAGGCGGTTCTTCACAACGAAACTAGTTTCGAATTCAACTGACAGTTGACAAACCCAAGTCTCTCTAATTTGGAATTATAATTCTAACTAAACAGATACCCTAACCAAGGGTCTTGCAAATATATAGATCTGTGATTTGTGACGCATTTCTATGTGAATTCAATTGTATTGGGAATGCAAATCGATTTCAATACCAAAGAGTATTAAATATTCATCTAAAGCTAGATTTAACATATCTCGTTTGTCTTATAAATTTATATATTAATTGATTCACTTATAAATCAGGGCTAAATTATTTCTACACTCGGACTAAACAATTACTATATGTATGTGGATAAGGGAATCGAGAACTAGAAACCTGCCCTCCAAAACTATAAAAACGCCCTGAACAATCGGGCAACAGTTTAGTTTCGGTTCGCGATGCACCTGATGAAAATGTTCAAACCCAATCGTGTTGTTGCCTTGAATCTTTTGTGGATCTGCGGTGTCGTCGCCGAGGGATTCATTCGTGAGTTTTGACACCATTGATCTTATTCCAAGTGCATAATTTGCTAATCGATCTACATTAATAGCCTCGTCAATCAAACGCTGTCATCTGGGTGATGAGGCGTGCTACAAGACGCAAGCGCAAAACTATTTGGAGTATTATAAATATGGTATTCCCGAGCATAATGTGCCCAGCATTGAACCCCTCAAGATTGGCACACTACGTTCCCAGATCGGTGGCAAAGACACGCCGATGCAACTCAATTTGTTAATGACAAACACTTCCGCTCATCATTTTGGTAGCTCCATGGTCGTGAAGAGTCTGACGATCATGGCAACGCCCGACGATTTATCCAAACCCGCCAAGACGATCATGATCATGAGCTCACCCTTAATAGATGTCACTGCCAACTATCATCTTAAGGGGAAATTCTTGATCCTACCTATCGATAGCAAGGGCCAAGTTAGCATTAAATTGCGTCAAGTGGATGTCAACACGGTCATTGATATGCTGCCGGAGAAGCGAACGGATGGACTCCACTATCTGAAGATCACCGGCTATAAAATGACGGTCGAAACTGGCAGGTAAGTGGAACCGGATTTGTGATCATTTTATTTATCACCTAAAGTATAACATGGTGAAATTTTAAGATCATGCTAAGCAAAGTTTAGCAAAACAAAACGATCGACATGGTGTTTGATTTATTTTGATAGTTATAAGAGGATCGCATACACTGATCATCAATTTATTAGAATCTTTCTTTCTTATAAGTAACTTGACCAAAACAAACTAAGCTTTCAGCTTGGTTTCTTCTAAAATTGAAGACTCGCTAACGATCGCACTTCATGGATCGAGTTTAAATCACTGATTTTCTTTCTTGCGATCACTTAAGTGAGTTTTAATATCCTCAATATCTAAGAAATACTCATTTCCAATATGATCCTTTAGAAACTTAGGTAGATGATCTTTATTATTTCCAATATGATCCTTCTAATGTGATCCTTCAGAAACTTAGGTAGATGATCTTTATTTAAGTTAATGCAAATGATTGAATTTGATTAATCTATTATAATAATATATTTTTATTGTTACTTTTAAGACTTTCTGATCTTCTAACTCTCTTCTCAGTGGGAGCTTCGCATATACTGATCATCAATTTATTAGGATCGTTCCTTCTCATAAGTAACTTGATCAAAACACACTGAGCTTTCAGCTTGGTTTCTTCTGAAATTGAAGACTCGCTAACGATCGCACTTCATGGATCGAGTTTAAATCACTGATTTTCTTTTTGCGATCACTTGAGTGTGTTTTTATATCCTCAATATCTAAGAAATACTTATTTCCAATATGATCCTTCAGAAACTTAGGTAGATGATCTTTATTTAAGTTTGTGCGAATGATTGAATTTGATTAATCTATTATCACGATATATTTTTATTGGTACTTTTAACACTTTGTGATCTTCTAACTCTCTTCTCAGTGGTAGCTTCAATATGACGAACCTGTTCAAAGATCCAGCGCTAAGCGAAAGCACCATCAAGGTGTTCAACGACGAGTACAAGACATTCTCAAAAGAATTGGAGCCGAAGATCATGGAGGCAGCTACTCGAGCCACGAGGGAAACACTGCAAAAGGTGTTCGATATTATACCATTTGATGATTTCTTTTTAAAATAAATAAATTTGGGCTAGACTTTTTGGATTGTATCCTAAATTGCAACGTTTTATTTTGTTGGTAAGTTGAAAGTTTGAGGAAAATAAGAAAACAATTAAGCGCACGTTGCATATGAAATTCGAAGAACATATCGATCTACATCTTCCTCTCAAGTTGGTTCTTCTTCTTGGAAATGGAAATGGGAAAACTATCAAAAAGAAAAGAAAAAATCAAGTAAAAGAGTTGCAACAAAAAGAAATAAGACAATATCAAGTGAACCTACTTGATTAATGATCTAATCCCTTGAGTGTGATGTTGGTGCTCCTGGATTAGCTCGTTTATGCCTTGGACAATGGGGTTACTTGCTGCCAGCTGGTCCCAAATAATGCATTCAGTTGCAGCTCCACCTCAGCCTGCTATTCATCTCCGTGCTGCGTTTGCTCCTCCTCAGTAATTTTTGGTTCAATTGACTGTTAATTCAAAGTTGAAATAAGTTCTCAGCTTCAAAAGTTAATTTGCATTTAAGTTACCTTGAGTTTGCGATGTTTGGGCTCCTTGTCGTTGTCCGGCGGACTTTCTGAACCATCGGTTGTCTTAATAAATGACGAATAGAATGAGGAAAAACTAGAACCATCCATGTCATCACTGTTGCCATTGCTATCCGTATATTTCTGTAGGTAAATGAGATAAGTAATATCGGTTAAAATTTGTTTTTTTTTTTCGATGAAAATTCAATCAGAGTTTTTAGCCTGAAGGTTTACCAGGATTTCAGAGTCTATAAGGGCCAAGGCTGAAAACCGGTTCTGAACCGAACCTTGTAGAACCGGTTCGCTTCGGGTTTTTAAGCAGCCTGAACCGGATCATGAACCGAGCCCTTGAAATTATATACTTTGCGTACCCGAACCTAAACCGAACCACTTTCTAAAAGAAAAGGTTTGGTTCGAAAAAAAAAAATATCATAAATTTTATGCTTATGGATTAAAAAAGGTCATATTTAAATCTTTAAATAAATTGTATTTTAAATCATAATTTGATTTCAAAAATAAAAAAAAATTATTTGGTTCAAAATGTAGAGAAAAATGTATAACAATAAAAATATTTTTTTTGTATAGAATTGAACCAAGGTTCGAACCTAAGCCTTGGGTTTAGGGGGTATATAAACCTATTCGCGAACCGAACCGATGTCTCGCTCTATGATTCGAACCGCCGAACCGAATCTTTAACAAAATTTTGGAGGTTTGCAGCCTTGGTTAGGTCAACTAAATTTGGTGGAACGCGCTATACCCATAGTTTTTAAAATAAAACTTATTTATTGGTAATTTACGTCATCTACTTTTATTATCTATTATCGTACTTATTCGCAACAAGATCGTGCGAAAAGAGCGGCTTTAATGCCTGTTTTAAGTTGTTCAAAAATGTTAGTGCCTAAAAGTATGCAACGGGTATTGCTATAGTCGGTGTCTCGTTTGCTTATATTTTAATATCTCTATTTTTTATTTGACTTCGTTATATTTTTTGAGGTTTTTGACTTATCTTACCTTTGGGTTATTGGGATTTCTTGGCTGATGGGTTGTGTAGTCACATTCGCCTGTTAACGAGACGGTGGGTGAGTCCGGTACTTCCCTTTTCGATGTATCCGATGGCGCCACATTGGAGCCGGGCTCCGCTTTGACCGATGTGGCCTGCGAGGAGGGGCGTTGCAGCTGGGCGGGTGTTATGCAATGGAAGGCACCTTGTGTCTTGGTCGTTGTGGCTAGAGGCGCCACCAACACCTGCTGTGCCTGCAATACAAAGTGGATTATAGATTATTAAATCGGACGTTCGATAAAAAAAAACCAAAATTCGCCGGAGCGAATGGCAAAAAATCTTAACATTCATTATGAATGAGCCAAAATGATCATTGGGAATTTAATTTTTAAAGTTTAAAAAAAAAATTAACTTTTTTATTGTTGCTTTGTGCAACATTTCACTATTATGGCCCGTTTACCATCACTACTTTTCTAACTGTTGTATCAATAAGTGAGCCGTAGACAAAAAAATTTGTTTAAAAAAAATGTGTTTTCATAATGAAATAAGACCCCAATTTTGTTTGGGGAAATAAGGCCCCAAAAAAGGAAATAAGACCCCAAATTTTATTAAAGATCGTTGTTGTTGTTTCCTGTATAAGTTTTTGGGGTATTATTTCACTTATTATACCCGTTACTTAAAAAATAAGTAAAATTGTATATTGTAATTGTAATTGTAATTGTAATTGTAATTGTAATTGTAATTGTAATTGTAATTGTAATTGTAATTGTAATTGTAATTGTAATTGTAATTGTAATTGTAATTGTAATTGTAATTGTAATTGTAATTGTAATTGTAATTGTAATTGTAATTGTATTGTAGAGGCATCTCCGACGCTATAAAGTATACAAATTATTATTCAGCATCAACAGTCGAGTCGATATAGCCATGTGCGTCTGTCCGTCTGTCTGACTGTCCGTTCGTATGAACAAAAGGATCTCAGAGACTATAAGAGATAGAGATACCAAACTTTCACTCACAGACTTCTTTATACCCCACGCAGATCAAGTTTGTTTCAAATTGAAGCCACGCCCCCTACGCCCCGCAAATCGCGAAGAACCAGCACACCCACAGTTTTTGAGATAATACATTTTTTGTGATAATTAACGTTATATATTAGTATTATCTATTATCCCACTGAATTGCAACAATATCGGACAAGTAGAACCGTTAGGCCGTTATGGCGAATACAAATTTTCAGAGCAAAACAAGTATTTTTTTTTTAAGTGCTTAGGACTTAGTTTCTATGATATTTTTTAAACAACAATTTTGCTCAAAAAAAAAACATTTTTTCTTAAAATAAAACGAACTCAATATTTTAACTGGAAAATATTTAAACAATATTTATACCCTTTAGCTTTAATAGACAGGCCCTTTTTTATATATTTAAGTTAAGTAACGGGTATCCTATAGTCGGAATCTCAAAATAAAACGAAGCCGATCATTTACAAGGTATTTTTATAACAAAATATTTTTACTGGAAAATATTTAAACAATATTTAAACCCGTTAGTCAAAATAGGGAATGCAGGCCCTTTTATATATGTTAAAGTTAAGTAACGGGTATCCTATAGTCGGGATCTCCCGCTTGTTTTTTTTTTTGGGTTTTTTTTTCAGAGAGCCGTTCACTTACCGTGTAGACAGTCTTGTTGTAGTTGGACTGGGTGACAGACGGTCTCTCCGGTATCTGCAGGACATTTCCCACGCCCGAGAAGGGCAGCGGTTGGTACATCATCGCCGTGGCCGCCGCCGCCGCGGCGGGATGGGTGTAGAAGAGCGAGGGATGCGGATACATGACCCTGGCCATGTATTGCAATGGTATTGCAGCTGCTGCCGCCGCTGCTGCTGCTGCTGCTGCCGCCGCTGCGGCAGAGGCAGCCTGTTGTGAGGTGCTCGGCTGTTCCTGGCAGTTCTTGTGGCTACGTTGAGGTGTTGCCACCGATTCCACGGCGACGGACTGGGAGTTGGGTGAACTGGCCATGGGAGCGGGTATGTAGTAGAAGGCGGGAAAGAGACTGTGCTGTGGTGAGAAGCTGCGTGGAGCAACCGTTGCATGTGCGGTGGTGGTTTGTGTGTGTGTGTGTGCGTGTGCCGTCGGTGTACTGACACCCACTGAGAACGGTGGCCACAAATTGATGCTCTGGGTGCAATTGAGTGTGCTCGGCACCTGATACTGATTGCTGGACATGGTCATGGGTTGGCTGGTCGTTTGATTGGGCGTTGGGCATTTGGATTGCGTATGTCCGCCATCGGTTACGCCCACATTGCCGCCCGTGAGCTGTTGCTTGGGCTTGTTCGGCTCACCCTCCCACGAATGGGAGCCGCCCCGCTTCATGCCGTGCAGTGGTCCATGTCCTGGACCACTATACTCCAGCATCTTGTCATTGGCCGTTTTCTTGTTCTTGTCAGCGGTACCGCGTCCACGTGACTCCCGATGCTTCTTCAGCATACACTTCTCCATTTCATCGTTGTGCTTGTTCAGCAGGGATTCGGTTAGGGTGACGGTGACGGTAACAGCTGGAGCATTATTACTGCCAGCACCACCGCTGCCGGCCGCTGCGGAGTTGCCGCCGGCGGAGGTGCCAGTGCCGGCATTGCTCGTGTTTGTCACACTGCTCATACGGATATTACTGCCGGTGGTAAAATTTCCGGATGATCCACTGCCGCCGCTACCCTCGAATCCGCCGCCACCAAGGGGACTTTGTGTACTGCGCGCATCCTCGCGAGCATTTCTCACATAGGCGGACTCAAGCTTGGGTGGATCGAGCTCAGTGGGTGCAGTGACAGGCTTGCTGTTGAAAAAACGCAGCAGGTTCTCGTTATAGTTTAGCTGATTGTAGCTGGGTGGCGTCTCAGTGGAACTCTTACTGTCATAGTAGTCGTGATGCGGTGAGATCTCACCAAGCATTACGCTATCACGCTCCGATACGGTCAGCTCATTCTCATGCGGCAGCTCCAGCTTCAGATCCGCTCGCGTCACCTCATCCATCAGTGTCTCCATGAAGCTGGCGAGCGCCTGGCAGCGTCGCGACACCTCCTGCTTCACCGTATCCGACGGACGCGACACTGTCTCCGCCAGCAGCTTAACAATATCCTCCCTTATCCGTGCATTACGCTGCTGTGCCTCCTCCGACACCTTGGGCTTCACGTTGGGCGCCATCTCAAACACATTGCACTGCTTGGGACCTGCGAAATGATTGCGTTAATTTGTGGTTAGTTGTTGGCCTTTAAACGTTTTAGGGGTAAGTCGGAAGATAGATTAGGTTAGGTGTGAGCTGACACACACTGTGTCTTTATCATACATCTGGCTCGCTTAACCCAATGACCTTAAAGAGCTTAGGTCTCTGTCTTGGCCTTCTTTTGGACAAGTTCGAGATGTTCCTACAAGTACGGTCATCCGCTTTCAGGCAGAACTGTTCGACAATCAGCCGAATAGATCGGCGACAGTCTTTCATCCTAACTGATCCTTAGGTCTCTGTCTTGGTCTTCTTTTGGACAAGTTCGAGATTTCCCTACAAATATGGTCATCCTCTTTCTGGCAGAACTGCTCGACAATAAGCCGAACAGATCTTTGTCTTGGTCTTCTTTTGGACAAGTTCACGATGTCCTTACAAATATGATCATTCTCTTTCTTGGCCTTCTTTTGGACAAGTTCGAGATGTCACTACAAATATGGTCATCCTTTTTCAGACAGAACTGCTCGACAATCAGCCGAACAGATCGGCAACAGTCTTTTATCCTAACTGATCCTTAGGTCTTTGGACAAGTTCGAGATGTTACTATAAATATAATCATCCTCTTTCTGGCAGAACTGCTCGACAATCTGCCGAACAGATCGGCGACAGTCTTTTATCCTAACTGATCCTTAGGTCTCTGTCTTGGCCTTCTTTTGGACAAGTTCGAAATGTTACTATAAATATGGTCATCCTCTTTCTTGGCCTTCTTTTGGACAAGTTCAAGATGTCCTTACAAAGGTGATCATCCTCTGTCTTGGCCTTCTTTTGGACAAGCTCGAGATGTCCCTACAAATATGATCATCCTCTTTCTTGGCCTTCTTTTGGACAAGTTCAAGATGTCCTTACAAAGGTGATCATTCTCTGTCTTGGCCTTCTTTTGGACAAGCTCGAGATGTCCCTACAAATATGATCATCTTCTTTCTGGCAGAACTGCTCGACAATCAGCCGAACAGATCGGCGACAGTCTTTTATCCTAACTGATTCTTAGGTCTCTGTCTTGGCCTTCTGTTGGACAAGTTCGAGAAGTCACTACAAATATGATCTTCCTCTTTCTTGGCCTTCTTTTGCACAAGTTCGAGATGTCCCTACAAATATGGTCATCCTCTTTCTTGGCCTTCTTTTGGACAAGTTTAAGATGTCCTTACAAAGGTGATCATCCTCTGTCGTGGCCTTCTTTTGGACAAGCTCGAGATGTCCCTACAAATATGATCATCCTCTTTCTTGGCCTTCTTTTGCACAAGTTCGAGATGTCACTACAAATATGGTCATCCTCTTTCAGGCAGAACTGCTCGACAATCAGCCGAACAGATCGGCAACAGTCTTTTATCCTAACTGATCCGATTGACATTGAGTGACCCTAGTGTATTCTGGAAGATAGCCTTCTTCAAAGTACCTTAGCTTACCTTAATTTTTCTATTTGAGCAGAATACTTTCTGCTTTCTAAAAAGACTTCCGCATATAGACACACTTGCTAATACCTTTAATAAGCTTATGTAATGTCATTGGAATTTTCAAGATTAGCTCTTAAAACGAATGATCTCTCTTTTCTTTAAGTTAAGACAGATCTTTCAATATCAAACTCAAGTATCAAGTCACTTTTTTTATTTCTTCTTTATTTCTTTCATCTCAAGCTCAGCAAAGCTCGGATTGCTTTAAGGAACTTTCTGCTTGTTTGTTAAATCCATAAAGAAATAAATGATAATTTTTTTTTTTTTTTTTTTTAATGGATTGCCCGAAAATAATTTATATTTACAAAAATTAAAAATGTATTTACAAATATTTACAAAGTATCAGCTTAACTGTTGTACATACAACTTGAACTGATGTGTTGAGGGAAAAAAAAAGAAACTAACTGGACTTGAAAAGTCTAGTGTAAAGTGAATGATATGAGAAATGTGATTTAAATGATGAAACGATTTCTGAGAATTTGAGAGTAAATTCGCTTGAGATAGGTTTCCCTTCACTTGTTTTTGTTTCAATGTATTCGACTTTCATTTGAGATCTTTCTTTCAATAAATATCTCCTTCTCATTAGTGTCTTGAATAGGAAGGCAGTTCATTCTAGTTTCTACCTCACCGTCACCATCTCCACTTACCCTGAAAGACACGATGATGTCCCACAACAAATTCAAGCTTACGCGACCAGGGATTCACAAAGCTTGTCCATTCAGTTTCAAGCAGAATGTAACATCCATTGTGGATGAGAAATCTATAAGGTTTGCTGCAAAACGACGCGCCAGCAGTTTGTCCTTTCTTCATGACCATTTCATAGGTCTCCTTCATCATCGCTAGATCTTCGTGATGATAGAAATCCATAATGGAACGCCCTATCAAATCCTGTGGCAAATAACCCAGCGCACTCACCGAAGCGCTATCCACATGCGTGATAATGCCACCGGCCGTATGACGGATGGCGAACTTGGGGCTCTTGGACGAGAGCATTTCATCGGGAACTGTAAAGGAGCAAATCATATTGAAAAATGTATTAATGTTGACGAGCTAGATCAGCTTTGTAGAGCTCAATTTGGTCAGAAAGCTTAAAGTGACCTTCCTTGTCGTCGACGAGAAGTTTTTTCCCATCACAGACCATTTTTTCCATTTTTAACAAGTGGGAAAGACTATAGTCGAGATCCCGACCATAGGATACCCGTTACTTATTCCAATATACATAAAAGTACTTTAAAGAAATTACTACTGCATACTTTTAGGGGATTGCATTGAAAAGTTAACTTTATTAATAACTTTGGTTAGCTATTACTCCCGTTCTACTTGTCCGATCATGCTGCGGTTAAGTGAGTTTATAAATAATATTAATAGATAACGTTATTTACCACAAAATCTGTTTTATGTTAAAAGCTGTGGGTGTGGTGGTTTTTCGCGATTTGCGGGGGCGTGTCATGAATTTGATACAAGCTTGACCTCATGGGGTCTATAGAAATCTGTGTGCCAAATTAGGTATCTCTATTTCTTATAGTCTCTGAGATCTAGGCGCTCACACGAACGGACAGACGGATAGACGGACGGACGGACAGACGCACAGGGCTATATCGACTCGGCTGTTGATGCTGATCAAGAATATATATACTTTATAGGGTCGGAGATGCCTCCTTCTCCCTGTTACATACATTCCAACGAACACAATATACCCTTTAACATATTTGAGTAACGGGTATAAAACATTAAGCTGTCATAACTTTATCAAATCTTAGCCGACTTCCTAGCGGAATGTGAATTTAATCATTATTAGGTCTCTAGATGAATACTGCATAAGAAATTAAAATTTGTTCTTAAAAAGGAGGTTTTTCAAAGGGCCTTATGTGATCATTAAGGAACTCACCTTTATAGCTGCTCTTGATTGGCGTTGCTGAGATCACCAGCAACATGTTGGTGGCATTGGACACCATAAAGTTGTCCGGACGCGCATCCTCCGGAGCCTCTTTGAATGTCAATCCCAAGCGGAAGGGTTCATAGTTGACCGGTCGTCCGATGACACCGAATCCACCAGAGCTAATGCCACGATAACGTCGCAGCATGACACAGAATGTGCTTCTGGCATCCTTGGGCATGCTACCCCTTGACTCGGCAATGGGTATACCGGTCGTAATTTGACTGGCGAATGTGGCCCGATCTTTTAGATGAACGAAATCAATAAACGATCGTCCCAGCCACATGTCGCGCGGAAATCCAAGCACATCCGTAATGCTGGGCGTCGTGTAGAGCACAACGCCATCGTGCATTGAGATGACACAACAGAAGCTATCCTCCTTAATCTTCTCCTGCTGCTGTTGCTTTCCACCCACCCCAGACGTTAACATCTCCAATTTCCCGGGCGCCGATTCACATGTCTTCTCCGATTTGACACAAACTCCGCTGGCAGTGACAGCAGAGTTGCTGGCAACTGCCACAGTGACCGTTGGCACTGTGATAGCCGAGGAGCATGACGGTGTCGGCAATTGCGTCTGCTCCGATTGATTAGCCGCCTCCGATTGCTCCGATTCGAGCGATTGATCATTGAACTGCTGAACGGCATCTTTTGTCGGTGACCGTGGCTCGCCCAGTTGTTGTGTGTCCTGCAACTCTTGCAGCTGATCGCAGCTACTGCTGCTCGGATGCAGCAGTGCCGACTCCTCGGTACCCTCCACGGATGTACTTACCGTTCCCAGTGCCGCACATTTGGCCTTCTTCTTGCGCGACTTGTCCTTGTTGCGCTTGATGATCATGTCACTGCTGCTCGCCTGCGTCGACGGTTTGCCGCCATAGCCGCTGCTGCCCGACGAGTGGCTGCCACTGAGGCGCGACTTGGAGCTGCCACTGTGAGTGGGGGAAATTATAAAAATAAACTCTGTTATAGCTGTTATCGATCTGGCAAATCTTTTAGCTCTTTAAACATTCAAAGATCCATCGATCTTGTATTACTTAAAGCTGTCGAAGATCAGTGATTTTCAGTGAAGCTACCACTGAGAAGGGGAAATAATAAAAAAAACTCTGTTATAGCTGTTATCGATCTAACAAATCTTTTAGCTCTTAAAACATTCAAAGATCCATCGATCTTTATTACTTACAGCTGTCGTCGATCAGTAATTTTATCCAAGGCTGCAAACCTTTAAGCTTATCGAACCCAAACCGTACCAGTATTTAAAAAAAAAAGCTGGACTCGGTTTTAAAAAATCAAGAAAATATTCAATATTATTTTGTTGTCCAAAATTTATTCGTGGTTCTAAGCAAATATATTTTTTTTCAGTTGATCTTCATCTAGCTATATGGTTGGAATCTTCAAATCAAAACTTTTCCCAAATTTCGCTGATTTGCTTTTATTATAATAAATAAATGATCCCTTAAGAAAAGTCTATTGATTTATAGATAAATTGATCTATGGATCTGTTAATTCGTTTATTAAATTTTTAGATATGAATGGGTATTTATATTAATATATAAATAAATATCTTCATATTTTAATCATTTTATATGTAGATTGAACGATCGATCTTTTAATCAAGATCTATCAATCGATGTCAATCTATGATTGTATGGAAATGATACGAGTGGATCATTTAAAATTGGATTTATAAATCTATCGATCAACTATAGATGGATAAAGACGGATATACAAATCTTTGGATGGATTTATCGATCTGTAGAGTTGTAAAACTTTTGATCTTGGGATCTATCAATCTATTCGTTGATCTACTTAATATTTATAGAAGTGTTCACTCACCTGCGCTGTGATTGACTGTTACTGCAGCTGTTGGAATACGCTGAATCCGATACCTTGGTATTGTGTGTGGACTCTGTAGGTTCTCCTTCCATTTTGTATTTGTTTTTAATAACAATCTTCGAATATATGTAAATATTTGTAATTCACTGAAGTAATCTGTTGTTTTTTTAAAATTTGATTTAGTCACTAGTCGATTATTTGCAAGCGCCCAAAAGCTTACTATGGTTAAATAACAAAAGAATAAGCCGTTAGACGTATGGATCGTGAAGTAGAGGTATCTCTAATATTCCCACTAGAACTATCTTTATATATTTCAAGCATTTGCTTGATGATTTAACGTAAATGCTGCGTAATGCAGTCACGTTTATTGGCAGCAATACAACAATAACAACTATACGTCATGGCATTCAGATTAATAGTCACACCCACAGAGAGGGAAAGAGAGAGCAAGAGAAGCTTTTGTTATTGCAGTTGCATTCACGTGCAGCTGCAGCTGCGCTTGCCGACTTACGTATCTCGTTATGCATTGGCTAAAAGGCAACAACAACACCCACAAAAACAAAAACGCAAATAGCTGACGAATGCCGGCATAGTAAAAACAAATGGCGTCAAAAGCGAACAGCAGCCAACTTAACGCTGCTGTCAGTGCTGCCAGATCGCTAATAGTGCTGGGATTCTATTCGATTTTAAAATAATTAATCAATTTAATTTAGATTTTATGTAAATCTAGTGTCAACATAAACAACTTACGAACTTAGCTGAGTTGTCAGATTCACGACGTTAACCTTCACTTTACATAATGCTCTAAATATAGCGTATCAAATTTCGCAGACCTGAGCACTTTGAGACTGAGAAGAAGCCTCCAAAAATTGCAATATTTAATAACATGCTGACAAACGCATAAAGTTTATCTGCAATGGGGGAATTACTTTTATACATATATGCATTTTGGAAGTTTGTTATTTTGTTATGTAACGCTCATGCATAACTTTTCCATTCAAAAGAAGAAAATAATTTCAAAATAATTGATTTTAAAGTAAATAAATAAAAATATGAAATAATAAAAATTGGAATTAACGTTAAGCTAAATAGTATATTTAAATTCATCACTTTGTTTAATTATTTCTTCTTCTTCCGTGTGTAACTCAAAATGGAGCTCAAAGCTTTATAGAAAATATTTGGGATCATTTAGATATCAAGTACTTACGAAAACTTTGCTTCGCAGATAAAACGTATCAACTAATTTTCTCGTATATTGGCACAGTTTTTTTTGATACTTTTTAAAAATATATAACAATTTTAATTATAATATTCATTTAATATTTTTTAAAGTTGATTTCTAATATGCTGCATGGAATTTAAAGCATATGTTCTAAGTTTTGTTATTGTTATTATAACGTGTTGTTGGGCCGGTTAGGCCAATGCATTTTTTTTTATTACGAGTATCGAGTGAGATACTCTCTCTCTCTCTCTCATTCGCACACACAAGCAAACACTCATTTACAAGGGCAGCACTTAATGAAGGAAATGCACACTCAACGTAAATACGTTACGTAGCGAACAACGACAAAAACAACAACAGCAATCTTTATGTAAGTTGTTGTTGAGCTCTTTGCAATTTATTTATGATAATCAAAACGAATGCTCTGCATCACATTTGTTGTTGCTTAAATGGCCGCGCAGTCTCTCTCTTCAACTCTTACTCTCCCTTAGTTTACTCATTCTCATTTAGTTCACTCATTCGTTTAATTCGTCAACTCTCTCACTCGCGCTCTCTTGTCCGATCTACGCATTGCAATTGCAGTTCGAGTATTCAATTTGTAAATATGAAATTGTATATCTTTGTAATTTTTAAACTGGAAATATTCAATTTGTTTGTTATGAAATATCATTTATAAATACATACACATATAACAAAATATGTTTGCATTTAAGTATATACATACTTATTAAGTTCACTTTTTTGCACTTAAACAAAATTGTAATCAAGATAAACGTTATTTTGCTTTTCAGTTCTATTTGAGTTCTTTTTACTTTCCGTCGAATTCGATTCGACCTACTTGTTGAAAACTCGCACGAATACTGACAGAGCCGAGAGACGAAAAGCGCATTGCGGCGCCAGCGTGCCGAGCTTTGCAAAAAAAAATAAAATAAAAAACAAATACAAAAAATTCACATACATATGTACATTCATAAAAGCAGCGGCAGCAGCAGCGACAGCAGAGAAGCCGAGGGAGCAGCGGCAATAACGTGCGTTCTAGCGATGGGATTCGATAGTTTTCGATAGTCCAATTTACCTTCATTTATCAAAGGCAAGTTTACCTAGAATAGTCGAAAAAAACCATTACAAAATTTAAAACAAAATCAGAATTTAATGGATTTTTAACTTAAGTATATCTTAGGTTTTAAAGCTATACGGTATCGATTTAAAAACAATAGTAACCCACTTATATATAATTCCAGCCCTATCACAAAACCTTTAATAATTATATTTTTGTCTACGCTACAGTGTACCTAAAATAGGAAAATAAAAAAGACCGTTACCCATCTCTAGTGCGTTTTTCTTCGGCTTTGCATTCGGCATTTACTTCTTTGAACATCGTGTACTAGTTATGTCCTTAACCCTTAGTGGGTCGCTCAGTGTAAAGTAGACTTTGTCTTGACTTTGTTAAATTTATTGAAAATTTCAAGTTTAATGAAAGTTTCTAGAAATGTTGAAAGTGTATTCAAAGTAATTGCGAATAAAATTTAATGAAATTTTAATTTTATATTATCACCATAAATTTATAGGTCAACCTTATGTACATATATTTATAACGTATTGTTCAGAATTTAAGCTATTTTTTTTTATGTATTCGGGGCCAGTTTTTCAATGTCTAGTTAAGGGGAATATTTTATATTTTTCGAACAAATAATAAAATGAAAAATATATAAATTTCAATTATTATAATTTTGTTATTTAAAATTTTTTTTTTTATTTTATTTTTTTAAATTATAATTGTTACGGTCTCTGATTATTACTTATTTACATATATTTAATTAATTTATTTTTTTAATTTTTTTGTGTGCCATTGGTGGGTTAAATTACTATCGCGTAGTCAATGGCAGTACAAGAATGAAATGAATGGACCGATTGGGACGTTGACTCGTGGTCGCCACTGCTGTTGGGGTGACTGGGTTGTGGGCGTGCCTAGACGGTTGGGACGCCTGTGGTTGCCTTGGCGGCACGTTGGCTCTTTATATTGTTAAACTGAGCGTTCTCTGCGAATTCGAATGTGCCTCAAAATGTGCACTACAAGTCACGCATAACAGCCACGTGAGTTATTATTCTCGCCGGTTCTTCGGTTGTTGTTGTTGTTGCTGTCGCTGTCGCTGCAGCTCGTCCGAGTGCCTTGATTGCCCGTTTGCCCGGTTGGGGCCATCGTAACGGGTATTAGTCAAAGCATTGATCATAAAGAGTAACAGCAGCTTGCACTTTGTGCCCATTCACAATTGTATTGTTGCTACCATAATAGTAGAACGTCATAACACAGCTCATGTGGGGCACAATTGTTGTTGTTTAGCTATTAAAAAATAGCTATAAGCGCAGCACTGACCCAATCGAAACTAAATGCAATTTTACTATACATACATAGATTAATCCATAGCCTCTTATTGTTACCCCTGGTCAAGAATATATTTATTCAAATGAAAAAATATGGTTTTTCTTAATCAGCGTGAACAAATCTCAGAGTTGGTAAGAGCTACAAGCATCAAATTTGGTATGTAATCCTCTAATATATTTAGGCATATGGATTTAATTTCAAACTTTAGGTGCTATGCCCGCTTTTCCCACAAATCAAAAAATAAGCAAATTACTTTATGTAGCGGAGGGACTGGGTATCCAGGGTATCTCTGTATCACTGTTCCAACACACACACCAATCTAATAAATTAAACTATATCTAAATTCTAGACCTAATCTCCATTTTCTATTATTCTCATTGCTGAATTCCTTCTGTTCTGTGAATATTGAAAAAAATAAAATTTTTTTTCTTTTCGAATCATTTTTTATGCCAAAATTCTTTGTCTTGTGAAAAAATAATTAATTTGCTTGAAAATCGGGCTAAATATTTTTTTTTATCGGTGTACCTAAATTTATTGATTGTAAGATTGTGTTTTATGTAGTTTTCTCTGAAAGTTTTTTCAAACAAAAATATTAGTTTAATATTCTTGATTTTAGATAATCTTCTCTAAACCGCATGTTGTATAAATATTTGTATAACAGTTCTAAGAAAATTAAAGATGAACGATTCCCTTCGCTCCGCTAGAAAAAAAAAAGCTAAAAGTGCAACACTGAGCCCCGTGACAATAGTTCCTTTCTTCACATCGCTTAGCATAAATTTAATTGCTAGTTGAATAAGAAGGGCAATTGTATTAAAGCCAAAATCCCAAAAAATTTTTTCATTACGAGTACATAAGACATATTGGATACTTATCTAAGCAAAAAACATAACCATTTGGTCTGGCAGACTTTTAGGCGCTGTCAGCTATTTTTAGCTGAATGTGACAGACGAAATCGTTGATGCAATTCACTCAACGAAATATGAGTATTTAAGTGAATAAACAGTATTCTATACACTGAATATTCCAGATAATGTGGTATTTAGTCCTCAATCATGATTTACTTATTTCGAAAATTGGTGAAACATGTGAAAAAAGTGATTTCTAACAAGGCTAGAACTTTTCGGAGAAGATTCTTCTGAAATCAAGTTTTTTATTTGGTTTAATTTAATACAAAAAAAAAAAAAAAAAACTTGTTAGGAAAATTCTATCATTTATAAGACTCGAATTTAAGATTTTAATTTTATTATTATATATTGCAAAATAAAGCTGAAATGAAATTTTAGATTTATTATGTATATATAAATTTTTTCTCACTTAAATAAAAAAAAAAAAAACGAAATCATATTAAATTTGCGCACTTTTTTTTTAATAATATTTAAAATGGATTCAATGAAATACATTACAACCACATGTCACACGATTTGTTACCAATTACGCAAACAATGCGAATTTCATCTTGACGAGCCAAGAATAAAACCAATAATAATAAAAATGCTACAGATGTTACGCAACTCGTGCTGTGTCTGGAGAACGACGTCAATGGAAACGATTATCAAATTTTTTTTTAAATTTGTAACAATGAAAGTAAGAGCTATAGAACAAATAGCGAATGCAAGGCGCATAAATACCCTGTAGTTCGACTTAAAGCTAAGCAATTTTTAGAATAAATTCTTGAGCTATTAAATAGTAAAGAAATAAAGTAATAGTTCAAGAATTGTACTTAAAAGTTAATCAAAATTTGAGAACACTCGATTTTATAGTATTCGATTTGCGTTATCTACTAAAACTAAGAGATTAGTTAACTGATCTATATTATAATATGGTTTATCTTATTATCACATTCAGAATATTACATTTTTGTTATAGACACTATGTTGTACTATAAATCAAACGGTACATATTGAATCTGATTTCTGTATCAAATGGAAATTATTATAGTCTATTATTTCGATCTAATTTTAGTATTTTAGTATTTTTAAACCTTAAATTACTTTAAAACGTACTTGATCCCTAATTTTAGTATGATTTTTTTCTCTATTATTGGGGTAAATACAACAGTTAAGTTAGGTTATGTTGAATACCAGATGGTTACATAAGGTCGTATCAACAGGTTTTTATCAACAGACGACTTTTCTCAGCTCGGGGACTCAACAGAGAAGATATCTTAAGGCTACGGCCGGGTGAACATGATGGCTTTTCCGACAAAGGCAACAAATTTTGATACCGCCAAAACAGAATGGGACTCCATTTCAGTTTAGTTTAGCTAAGTTACAATTTCGGTTTCAGTTTCAGTTTCAGTCGGAGTCTTGGGGTCTCAGATGGTGTCTGGCTTTTGTCACTTGGATTATATTCGAGGCAGGTCTAACCGAGGCATTAACATACACACTAACACATACAATTAAAATTCAGTTAGGTGAATTTGATACGAGGAAGAAGTGAGCAAAGCAAAATGACACAAACAGACGGACAAGAAAAACAATGGAAAACAATGTCAAATGTGAGATACATAGATACATAGATACAACAGAAGCCCGTAGCTTGTTGTCAGCTATGGGATTAATACATAGATACAGTTCGTAAAAGGTGTGCGTGTGTGTTCGCTTGTGAAATGGAGTGGGGGAGAGGTCCAAAGGGGTCTTCCCCTCTTCTTAACGCATTGTAAGCAATTTCCTTATAATAACAATGTTTTATTAAAACTAAATGTTGTGTGGACATTACACGACATTATGACTTTAAATTTAACGCGAATTTCACTTACGGTTTCGGGATTGTTCTTAAAGCTTCTATATGATTTGGAGTTCAGCTTAATTGAGACCAAAATTTGACATGTTTAGGAAATGTTACATGTACAAGTATCTAGTCTTTTTTTAAGAGCGCAATTAAGAGGTTTCTTTCAAATTGAGTTGATTTTGGATTTCTGGGGACTTTTAGGGGAAGTCAAGTCGGATTAATATTTAATTTGAACAGTCAGAACATCTTTAGGATTTCCTAACCTTTATTTGCGTTTGAGCTAACAGTTAAATTACTTATTGAGACAAGTTAAAACATACAAGACTATTATTTTATACAAATTAAATATCCGTTGATATTTTAAGGTACTATTAATACTGGCACTAGCACTAAATTTCAATATTATATAAAACTAACCACAAATATAAAAATTAAAGACAATTTTATCATTTCAAGAGATTTCTACTAAATAAAAACAATTTTTCGTAGACTGTTTCAATTATTTTATATTAACCTAACCTCAAAGATTCACCTAAGCTCAAACTAACCTCACAAATTAAACTTAATAATAATTACCTACACGAGATTGGAATCCAATTTGACTTTCTCCCTTATAAATGTATAAGTTTATCCGTTTATCCTGATTCCTTGCATTACCTTGTCATATCAATTGTCAGCTAGGCTGATTCCTAACCTCAAACATTAAACTTTTAATCGCTTAAAATGCCAAGTCATGGGCGCCCATTATCATAACTAGACACAACTGTGCACTAGACATGCCATAAAATCCATTTTCCATTTTACATTTTTCATTTCACATTTTCCATTTGCAGCGTCAAATGTTTTTGCCTTGAACTCGGCAAAATTTCGCACATACATAAGTTAAAATTCGCGCTTAAGATATGTGCATATAATCACCATATGAGAGTTATGCTTATAAAAATGCAAACGCAGCTCAACTAAAAATTAGTTAAAACTAAAGACGGCTATTTCGATGGAATTTTAGCAGCTACAGTGGAACTGCGCTATAACGAACAAATAATTTAAAATATAATAAAAATATAATAACAAAATGGCATACTAACTCATCTGGTTCATGAGAAGGCCGTTGGGGCCTTCTGGTAAAATTTCAACCAAATCCGATAACTGGTTCAAAAAATAAATAAATTTGAAATTTTTGGTGATCTTCTCAGTTTGTCAGTATTAAAGCGTGAAAAAAAGACTTAATGATGGGCATTTATTTCTCTTCGAAAATCTAGAAATGTTTGTTCTACGACTTTTTGAAAAAACCGCTAGTTTGGCGAGAAAACGCTAAATCCCGCTAAATTTGAAGCCACAACAGTTTCCAAACCATAGAAGCTACAGATATGTTTTATATATCATTGGAAAGGTATATTTGAGGACTTTTAGGCGTAACTTTAAACTTTTTATCTAAAGTACTCAGGTAACATTCTACACGTAGAAAAAGGTTTTTTAGCTTACATTTTGGCGATTTATGACAAAATGGCGCTAACGATTTTACTGCCGTTCTTGCTGCGATTAAGTGTTATAATAGATAATATTAATAGATGACGTTAATTACCATAAGAAATCGTATTATCATAAAAACTGCGTCAAAAAAAAAAAAATATAAAAATATGTTGAATATTCGTAAAGAAACGCTCGTTATAGGCATGTTTCACTGTACGACGACTGAACCACTTTGATATCATATACATACATGTGTATATGTGTGAGTATATGTAATATAGAGTTGCCTGGGAGCCTGAGAGAGCGACCTTTAATGGTGCCATTGTGTGCTAAATAGTAGCCCAGACTTAGACACTGTCTGAATCTGAATCTGTATACGTATCTGTATCTGTATCTGAAGCACTACCAGCAGCACCACCGGCTACATCAGCCGTGGTTCATCGTCATCCTCAACGTCGTCTTCATCATCATCATCATCGTTGTCAGTGGTGGCGATTTCACACGCTCTGCGTTCCATTGTTCCCACAATTTTCCATTCATTCAGTTTGCTCACTTTGTGTTCCTACTTTGTAATAAGTTTTGCCCCGGAATACAACAAAAAAAAAAAACGCCACCTTTCTTCTGCCTATCGACCTCCCTTCCTCCCCTTACGCCCCTTACTCCCTGCAACTCCCTGTCTTGAGTTTGTCATTTTGGCCACCGGCTGTCGTCGTCATCATCATCATCATCATCATCACCGTCATCGTCATCATTCACATTAACATCCATCGTCTTCTTAAGTCACATGCAATGCCAATAGCCCTATAATGAGTGTACTTTATATGGGGTTACTGAGCACATACTACATACACCTAGAAGTATGAGAATTACACTCTTATATACTTGGAAAACAGTTGCCTTCCTTCAATCCCAACATGCCATCTTCTGGTAACTCGTGGGAGTTACTTTTGACGCTTCTTCAACATAATTGATTGATCTTTTAATAAAGAAAATTAACCAGTTGCTTTACTACAATTTCTATGGATTTTTTATTAAATGATGCTCTTATTAGATTATTAATTTTATAGTAAATACTTGTGAGCTAACTTAAGTATATATCATCTTGAATATAATTTTCCAAGCTCAAAAATAACTTTTATTTAAAAATGCTTTTTTTTTGTTTAAAAATTTAAATTATTTTAAAAATGCACAGTTCTAAGATTCTTACAGCTATGTTAAAGCTCTTAAAGCTAAATTCTTAGAAAATAATTCTTTTATGGCAACGCTTTTGATTTATTAAAGTTCTGCTTGAATTTATAAATATACATATTAATGTTATAATACAATCTTTTTGATAGCTAATTTACTCTGTTTAAATCACGTAAAGAAAATGCAGTTTTTTGTTCAAAAAAAAAAAAATATTAATGTTATAATACAATCTTTTTGATAGCTAATTTACGCTGTTAAAATCACGTTAAAAAAAATGCAGTTTTTTGTTCAAAAAAAAAAAATAAATAAAAAAAAATATTTTTGTAGTTTTATCTGAGAAAAAGTAGAAAAGAAAAATAGAGAAAAGAGTGTACTAGTCAATAAACAAATAACAAAAAATTAAAAAAAGTTATATATGTTCTATATTGAAAAAAAAAATAGTTTTTTTTAGAAACTGAGCGCTCTGTAAAGGTTTATAATTAATATTTGATTTAGTGTTCAGATTTGAAGCAAAGATGAACATCTATCTTGACTAATCTAAAATCTGCAGTTTAAAGAAATTTTTATAAAATATAGTGTGTGAATATAATATAATATGTCGAAGAATTTTATTATATAGTAAACAGATTAACGATCAATTTTATTTCAAATCTAAATACAAACATTATTATTGAATTATTTGCTAGGGTATTTAATCTTTGTTGTTGACTTGGTTCTAGCTGAGACTGTAACTATTTAAGATCTCCGAGCTGGAACAAAAAACTCAAGACGTTACTTTCTTATTATAAAAATTGCATTGTATCAACGTTAAGATATCTGAACTTTTTGTTATAAGTTAATAATAGCAAAGAGTGTACTTATATTTATGTATGCATGTATGTAGAAGCGATCACTTCACTTCCTATATATGACATACACACACACACACACATAGACACACACATACAGTTGAAGATCTGGCGACGAGCACGTTTTGAGCATGTCACATATATAAAAAGAAAACTTGGTAAATTGTCAGTGGTCACATTAGATTAGTGCAAGCTTTGCTTAGGGTCTCTGGGTGGAGTGGTGTAAAGCAGCAGGAGGGGGTTGGGGAGGGGGGCTACGCATAGAGAGGGGCTCATAAAAGTGGCAAGTGCATCACGTAATTGCCACAGACAACACACGCAGCTGCGGCGCATGCGATCTGCACCCAAGAAGAATATGAAGAAGAAGACGCAGGAAAATAAGAAGAAAGAAGAAGACTCCAGCACAGATCCATTCATTAACATTACCCTTCCAACAGCTCTTGCTCTCTTACTCTCTTTCAGCTACGCTCCTGCACTCACACACTCTCTCAACTCTTTTTATTATAACCTGCACCCAATTCAAAATGGGCAAAAATGGGTAGATTAGTTCTCTTCAAATATATGTAAACGACAGAAGGAGGCGTGGCCGTCTTGATTCAAATCAACAGTCAAGTCGAGTTCGAGTTTTCCAAACACATTATTTTTTTAATTTTACCAGAGAAAAGTACGTGTATGGAAAAAATTGACAATACTGAGAAAAAATTGATATATCCAATTTTGATGCAGAATCAAATAAGAGGTCAAATAATGATAAAATTGACATTCCGCAAGAAAATCGGTTAATTTTTGACAAAGTTATGGCAGTTTGAAGTTGGTCAGACTTTTGATCTGACAACTTTACAAGTGAAAATTTTTGTACAATTTATCATGATTTTTTACAAAAAAATTAAAGGTCCCAGAATCAAGTTTAAAGTGTTGTTTTATACTAAATACGACATAAGGAGTTGATTAAAAGTGAAAACTCGAAATTTAAAATTTTGAATTTTTGAAATTTCAAATGGGGGACCGTTAGCATCGAAATCAATATCTAGTGGAATCTAGAGGAAAATATTTTTTTTAAAGAAACAAGTAAAATTTAAATGCAGAATGAATGAAGAGACCAAACTATGATCAAAATGACATTCCGCATTAAAATTGGTTGAGTTTTGATCAAGTTATGACAGTTTGAAGTTGGTCAGACTTTTGATCTGACAACTTTACAAGTCAAAATTTTTGTACAATTCATCATGATTTTTTACAAAAAAATGAAAGGTCTCAGAATCAAGTTTAAAGTGTTGTTTTATACTAATTACGATATTGGAAGTTGATTAAAAGTGCAAACTTGAGATTTAAAATTTTCAATTTTCGAAATTTCAAAGGGGGGACCCTTAGCATCGAAATCGAATTTTAGCGATGATAGTCGATAAATATAAACTTTTCTAAATTCACAAATTAGAGGCTAAATAATGATAAAATTAATACTCTGCAGTGAAATCGTTTAAGATTTGACAAAGTTGTAACAGTTTAAAGTTTTGGAACAAGTGTCAAAGGGAGAGTATGGTAGAAATCGACAGTGATCGAAAGTATGCCAAAAATATGGACAGTGATGTGAAAAAAATTTTATTTTTTGATTTTGATGCAGAATCAAATTAGATGCTAAAAAATTATAAAATTGACATTCCGCAAGAAAATCGGTTAAGATTTGACAAAGTTATGACAGTTTCAAGTTTTTGAATGAGTGTCAAGAGGAAAGTATGATAAAAAGTGACAGTGATCGAATTTTGATACCAATTTTAATGCAGCAACAAATAAGAGTTGAGTTGTCGATTAAAATTGATTTAATTAACTCGATTGTTGGTATTTGTTAAGTATTTGAAAGAAGATCGAGTTGCTCAGTTTTCGAACGGCATTCAAGTGCCTGGTCACAGGGTATACTAGAGTCGAGTGCGCTCGACTGTTGCGCTTGTTTTCCACTGCTTTTCCAACAGCTCAATTGCTGTGTCTTTGTGTTTTGTGGTTTTTGCGCAAGCGCCGATTGCTTGAAGACAGCCGAACGAACGAACGAACGGCAAAGAGCCGACGACAGCCGAAGCGAGTCTCAAGACACGATTGCCGATCTGTCGTGTACTTATGTAACATGGCCCTAAAAAACATTTGGCGTCGTTTCGTTTGCTCAGTCAACTTCCGCCACGAAACGCGTTCGGACGTTTGTCTTAAGCGGCGATCGGAACAGAAAACCACAAAAAAAAAAAAAAACAAAGAATTCCAAAAATCGAGAATTCTACGTGCTTGTTTATATTATTTTCATTTTTGTTGTTGTTGTTGTTTCTGTGTGTGTTTTGGTGGTGTCTTTCCGTCTGCATTGGTGCGTAACGTGCAGCGCTATTATCTGTTTCCCCCTTTAGAGCGAGAGGGGGAATACACACGGTCTTTTGTGTCCTGAACACAGGATGCGCTTCAATGCGCACGCGCACCTGTTTTTTTTTTTTTTTTTTTTTTTACCCTACTGTGAAACTGGTGTAACAACAACAACAACAAGTCGCGCGTAAAATTTGGAAAAAAAAAGTCAATGCCGGTAAATTTAATTTATGCAAAATATTACTATAGAAATAGAAAGAAATTTGTTGCAAGTTAAAGCCTTCACTTAAGATATAGTTTATGTTTACTTGAGTGGAAAATTCAACTGGTAGTTCTCCCCTTGTACCCCTCTAGCGAACCTGTTGTCAACTATTTCACATTTGTGTGAGAGTTTCCGATAAGAAAAACTCCCACATTACATTTTGTCAGCGTATCAGAATAAAAAAAACAGAAAAATTTGAATATGGTAATAAATTTTAGCGACCGGAACTTGTCTTAGGTCACATTGGTAATGTGTGTAGCTTTAAAATCATATCATATCATTACAGTTCTTAGAATTTTTAGAAGCCTTAAATTCGTTGGTATTATATTACATAATTTTTTGACGAGATTTGATAGTTTCAGAGTCTTAAGATCTATTTTTAAAAATGTTTTTAGTTAATTCTTAAATTTTTTAAAGTAAAGTTGCTGCTAAGTTAAAAAAAATTGAGTTTCATAGTCCACAGAGTTGCTAAATACTTTTTTTATGAAATTTCTTTTGAAAATTTTAATATTACAAAAATAATCTGCTAAAACAAGAGCCTACCATTAAAAAAGGTTTTCAGCTTTCAAAATATGCTTTTAAACTGTTTCTTTTCTTTCTGAAAAAGAACTTACCTAACAAAGCGGCAAAACTTTTCTTTAGTTTCTATAAGCGAATAATTTTAAATCAATAAATTAACTTTAAAAACTATACTAAAATATTAAAAAAATTACTCAAAATCAAATCACAAATATGAAAGCAGAGATTTCTCAAATTCTTGACTTTTAAAAATGATAACCAAATAATAACAATAACTAACTTAGAATCGAAAAAATATCATATTTTCTAGATGCTAAAAATGTAAATGCAGAATATTTTATAGGCCAAATTATGATCAAAGTGGTCAAAATTTTTATCCAGTTCTTTAAAAAACTGAACAAAGAAATTTTTAGTGAGAGTCTGTTGGTTAATTTGAATACAGATTGTCTTTTTTGACAGAATTAAATGAATTTATAAACTTTGTTTATTAGGAAAAAAAATTTTTCAAACTTCAAGATTTAACTTTTCCAGTAGAAATTCTTAATTAATATTATTCATATTTTAATTCTAGCTTAACAACTAAGTAATTTTTTGTTTGATAATTCGATCTCTAGATTTAGAATCATATGTTATTTTTCAATGGAAAACAATTTATTTAGAACTATGTTTATTATGAGCAAAAAGTTTTAAAATTTTAAACTATATTTTCCAGAAGAATCATATACTTATGTTTTTATCGATTCTATTTAATCTCTAGGTTCAAATAATTTTAAGAATACAAAAAAATTAATTTAGAAATGTTGTTTATTCGAAAAAATGTTTGAAATCATACATTTTGTAACTATGTTACCCTATAAAATATTATTATAGTTATTGCTCTAGTTTAAAATTTAATTTTTATGGAAAGAATAATAACAAGAATAACAAGAAGAATAACAAGAAAATGTAATGAATAAAGAATTTTCAATCAAAAAGTAATTAGAATACGATCGATTGAACTAGAAAACTGGAAAGAATCTAACGGTTGTTGGAGAGTATCCATTTCAAATGATTGTTGCAATTACGATTACGATTACGATTATAGTTTATGGTTTTATTGTTTGATTGTGTTGGATCTTGAACTAATTGTGAATTCTAAATTTACAGAGATTGGCTCGATGATTATATGATTATATGGATGCCAAGTGGCAACTACGAGTATGCTCATTGTGGACATGCTAACATTGGCTTTAACAAATGGACAGAGTGTGCTAGAGCGAGAGAGGGAGCGCGAGAGGGAGCGAGAGAGGCAGCTATGTGATGATGCCACAAAACGAGGCATAATGACGGCGACAATGGCAAACAAAACGCTAAGCAAACACAATGAAGATGCAAATTGCAAGAACAACAACAGCAATAACAGCAACAACAGCAGCAACAGCAGCAATCATAATGAGCATAATCTTGCTGTGGCAATTGAGGCAGCAACAATTGCAACTGCAACGCGAGCGGGCAACATGAGTAACGGTGGACTAGGCTTGAATGTTGCACGATTCGATGACGATGGCGATGACGATGTTGCTGCTGTCGATTTGTCATGCGAGGCACGCATTTATCATGATGTTGCTGGCGTGCAATACAAGGCGCATTGTGCGTGGCAACCGCTGCGCAAAGAGAGCGAGAGAGAGCGGGAGAGGGAGCGACAGAGGGAGAGGGAGCGGGATGAAGAGGTGTGCCAGTCAGCGAGGGACATGCAAACGTTATTGCAGGCGCATGCGCGTGCTGAATACAGCGACAACAGCAGCAACAACACAACAACGGAAGTTGCTGCTGCCACAAAATGTGAGCGCGCGCAAGTCGAGCGTGAGAGCGTGAGAGGAAGCGCAGACGCACACACAAATCATGCTGGCCATGGTCAACAACCACCCAATGTGACAACAGCAACAATACTGAGCGACAGCAACAACAACAACAGCGACAAGAGCGACAATGGGAGCAACAGCAATGACAGCGCCTGCTCCATACCAAAAATTGGCCGAGAGCTTTTCAAAGCCAAACTCACTGTCACAGCAGTGGCAGCAACACCAGCAACAGCAACACCAGCAGCAGCAGCAGCAGCAGTCGTCGCAGCAAGCGCAGCTGAGCACCAGCAGCAGCAGCAGCCAATTTTCAAACAATTTGGCCAAAATTCACACAAACAATTCTTGAAAAATTGTGCAAATTTGAGTGTTAAACAACAATTAGAAAAACAACAACAGCAGCAGCAGCAACAGCAACAGCAACAACTTGAGCAACAACAGCCACAAAATTCATATACAGGCGTCAACTGCGCAGCTGGCGTTGACGCTGACGGCGACGCTGACGACGACGACGACGCGCAACGTACAGAAAAATTTGTGCAAAAAGAAGGCAGTGAAAATGCGTTAACAGCTCGCGTGTTAAATGATTTTTTTTATGCCAATTTATGTGAAAATGTGCAAAGTGTTCAAGTAGCAACTGCAGCAGCAGCAGCAGCAACATTAAGTGACAGCCAGCAATTACAACAGCAGCAGCAGCAGCAGCAGCAGAAAAAGCAGCAAGAAAAGGAGACAGAAAAGCAGCAGGAGCAGAAGCAGGAGAGGGAGGAGCAGGAGCAGCAGCTGGGGGAGCTAAGGACGCCATTGTCATTGCCATATTTGCAGCAACTTGGGGCAGCAGCAACTGTAGTTCCTGTTGTGCCTCTAAATAATGTTGTTGATGTTGTTGCTGGCGCTGTGGTGCCAGTTGTTGTTGTTAGTGCTGCTGACGGTTACGTGGATAACGTGAATGTGCAAAATAGTGCAGACAACAAAGCAGCAGCGAGTAACGAGTACCAAATAACAAGTAACGAGTATCAAGTAGCGAGCCAAAGTGCAGACAACAAAGCAGCAGCCGCAACAGCAGCAGCCAAAGTAGCAGCCAAAGTAGCAACCAAAGCAGCAGCAACAGCAACGAGTAACGAGCAGCAAGTAACGAGTAACGAGCAGCAAGTAACGAGTAACGATTGCAAGCTTATTGACTGCGATACATTAGACGCTGATCAGCAGCAGCAGCAGCAGCAACAGCAACAGCAGTTGTTGTCAACAGCAACGAGTGACGAGTGCAAACAAACGAGTAACGAGTGCAGCAACACAACAGCAACAGATTACGATCTGATTGATTTTGAGTACGATTTGATTGATGATTTTGTGGCCAGTCAGCGATTGAAACGCTTACAGCATAATTTTCAGGGACGCGTTAACAGCAACAGCAACAGCAGCAGCCACAACAACAACAACAACAACAGCCACAACAACAACAACAACAACAGCCACAACAACAACAGCTGTAGTGTCGCTGCTGAAGTTGATTGTGTAAAGGCATCCTTGAGACAACAACAACCACAACCACAACTACAACTACAATCGCATGCCAACACAGCAACAATAATAGGCACAACAACAAAGAAACTACCCCCAGCAACAACACACAAAACATCCCCAGCAACAAACACAACGACAACGACAACAACAACAACATTGAGTAAATGGCTAATAGCAGACGCTGCTAAGGACAATAAAATAGTGGAAAAGCAAAGCTCAAGTGCAATTCAATTAAATGTAAATTGTATTCAAGACGAGCAGCAATTGCCAAATGAAAACAGCAGCAACAGCAACAAGAGCTCACAGCAATTGCTGAATGTGTTGTTGTTGCCAGAGTTGCCAGTGCGCGTGTGCGCCAAAAACGAGAGCATAAACGTGCGGAGAGCGATTGAAAGTGTTGAATTGACAGCTGTCAAAAACAGCAGCAGCAACAGCAACAGCAACGACAGCAGCAACAGCAAGGCAAACGTCAACGACAGCAATCAGGTGCTGATTGAAATTGAAACGTGTGACGAGCAGGTGCAACGAGCGGTTGAACAACTGACAACAACAGCAACAGCCACAGCAACAACAACAACAACATCGGGCATACGCAGCGCATTTGTGGCAACACATGCGGAAATTTGTGGCAGCAACAAAGCGTTTTGTGGCAGCAACGTTGACAATTTTGTGGCAACACTCAGCGAATTCGATGTGCAACGCTTTGGCGAGTATCTGAAAGCAGCGAGACAAGTGCAGCTGCTTGATATCAATCACAATCACAAACACAATAACAATCTGCTTCAAACCAATTCCAATCACAATTTCAATGCCAATGCGTGTGTTGTGAGTGTTAAACAGCGACGCGGTTTTCAGTGCTACGACGAGTTACTCGCTGAATTTGTGAGCGAGCAACAGGAGTGCGATAGCGATAACGATAGCGATAGCGATAACAATAGCGAGTACAGCGATAGTAATTGCAACGATTGTCAGTGCCATGATTGCCTAGCAGCAGCACAACCGAACAACGAGCACAACAGCAACAGCCTTGACAGCAACTGCAATACAGCGAGTAGAGCACTCGTTACTTCCACACAGACAACAGCAGCTAGCTCATATCGAACAACGAGTGCAATTGATTCAGACGTGATCAAGATGCGTGAGGTAAATGGACAATTGCGTGGTTTACTCAAAAAACCAAATCGTCCGCCGCCAACGCGTAAAAATCGTGTCGTCTTTGATGAGACACGCAACGAGTTCTTCGAGGCGGACTATATCATATTGATACGTGAGGATTGCGCCTACGATGAGGAGGACGAGGAGCCCTGCACCTGCGGTGAGCATGAATTGGTGCGTCTCTGCTGCGAGGAGGGCTGTCAATGCAACTATGCGGTTAATGCCACCGATACGGCGGATGGACGAACGCCACAGGTGAGTGAACGCTACACCCTCTAATTAAAGTACACTGACCAAAAAAATCATGCTAAAATTCAAGTTGAAAATTCTTGATTTAAGCGTGAATTTTTTAAGTATAAAATGACAAAGACTCGACTTTAAAATCAAGTTAAAAAAGCCTTAGATATTTGATCTATCTCAAAAAATTCGGAGGTAATAGTCTGATGACAAAAGTCTTTCCTTGCCCCAAAATTTGTGACATTTGTGACAATATTACATGAAAGGCAATGACTCGACTATAAAAACAAGTTAAAAAAGCCTTAAATATTTGATCTATCTTCAAAAATTCGTATAATTTAAAATTTCTGTAACGAGGTAATAGTCTGATGACAAAAGTCTTTTCATGCCCCAAAATTTCTGACTTTTGCCTCGTAAAGATGTGTTTTTTTTTAAGATAAACATATTACATGGATGGCAAAGACTCGACTTTAAAAACAAGTTAAAAAAGCCTTAAATATTTGATCTATCTCAAAAAATTCGTGTAACGAGGTAATAGTCTGATGACAAAAGTCTTTCCATGCCCCAAAACTTGTGACATTTGTGACAATATTACATGGAAGGCAAAGATTCGACTTTAAAACCAAGTTAAAAAGCCTTAAATATTTGATCTATCTTCAAAAATTCGTACAATTCAAAATTTGTGTCAAGAGGTAATAGTCTGATGACAAAAGTCTTTTCATGCCTCAAAATTTCTGACTTTTGCCTCGTAAAGATGTGTTTTTTTTTTTTTTAAAGATAATGATATTAAATGGAAGTCAGAGACTCGAGTTTAAAAACAAGTTAAAAAGCCTTAAATATTTGATCTATCTTCAAAAATTCGTACAATTTAAAGTTTGTGTAACGAGGTAATAGTCTGATGACAAAAGTCTCTTCATGGCCCAAAACTTGTGCTTTTTTTTTAAGATAAAGATATTACATGAAAGGCTGCAAACCACAAAATTTTGCCAACGATTCAGTTTGGAGATTTGAGCCACAGAGCAAGACATAGGTTCAGGTTCAAGGTTTAGGTTCAAATCGTTGTTCAATTTAACACCAAACATATTTTTATTGTTTTCATTTTTTCTGAATTTCTTAAACCAATTCCACTCTTTATTCAACAAATTCAAATTTGTGATAATAATCTGAATTTATTTAAAGACTTAAATACGACTTATTTCAATCCGAAGTTTCAAATAATTGCGTAATATTAAAAAACCATAAAATTTATAAAAAAATTTTTTTTTTCGAACCGAACCTTTTTGGTTTTCTTGGTTTCAATCAATTTTTTGGTGCTTGTTTTAAAAAAATTCGGAATTATCGTACTTTTGACACGACATTGGATGGATTTTATACGGAATTCCCGGAATTTTTGTTCTGTGTAGGTGTTGTCTCCCTATGTTTTTGAGCTGTAGCCTGTTCTTCCTGCCCGCTAAGCGGATTATGTCGAGTTGCAGCAGTTGAAGTGGCCAAAGTTGAAGTGCTTAGGCAGCTTACGTCTCCCTTCCTATATATGTGTGTGTGTGTGTGTCTTTATCTATGTCTGTGTCTTTGCCACATGCAACCACCATCACCACCTAGAGCTAAAGCTCACCATTCACCGTTACGAGTACCTACTAAAAGCTTTACAAACAAACTGACAGCTAATTATTAGCTTTGAATCGTGTCTTATCGAATTTCTCCTAAACCATTTCATGTTCCACTTTCGCTTTACCACAAATACCCAAACAACGCATTTCTCCTTTTCGCTTTCACCGACAACATTGACAACTTAAGCTCACTGCTTAAAATCCTCCATGTTCACTTTATTGTTTAACTTCCTTTTTCAACAGCTATTTCGGACTTTACTTGTAGGTATTTATAATGTGGTTGTTTACAATGTCACATTGCTGTTAATTCAGTTAGTTTTAGCATTTACATTGTTGGTGTCCTCCATGTTCACTTTATTTCTTAATCTGTCGTAAGGCTCTTCCTTTATCATAAACCAACCCGATCTAACTTTCATTTATTTATAATTTGGTTGCTTACTGTGTTTTTACTTCAGTAAGTTATTTATTCCACTCATTTAGTCCTCCATGTTTACTTTATTTATAATATTTATTATTTTTTTAACTTATAGCGATATTGACATTTGCTAACTTTTCCTTCTCTTACTCCTATGCAGCTTATACAACCGCCTGTTTTACTAGCCTAAAGTTATTTGTGTCCTCCATGGTCACTTTATGGCGTGTTGGCTTATTTATTTTTATTGTGCATTTCTTATTTTTATTTTAACGCTCACACTCATTCTGTTAAAATTTCCTTCGCTGTCGTCTTCTTTCATTGTGAGTCCTCCATGGTCACTTTTTTGCTACTCTATGCACAGCTATTGTTGACGTGCTGCTTTCACTGTGCTCTAATTGCTCTCCATATATTTTTAAAGAGCTGATAGTCGATTTATATGCATTAACCTTGAACGTATTTGTCCTCCACGTTCACTTTATTGCCATGGGCTCTTTTGCTCTCTTTATACATTCATTGTCCTCTCAAATTGATTTCATTACTTTGTTTTTTTCAGACATTCACTGTCGTTTTTATGCATTATCGTTCTCCATTGTCACATTGGTGGTCACTTTCTTGATTGCACATTCTCCATGGTCACATTTTTAAACACGCATTGCCACTGAATGCTAACTTTGTGGGCTAAACGATTTATTTATTTATGGTTTTTAGTATTATTTTTATTCTTTGTCAACTCCATTGTCACTTTATTGCTCTTATTGAAAGCAGTCATATTTGAATTGATTGTTGTTTATTCTTATCTTGCTGTATTTTCCAACACTTTATGGCTTACAGTGTCCTCCAATTTCACTTTACCAGGTATTTACCTTTACTTATTGGTCCTTAATACTCACTAGTTGCACTTTCAACCCCTCAACGTGTTTAAACACTTTGCTCTCGCTTCCTTCTTCTTTTTTTTTTGTTGCTCCTCGCGCTTTTCCTCCCCAAGGAAAAACTTGTTGTCCTTCCTGTCAATTACGTCACAATTGACCGCCTTTTGTTATCACTACAGATAAAACAATGACAAAAGCACATTATTCACTCGAAAAGTGTTGCCTTTGTCTTTTGCATTACTTATACACAGAAAAAAAATGCATTCGAGTTCAAAATTCTTGATTTTATCATGTGATTTCTAATATGAAATTGGAATATTTTTGTTTAAATAAAATAATATGCGAATAAAAAGGCAACAACTCAACATTGATAAAATCTAAAAGCCTAAAATATTTTATATTACCAAAAAAAAGTCCAAATATCAAAACGATTCTAAAAAAAAGTTCAATCAAGTATTTTGTACATGTTTTGAGAAAATTCCAGGGACCGTAACTGTTAAAAGTTTTAAAAATAAAAATTGCAACTTACCAATTATTTCCAAACTTTTATTTAAAACAAACTTTTATTTAAAGATTTAGCACTTATATTTGATTCTTATTAAAAAAGTTAAAAATAATAATTAAATAATAATTTTTATTTTAAAGTTGAAAAATTACACTTATTCTTGCTTTTTTCAATAAAAATTTAAAATAAGTGTTATTTTTGATTTTCATTTTAAATGTCACAAATAAGAGTTATTCAATAACTTTTAAGTAAAAATCAAAAAAAAAAGTTAAGTTTTTTGATGTTTTGCATGTTATCCTAACATAATTCTATCCTATTGATTTATTTAGTTAAAATTTGCTAACATAACACTTATTTACGGTCCCTGGAAAATTCGTTATTAACTGGCAGCTCATATGATTTATTAAATGCCGAATTCCTGAATATTTTCTTTCAGTGTATATAGTATTTATTGTACAGTTTAAAGTTGATGGTGTCGTCTGTATATTGCATATCCTATATCCTGTTTGGTGGTATCCTGTTTTTGTTCGTCGCATCGAGTGGCAACTGAAGTAAAGTCAAGTTGCAAGTCAACCACACACACACACACACACACACACACACACACACACACACACACACGCGCAGCAGCCTCTTCTATTGTGGTTGTTGTTGTTGTTTCTACTAGAATCGGTAGTTCCTTCATTCTTCATTCTACGTCCTTCGTCCTTCGTCCTTCGTCCATGGTTGGTCTCCTTGGTCCTTTTGGGTCCTTTAGCTCCTACGCTCCATTTGCAAGTGTTGTATAAATCACTTAAAAACTTTTACACAACTTGCAACTGCAGCAACATTGTTGTGCTCACTGTGTGTGTGTATGTGTGTGTGTGTGTGTGTGTGTATGTGGGTGTAACTGTTATATTGTTTTATGAAATTGTGCCTGGAAGTACACGTTATCATGATGTACGCGTTTCCATGTGTTTAAGGACATTTACTAAAGTTTTGCTGTCGCTGCAGCTTCTCAGCGCTGAGATTCCCATACAACATGTATTACCATGTAATCCCCCGTTATGGATTATATTTACCAATTTCGTATGCCAAGATGTATTAAAGTATTTTTAGACTCGTACAAAGTTCGTCAAGCTTTCGTTATTATTATTTTTTTTCACTTTATTTTTTTCACTTTATTTTGTTTTTGTCTTTTTTCAAAATGTAACTGGGAATCAATGAAATAAAATTAAAATTTAAAATTAAATTTAATAAATAAAGAATAAATAACTGTACAGAATTTAAAATATTTTCCTAATATCTTACTAAATAGGGTAGCCGACTTTTGCGCTTTTGATCTTGTATATGAATTCCAATTTGGAAGTTTTTTTTAAATATTCAAACCAATCAAGAAGTTAATTTAAAAATTTAATTAAATTATGTAGCTTAAAAATTTGTATGCTACATTTTATATTAATTATAAAATACTTATTTACCCTTTTATGCCAATTAATTACAAACACTCAATAGTCTCAATAGTCCATTTAAAAAATAATTTGTATACACTTTATTTATTTGTTCTATTAATATTTTATTTATTTATTTTATTAATATTTTTTTTATTTATTTTTTTTTTAATTTACAATTTTAATAATGTTAGAGCAAGCACAAAATCAATTATTTTCCAAATGGATTTTTATATGACAACCAATGCGATTAATGTGAATGGCAAATTCACCGTCAGTGAAAAAGGATAAATTCCTTTTATGCCCATTAATTACAAACACTCAATAGTCTCAATAGTCCATTTAAAAATAATTTTTATACGCTTTATTTATTTATTTTATTAATATTTTATTTATTTATTTTATTAATATTTTTTTTATTTATTTTTATTAATATTTTTATACCCTGAGCCCATTGAAAATGGGCAAAAAAGGGTATAATGTGTTTGGCAGAATGTATGTAACAGGCAGAAGGAGGGGTGGCAGACCCCATAAAGTATATATATTCTTGATCAGGATCAACAGCCGAGTCGATCTAGCCCTGTCCGTCTGTCTGTCCGTCTGTCCGTCTGTCCGTCTGTCTGTCCGTCTGTTTGAACGCGTCGATCTCAGAGACTGTAAGTGCTAGAGACTTCAAATTTGGAATGCAGGTTTGTGAATACCATACGCAGGTCAAGTTTGTTTCCAATTTTTGATGCCACGCCCCCTTCGCCCACAAATTGAAAAATAACGATTTACAGGCGCAATTTTTGACATAGCGCTCCCTAACTGAACAATCAGTTGAGAAGTATGCGTATTAAACGACCCTGAAAATTTCAAAGCGATTGACCCATAAATAAAGAAGTTATTTCGGAATTTAGATTTAGTTGAATAATTACATTTGGATGGCAAATCAAACGTGCGAGCGAGACAGCATGTTCACGTTTGTATGCAAGGCGCGCACAAACACAGTAAGAAATAGTACCAATTTTCTTTTGGGCTTCGATTTCAAGTACTATATGACCTAGAGACTTCAAATTTGTTATGTAGGTTCCTGGATACCATACGCAGGTCAAGTTTGTTTCCAATTTTAGGTGCCACGCCCCCTTCGCCCACAAATTGCACAAAACGATTTACAGGCGCAATTTTTGACATAGCACTCCCTAACTGAACAATCAGTTGAGAAGTATGCGTATTAAACGACCCTGAAAATTTCAAAGCGATTGACCCATAAATAAAGAAGTTATTTCGAATTTAGATTTAGTTGAATAATTACATTTGGATGGCAAATCAAACGTGCGAGCGAGACAGCATGTTCACGTTTGTATGCAAGGCGCACAAAGACAGAACGAATAAGTACCCATTTTTTTTTTGGTACCAAATAAGAATTAAGCGATAAGCAAAAATATTATCGATATCATGTAATGAAAATGTTAATGTATAATTTATGTATATACAAATATACAATTTGATTAAAATATAATTGTGTTAATATATAAATACGTATTTTTGCATGGCAAAAATCAGCAGAAGCTGATAGCTATGTATGTATGAAATTGCATGAGAGAAATAGCGATCATTTTGCAGCACTACTCTTGCATCTTTGCCGAGCACTGAAAGCTGCAAAATAATAATTTTAATTATTAATATTTTCGATTCCTTACACATATATATAATAAGTATCTGCTTATTATCGTTGTAAAAAAAAACTTAGCATTTTCCGCTTTAAGAATCTCATAAAATTAGACATTGCCTTTTATTTCAAATTTCGCGCGCACTGCAGCAGCCTTTGGCAGGCTTGAATTTGTTGCGTAAGTGGGAGAGAGTGAGAGAGGAAAATGGGTGCTGCCAGATTGCAGGCTGAGCAAAGTTGTAGTTTGTGGCTACTCTTGACATACGCTACATCGATTGTAGCGATTACGATTATGACTTCGATTTAATTTATCAATTTCTAATTAATTTTAAACAAGTTTATTATATTAAAGTTTATTATATTAAACTTATTTAAAATTAATTAGAAATTGATAAATTGTAAATCGCAAGTCGTAATCGTAATCGAGGATGTATTAGTTCAGTGAGGCATTAATAACGTAGTCTGCAGTGATAAGCACAGTGACTTCAGAAAACCGAAAGTTGTTCATAGTTTCGCGTGTGTAATTTTGATACCCTGAGCCCATTGAAAATGGGCAACAATCAACTTTTATAAAAGAGGACATAGGCTCAGGGTATCCTACTGTCGAGCGTGCTCGACTGTAGCCGCACCTCACCGCGAGCGAAGCGAGCCGGGGGTAGGCGAGCGAAGCGAGCAGGGGGCGGAGCCCCCTTGTTTTTTTTATTTATTTTTTTTTTAATTTACAATTTTAATAATGTTACAGCAAGTACAAAATCAATTATTTTTCAAAGGGATTTTTATTTGACAACCAATGCGATTAATGTGATTGGAAAATTTATCGACGGTGAACAAAACGCTCATCTGCCAAAAACTTTATTATTTCGTTCGCATATAGAATTCCATTTATAGTTATTCTCTAAAAAAAAACACTTTTAAAATATATATGCTAAAATCAGGAATTTTAAGCTTGCATTTTAGAAGGATTATTTTATTTAGTATGGACTGTTATCAATTGTCTCCAGTTTATTGCAATGTATGCTATACGTGATTGAGCTCTCTTATCTCATTCTCTGTCTCTATCTCTCTGTGTGTCTCTATGACACTCGCATCGATCCTAAGCGGCCCTCAAGCTGCGTTTAAATTTCAATTTTCTGCCACATGAGCGTCACTTGAGTTGCTGCGTTGCTTTTTGCTTATCTGCCAGCAGACCAGACCCAGCTCCTAAAACTGTGGCAAGTATACACCTACAAAGAGAGGGAAAGAAAGGGAGAGAGAGAAAGAAAGAGACACCCACACAGAGCCTATGTGCAGTGTTGCCAAATCTTAAGAAGCAATAAAAACGGTTTTTTGTGGGCTTAAAGCTAAAAAAAAGCTAAATTTAACATAAAAAAATGCTAAAAAAAATTTAAAATTTCATAGAATTAAAATGTCTAAAATGCTAAAAGTGTCTCTAAAAAATAAAAAAACACATTTATTTAAATGTTATCTTTAAAACAGTGCCTCAAAATTCAACTTTGTATATTTTCTTAAAGTAAAAAAAATCCTGAATTCCCGCATAACCCAAAATCCCATTTCATAGAATTAAAATGTCTCTAAAACATAAAAAAACACATCTTTTTTATTTTATCTTTAAAACAGTGCCTCAAAATTGAACATATGTATGATATGCATGTATATTTTGTATATTTTCTTAAAGTAAAAAAAAACCAGAATTCCCGCTGCTGCTTAAAATTTTTTATTTCCTGCAAATGGACTTAAAAAAGCCAGATTTGACTGTAAAAAAGCTGTTGTGGCAACACTGCCTATGTGCTGTCCTCTGTCTGTCTGAGTGCCTTGGCCAAGTGGGTGGCCGCCCAATGCACTTGACTTGGCGCTGCTCAAGCATCTGGCCCATTGCCTTAGACCCTTTTGCCGTACCTCCTTCCCTACCGTTCTACCGTCCTACCGTCTTTTTACTCGTCTCAGAGTCTCCCTGTCTCGCTCAAGAGTTTAATATGCATTTAGTGTATGTAACAAGTTTACAAAACGCGTTGCATAACCCAAAACCCCATTACAGTCGACAGCCAGACATAGGAACAGGAAAAAAACAATATATGAATGGCAAAAGCAAAAAGGAAACATTTTTCATCGTTCCCTCTCTGTCGTTTCATTTTCATTTTTTCTTGTGTGTGTCATTTTTTGTGGAAAAGTTTTTACTGCCAAGTTATGGCACTGTGAGTTTTCCATTTTCCCCATACACATTGTAGGAGGAATACACAATCTATATGTGTATATATATTTATATATATATACATATAGTATGTGCATTACGTGGGGTTTTGTCTTTCTGTGGCACTTCTTAAACTTAAATTTTAACCAACACAAAATACTTGATTGCTTGGCGAACCACAAAAACCCAACTTGGCATTCGGTGGCGAACTTTTGGCCTAGACTTTGTTGTTTCCTCCCTACTTCTTGGTTGCAATTGCAATTGCAATTGCAAATGAATTCTTCAAATGGTTAACATTGTACGTATTGTATGTGCATGTCTGTGCGTGCTTGCACTTGTGCTTATTTCCCATGTATACCTACATACATACATATGTACATGCATATGCCTGTCCTTGGTTTTTGTGGTTTTGCTGCTGGCAGTGGAGTGTGTGGCTGTGGGCTTTTGTGGATATCGTAGGCTAATGAGCGTTTCTTTCTGTGAAAACTATGTTTAATTCAAACTGTTATACAACTGTTATACAACTGTTATACGACTTATAAAATAACCAAATGTCTTTAGTTAGGGCACTTTAGACTTATAAATGGTCGTTTGATCACTGTTATACACAATATCAACTGTTATACGCTGTAAAACATATTAAAATGAAGCTATAAGCAATATTATTTCTCAATTTAACAGCATCAGCACAACACTTAACTTTTTCAACTGTTATACAACTGTTATACAACTGTTATACGACTGTTATACATAGCGTATATTCACCAAATGCAATGTTTAAGCATGTCTAGTCATAAAACAGCACTGCTGTAGCCTCATGTAGCTAGTAAACAACAGTTATATGACTGTTATATAGCCGCTGCCCTCGACACAGACACTTAACACAGATTAACGACCACACACAGTTCATCAACCAGAGACATAGACATAGACACAACCCCTACACACAAAGCATCCCCAATTCGTCTGGCTATAAAACTCAATTAACTTAATTTGCGGCGGGGGCATAATTATGCGACTATAACTAACTTAGTTGTTAGCTAAAACCATGTAGTACACAAGTGCTTACTCTACTAAATGATTTCAACTTGCCTTCTTTCTTCCACTCTCAACAGAGTCCCAAATTTCAGCCGCCAATTGACTTTGTGGACGATGCGGCGTTGAGTCCGCCCGATGGCTATAAGGATAATAGCCTAAAGAATACGCTGGGTGGCGCGCTAAGCGGTCATATATTTGGGGCACAGCATTTGCAGCAGTTGCAGGTAATACAACGCTTGCAGCAGCAACGTGCCGCAATGCTGGCAGCACGCAATAGCAATGGCAACAGTCAAATACCACCGCCACCGCCGCCCGTTGGCACCGCACAGCAGCAGCAACAACAGCAGCAGCAGCAACAGCAACAACAACAGCAGCAACAGCAGCCACAACATCATGCAACATCGCAACAACATCAACAACAAACCGATGAGGAGCTACAGGGTGTTTGCACCGAGTGCGCTGAGTGCGCCGAATGTGCCGCCAAACAGCTACAGGATGCAGGTAACTGAGTCTCATTTTTAGTAGCTCCAATTAGTGGGCATGCCTTTGGGAGAAATTCGGGGCAGTGACAGGGGAACAGGGGGAACATGGGGCAACTGCCGCGGGTCGCTTTTCAAATGTTTTCGTTTGCCTTTGTGTAATCTAATTATGAATTATTTATGCAAACATTCGTCCAGGCACAACTAGACGCTCTCCCTCTCTCTCCCTCTCTCTCTCTCTCTCTCTCTCTCTCTCTCTCTCTGTGCCTTGTGCCTTAAATTGGACGCCATTTTGTTTCTGTCGCGAAAGTTCCATGTAATTTTATATTTAATTTAATTCCATCAAGTATAATTGAAAATCTATTGAAAGCTGCTGCATTTGACAATGAATTTAAATGATTTTGATGCAAATTTTAATGTTTAAACTGTCATACAACTGTTATACAAGCATACGCGTTTGCGTTTGAAAAGCACAGCAGATTTTAGTATTACATTTATGATAATATAAACAAAAGCAGATAAATTGAGCAACGTTGTTTTATTTGAACTGTTATACTGAGCAACGTTGTTTTATTTGAACTGTTATACTGCTGAATAATACTTAATTAATAACTGAAAGCGGCAGGGCAACAGAAAGGCAGTGAAATCTATTGGAATTGTAATGAATTTAAGTAACTTTTAGGCAACTTAAGCAGTCATACAACTGTTATACAAACCAAATAGTACTTTCGTTTGAATATTCTGGCGGGAGTTAAATTGATTGAATGAGCCTGTCATATTTAAACGGAATTCGAATAGATAAACTGTCATACAGCTGTCATACATGCAAACTATTCCTTTTAAATGAATATGATGTAATAATATCATAAAAAAAAAGTTAATTTCAAAGGAAACTCAAGACGCATGCAAGTTGATAAGTTAAGTTGTAGACATAACTGTTATATTAGTACTGTTATACTGGGTAAGAAAGCTTATTGTTTGCTATGGCTATTTGCCGTACACTTAGCTTTGGTATAATTCGATTAAATTTCAATTTAATATCAATGGCCCGCATTTTGGCAAATGTTGAACTTGGTGTTTTGGGGTTGTCTCAACTATTGATTGATTTATGGCAACTTTACTTAATGGATAAACAAGCGCGAGTTGTTGTTTATTGTTGTTTATTGGTTTGTTTGCTCAATGATTAAGCTCTTTCCTGCCTCCTCCCTTCTTTCCCTCCGCTCTCCCTCTCTCTTGCTTTTACCCAACCCCTACAGCAACCATACAAGGACATAAAAACTTTTGCCGCAGCGACACTTTTAGGCCACCTCAAGGGTTGAGGAGTGATGATAATAATAATGCTAAGGGGCTGTAGCGTGGAGAAGGTGCAATTGAGAAGCGTATACATTTGCATTAATATTGGTCACGCTTTATCGATTATCAAGCGACAAATGAACGAAACGAATGGAACGAATCGAAACAGGGCTCAAACTTGACTCTACATTAATTGTTGCGCCTAACGAAGCGGAATGTGACCAAACCCGAGTCGAACCCCAGCTCAGTTAACTCAATTCAGTTAAGGTCCGGCCTCGCCCTTCCCCGCCCCGCCCCGCCCTGCCCTTCCCCGCCCCAGTCCAGCTCTGAAACAGAGCGATCCTTCAAGCGCGCTTCCGCTTCACTTTAAATTAGCGCTGAGCGCGTGACAAATCATTTTCAGTCGTGACACGAGCATAAAACGACTCAACAAGCTTAAAAAAACTTTTTTTTTTAATTGCATATTTGAATTGCACTTTATTCTTAAAAATCATTTGGAATACAATAACGGGGAATCTAACACAGTAATATTTTAAACTAAGCACAAACTTAAAGTGAAAATTTAAAAAAAAGAAATTCTTTCTTAATGCAAACGAAATAAAATACAATATTTTAAGCAAGGCGCCAAAACAGATCTTCCCCTCAAACCCGAATCGTTTCTTAACCCTTTCTAAACTTAGGGGATTCAGTTAAAAATAAATAATTACATAAATTGCGTATTTTTAATAGATTCTACTGTCTATGTACAATATAATTTTATTGCAGTTTGATATTGAAATAATAGGAATATAATCTAAAGTAAAATTAATCTTAGTTAGATCTTATAAGTAAGGATTTTTTTTAATATTTTTATTTTAAGAATAGGTTTTACATAATTATTTCGAAAACAATTTTAATTAGATCTTTTTCTTGGCGATGAATCGAGTGAAATAAATCGATGATCATGAAAAATATCTGTGCTATTGAAAATCACTATAATTCTTATTTTGTTTTATATTCTTGTCAATTGTAAAAGTTAAAAAAAAATAATCGATTAACATGTCTAATCTTTTCAATAAATCGAAAATTTAATGTTTCTACTGGCGATATTTCAAATTCAATTTTACAGTCGATATTTAGTCTTAATTTACAACGCTCCCGAGCTATTGAGGCGAACTTTCTACCAAACTTTGGAATTTTTAGGCTGGAATATTTTATTTTATATATATATTTTTTTTTAATCGTTTTAAAAATATCGTCGACACGCGCTCCTCTCTAATTGAAAGAGAGCAACAGGCGTGCCGCACGACACTAATTTATAATGATCATAACTAATTGCTACTCTTTTTCTGTTTTTCTTCCTTCTCTACTCTATCAATAGAGTGCACCTCTGGGCAGTGCAGCGAGGAGTTGACGCCAATTGGAGTGCCAGCTGTGGCATTGTTGCCGTTGCACACCAGCTCACCGGAGCGTCGGATCACGCAGAAGGAGATCATTGCTGGCGAGGAGAGGCCCAAATATGTGCTCCAATCCCAATACAAACCGACAGCCGGACCAGCAGGTAATATAAATGATAGGTTAAATTTTTGAGAATCCGATACCAAATCGAACTTGCGTCATTAGCTTGTATATAGCGCATCGTATCATGCCACACAATCGATGAGCACACTTGCAACCATTCTTTGCTACGCACAGCGCTCTCTCTCATCTGCGATTCATTCGCTCTCTCGCTCTTGCTCTTACCCCTGCCCCTTCTCACCTCTCCTCTCCATCCTGTGAGCATTCATTTCAATTTATCAGCTGGTCAATCTTCGGATTCAATATTGAAATTATCACAAATACCCTTTTCATGCATTTACAACAAGGCAAAGCATTGATTTTCTGTAGTTGAAGGCGATTTGTTTAGCTGTTATACAACTGTGTTATATTGGCAACTGTTAAACGTTATGCCTTACAAATAAAAAACAGAAAAATAACATTGAGTATGCAGTTTTACGAGTGTTATACATTTGTTATACAACTATTATACAAAGGGCTTTGTTTTGAAGCCTGGCAATTGTTTGCCCTTTCTTATAGAGCTATTTTATATGTGTTATACAACTACATATAAAGTGTTATATTATTTTCAAGCTACATTTTTAAATCGTTTAACAATTTGAAGACTGTTATACGCTTATGATACCGCTTAAAAAGCACCACACAATTGTAAACATTCGACTATCAGCTGTTATACAACTGTTGTAGAACTGTTTAACAACTGTTGTAGAACTGTTATACAACTGTTGAAAAACTGTTATACAACTGTTGAAAAACTGTTATTCAACTGTTGAAAAACTGTTATACAACTGTTGTAGAACTGTTATACAACTGTTGTAGAACTGTTATACAACTGTTATACAACTGTTGTAGAACTGTTATACAACTGTTATACAACTGTTATACAACTGTTATACATGTGTTATACAACTGTTATATAATTTTTTTTAAACAATTTCAATCGAAATTACTATTGCACAATCGCAATCGACCTTTCACGCAATCGTACTGCATTGTTCATACGTTCCCGCTCTCGCTCGTGCTCTCACTTTCCCCACGCCATGTTTTGTTGCCATCTCTCTGTCACTGTAAATGCAAAAAAAAAAAAAATGTACAATGCTCTCTTTTGTCCACTCGACTACTCCGACAACTTGTCCACCAACAAACAATAATGCGGCTCGCTGTGGCATATGCAACACATTGTTACACACACTCGTACATACGATACAAAATGTGCTTAATTCCGTTGCGAGTGTATGACAGTCAAAGTTAGAAAGGATTCGGGCAGTATAAATACAAATATAAGTACAAGTACAAGTACAAGTAGCAGTAGCAGTAGCAGACCCGGTTCCGCATGTGGTACCGTTTCCGTTACCGGTTCCAGCTATGGCTCCAACTTGCTGCCGGCAGCGAGCAGTAGCACAGCCAAGAAAAAAAGATTTGTTGTTGAAACTATTACCACTATGACCACAGTGACCGAGCGACGCATCATCCGTGAGGCGCACGAGGATGTCGCCACCGGAGCAGCAGCAGCAGGAGCAGCTGGAGCAGCAGCTACGGTTGGAACTGGAGCAACTGGAGCTGCTTCATCGGATTTGTTGCCACCGGCGCTGCCCGCCAAGGCAAGTGCAACGGCAGCAGCAGCAGCGGTTGCCGCTGCCGCCGCCGCCGCCGCTGCCGCTGCAGCAGCAGCAGCTTCTGCAACGGATCAATATGATGAGCTGAAACCGCCACCCATACCGCCCAAGGAGACGTCGGCCACACAGATCAGCGGCATTCTAAAAGGCGGCAAGCTCTGGAAGCAGGACTCCATCTCACAGGTGAGTAACAGCTGCAGCCTTTTTTTTTTTAATAAATAATATTTTTTATTAATTAGAACAGTTTCTTTACAATAAATAAATATTAATTTGTTGTTGCCTTCTTTTTATTGTTTTCAAAATTTTGTAATAATGTAATTTTTTTTAAATTGTAATTTTTAAATCTATTGAAAACCAACTGCAATAAATTAAATTAATTCGTTAAGTTCTGTACTATTTTATTTAAATTTATCATTTGATTTTGAACATTTATTTACTTTTTTTTAACATTGTACTCGAATAACTAAAACAATTAATAAATGAGTACTTAAATAATAAAATTAAATAATAAATTAATAAATTAATTAATACAATAAAAAATTTATAGTGTACCAAAAATACAAACCAACTGAAAAGCAGCCAAGAACCCATAAAATTTCGGTTGGTTTTCGGTGGTCTTAAATTTTTGGAACACCGCTGATATTAATTGACGCGTCTATAACTTAATTTAAAAATTTGCCAGATTTTTAAGTTATAAATTTTAAATCTAATGTTTAGTTAAAGATTTCATTTTTCGTTGAAATATTAATTTAATAACTAATATTAAATCGAATTTTTGGTCTCGATGTCCTTATTAGGCGTTTAACAAAAAAAAAAAAAAAATTAAAAAAGAAATTTACTAAAACCATTCAAAAACAAATTAAAAATATTATTTGTTTACATTTTTTTCAATCAAAGAAATTTTTATCTTTTTATCTTGCATTTTAATTTAAAAACTAATATTAAAGCGAATTTCTGTACTCGATTGTCTTATTTGGCTTTTAACAAATAAATACAGTAATAACAAAAGATTTACTAAAACCATTCAAAAACAAATTTAAAATATTATTCATTTAAATTTTTTTCAATTAAAGAAATTTTTTTAATTTATCTTGCATTTTAAATTTATCTTGCATTTTTATTTAATGACTAATATCAATGCGAATTTCTGGTCTCGATTGTCTTATTTGGCATTTAACAAACATATACAGTTATAACAAAAAATTTAACAAAACCATTCAAAATCAAATTTAAAATATTATTTATTTAAATTTTTTTCAATTAAAGAAATTTTGTAATTTGTCTTGCATTTTTAATTTAATACTAAATATTTCTAGTGTGCATTGCAGTAGTTGCTTATAAATAAATTTAAAAAGCTTTATTTATAAAGATTAAAATATTTGTATAAATATATTATAATTATTTTCTGACTTGACAGCAATCGGATGACCAGAACAACACCACCTCCGAGGACGAGAGTGGTGCCACAAAGCGTTCTGTGCGTTTTGTGACCGAGGATCAGGCCAATGCCGGCACAGATGGCGATGGTCAATCCCTGGCCGGCGAGATGGATGACAGTGAGAATCAGATAAACGAGTTGATTCCCATCAAGAAGCATTCGACGCTGTTCAATAATGCGCTACGTCCCAATTCGGCGGTACGTCAACTATTTCCCAGCGTGTCGGCCCAGCAGGCACCGGTCTTGACCTCGGAGGCATTACGTGCCTTCGATGAGTCCAAGCGGGCCGGCTGCCTGGTCACCCATTTGCCCGGCAGCTGTGGCGACTCCGACACCTTGCGACGCAGCATGGAACGCAACATTCTGCGACGTTCCCTGATCAAGTAAGTGCAGCAACGAATATATCACAAGCCAGTGGGAAAGGCTATAGTCGAGATCCTTACCAAAGCATACCCGTTACTTATTTCAATATATATAAAAGTACTTTAAAGAAATTACTACTGCATACTTTTAGGTGATTGTATTGAAAAATTAACTTTATTAATAGCTTTGGTTAGCTATTACTCCCGTTCTACTTGTCCAATCTTGCTGCTGTTAAGTGATATTATAGATAATATTAATAGATAACGTTAATTACCATAAAAACTGTATTATCTCAAAAACTGTGGGTGTTGTGAATTTTCGCGATTTGCGGCGCCGGAAGGGGGCGTGTCAAAAATTTGAAGCAAACTTCACCTACGTGGGGTCTATAGAAATCTGTGCGCCGAATTTGGTATCTCTATCTCTTATAGTCTCTGAGATCTAGGCGCTCACACGAACGAACAGACGGATAGACGGATGGACGGACAGACGCACATGCCTATATCGACTCGGCTATTGATGCTGATCAAGAATATATATACTTTATGTGGTCGGAGAAGCCTCCTTCTCCCTGTTACAAACATTCCAACGAACACAATATACCCTTTTACTTATTTTTTAAGTAACGGGTATAAAAACAAACTGTTATACAAAATGCAATCACACTTCTGCCTTCTGCAAAAACAAAAAACAACAACACACAGCAAATGCTGTGCTTCGAGTTGAGACGCTGAACACAAATAATTTTTAAGCCTGTTCGCAGCAATTTCGAAGATGTCTTCATAGAGCTGATATGTAAAATTTGGCTGTTCATTCCTGAAAAATACCAACCAAAGCATTTGCATTTATTCCTTTAATCCTTGACAGAAAAAAGGCCGTCAAGTCGGACATTTCGTTGGAGGATCGCATTAAGCAGCTCACCTGTGACATTGATGAGGATCTCGCCGAGGAATTATCGCTAGCACGCAGCGTTGTCGATGCTGAACAGGATCAGGATCAGGTCAGCGAACGCGATTGCTCCGAGTTGGCACAACGCGATAGTCCCGCTGGCGAGGAGAATCCCAATGCCCTAGCTCCCAAATTCTTAAATGGCGAAAAGAGTTTCTCGCCCAGCAGCTCTGTGTCCAGCTCATCCAGTGGCTCGTCGGCTTACAAGAAAATTGCCGACATTTTCAGTCGCGACAAGAAGCAGGAGAAGATCATGGAGCTCGAGGAGAATCCCATTGTCATTATACCGCAGGTGAGTAGTAAACAAAAAGACTAGACTGTACAAAAAGTTATTTTATTTGGCATTTAATGACCATTAGAGATTGAAAATCGGTTAAATGTTGACAAAGTTATGACAGTTTGAAGTTTTTGAAAAAGTGTTAAAAGGAAAGTATGACAGAAATGGAAACTGATCAAAATTATGTCAAAAATGGAAAGAGATGTAAAAAATTTAAATTTTCCAATTTTGATGCAGAATCAAATTAGAGGTCAAATGATGATAAAATTGAGATTCCGCAATGAAATCGGTTGAGTTTTGACAAAGTTATGACAGTTTGAAGTATTTCAAAAAGTGTCATAGGGAAAGTATGACAGAAATGGACAGTGATCGAAAGTATGCAAAAATGGACAGTAATGTAAAAAAAAACAAATGTTCAAATTTTGACGCAGAATCAAATTAGAGGACAAATGATGAATAAATTGACAATCCGCAATGAAATCGGTTGAGTTTTGCCAAAGTTATGACAGTTTGAAGTATTTCAAAAAGTGTCATAGGGAAAGTATGACAGAAATGGACAGTGATCGAAAGTATGCAAAAATGGACAGTAATGTAAAAAAAATAAATTTTCAAATTTTGATGCAGAATCAAATTAGAGGACAAATGATGAATCAATTGACAATCCGCAATGAAATCGGTTGAGTTTTGCCAAAGTTATGACAGTTTGAAGTATTTCAAAAAGTGTCATAGGGAAAGTATGACAGAAATGGACAGTGATCGAAAGTATGCAAAAATGGACAGTAATATAAAAAAAATTAAATTTTTCAATTTTGATGCAGAATCAAATTAAAAGACAAAAATTGATAAAATTGACATTCCTCAAAAAAATCGGTTGAGTTCTGACAAAGTTATGGCCGCTTAAAAAATTTCAAAATTTTAATTTTGATGCAGAATCAAATTAGAGGTGAAATAATGATAAAATTTACATTCCTCAAAAAAATCGGTTGAGTTTTGACAAAGTTATGGCCGCTTAAAAAATTTCAAAATTTTAATTTTGATGCAGAATCAAATTAGAGGTGAAATAATGATAAAATTTACATTCCTCAATGAAATCGGTCGAGTTTTGACAAAGTTATGGCCGCTTTAAAAATTTCAAAATTTTCGAATTGATTTGAATTGAATTCCAATTCGAATTGATTTGTCGATTAACTCGACTGCTCGTCAATATTATAAGTGATTTAAAGCAGCTATTTTTTCGGAGATGAAACTCACTTTCATTTATTTCTGTGCAGGAATGTCGCTGCCCGGCGGCTCCGGATCTGGGCATGGGCATCCAGGTGCCGGTGGTGCACACACAGATCCACCGCACGCCGCCGCGTCAAACGGAACCGAAGCGTCAGTTCCTCTCGACGCTGGCGCCGTTGACCGCCTGCGTGGCCGGGAACAAGGATGATCTGTCCTCGTACTACACGCTGGCTGCCGCAGCAGCGGCACATCAACATGGACACGCGGCACATGCGCATGCGCACTATGCGGCAGCGGCAGCAGCTGCGGACTTCAATATGAGTCAACTGCTGGGCGCAGCGGCTGGAGCTGGAGGAGATGCGGCAGTGGCAGCAATGGCATTGGGTGGTGGGGCAGGTGGGGCTGGCGGCGCTGCTGGGGCAGCTGCAGCAGATGAGGCACGCAAGGTGGCGCCAGATGTGATTGCCGGCACACCGGAGACCTCACAGCAGGATGAGCTGGCTGCCTTTGCCCAGGCGGAGGCGAAGCGCACGGAGCAGCTAAAGAAACGCTACACGGGCATGGAGACAACCAGCCAATCCCAGTCCCAATCCCAGTGCCAATCGCAGGCGAGCAGCGATGATGATGAGCAGAATGATTATGGCTTCAATAAGCGTCCCTCGGTGCGTGGCATTAAGCCCAAGTTCAGCTCCACCAATGAGATACTTGCCCAGATGCAGGAGCAGCTCACCCAACAGATACCGACGACGGTGATAAGCAGTCAGCCGGTGCCACAGGCGGTCAAAGGTTATGCCATGCCCAATCAGCCCAAGCAGCAGAATCCCTCGCCACAGAATGTGCCACAACAACAGCAGCAACAACAGCAACAGTTGCAGCAACAGCAGCAACAACAGCAACAGTTGCAACAACAAATGGCCGCCGCGTTGCAAGCAAACACAATTGCCCAGCAGAAGACGGAGCAACGCACCTGGAGCTTCTACAGCGAAAGCGGTGAGCAGCAACGTTTCCCCGTCGATGCCGCTGCCATACAACAGACCTACTATCAAACGCTGCCCGCCGGCGCCATGTTCCGCCAGACGATGATCCAGCAGGGCGCCACCGCGGCCGATGATGCCTCGCTGCTGTATGCCGCCGCACAGAACTGTCAGAGCGTCACCTCGACGGCCACCGCCACGGCCATTGAGCAGAGCAAGCACAGCAGCTACAGCAGCCACTTTGCACGCAGTCCCACACGGCGGCCGGAGTCGCCGCCGCCGTTGCGCAACTATCATCAGACGATGGTGTTGATACCCTACAATGCGGAGACGTACTCGCAGTTTGCCACCAGCAGCAGCGTCGATCCAAAACTGGCGCACATTCAGCGACAGAATATACTCGAGTATCAGCAGGTGAGTGTACGCAACGTGGGGAAATGGGTAAAGTTGTCAAGTGGAGAGAAGTGGAGAGTAGTGTAGAGTAGTGTATATGTAGTTCTTTTGAGTAGTGAAGAGAAGTGTAGAGTAGTGTTGAGCAATGGAGAGTAGTGGAGAGAAGTGAGGTGATATAGGAGAGAGTGGAAATAAATAGTGAGAGAAGTGAGATTAAGAGAGTGAGAGAGTGATGAGAGTGATAGTCCAGAGCAGTCCAGACAAGTGAAATATATGGAACGATGGCAGCAGAGCAGCACGTGGAGTAGTCCAGAAAAAGAGAGCAGCGCATACGCAGCCCTTGAGAAGAGCGAAGAGATAGCCGCAGAGAGGATAGTGAGAATGAATAGCGAGAGCAGCGAGAAAATAAACGAGTATAGAGCAGCGAAAGAAACAGAGATACGAACTGCGTCAAACAATCAGAACAGCGCAGAAGCGGATATAAATGAAAACGTGATATTAGAAACATAGCCGAGAGAGTGATGTGTTAAACAACCCAGTGAACAGTGCAGATAGCAACATACGGATGGTAGTGTCAATCTGTGTTGAATAATTTGTTAAATGGAATATTGTAGAGAAGTGGAGAGTAGTGAAGGGAAGTGAAGAATAGTGTAAAGAAGTGTAGAGTAGTGTAGGAAAGTGGAGAGTAGTGCATATCTATGTTAACCAAGTTTGTAAAATAGTGTAGAGAAGTGTAGAGTAGTGTGGAGAAGTGGACAGTGTTGCTAAAAGTACGTAAAGTAGTGGGGAGAGCAGTGTAGACTAAAATACAATTGTGAGAATAATGAAGAGTTGTATATTTTAATATAGATGAAAGTGTACTGTAGTGGAGAGTACTGAAGAGAGCATTGAACATGGTAAAGGCTTGTGTAGAGTGATGTAAAGAAGTCGAGATTAGCGCAGAGTGCTATAAAGAAGTGTAGAGTTATGGAATAAGCTGTGTAGAGTAATAGACTGTAGTGAAAAATAGTGTAGTATAGTATAAAATAATGTGGAGAGGAGCATTAGTGAACAAAAGACGCGCTGTAGATAAGTGTAGAGTTTTGTAGAGTAGTAGAATATATGTATAGTCAGCAGTGTTGACTGCTGTAGTGTAGTGTAGAGTAGACTAGTGTAGATTACAACTGAAGAGGTATTTGGAATAGAGAAAGAGTATATTAGACACTTTGAATTTTGCATAATACAAGTAACTGCAGTTGGGGACTTTTATTTATAGAGTAACTGCTAGTCGACTAATCTTTAAGTTAAATTTATTCAGCGACAATTTGTAATTAATTAACGCTGCTTTATTTGTTTCCATTGCTCAGGTGACACAGCAAACGATACGCGTTCCCATTGGATACGCCCTGCCTGGCATGCAGCTACATGTGGTGAGTGGGCGTGGTCATGCCGCCCACTACGGGCAACATCCGCATACGGCTGCACAACAGCAACAGCAGCAGCAGCAACAGCAGCAACATCAGCAGCAGCAGCAGCAGCAACAACAGCAGCAACATCAACAGCAACAGCAACAACAGCGTCTGATGCAGCAACATTATCAGTTTGGGGCTGAGGGCGGCATGCCGGGCTTTAGCGAAAGGGGCGTGCCCGAGGGAGCAGCTGCGGTGTCGCATAGCGATTGCAATGCCATGGTCTCACCCACAGCAGCAGCAGTGCAACAGCAGCAGCAACAGCAGCAACAACAGCTGCAGCAGCAACATCAGCAGCAACAACAGCAACATCAGCAGCAGCAGCAGGTGGGAGGAGGAGCTGCTGCTGCCGCCCAGGGATCCGTGTACTATGCGATGAATGTATGACCAGGGCTGGAATAGTCGCTGCCAACGGCGGTGATTGTTGAGCGCCGCCAATGTCAACGCGTCGAGTTGTCAGCGACTTCAGTGCATTTGAGCGGTGCCGGCGGCGGTGTCGGCGGTTGTGGCAGATGAGCTAACACTGCCACGCCCACCGCCGCCCTTGCAGCCCTCAACTGATAGTGATACTCCATACAATGACCGATTAAATTCAATGAGTTCGTTGAGTTGTTATCATAATTCGCGTTGATTTTAGCGAGTGAGCTCTATCTATCTCTCTCACTCTCTCTCTCTCTCTCCCTACCTCTCTCTCCACTCCTATGCATGTGTGTGTCTGTGTATATGTGTGCGTGTGTGTGTGTGTGTGTTTGTAAATTTCCCATTTAGTATTTATTCCAACTTTCCTCTACCTACCTTGACCTGCTCCAAAAAGTATGCAACACTAAAATTGTGCATGTAAAAAACACTTTACAACACTGCAAAGTAAAGTAAACGAACAACAACACTATAAATTTACAAATAAATATATATATATATATTTAAAAATACTCGTAAAAAAAAATTAAATTAATTATATGATAAATATGAATGGAAAGTAGACGGAAAATCGTTTTCAATTCGAATTCGAAGTTCGTGTTGATTTTATAAGTTAGTTTTTCGAATATCGAATGTCGCATCAACCAAAATAGTAAACCAAATTAATTAAGTATATGAATTTATTTATTACATGCTGGGTGCTACACATGCAACAAAACAAAAAAAAACTCAAAAAAAATACAAAAACAAAAGTTAGACAAAGAAAATTGAAGTGAAAACTCAAATGTTGAAATTATACATTATTTGAAAATACCCTGTACTTGGGGAATGTGCAAGAAATGTTGATATAAAATATAAAAAAAAGAATTTACTGATTATGAATTTTAATACTCATTCATGTCTGTCTACTCTAATTAAATTATATTTATTAATTTAAAATGAGAATTTAACTTTTCACTTGTCAACTTTAAAGAAAAAAAAAAACATAGAATTAATATGAGTTTTAAAAAAGCACAGTTTCCTTTAATTACAGGGTAGCTGCTAGTCGTTCATCTACGATTAAAGTAAACTTGATTGTTTTCTTAACGCTTTTGATTTCGCTTAGTTGTTTCGCTTTATCAAAACGTGTTTGCTCAATGAAAATTGCATTTGATTTTAATTAAAAATATACATAAATTAAATTATATAAATACACATATTTAAATTATCATGCTATATATATGTATACACTTATATTATATATATATATATGTATTTAGTGCAATTTGTTGCTACAGTGAAACTTTCTCACATCCATTTCGACTCGAAACTAGAACAAAAAATCAAAAGCAAACCAAAAATGAAAAAAAAAAACACAAAATATATATTAAAAATTGTCTTTCTTTTAAATCTCAAGGTAGTGAAATATGATATATGAAAGAACTTATTTAATAGAGCTATACTTAAGCTAATTATTATTATAATTTATGTGTATGCCTTTCCCCCAAATATTTTTTTTATTGTATTAAATATATATATAAATATGTGTATTCATTTTTTTATTATTATATATAATATGCAATTTATTATTTGTATGCCTTTGCAGTGGGTGCTTCCAAGTTTCAATTTCGCTACAATTTTAAAAGTAAATTGTGAAGCATACTTTGAGGTGCGCCTGAAAAGTGAACTTTAAAAATGTTTTAAAAATGTTAAAATTTAAATTATTCATTAGCACTGCTGCAAGGGTATTTAAACTTCGGCGATGCCGACTATAGCGCTTCCTCTTTATTTGGTTTGTCTCAAATCGACTTTTATTTGATAGAACTTTCATTCGCTACATTTAATATGCGCGTATTGGGTGTGAAAGGGTTTACTGGAATGTCCCCTTGGATCACTAAATATGAGAGCGTATTTATTTTGTGAGCTGCAGTTTGTTTGGGTTTCATAAATACATACGTATGCACATGTATGCATGTATGTGTCTGTGCATACGGTCTATGTATACGTATCTATTGTATCATTCTTAAATTTAAACAAAAGAAAAACTAACAAAAAATCATCTACTTCTAAGTAACAGTGCCAAAGTTGCACCAAAAAGCTTGTTAGAAAAACTTGAACTTGAAACAGGTAAAAGAGAATCTAAAGTAAATACACAAATAAAAAAACAAAACAAAAATATAAATGAAAATGAAAAGTAACACAAATAAAATTGTGCATACAATACTATATAAGTATATACAATACAATAACAGGTCTGTTCCGCATTGCAAATTCGCCACAATTTCGCTAATGCGTTTTGCTGGCGAAAATGAAAGCCGGAATCTGTCTATCTATATATATAAATATATATGAGAAACATAACGAACGAATATTAAGCAAATATTATTTTTTAAATTTCAAAACAAAAAACTACAACAAATATTGCGTTCAAGTCTATAATAAATTTATGAAAATATGAAAAAAGAAATATTAAAAAAATATATATATAAATTATGTTTAAATTGCAATAAACAAAGACAAAGACAACGCATAACATAGCAAGTGAGCCAGAGCGAGTTAGTTAGTGCTACAGTTAGATCTATAGATTATAGAGAGCCAGGGCGCAAAACGAACTTAGTCATACTATTATACATATACCATAAACATACAAACATATATACCAAACGAAATATATATACAGATATACATGTATTGGCTATGCACATGTATGTGTAGTTTTTAAATGGAAAATAACGATAAAAACTCAAAGTGAAAGTGAAAAAAAGAAAAAACCAAAGCGCACTTTTAGGCGCCACATTGAAAAAAAAAACAATTTCCGAACAACAACACACGAAAAAGTATAAATTAAAGAATTGATAAAGCAGCGCGATTTGCATAATTAATAACAAAAATTATATATAATATATATATATATATATATATATATATATATATTCAAGCATATATATATGATATATATTAGATGTTTATGTAATACATAAAAATGCTAAAAGAAAAAAAAAACAAAAAAACAACGTAACGCAAAGAATTTCACAAAACAGCAAAAAATGAAAAGAAAATTTTGTGTTTTTCTTTAACTATTTTTTTTGTTTGTTAGATTTCTCTGGGTTGATAATATCAGCTATAACTAATTTTTTTCTATGCAAAATGTAGTTGACAAATTATATAAAATATATATATATATATACATGCATATATATACATATGTAAACAAATAATTATATATATATATACACTAATCTATTGAATGGTTATGATGATGATAATTTATGATTTTTTTGTGGCATGCAACAACACACAAAATGTGAAAAAAATGTGTATTCATTAATTAAATAAGACGAATAAATAAAAAGTAAAATGAACAACAAAAAAATAAATATATATATAGTACTTATACACACAATTAGTGTATATGACAGAGGCAACAAACAACAACTATAGAACAACAACAAAAAAAACATAAAGAAGATGCAGACGAAGCAACAGCAAAGTAACATAAAGTAAACAAGTTATATAACAGATTTAAAAATATGACTGAGCCAATGACTCAAAAATAAATTTTAAACAAAAACAATTATATGAAAAAGGTAAAAAAAAAAAAAACAACAAAAAAAAACTAAAGCTTCATGTTTTCTATAAAATTTCTATTGGGGGGCGTGGCATGGCGTCACTTAATCCCTTCGTTGAGCCACAACAATTGATAAGACCATCGAATGGAAAGAAAATAAAAACACTTGACGTCTTGACATCAGTTGCCTGATAACGGCAAACAAATCTCAAATCATCTCGTGCTTAAAATTGTGAAGCAATCTCATTGACTAGTCGCTTGGAACTGACAACTTGCTGCCAGTGCTGCCAATTCAGTTGTTTTTCCGCCATCATAGCGGAGTATTCAAATTAGTTTAGCTGGATTTCTTACATACAAAGTTTCCGTTTTTTTTGTTAAGAAAGAAGCTACAGAAAAATTGCAGCAAATGATTTTAGAAACTATTTCAGATCTCCAAAAAGTAAGTTGAAAATTTTTATCAACACAAAATTTGTTTTTCTTGGTCCATAAAGTTAGCTTTAAACGAAATTTTTTCAAATTTTTTAGCTTATTAGCATTGTAAAAAAAATAAACTTTTCTGTAAAAGTGAAAGAAATTATTTTTCAAAAAATTGCAGCTCTCTAAACAGTAAGTTAAATATATCGAATTGCTAACAGTGCTGCCCATTGAGCTATTTTTATAGACAAAAAGGAGATTGCTAAAAGGATTGCTATTTTTGGTTTATAAAGTTTGTCTCATACGATATTTTTTCAAATTTTTTAGTTTATTTTCTTTGTTAAAAAATTAACTTTTGTGTAAAATTTAAAGAAAATAATTTTCAAAAAATTTCAGCTCTCTTAAAAGTAAGTTAATAAATCCAAGGCTTTTTCTAAATATTTTTCCATTTTGCTAATAAATTTTTTTTTTTAATGAAAATTTATCAAGCTTAACAGCTTAATTTCTTTTTTAAAAAATAAAGTTCTCTGCAAAAATTAAGTACTTTCCAAAAATTTCAGCTCTCTAAAAATTAATTTAAAAAATCCAAAGCTTTTTTCTAAAAGTTTTTTCTTTTATTCGGTCATAAACTTGTTTTTAAAAAGAAAATTCGTCAAGTTTTACAGCTTGTTTTCTTTTTTAAAAAAGTAAGTACTTAAATAAAGTACTTTTCAAAAATTGCAGCTCTCTAAATAGTAAGTATAAAACCATCTTTAAAGTAAGTAGCGCTAAAATAATTAACATTTTCAATAAGTTGCTTAGAAATTGATTAACCAAAGCCAAACTAATTAGCTGATTTTAGAGTGTTATGGGACAATTTTAATTAAAATTCAATAAACTTTTCTTAGCCAACAATAACTTAATAAATAGTTAAGCACAACTGCAGTTATAAAGCTTTAAAGCTAAATCGCTATTCAAATTGAACTTTCTAAAGAAAACTAGCTGTTTTTTTTTGGCAGCTGGCAACACTGTTTTGTGTTGGGTGTAGGACTGTGACGGGTGTACGGCTCGAAGCAACGACTGACGGTTCAGTCTGCCACTTGACGTGCTTCGAGTCGCAACACAAATACAATCACAATAAATAGAAAAACATGAGCTGCCCTTATGCTAGCAATTGGTAAGACAATCTCCACTATGGAATCCCTTAAATTTCTCTAAATTGATTTATATGTAATCAATAGCAATGATCATGATGAATCAGCTTTACCATTGACCACTGAGGTGGGCAAAATCTATGGCGAGTATCTGATGCTGGACAAGTTGTTGGATGCACAGTGTATGCTCTCCAAGGAGGACAAGAGACCCGTTCACGATGAGCATCTCTTTATTATAACGCATCAGGGTATGATCTCTCTTTCTCTCTCTCTTTATAGTTTACTATTGCTTTCTTTATCTATTTGTTTTTCCGTCTCGTTTTAGCTTATGAGCTGTGGTTCAAACAAATCATCTTTGAATTCGACTCCATACGCGACATGCTCAATCCGGAGGTCATCGATGAGACCAAAACCCTGGAAATTGTCAAGCGATTGAATCGCGTTGTCCTTATACTAAAGGTAAACATTTCCGATCTCAAATATCCAAATCTTTCTCAGTTTTTAAGTGATCTTTGTCTATAGAAATTGACCCCCTATAAAGCTTCAAATGGTGAGCAAAGATCACTTGGTAAATATCATTTCATTTAAAGAACGATCTTGCATTGATCTTGAACTTTTTCTGCAGACTCAAATAACAAAATCTTTCTCAGTTTTTAAGTGATCTTTTTTTATTGAAATTGAAGCCTTAAAGAGCTTCAACTAGTGAACAAAGATCACTTGGTAAATATCATTTCATTTAAGCAACGATCTCGCATTGATCTTGAACTTTTTCTACAGACTCAAACTTTCGAATCAATTTTTCACTTATTTTTAATCTTGATCTGAAGAAAAAAAAAGTTAAAATGATTGATCTACGAAATGATCTTCCACTAACTTTTCTTCCTCTCTCCTAACAGAGCCAAAATGATCTTGAGAATATCCACATAATAATATTTCAAGCTCGCTTTTTAAAAGACTCAAAATGATCTCGAGAAGAGCTTTCTGAAAGATTGAACTACATAGTGATCTTGCATTTATAACGCTTTTATAATTGATTTATTTTAAAAAATCTGTATGATCAACCATAATGATTCTACAGTGACTCTACACTGATGAACCATAATTGATCAATAAATGATCTTGAAGACAGAAAGTCTTCTACCTGATCCTGAACTAATTTCTTGACTTACACGAAACGATCGTCTAATTGATCTTTTTAAGATTTTTTGGAACGTTTAAACTGAAGATCGCGTACTGATCTACTAGTGAACAGTGAGAGATCTACCTAATGATCTCTTCCAGATCTCAGGTTCATTTTTCTAATCCCACAATATTTTATAACTTCTTTAAAATGATCACTTAAAGATCTTAAGTTGTATAATATAACTAATTCTTATTCCACAACATTTTTCTTTACATCTCTTCTCAGTTGCTGGTGGATCAGGTGCCCATATTGGAGACAATGACACCGCTGGACTTTATGGACTTTCGCAAGTACCTGGCGCCTGCATCGGGCTTTCAATCGCTGCAGTTTCGCCTAATGGAGAATAAACTGGGTGTGCTCACCGATCAGCGTGTGAAGTACAATCAAAAGTACACGGATGTCTTTGGCAACGATGCACAAGCTCTCAATGCGATACGCAGCTCGGAGGATGAGCCATCGTTGCTGGAGCTGGTGCAGAGATGGTTGGAGCGTACGCCGGGATTAGAGGAGGATGGTTTCAATTTTTGGGCGAAATTTCAACAGAGTGTCGATCAGTTTTTGGCCGCACAAGTGCAGAGTGCTCTCTTGGAGCCCGTTGAGCGGGCCAAGAACTATAGGCTCATGGATATTGAGAAGCGTCGTGAGGTTTATCGCTCCATTTTCGATCCAGCCGTACACGAGGCGATGGTCAAGCGCGGTGATCGTCGGTTCAGCCATGGAGCTCTACAGGGCGCCATCATGATCACCTTCTATCGCGATGAGCCTCGTTTCAGTCAGCCTCATCAGCTGCTCACTTTGCTCATGGACATTGACTCGCTGATCACCAAGTGGCGCTGTAAGTTACCTCTCTCATCTCTTTACTCCCTTCGCCTTCTCATAATTGATTGACACTTTACTTTCACTTAGATAATCATGTGATCATGGTGCAACGCATGATCGGTTCACAGCAACTGGGAACTGGCGGCTCTTCCGGCTATCAATATCTACGCTCTACACTCAGGTGCGTCACTTTAAACCGCCTGTCACCCGATCGATCGTTGATCTTCATCTCTTTCTTTCTCTGTCTTTCTTCTCGCTTTCAGTGATCGCTATAAAGTATTTCTCGATCTGTTCAATCTGTCAACGTTTTTGATACCTCGCGAGGCCATTCCCCCCTTGGACGAGTCTATACGTAGCAAGCTGATTCACAAAAGCACCTGAGAATCAGATCTTCTGCAGATTTGGAGTTCTGAAGATCAATAGAAAAATTTTTTAGCTTAAATTTCAGTCGAATAAAACAAATTAAAACTAATCTCGGGGAGTTTTGCTTTGGCACATGTCAAAATATTATTTTGCTTCTGTACAATACCCTGTAAATTTGTGGTGATCATGTATAAGACAAGCGCGATCATTTAAAAGCTTTTTTATAAAGTATATAAAGAATATATTTGTTGATTTTAAACCAGTTTACAGGGTATCTGTTAGTTAAACATTATTCTTTAAGTTAAAATAATAATAATACGAAAAGAATATTGCATTTTGTTAAGAAGCCCAAATGTATGTTACAAGATTTATTTGTTTAAGAAGTTCAACTCGAGAAGTTATGAAATATAAAATTTTTCTCTTGCAGATTTCTCAGCATTACCAGATTATTGTTTAGTCTAGGTATAGGTATTATATGATTTGAAACTGGCGTCATCTGAATTTAACATTCATGGAATAAACTGAAATCATTTAAATGATTACAAAAAAAATTAAAGAATACTATTTTATATATCTCTAAAAAGTATGCTGCATTGATATTAAAGTTAGTTAAGGAACTTTTCTTATTTTTAAGTAATTATTAAATTGCAAAAGTTCCAAGCTGATCTTAAGTGGAAAAAACCCAGTTTACGGCTTAAATTTTAAATATTCCGAAAATTTTAATAATAACTAAGAAGAACTGAGGAAAGAAACAAAATATAAATTACCGCTTAACGTTTTCTCAAAGTCGAAGTATATTTGAAAAATTTATGATATTATTGGATTTGAAATAAATCTTTATACATTTTACCCTACAATATCTGTCCTTTAGTTAATTGAGACATTTTTAAAACGCTTCTTAATCAGCAACTTTTAAAGAAGATGAAAATATGTATATAGTTATTTTTTTCGATTGTGGGTTTTTTTAAAAGTAGCTGCTAAAAACAAGCGAAAGTAATTAAAAATATGCTTTGGGGTTAATGTTTGCATGGTTTATTTGATTAAGTGATCATAGGAAATTGCTCTATATGTATGTATATTATCTATGTATTCGTATGCGATTGTCTTACCTAACGGATGTGTATATTGTCTTATGTGAAATAGAAATATATATAAATATTAATAGGTAACCTTTCCCAATGGCCTTTTTCGTATATACAATTGATAAGCGTTCCCCAGTTTCCAGTTTCGTTTCATTAGAAATGAGCTCAAAGCAAACAACATCTATAAAAATTCATCTAAGTGCGGCAACAATAACAATAACAACAAAAAATAGCAACAATTTATAATTGTGAGTACTTGAAATTAATGAAATTCAGGTCGCTCTAAAGTGAGATAGAGAGCGACACATAAATAAAGAGAGAGAGAGAGGAGAGAGAAATTAACATTTTTCAAGGGCTCAAAGCCTTAAACTAAATTTTATGAATTTTATATAAGTCATAAAAACCTATACAAATTAAATCATAAAAGTTTAAATTCTATTTTCGTTTTTCTTCTTTCATTTTGCAACTAAATACAAATTTCCCTCGCTTGCAATTAAAGCGCATAATGAATAAAAAAAGCTGAACATAATTGCGGCACAACCCTTTCAACTTATGTACCACCCTCAATCCACAGCCCACAGCCCACGATCCACGATCCACCATCCTCTGCAGTTGGTCCACTGGCAAGTTCAAATGAATTTAGACAATGAGAAAACATTCAACTGCAACGACTGCTGAGTGCGCTACAAGAAATCATTAGAATTAAATTCTCTACAGGTTAGATTTATTAGAAATTGTAGGGTAGTACAGTTGCTTCCAGAGAGTATAGAGATCTACATTGTCTTATCGCAGGGTATTTACATGTAGAAACGAGTTATGCTGTTTATAGATTCATTTTGTATTTGCATATATGTAAATAGTTAAGAGGAAAAATAAACTGAATTCATATTCTAGAGTCTAGAGTCTAGATAATATGTTAATACCTTAAATCTTTTGCGACCTCAAAACTATTTATTTCCTTTAATTTTAATTTAATTTTTTAATTAAATAATACTTTAGCCTATTTAAATTGTACTAAAAGTTACTAATAGAGAAATATCTTTTTATTTTATTTATTTATTCAACGTTGGTTTATACCAGTCAGAACAAATTCTTAAGCATTAACTTTTAAATTGGAAAACAAGCTTACAGATTAATAATTAAAAATGCTACACAATTTGTATTTCAAAAGGTCAAAAGTTTTGTAGAAACTTACACTTCTAGGGCATTCAAAAATTAAATACTTTTTATTAATTTTGACTCAAAATTTATCAAAAAATGTTTGTACTCAAATTTTTAAACGCTTAGTTTAACATTTTTCGAATATGTCCGTATACCGTATATAATATAAGGAAGTGAAAGGTCAAAAAACATCACCAAGTTTTATTAACAATTGTAAGTACAATCATTTTAAAGTTTATTTAAAGATCAAAGCTGGGTTGAAAGTGCGATAAAGAGTGCGAGAGAGAGAGAGGAATACAAACAGCTGCTTGAAGTACAGTCAACTTTAGCTTTAGATCAAAATCAGAGCAGGCAACAAGACAGATCGAGCTAAAAAACGAGAAAATCAAAAAAATTAAAGAGAGCGACAGGACAGCAAAAAAAAAATCATAAAATTAAAAAGTAATGTGAGAAAAAAATAAAAAAAAATGTGCTTAAATAAAAGGTTAAACTTAAGGAGAAAAACATTTTAATGGTTGTACATTTTATCTTTATTTTATAAAGAAGTATTAAAGAAGCTAGCTAGATACACTAAGCAGTAACCTATAGAGAACTTATTATATTGAGTTCAAGGTAAAACTTACTATGACCTGAAGAAAAAGAAAGGTCCGTTTTTCTAGAAGTATATACTTTATAGTTTTAAATTGGTTTTTCTTATCATTTGAGTTTTAAATTTAAATTTAAAACTTTTTTATAATTTTTTTATTAGGAGTAGTTACAACCAAGGCTGCAAACCGGTTCTAAACTGAGCCTCGTAGAACCGGTTCGGTTCGGGTTTTTAAGCAGCTTGCTTGAAATTATTTACTTTGCGAACCCGAACCGCTTTCTAAAGTGAAGGTTCGGTTCGAAAAAAAAAAAATTATGACATAAATTTTATGGCTTTCTTATATTACGCAATTATTTGAGAATACGGATTACAATGGGTCATATTTTAATTTTCCAATAAATTTAAATTATAATCAAAATTTGATATCTTTTATAAAAATATTTAATTAGTTCAAAATGTACAGAAAAATGCATAAAAATACAAATATTTTTTTGTATGAAATTGAAGCAAGGTTCGAACCCAGGGGGCATGGTTCGAACCTTTAACAAAGTTTTAAAGGTTTGCAGCCTTGCTTACAACATACAAGCCACAACTGATATGCTTTTTGATTGTACCGCAGCGATCAGCGGTCTAAACCTACGCTAAATGCTGTTCCGACGACATTAGCTCATTAATAAAAAAATAAAAAAATAAAGAGAGTTAAAGGCGGATGCCTGTCGTTGTCGTTGTTGTTGTTGTCGTTAACTGTGGAATTGCCGCTGTCTCTGTCTCTGGAAACAGCTCTGAGTTTTGAGGTCTGATTCTCAGTCGTGTTTTGAATCTCAGACCAGCTGGTTGTGTTACTCTCCCAATTCCAAAGAAGCGTTCAAAGTAGCGCAAAGTGATAATAAATCCGAAAATAACAACAACAACGAAACAACAACAAAATGCGTTGTTTGGCATTGAGCGCGTTGTTTGTTTGCGTTGTCATCGCCGGACAATGCGAAATTGCAGGTAAGCTAGATTTCAGGTAGAAGACAACAACAACAGGTAACTCAGCTAACTCAGATAACTGATCCACGAATTGAACCAGGCTCTCAAACTGAAAAAATATCGGTTTAAGCTAATTTTGTATTTTGGTCTTTGTTTATCGTTTTTGAAGCAGTTACTTGTTTTTTTTTATGTTTCGGTTTCAAAATACCGGCATGATTTTGCTTTAAAAAAAAATAGAAGTGGTAGACATGTTTTAAAAACGTTAATAAACAGAGTTGTTCTACAAATCTCCAACAGCGCCAAAACAAACCCAAAAGCAATTGTTGGGGTTCTTAAAAACTAGATACCATTGTTTTCAAATGTCTAAAAAATGAAATCTTTATTGAATTGAATTAAATTAATTTTTAAATTGAATAAAAATGCATAAACTAAATATTTTTTTAAATTTTGTTAACTATACAAAATATTTGTCAACCTAAAACTGTTCTTGAATCTATAAGTAAGCCGATTTTTTTCGAGTTTGAAAGTATGTTCGAAAAAACTAAGCCTCTGACATTTAAGGAACACCGATATTTCGATCGGTTGTTTTCAAAAGCAATTCTCTTTAAAAACTCTAGAGATTTCTAGAACCCACCTGATACAAACGAAAACCGCTTGATTTTAAAAAAGATATATACTAACACACCATCCTTTGTTTAGTAAGATCTATATTTAAATTGAAAATCTAAATTACTTTAAAAAACTTGGATTACACCTGGAGAAAACATTTAAATTAAATCTTGACCGCATCGAAACTAACCGTTATATATGAATCGGTTATTTTGCTTTGCAAATTTTCGGTTTTTCGGTATAATAAATAAGTTTTGTTTTGGTTAGGGCTGCAGTTACGGTTACCCAGCTCAATCGGTTAATACCGGTTAAGAGTTGCTTTGAATATTTTCGGTTTTTCGGTATAACAAAAAGTTTTGTTTTGGTTAGGGTTGCAGTTACGTTTGCCCATCTCAATCGGTTAATAACGGTTAAGGGTTGCTGTTTTCTTCTACGTTTTTAAGCCCCGCTTTTAATTCTTCTTTGCAGCTGGTTATAAGAGCGAGATTGAAATAACGCCAGCTCCAGATGTGGAGACAACCACCAAAAAGTCCGGCTGGTTTGGTGGCATCAAGAAGTTCTTCAGCAGCAGCGACACCACAACAACCACAACAACAACAACCACCACCACAACAACAACAACGACAAAACGACCGATTGTAACGCCGGCGTCGGTGCAGAAGCCACCACCATTGGTCATCTCGCATGCACCGCTGATGCCACTGGGACCACGTCCGGATACGCCCGCCTCATCGCCATTTGGCGCCTCACCGGTGCACGGACCGCAATGGCCAACGGCAGCGGGTTCCGCCGGACATCAGTCCGCGCCGGGACAGCAGCATTCCAACACGGGAACGGGAGCGGGAACGGGAGCAGGAGCGGGAGCAGGAACGGCAGCTGGAACGGGAGCCATCGCACACCAGGGACGTCCTGCTGGTCCTGGTGGCGCCTCCACCGCGCCAAATTTACCACCAGGCTTTGCGCCGTATCGACCACAGAAACCACAGCCAAGTGGCTTTGATTTGAGCTATTCCGGCAGCGGAGCAGCGGGCAACGGAGCACGTCCTGGCTTTGGACTAGCACCAATGACGAGTAGCACCAGCAGCAGCACCTCGACAACCACCACCATGCGTCCTAGGGTAAATATGCAACCGGGTGGTGGCGTCGATTTGCGTTTTGGCCTTGACAGCGGCTCCACAACGACCGTGCAGCCGAATCCACGACGTCCCTCGCTGAAGGAGGATTTCCCGGCACTGCCGACGCCCAAGTCACCAGGTGCAGGCACGCCCACGTCGAGCACACCAACATCGCCATCCGCCTGGCAAGCACCGTTACCCACACCGGTGCATCCGGCGGTGCCAGCGCATCCGGTAAAGCCAGTGACACCAGGTCATGGTAGCAGCACCACCACCACCACTGGTGGCAACTCTGGTGTGTCCTTTGTGCCGCATACGGCGGGATCAGCCACCACCACCACAGTGCGTCCGGGCTTCCAATCGTCGGGCAACTCGGTGGCCAGCGATGATGAGATACGCCAGCTAACCGAACAGCTGTACACCAAGGAGTCCAACAGTCAGCTGAGCCACATCAATGTGAATCTGCAGGGACGCACGCGTTCCATAGACAGCGCCGATGAAGCGCCACAGCCGTAAGTAGAAACTCAACTCAAGCCTAACACTGAAAAAAAAAAAGAAACAACTTCTAAAATCAAGTACATTCATCTCAAATATTTTGTTCTTAAAATAAGAGCATTTTAAGACCACAATACAATCTCCAAAAAAGGACATTGGTTCGGTTCGCGAATCGGTTAATATACCCCTGTATGCAAGGTTTGGGTTCGAACCTTGGTTCAATTTTATACAAAAAAATATTTTTGTGGATATACATTTTTCTCTACATTTTGAACTAATTACATTTTTTTTTAAAGAAATCAAATTTTGAAGTTAATTTTAAGTTATTTAAAGATTTAAATATGACTTATTTTAATCCGAAGACTCAAATAATTGCGTAATATTAGAAAACCATAAAATTTTTCAGAACCGGCTTGCAGCCTTTATACTAATACTTAGAATATTCATCAAAACAATCAAAGTTCTTAATACAAGAATAAAAATCTTAAATTGTTAGGAAAGTATAAATATTTTGTATATTTTATACAAAACAAATGTTAGCCCCGTGGCGCTCTGGTTAGAGAAACCGCTTCAGTTGTGAAGCAGTAGGCGGCGGTTCGAGTCCCACTCGTTTCAAGTTAAAATAACATTTATAAAAGTTCTTAAGACAGAATAAAATGTAAAACAGTCAAAATTTAAAAAAAATTAACTACAAATTTAAAAAATCGTTTTTAATTTTTTTATTTTTTGATTTAAATTTTAAGAACATTTAATCTAACAATAAGAATTTGGTCTTATTTGAAATGTTCTCAAAACCAAGATGTGTTTTCTTCATCCAAGATTTTTACGTTCTCGACGCATTTTTTAGAACAATATTCTTAGTTTTGAGACCAAAATCTTGATTTTAGAGGCTTTTTTTTTGTATCAGTGTTGATGCAGTGCATCTAAATTGTCAGGAAACTCTCTCAACAGGCTGCTCACGGTGGATGCAAAGGCCTTGCAGCCGGAGACAATTGCCAAGATGCGTTTGCTGTTCAACAACTACGAGGAGGATACGCTGGTCAATGAGCATGTGACCGCCAACGAGCGACGGGAGGAGAACGAGTTCCTTGACGCTGTCATGGCCACCAGTGTAATGCGTCAGGCCATGTTGTTCCTGCAGCAGAAGGGTCTTGTCACTCCAGATCCGAAGACGCATCGTGATCTTGTCAAGGAACTCTGGTTCACCCAATACTCGCGGGGTCAGGGCAAGATCGGTAGCTCCGGTTTCGAGCATGTCTTTGTGCACGAGGTGAAGAACGGCACCATCATTGGCTTCCACAATTGGGTCTATGTCAACGAGGAGGAGCAGGCCGGTCGCTTTGACTACAAGGGCTACATGAAGGAGCAGGACATAGGCACGGTAAGTGTGACCAGCTACACATTTAAATCCACATATGGGCAATTCTCTAATCTCGAATGTCACGTTCGTACGCATTCAAAGTGAAAAAAAACACATGCCAAAACATATTTTCAGTTTGACAAAAGGCGAAAACTATAGCTATTGATGAGCATTATAATTGGTGTTAAGCTTGATTTTGGGCAACGGTTCATTTTCGAGATATTTACAAAAAACCAAAGCATTCGCACGCTACAAAAACAGAAATCGCTTTAACGGCGAACAGTTTAGCGAAACTTGAGGCAATATTTTAATGCGACTAATTTAAAAATTTCAAGCACTGATGCATCTTAATTATGCTTTTTATTTGATTCAAATATATTAAATAGTTGATTTTTTATTTAATTTAAACACTGTCGCACTCGAAATTTCGCATGCGGAATTTTGTTCCATTATCACTTTTTTTTTAAATATGAAATTTATTTATTTTTTTAAATTTAAATATACTTCAAATCTTATTTTATTTTTAATGAAATATATTTCTATAGTCATTATCAAGTTTTTTAATAAGAGTTGAAGTGTTTTCTATACATATTCATAAAATTTTTGATGCTAGAAAATGGATTTCGTCAAATAATCATTACAATTAAAGTACTCTATTCTGAAAATCAATTTTAAAGAAAACAGGCAAAAATATAGAAAAACTGAATTTATTTAAAGCTGATAAATGAAAAATGTTTAAAGTGTAAACTAACTTAAAAATGTAACTGGACTTTTGATAAATTTTATGTTTTTTCTGCGTTTAACATTTCTGTGAAATTGCCCATATGTATCTCTATCTCTATCTCTTTCTTTATACCCGTTCTTCCCGTGCAGAAAGGAAAAGTGGTCAAGGTGCGATTCTCGCATAATGGACTCAACAAACCAGTGGATACCATGTTTATTGGCACCTCCCCAGAACTGGAGCTGGCACTCTACACCGTCTGCTTCCAGCTGCGTCCGGATCGCACCTGTCCCGTCTCCCTGGGCAACAGCAAGTTCGGCATTGTCACCTACTCCTGGCGCTACAGAGGCAAGAGTCTTATTGGCAGCGCCTATCCAGAGATTTGAGCCACACAGCTCGCAATTATCGCACCTGTTATTCTCTGTTTCTCCTTACAGAAATACTTTTTTTTTTGCCTTTGTCTACGATAAATAAATACAAATATTTTAAACTTTGCATTTCTGTTGCTCTTTCGAAACGGAAAACCGTTTCGCTCATCGTATGTTTAAATGAACGGCCACTAAATTGAACGAGTGAACCATTCATTCGTTCACTGTCGTCATTTCCTCAGTGTTAATAAGCTTTTCTTTATTATTGTACAAACTTTTATACGCGAATGCAATAAGGAGAGTATTTAATAAAAAATAAACTAGAAGCTGCATAATAATTAATAATAATAATAATTAATGCATTGTCATATCGATAAAAACAACTTAAATATGAACAACTGAACTTGCTCAGCGAATTCTACTGCCACCTTTTGTAAACGGGTTTACTTGTTGCACTCGATTGCTACTATAAATTAATCGATAAGCTACCTGTGTATGCGATAGTATCAAAACCATTTTATGGTTAAAACAACACAAATTAATATATCGATTTTATTATAAGTAAAATCCAGGTGCAAATATTTTATTTTTAATATTACAAAGCATATGATATATATAAGCTATCAATACTCCTTACAGAATTGGCATTGCCTTGACAAAAGCTGTGTCATCAAGTCACTGTTGCCAGCTTGGCTATTTATAGTTAGCTCTGGCTATTCTCAAAGCTCGATTGCCGGAAAAGTTTGAAAATCGTAATTAGCCGGAAAACTGGCTATTTTTAATATATATTTAGTTATGTTTTGCTATAAGATGCTTTATAATCAGAAACAGATATTTTTCCTCCTCTGGGGATGCTAGCTATTTTTTTAGCTATTTTGTTTCCAGCTATATTTCTTCTAAAAAGTTGGCAGTGCTGCTTTTCAGCGAGCTTCAGCTATTTTTTCCTCTGTAGAGTTGGCAGCCCTAACACTTGTCACATCACTAATAACTAGTGTTTCTAGAGTTTTCAGTCAACAAGTACGTACGTCTTTCTCAAACAAAGGCGAAACAAATCAAACGATTTAAATATTTTGTAAAAACAAATCAACAATCAAGTGCCGCTGTTGAAATTAACACGGAGGCAATATGGATTTCGGTGCGTTGTTGCATTACGCCAAGAAGAAAAATGATGCAGCCACTAAAGATGAGGTTTGTGTTGAGTTTTATTTCTAGAGATGCAAATTGAATGGGAGTTGTGGATGCCATTGGATTGTAAGGATAATTAAGCAACCAGCTGTTTGTAGAAATATGTTGGGGGAATGGCAATATCCGTGTGCCATATGGTAACAATATCATAATGTGTGTGTGTGTGTGTGTGTTGATGTTATCGATAATGGATCGCCAAGTGGGTCATTCAATGACCCCAAAATTAGACTAACGTGCATGGTAGGGGGGAGGGGGGAATATTATGTTCCAATCTCAACAAGTGTCTAACATGCTCTCTCTCTCTCTGTCTCTCCGTCTGTGTGTCTTTATGCATTTAAAGCACGGCAAATACTACAGCACCAAATATGCGCCACCCAAAAAGGAGAGCAAGGAGAGCAAACAACTGTCCAGCAACATACAAAAGTTCCTCAAGAAACGCGAGGCGGAGGAGAGCGAACGGAAGCGACAGGAGCGTGAGAAATTGTCCAATCTGTTGGCCATGCGTGACGAGAAGTCCAAGAATAAAATACGTAAAATGCTGAAAGTGACGAAATCCGCTAACAAATCGGTGCTGGAGGATGCCAAGGATTGTGATAATACGGCCGTAACGCTGGCTGGCTCAGATCAGCCGGATGGCGATGATTATGGCTATGTGTCCACGGAGGCGAATGCCTTCTATCAGAAGTACATTGAGAAGGTGAAGGATGTGCACGAGGACAAGGGATTTGCGCCCAGTCGACCGCAGTCGCTGCGCGACTTATCCGGCACCAAGGAGCGCGTCAAGGCGGCCATCACACGGGAGCGGGAGGAGGCCAAATCCCATACCAGACAGCGGCTCAGCTCGGTGCCAGCAACGTCATCCACCAAGACGCCTAGGGATGCGAGTGTGGCCAGAACATATACATCATCGAAAACGTTGTACAATCCGGAGGCAGAGCGTCGCCAGGAGGAGGAGGAGCAGCAGCAGAAAAAGCCCAAGGTGAAGCGTCCAGCACAACCGCCGCCAATGGATTTCCAGGCGCTATTACGTCTGGCCGAAAAGAAACAACACGAACCGGTTGCCATTGCCATGCCCGAAAAGAAAAAGGAACCCGAGCGTCTGCTCTCGGCGCGCGAGAAGCGGGAGCAGGAGGAGCGTCAGCGCTGGAAGGAGCAGCGGGCACAGCGGGAACGACAGCGCGAAGCGGACGCCAAGTGCAAGGATCAGCGCAAGGATAACACAACAACACAGTCACAAACACAATCACAGCCACAACGCATGGAGCCAAATGGACGCATACCCAAGCTGAATAAGCCGCCAACGGGGAAAGCAGCAGCTGCTCCTGCTGCCGCTCCCGCTCCAGCTGCCAGTGAATCCAAAGCCAAGCCCACAAGTGATAGCCTCAAACGGCCAGCGCCAACTGCGCCCAGCGGCAGCTCCAGCGCCAAAATCAGTGCAGCCACTAAATCCTCAAGCAGCAGCAACAACAACCACAACAATAATGGTCTACATAATTCCAGCAAACGTCCAGCTAGTGTGTCCAATACAAAACCCACTTCTGTAGCCGCATCATCATCATCATCAACGTCAGCAACGAAGCCCGCAGCAAGATTGGAATCTCGCAATCCATATGCGGGCATTAATAAAACAGGCGCCACACGGGAATTCCCGCCACGGGAAGCATCCGCCAAGACGCGACAATTTCCACCCCAAGATGTGCAGCGACGCAAACTGCCGCCCATTGATGCACGTGGGCGTGGCAGTACGTTGGGACGCAAGCAGCCGGAATTGGGCAACAAAAGTGAGTGGCGTATTCAAGACTAAAGTTACTAAAACTAAATAAACTAAACTATTATTTATTGTAAATTGCAATTAATTATATGCTTTAACTGTAAATTAATACATTATTAATTAAGTTTCAAACCAGGGACTGCAAATAATAGTTGGGAATTTTTAAAAAACTGTCAACTTTTAAAATAATATTTATAATTCAATTTTTGTATAAAAAAACTCTTATACAAAAATTGAATTATAGAATAATAATTGAATTATAATTATAGAGTTTTTTTATACAAAAATTGAATCATAAATATTATTTTAGATTTTTATTATAAAAAATTCAAAATAATAATTAATTTCAATTTTTATTATACAAAATTAAAAATAATAATTAATTTCAATTTTTATTAAAAAAAATGAAAAATAATTATTAATTTCAATTTTTATTATAGAAAATGAAAAATAATTATTAATTTCAATTTTTCCTATAAAAAATGAAAAATAATAATAAAATTCAATTTTTATTATAAAAAATGAAAAATAATAATTAATTTCAATTTTTATTATAAAAAATTAAAAATAATTATTAATTTCAATTTTTATTATAAAAAATTAAAAATAATAATTAATTTCCATTTTAAAAAATGAAAAATAATTATTAATTTCAATATTTATTATAAATATCAAAAGTACAAATTAATTGTCAATTAAAGAACTTACTTAGTCCCTAAAAATTGCAATTAATTTTGTACTTTAACTATTATTTTATTCTTAAATAATCAAGTTCAATTTGCGGCTAGAATCATAAGATTTATTTTACTAAGGAATTAATGTTTATAACATACAAATACTTAGATTAGTAATTGTATTATCAATTAATTAATGTAAGCACAAGCACAAACTGCTTAAGTATTTATCTGCATTTTAACAACAATTTTTTATATTTAAACTAATTATATTTTCCCTTTTGAACTGCTTTATTAGGACGCATTTGTGATGAGGATGATTCGGAGTATGATTCGGAGCTGGATGACTTCATCGATGATGGCGATTGCGAGGAGGACATATCATCGCACATTCGCGATATCTTTGGCTATGATAAGCGCAGGTATCGCGATCTGGATGAGGACGATGATCAGATGGAATCCAGCTTTGCTCAGGTGCAACGTGAGGAGCTTATTAGTAAGAAACTAGGTGAGTCTTTAAATCAAACTCTGCAACATTTCCTTCAACAAATTGTCACTAATTCTTGCTCTTTGCAGGCTTGCAAGAGGATTTGGAGGATATGCGCATGGAGGCGCTGCATAAAAAGAATAAAATGGCCAAAAAACGCACCAAACGCATCGATGATGATGACTAAACTATTATCTGTCAATTTCCAACTCCAACTTGCATTCGGAAAGCGTTATTTGCTCAACCACAAACTGATTAGTTACTCCAAGGAGAAGCCTTTGTTTAGTACTCAAGCCTACACTCTGAATTTGTAGTTAAAACAATCTTGGCTGATTTAATTGGCGTTACTTTCTTCTTCTTTTTTTTTTTGTTAACTTTTTATTTGACCTTAGTGCTAAACTATACATATACTCTATGTATATATATGTAATATGAATTGTAATATTAATATTTTTGCTATTCATTCAAATTTATTGAAAATTTACAACAAACAATAATATATCTCAATCATGTGAATACATATATTATTATTAATATATGTGTATACCCTTGTAGAAACCATTCTTTAAATTGTTCCCCTATACAGAACTGTAACAGGTAAAGCTACCAACACAGTTAGTACGAATACAATATATAGACATTTAAGATAAATCAATTTTACCAGATATTTTGCTTTTATTTATATCTATGTTAATCAGTTTTGTTCTTATATATAGTGTCTGTCTAAGATTTGTTTGTATGTGTTTGTTAATGTTATCAAAAAAAAAGGGGTGTTTCCTATTAGAGCATTAATAGAACTTAACTTATATTATACATATATAGACTCAATTTTAAACTTGTTTTCTTTGAATTAAATTTCCCTTTTGTTATGTTTATTTATGGTTACTTTGTATGCATAATTTTGCTTAGCATTTACAAACTACACATATGTTAATGAATTTTTAAATATTTCTTATAAGACTCTGTTTTATTTATTTTATTTTTTTTTTTTGTATTATAAATTGTATTTAGGATTATAGTGTTACAGATTTAAGTCAGTCCACCTATCCTAGATGTTCACAGTTTTTATTGCTAGTATTTTAACACGTTTTTCTTGGTATTTGTAGAAATATTTTTTTTAGTCTGTTCAGTGAGGATTATATTAATTCAGCTACTTTTTATTATTTGCCGATATTTCGAAATTTACTTGTATTATCCTCTTTTTGAATATGCTAAGCGATTACTAAACAATTTTGTTTTTTTTTTCTTTTCAAGAATTTTAGGAACTTCATTTTATAATATCTTGGTTTTTCAGTTTTCAACAATTTTGTTAAACTCCTTTTTTGAAAGATTTTAAATAACTGCAGTGCAGTAGCCAAAGCTTAACCCAAAAGGGGAAATTTCAGTGGGTTTTTTTTTGACTTGGACTTTTTTTGAATCTCTCAAAATAATGCATAATTTTTTCCCTTCGAACTTGGGAACTATGAGAGCTTTTTATAGGAAATTTGGTATATAGCTGCCCAATGACTTTATAAAACTGAAGATTAATTGGATGATGATCTAAAACTTAAGGTCTAAGAAAAATGCAAGTGATTAGAAGAAAGTTGTAAATTTATTTATTATCTAAGAGTGTGTGTTGTGAGTGTAGTTTAGGATTAATCCAGATTTGGTTCAACGATGACTGCGCTGCCCACTCGACGACTATCGCAGACGGGCTGCGGTACGGAGTCCATGTTCCCGATGGCTGTGACGGCGGAATAAGCCTTGTGCACGGTCAGATAGTTGAGTGTATGGCCAATTTTCTTAAGATATTCGGCCGTATGTCTGGGCACATCCGGTTCCACGTCGATGTGCATGGGAGCGAGCTGATGATGCAGTCGTCCCTTGTTCACCGCATTCTCAATGGAGTCCCGGAGTACCAGGTAGCGCAATATTGTCTGGGCCACCGAGGTTGTGATCTTGGAGCCACCGGCACCACCCACCACCAACTGCACGTTGCCGCTGTTGTCAAGCACGATGCTCGGACAGGTGGAGGACATGGGACGCTTGCCGGGCTTAATATAATTGGCCGGACTGGCGGGTATGCCATAGGCATTGATCTTGCCCGGCGTGGAGAAGTCATCCATCTCATCGTTGAGTATGAAGCCCGTTTGACGGGATCGCACCTTGGCACCCAAGTGACCATTGATCGTGCTCGTCACAGCAACGGCATCGCCATTCGGTGCAATCACCGAAATATGCGCCGTTCCGTGATCGTCCACATTGGTGAAGTTGGCCCCATAATAATGCATATCCGTAAACGTGACATCATCCAATATTAATTCGCGCATTTCCGCTGCAAATTTCGGATCAATCAGATTTTCATATGTCTCTTGTATGGAGGGCTCAAAATGTATATCCCCCAAATTGGTGCGATGTCCATAGGCATGTTTAAAGGTCTCGATTAATCGATGCCAATATCGATTATGATCCGACGTATACAGCGGTTTCATCACGTTCAGCATGAAGATCAGCACTGCTCCACTCGTTGGCAATGGAGTCGTATACAGATTGTATCCATTCGCAAGGACACTGTGCAGTGGCTCCTCCCAACGGACGCTGAGATCGCAGAAGAGAGAGAGAGAGAGTGGAGAATTAGTTATATTGACACTTACAAATCTTTAAATTAATCATAAAAGAAGGATAGAAACGGTTGCTTCTTTCTCTATCTCTTATTAACTATTATTATATTATTTTGAATTAAAATTTTTTTTATCCGAAAATAGTTTTTTCTCTTCTCTTTCCATTATGCTTAAATAAGCGGCGCCAAGAAGTCGCACAAGCAGTCGCTTTTACCACTTTTTTTTAACACATATTGAGCTAAGAAAAAATCTATAAATTTTGTCTATGGTAAGGCCTATTCTATAATCTTCTAATGTTTTTTTATACCCGTTACTTAAAAAATAAGTAAAAGGGTATATTGTGTTCGTTAAAATGCATGTAACAGGGAGAAGGAGTTATCTCAGACCCTATAAAGTATATATATTCTTGATCAGCATTAACAGCCGAGTCGTTATCGGCTTTAAGAAAAAAAAATAAAAATGTTCCCGACTTGTAAACTTGATTGATCAAGAACTTTTCACGTTTTTAGACCCCGTACTTAAAAAAAGTAACCATTAAGTTTGTTTTTATCTATAAATGAACATCTACAATTTTTAAAAATCGTGCTTTAAGATATAGGGATTTGGGAATATTCTATTTACTTAATATTTTAGTTACACGGAATGAAAAATTCCATATAAATTCCATATAAAAAAAAACAGCGAAAACATTTTTAATTTCGCAATTTTGCGATCGTTTCGCTTCCAGTGTAACTAACTCTTAAATAGTAAATGGGCAAAAGATATGGGAAACTTCTCTCATTCTTTATTAGCTATAGAGAGAGAGAGAGACTAAGGTAGAGACTGACCAGTAGAATTATCTTTAATTGTGAACTGACAGCTACAATTTATTTGGATAATCTATATTACGATTAGATAAGAATTACAATATCGAGGTTCTAAACGGATAAGATGGAATGCAAGGTTAAAAAACTTTTGGTGTGACTAAAGAAAATAAAAAAACTGACTTGCCAAACAAATTTCTACAATCAATTTAGGAAAAAAATTTCGAAAAAAAATTTTAAAGTTTTTTTTTTTTAAAAAGGAAAGACTGGCAGGGGTAAAGTTTAAATGGCTTACATTCTTTGTTGAACTTTTAGTCATAAACAATTTTAAAGTTGTAATATATCAAGAAAATTCAATTTTTATATATCTAGCAAAGTTATTTTTAAAACCAAAAACTAACAAGTGGAATTCTTCTAGCAATTAAATGAATTGTCAAAATATTTAAAAAAAAATTTACTTTTTTCAGTTTCTTTAAATTTTTAGTAGATTTTTCCAAAGTTTTCTTGAGATAAATTCGACTTGTGGGTGTCATTCTCACTAGGAATAATTTAAAAATTCTTCAACTCACTCATAATCCTGTAGATCCTGCTCGGTAATGATGCCGCCCATTTGCTGGATGTCCTCGACAAGCATTCGTCCAATGCGTCCACCACGATAGATTACCTCGGGTCCTTCATTGGCCACAATTTCCAGGGTATCGGCGAGCACGCGTCGGAACATGATCTCGCCCTCCTGGTAGACCGTCTGTGTGGCGGGATTGATAAAGATCTCGGACATGGAGATCTCCTGGCGGATGCGTTCCTCATTGTTGGCCAGCACGCCAGCCAAATAGCGGGAAACCACAATTCCATTGCGGCACAGCTCAATGGTGGGCTCGAACAATGTGTGCCAAGGTAATTTGCCGTACCTATCATGGAGTCGCCAATAGCCGTATATCTCACTGGGCACACCGGCGGAAATGGCGCCCGTGATATCCTCATGATCCACCAACATGTCGAGTGTGGCCGCCGCCGGTGCCGTTTCCCGTGAGATCAGTGCCTCCACCCGGCCCGTCTCCTTGCTGTAAATGGTGGCCACAAAGCCACCACCGACGCCCAGGCTGTGTGGCAGGACGACGCCCTCGCAGAGCATCGTGGCAATCGCTGCATCCGCTGCGGAGCCACCAATGTCCAGCATCTGGCCACCGATCTCCGCACAGCCAACGCCATTGGAGGCCACGCCCCCAATGCGACGTTCGGGCGTTTTCTTTAGGCCAAAGACCAATCCCAACACCAGACCGGTAATGGCCACCAGCAACAGTATCCAAAGAACGGCGTATTTCTTTAGACAACTGGGAAAAAAGAAAAGGAATAATTTAAAATTTTTTTAAATCTCGAATTTTTTCCAATCCATTTTAGATCACAAAAAAAAACTTTTCTTCTAAATGCGAAAATAAGTAAAGGAATTTAAGAACAATTTGAATATATTTTATTTTGCCATTTTTACAATCTCTTGATAATACGAAAAAAAAAACACTTTTGAAAATATTTCTTTGGGTTAAAATTTTGTTTAACACTTTTTCAAACTCTTCAATTTTGTAAAGCAATTTCAAAATTGTTCTTTGGTGAAACTTTTTTTAAACAAACTTTTATGTTATATTTTCAAAAATTTTTAAAAACTCCATCAAAATTCGAAAAAAAACAAAATGTTTAGCTTTTTTCTCTCGTTGTGGAGATATTTTCTATATTCCTTCATATTACTTACGACATTTTGTGAGTATCCTTATAAATCCTTAAAGCTTAACTTTAAAATTACAAATATTATTAATTCTTTAACAATTGCAAGTAATGTGCATTGAACGCTTGCCAATTGTTTAATATGAAGACCTTCAATGGCAGTCTCGACTTTTATACGCCGTATATATGATATATGATATTCGTATACTCATATCCGGCAATCGGATTCGGGTACGGTTTCGGTTTCGGGTATGCATTTGGAAGATAAGCCGCATATTGAATAGAACTCGTATTAGGGAATTTTGTCTGTTTCTATGGCTAAAACGTCGCGACGTCATGACGCAGTTAGAATTGAGAAAGTTTTTTACCTGATTTTTTGGCTGACTAATTGTTGAGACCGAGAGACCAAAGGAGTTTTGCCGACAAAAATATATATATATATTTACTTAAATGTGGTATTTGGGTTTAATCAAACTCTAAATATAAACATGTTATCTATAAGTTTGATAAAAGCCCAACAATAGCCATGGATAAGTTAAGGTCAAGATTATTGAAATGATAATTCAAATTGAAAATGGGCGTTAATCGCCGCACGTTTTGTAATTAGTAGTTCAACAAATTTCTGAGAATTTTTTTTATTTTTAGCATTGACTTTTCGGAATCAAATTTATAAGCTATCTTGGGCAATCATGATACTTGATAAACCCGAGTAAATACATGCATATTTTATTTAAAATCTATTCATTTGTATATAAAAATAACGCTTGAATTGATTTTTATCGATTCGCTGTTCGCTGTTGAAATTTGAATTTAAACTGACGCTGCTAAACATATAAAGAGTAACATTTTCTACTTAGCAACACTAATCGTGGTGGTATACCGATATGCAATATAATTCCTATCGATAGCATTTGTCATAATTATAATTGGGATATTACTGAAACAGATTCGATATACGCAAAGTTTCTTGCGATTCTGCCAAACGTACAAGCTACTGGTAATATTTTTCTCTAACTAAGTTTAATTGAATTAAATCTAAAAACCCGACTTAATTCTAACAAAAATTCAGCAAAAATGTTAAAAATTTTATCCATTTTGGAAATTGATCGAAATATGCAAATATGCATAAATCCGCGAACCAAGCCTGCTAACCTGGTTTTTGTTGCAACATAACAATTAGAGCCAGTTGGCAGCACTGTGGGTGACTTGTGTGTGTGTTAGTTAGAGCTGGAGAAACATCTCATCTGCTCGTATGTGTTGTCGGTTATATGTGTGTGCGAAGTGATTTTTTTTTAACGAAGCGAAATCTAATTGGAATTAAATAATGCACAGTGAAATGGCAAACGAAATAAAATAAATATTAAACGGCGCGTCGGTCGGGCTCCAAAAAAAGAGCTGCATATGTAAGTGCGCTTGTGGCGTGGGCGCAGCCACAACAAGAGCAGCAGCAGCAGCAACAACAACAACAACAACAGGAGCGGCACTGCCACTCAAAGTGCATGTGTGTGTGTGTGTGTGTGTGAAAACTGAAGAAAATGAATGCGTCTGCGCCTCTTTAACAACAGCCAACATAGCTGCTGCTGAAGATGCACAACAACTTTTTGGCCTTGACTAAGTAAAAAAAAAAAAAAATGCAAAAAGGCATCAGCCACTGCAATTGCACTCATGCAAACACACAAACACAGGCCTACAAATATATATACATATATGTATGCGAATGAGAAAGGGCAGAGCAACAACAACTACAACTACACAGCAAGCACAAATACAACTACAACTACAACTGTAGTGCAAGTGCAGCAGCAACAGCAAAGCATAGAAACAAAACAGAAACCGAAACAGAAACACAAAATTGAAACTGAAAACCTTTTTAAAGTCGTGATGCTGCTGCTACTGCTACTGCTACTGTTGTTGTTATTGTTGTTGTGCTTGTTGTCTGTTTTTGTTGTTGCTGATGATTCGTTCTCTGCTGCTGCTGCTGCTGCTCCTCTCTCTTTGCTGTTGTTGTTGATCCAGGATGCACAGAGAGCGCATTTTGCTCTCCTGCATGCACGCATACGCTCTCACTTACGCACACGCACACATACACTTACACTTACGCGTTCACCTTTACAGGCAGACAACAGGCGCTCTTCTTACATAAAAGCTTCAGGCAAAGCTTAGTCTCTCACTCTCCTCTGTCAGTAAAAAGCCAAGGCAGCGGCAGCAGTGTAAACAACAATAACACAAAGAGGGGATAAACAGTTGGTGGTGCAGCTGCTGCTGCTGCTGCTGTCTCTGCCTCTGTCGCCGTCTCTGGCTCTGCCTCTGCAACCGTCTCTGGCTCTCTTTCGGCTGTCGATACGATGAGCGTCTTCAATGACTTTCAACGTTTGTGGATGCAACGATTTCCACAAAGCTCTCTCTCTGATGCCTGGGAGCAGGATGTGCGCGCCAGTCTCGAGCGGCACAAGATCAAAATTGCTGAATTGAGCAAGGAACTTGAGCAGGAGACACTCTATGTTGAGTATCTGGAGCGTCTACTTTCCGATGTGGAGAAGTATCGCGAATCTGGCGGTGATCCAACCACATTATTTGAGGCAGCTACCGGCAATCCAGGTGCAACAACAACAACAACCACACAACAACAACAATCGCCCAGTGGCAGCGGCAGCAATCACAGCGTCGCTGCCAATGGCGCAACTGCAACTGCAACTTCAGCTGGAACCGCAAATACGGGCGTGGACAAAGACTTTGTAAGTATACATACATATAGATACATATACACGTTACATACAGACGAGTGCATAATAATAAGAACACCTGAACATTATATTGATGCTATTGAGTGAATTGCTTAATAGACAGATCTTAATCCAATAAAGCATCTTTGGGGAGAATTTAAGATAGAAGTGAAAGATACTTAGATTACAAAATGTTTTAGAATTATAGGAGGAAATAAATATAATGAGAGAGCTTCTTCATATCAAAATATAAGGAAAAAAGTATATAGAAAAAAAACTGTAGAAATCGATCATACATCGATTTATCTCCTTATTCTTGAGTAAACCCAACAAAGTGATTAAGCTTTTTAAAACTGAACAACTTGGGATATAAATACTAAAAAAAATTGTAAAAGCTTCTAAAATGTATTGAAAAAATAATAAGAAATTATTTTAGAAAATAATTATTTGATCTGTTCTTATTCTTATTCCTTATTCTTGAGTTAACCCATAATAACATATATTAAAAAATGTTGAGAAATAAATACTCACAAATTTTAAAAGCTAATTTAATATGCTATAATATATAATAATTGAGATATAATTTTATTAAATAAATTTTTTAATATATTGAGAAATTAATACTAACAAATTTCCATAGCTACTTTTTATATTCTACATAAATAATGATAAAATAATATTAGAAAATAATTATTTCAACAACGTTATGGGATAAATGCAACTGTTCCTATTTCATTACACACGTCTGTTATTTATTCTTATTGTTATCATTGGTCATTGTTGTATGATCTTGCTGCAAGAGTAAAAGTTGCTGCCGCTGATTGCGTTAACCGTTAGCATTTAACAGGCGCCCAGCAATTCAAATACAGCGAAAATGCTGCCCCCTTTTTTTTAGTTTGTATATAGTATGTGTGTGTGTGTGTGTGTCTCGTTATAATTTCTTATCTGCACAGTTCAGTTGAGAGCTAATAAAAATTTGTTCAGCCAGCTGCTAGTGGCAAGTGCCCTGTAAAAGTGAACATGGAGGTGCAACTTATCTATGTAGACTTACAGTGCCTCACAGCTTATTTCAAACACCTCGAAATAGTTTTAATCCGTTATAACAACTAAACTAATAAAAAAAAAAAAATATCTAATGTTTAAACTTTTTATATATAAGATCATTTATTTTTAAAATATATTTTTTTTAAATATTTTTTTTAAATTTTAGTTTAGCTACTTAATAAACAAAATGAATTATTAAACATTTTTTTAACTCTTTTAAAATCATCAATTAAATGAATTTTTTTTTTTAATGTAATGAAAAATTACATGTTTATATTATATTAAACAAAACTTCTTTCAACTCTACTACAGCTTTTTCAACTTGCAATTAAGTTATTTTATAAACATTTGTATATATTACTAAAAAGATTTAAATAATAGATATAGCTTAAAGTTTATATTAAGTTATGTTAAACTGAATTTTAAATCTTTTAAGCCTACAACATTAGTAAATTTTGGTATTTTAATTGCTGCAAGCAGGTGCATTAATTTTTTTTTTGGGGTTCAGCGTCTCAACTCGAAGCAACTCATTTGCTGTGTGGTTTTTTTTTTGTTGTCGGTAGGAACATGAGTTGTTGTTGTTGTTTTGGTTAAGTTGCTTTCAAATGTTGCTTTTGAAGTGTAATTCTCAATTGCAGTTTTTTTTTCTGTCCTGCTTTTAACGCTTTAACACCTTGGAATCCCCCTTTGTTACTAAACCCCCTTTTCCATTTATGATTGTACTTACGTATTGCGTATAGCGTGCTCTCTTTCTCGCTCTCTCCCGTCCGTCCGCTCTGTAAGTCCGTCCGTCCGTCCGTTCTACCATTTCAATATCTTTAATTTTGCGCCGTTATCTACGCACACACTTGGACTTTTCCATATCTGTGTGTGTGTGTGTGTAGATTCTTTTTTCTTTCGGTTTTGCGCGTCGTCGTCGTCGTTGACTCCGACTGACTCTCAGCCGGAGCCGGAGCCGCATCGTCATTGTCATTGTCGCTGCCCGTCGGTTGTCGCGAGAGTCGCCAGTCAAAAGTGTTCGCTGTCTAACAACATCAACCGAAAGCGGCAGCCTAAATTTAAAAAGAAAAAAATTAAAGTACATTACAAATAAAGAACAACGTTACCCGGTCAATGTTGTATACCACCCCCCACCGCCCTAGCTCCCCTTAAACCGCTCAATTTCCCCCACTCGTAACTCTTCCACGCGCCAACCTTCAACCGGCAACAAAACCAAGAGCTGCATTTCATAATAAATAAATAAATAAAAATATGCAAACATATAATAATAAAAAATATATATAATAAAAAGTGCGCTTTTTTTTTTAAATTAACAAATATTTATTGTGTGTGTTTTTATTACTTTTATAATTTCAATGCATAATAAATAAATAAATAAATGCAAAGTATACAAATTATAATAGAAAATATTAAAATATATTTTTTAAAATAAATAAATATTTATTGTGTGTGTTTTTATAAAATTCCTTTTAGTTTTTTGGGCGTGTGTGGCATTAACGTGTTTGGTTGACTCAAATTTCGTGGTCAACGTCAGCGTCGACGTCAGCGTCAACGTCGCGTCGCAGTCAGCGTTGCCGTTTTGCCTTTAATACTTAGTTGTTGTTCTTGCAGTCGCTGGGCGGAGTTCGGCTATCAATTGCTTCGTGTTCGTGTTCGTGTGCGTGTTCGTGCTCGTGTCGGTTCGGTTCGTGTGCGTGTCTCGCTTTGCAATTGCAATTGCTAAAAACAATAACAACAACTGTGCGAAAGAAGTAGAAGTAGAAGTAGAGGAAATAGCAGGAGAAGCAGAATAACAACAATAACAAAAAGTGGCGCTGCTGCTGCGTGAAGAGCATGTCTTCCTTCAAGGAGAAATTCAAATTATGGACCAGAGGGGTGCGTAATCAGCAGGCGATACCGCTGTACAAGTGTGTGTGTAGATTGTGTGTTAGAGTGTGTGTGTGTGTGTGTGTAAGAGTGTGTGCTGCCACAACAACAATAAGCGAGAGCATTTATTGTATATTTATCACAAGTTGAAATCAATAAACTTATCGCAAGTACACACACATACACACACACACACCCGCACACACCGAGAGTCATAAAAAAAAAATGGTGTGTGTAGAACTTAAGCAACAACAACAAGTGACAAAACACTCAAAAGAAAAAAATATAAAAAAAAGAGCTAAGCTGAAAAACGTTAAAGTTTCCCTCAAACGAGCGTTTTTTTTTTCACCGTCAGTGAATTTGCCATTTAAATTTTTCGCTTTGTTTTCTCAAACAAAAATCCTGTGGGATTTTTTGTACTCACAAAATCTGCTTACATACTATTTTCATCGGTGAGCACCGATGCTTTTTCCATATTTCAAAAGTGTCGGTAAAAAAATCGCTCGTTTAACGTTAACTTCGAAAAAGACGTCAAGAACAACACTAAGACACTCACAAACAGTTGGTCAAGTAATTTGTTGCACAAAATAATAAATTTTTTTTTAAATACATTTTTCTATTTATTTTAATATTGTTACAATTTAAATACTGAAATCCATTTGATTTAACTATATTCTTAAAAATAAATGTATAAACAATTACTTGACTAACTGTATATGCAGTGCCCTTTGTAAGTAGTCCACTTTTAGACCCGCAATGAAGACGACAAAATCCAAATCTCTGCGACATTCTCTCACTCTCTCTCTCTCTCTCTCCATTGATAAGCAGCTGGTGTCGCTATCAGTAAAGACAGCAAAACAGAGAGAGAGATTGTGTGTGTGTGTGTGTGTGTGTGAAAAAGAAGTGGAAAGTCAGGGGGGAATTCATATATACTAGCATACTCATAATACGTTTGTACTTTATAGACAGCAAGCTTGTTTTTGGCCAATTGAAATATGATTAAAAGCATTTGATTAGCTAAGTTTTCATATATTTGAGAATGTGAAGAAGAGGAGGGAAAGACAACCCTTTAATTTCTTAAATGCGTATATCTTTTAACTTGATAGTCGTGCTATACTTAATATAAAACAAGCAATAACTATAGGTACCCTGTAAAAATAATAGAGCTACAAATAAGGCTGTTATCTTGTGTGCAAAGCAGTGTAAAATTTATCTATTGATAAGTGTCTTAAAAATGTACATATATCTTTTAATATCTATCCGCTCCCAATCAAATATAAACAAATTGCATACAAGCTAAAGTCTTTGCTCTTTCGGACTGCACCTTATCTTTATATTCTACACATTTCATAAGGTTCGCATAATAAACACAAACGTTATTCAAGCCACCTTTGTGTTTGACAATAAGAAACAGTACGAAAATCTTTTATTGTTATGCAATTTTCAATTTTTAAAATAAAAATGTCATTTCGATCATGATTCGGCCTTTAAATAAATTTAAAAAAAATTTCTTTCTCCAGGTCTTTGTGTTAGATTTTAATGCTAAGGGTCCCCCCTTTGGAATTTTGAAAATTGAAAATTTTAAATCTCAAGTTTTCACTTTTAATCAACTCCTTATATCGTAATTAGTATAAAACAACACTTAAAACTTGATTTTGAGACCTTTCATTTTCTTGTAAAAATTCATGTCAAATCGAACAAAAGTTTTGACTTGTAAAGTGGCTAGATCCTTAGTCTGACCAACTTCAAACACTCATAACTTTGTCAAAACTGGACCGATTTTCAAAGGGAATGTCATTTTGATCATGGTTTAGCCTTTAAATTGATTCTGCATTAAAAATTAAGTAATTTTGTAAAAAAAATTATTTTTCCCAAAATCTTGGGATCAATGCTAAGGGTACCCCCTTTGAAATTTTGAAAATTCAAAATTTTTAATCTCAAGTTTTCACTTTTAATCAACTCCTTATATCGTATTTAGTATAAAACAACACTTAAAACTTGATTCTGGGACCTTTCATTTTTTTGTAAAAAATCATGTGAAATTGAACAAAAATTTTGACTTGTAAAGTTGCTAGATACAAAGTCTGACCAACTTCAAACTGTCATAACTTTGACAAAACTAAACCGATTTTCAAGCGGAATGTCATTTTGATCATGATTAGGCCTTCCAATTCAATTTACATACAAATCATATAGAGATCGCCTAAAATTTTTTTTGTTGATTTTATATACTTTAGTGGTAGGAAGGATTTACAAGTAAATATGAAAACTCGAAATACAAGTCTTAACAGCAATTTAAGCTACTTGAAGCTGTTATTAACAGATCTCTGTGAACATTTGCATGTCTGATGAGTATTATAGCTTTTAAAAATTCACATTTAACATTTCAAATACATTGTTGTTGTTGTTGGCACTTTTCTCGGAACATTTCACACTTAACAACAATTCGATGCTTAAACTTGTCGACTTCATTGTGATTGTTGTTGTTATTGCTATTGTTATTGTTGTTGCTACGTTTTATGATTCACATTCACAGCAGCTAGTCGAATGTCTTTGTGTGTGTGTGTGTGTGTGTGTCTGTGTGTGTGTTGTTGATTGAAAATATGCTAAAAAAAAAAAAATTGTATCGACATGGCGCACACGAATATTAAATGCCTTTGAGGCGGAGCACGAATTTGTGAGGCGGCCAAAAAGCTGAGCTCAGCTCTCGTACTCGATAAATGTGAGTTGAGTGTATCTAATGGACAGTCAGTCAAGAAAGTCTTTTGACAACTGCACAAACTTAAACAATATTAATTATGATTTTTATATGAGATATTTTTTTATATAGAACAAGCTAATTAAAATACAAACAAGTTAAGAAATTAGAAAAATACACATTATCAAAATTAACTACTAAAAAAAAATATGTTTACTTTCAAATTTGGTAAAAAAAAAGTAAGTCAAGTCAGTGTTTTGACAAGATCTAAAACTTACACTATTTCTCTTGCTAAATATATATATATTTTTATATGAGATCCTATTCTATTGTTCTTGTCTATGGTTCTCCCAGAACAAATTTAAAAAATAGATGAATAATTATCATCGAATTAAACTACTTACAAAATCAAAATAAAAACAGTTGCAAAAAATATATACTTTTTTGTTGCTTTTTATTATATTATGCTTGTATATGTTTCTTAGAACACGTTAAATACAAAAATAAAAAATTAATTTTATCGAAAATATCTATTTTTAAAAATAATAAAACACTTATGTGAATTTTTTAATTTGCTAAGTTAATAAGTCAAGCCAGTGATTTGTCAAAATAAACAATTAAATAAAAACTTTTCTTTCTTATTTTATTATTCTTGTCTCTGGTCAAGTTGAAAAAAAAGAAAAATATTAAATATAAAATTAAGCGATTTTTAAAAATAAATAAATGTGGCTTTAATTTTATTTTGACAAAACATTTTCTTGACTTACTGTAAGTCTGACTGTCTGGTCAAGTGCGTGTGTGATTGTGTGTGTGTGTGTGTGAGTGGGCGCATGTTTATATGTGTGTGTGTGTGTGTACGACCTTCGCCGTCAACTTTTATTGCACGCTTTCTTCTTCGCTTCGCTTGGACACATTCACAGATACACACGCACACATACCTGCACACACAGCCTCACATACACACACACACACATACATGCAACTCTAGCCGGCTGCCACCCCCAACACACACACACACACACACACATGCACAATGAAATAAAATAAATAAACGCAAAAATTTATACAATTTTGTTGCCAATTTTCTTTATTATTTTATTTTTGTTTTTTTTTGCAAAAATAAATCGAAACAAAAAAATAAAAGCAACATTAAAAAGTTGCTCTCTTTTTTACTGTGTAGTTTTCACTTTTTCGTAGCCAAAAACAATTTGGCCAAAATAGATATATGCTCCGACACACGCACATGCCAAGTTTGGCTTATTTGTCTACTTCTTTTTTTTTGGCTATTTGCTTTTGCTCTGCTGCTTCTACTTGTTGTTGTTGTTGTTGTTGCTGCTGCTGTTAACGTGTTAGAGAAATGCGTTACGTGCCCGGCATGAGCAAATGACCTTAGATAGGGAGCAGTTAAAGAAGTAAAGAGGAGAATGAAGAAAGAAAGGTTCAACTAAGTACTTTCAATTTACAACTCATTGTTGTTGTCGTTGTTGTAGTTGTAGTTGTTGTTGTCCATTGGTTAAAAAGGAGCTTTGAACTGCACTCAATGTGTTCCACATGTTCCACAGCCTGTTGACCTTTTTTCTCAGCTGATTCAATTAGTGCGAACAGAATTTGCATACAGTATACACTCGATATGAGGCACAATTTTGTGCGCTAGAAAAAACTCGTGTGTATTAAGCTAAAGGTTATATTTTTTAAATAAGAAATTAGTCGCAAGTTTTATCAAAAAAATAATAAACTAATTTTGAAATAGAACAATAAATGAATTGCTAATAAAAACTTATTCTAAATTTTTATTATACCTAAATATAGAATATTAAAGCGAAAAATATGAAATTATTTATACATAAAAAAATATATATATGAATTATTTATTTATTGAGAAATAATATTAGAATTTACACAAATTTATTTAAAATAATTAAAATGAATAATAAACATAGTATCTGAGAGTTGCCATCCCTGGTAGAAAGCAAACTTAGTTTTAAGTGTTTAATTCTTAATAAAACTTATTATTGTTATGCTATTATTATTAACTTGATTTCAAGAAAAATATGCATTACCGCAATTCACACGCAAGTCGTGACAAAAGCAGATACCCTTATTTTTAACGCTTTTCCAGAAACCAACTTTATCGTGTAAATGCAGAAATAAAACTATTTTTTATTGAAATCGGGCTTAACACGATGACGAAACTAAATTATAAATTTATGTAACACTCCACATTTTAAACCAAAAACTAAATACATACAGTGAAATTTAGTTAAAAGAATTTATTATAAAGAAAAAAAAATAATAAATATGTGAATTTTATTAAGTGTAAATACTTAGTTGACTAACTATATATCGTATATTGTTAAATCAAAGTTCAAAATGGCTAACATTAGGGATTTCTGTAAAAACCTAATTAAAATTCGTATTAAATAAAAAAATGTATATGGATTACTAGGGATAACTGTAGTAAAAGTAAATTTAAAAATATACATAAAATCTTTCTCGGTCTGGGTTCGAACTCGCGACACCGTGCGCGCGAGTCTACGACACCATCCTAAGTACTAAACCCGCGATTTTGACACACTTGTAGGTCGAATTTTCCAAAACGCCGCCCTATCTACCGATAAAATTGTCATAACTTTGTTGTCCCAAAATTTCAAACTTGTATCTCGTGCAGTTTGGCCTGTACAATATCACATGAGTGAGTGAGTACAGGACGAACAGCTTCATATATATAGATTAGTCAAATGTTTCATTAGGTTTCAGGACTAAATTTTCAAATTGAACTTAAAGTAAATGTGAACATAAATATGACAAACTAAAGAGCACAATGAAATGTAATCACATTCATATAGAAGAATACACTGCTGTTCACACATTTAATCACACTTTTCTTTCTCTTGCTCTGTTTGTAATTTTGCAGAAATCTAGTTTGAATCTGCGTGAGGCAGCAAGTGCGTCATCAGGCGGCAAGGACAAGGACAGACTGTCCCTGAGCACAGACAACAAATATACACACACACAGAATGACAGTGGTGGTGGTGGTGTGGGTGGCAGTGGCTTAAGCTCTGCCCCACCCACTGGGAAGAGGAGCATGACGGAGCACAGCTTCGAGCGTGAGGATAAAAAAGACAGTGGCAATGAGAAGGACTCAAATGGAGCCTTGCAACAGTGCATTACCGAATTGGCGGCTTCCATTGGCACCGGCGCACTTAAAGCCAACGAACAAAGGACACAGAATGATAACAAGCAGGAGGCAAGTGGAAGTTCTGGAGGAGAAGGAGCAGGAGGAACAGGAGGAGACATTGAAAAGGAACAATCAAAGCCGCTGCGCAAGTCGACATCGCACTTTGTTACTGTCATCGAGGTCAAGGAGGCCAAAGACAAAGACATTGATGATTCCTCCACTTCCACATCCACTTCCTCAGTTGCTGCCACAACGACGACGACGGTCAATGACACGGCAACGTCGACGTCGACGTCGACGCCTCCATCAACATTCTCCCGTTATCCGGAGCAGCGCAACAAGGCCGCAACGGAGGCGACAGCGCCACCGCTGTCGCCATCGATGACATCGCCCGCCATGTCCGCCTCCGCGGAGGCCAAAAAGAAAATGCCACCCAGGTGAGTCCTACATTTTCCACTCTCCACTTGACACTCCACTTGAAGAGATATGTAATTAGACAATGTAAGTTACTCCAAGTCCAGGGAATGAGCTGTAATTAAAGTAGGGAGTTTAAAGCCCTTCCGGTAAGAATTTCGTCTTATTGCACGATTAATTTGTCTTAGCTATGTTGTGTCAAAATTTCAGCCTCCTTGCTCTTACCGTTTAGGGCAGCACAAATATAAGTGAGTCACTCAGTCAGTCAGGACAAACATTTTTATATATATAGATAAGGAATAGTGTTTGAGTAAAGTGAACATGGAGGAGGATTAGTAAAGTTAATGCATGTAATTTAAAAATTATGCAAATTTTGTGTCAATTGAAAATGTAGAGGCAGGAAAAAATTGTGAGAGAAAGAGGGATTAAGAGTAAAGTAACAATTTATAAAGTGAACGTGGAGGACATGACAACTAAATGTGCGTAAATCAAGGGTTCAGGCAAATTATAGAGGATAAATTGTAATGTTTAGAAAGAGAATGAGTAAAAAGGAACAAATAAACAAAAAGAAAATGTGAAAATGGAGAACAGGATTGTCAAGTATTTAGAGATAGTATCAGAACATTGAAAAATAAACAATGTGAGATATTGGAGGACATAGAATTATTAAAGAAGCAGCCACAAGTAATCAAACAATATTAAAAGTGACCATGGAGGACAGAAATACCAGTTGAAAAGAGTTTAATGAGAAGTTACCAAATATAATGTACCAAATGCGTTAAAAAGTTAAAAAAATGATTTTTAAAAAAAACATAGCATAAAGTAACCTTGGAGGACAGTAATATAAAGTGAATAGAGAGCATGAAAATAATTGGAGAGTACACTGGAAGAAGAAGAGATATAGAGAAAAGTAAGAAGATATAAAGTGACCATGGAGGACAGAAGTGAAAAGTTTAATGTAACAATTAAGGGCGATTATGAAAGTAAAAAGGGAAAGAGAGTTTGTAAAACTGGGAGCTAAAAAGTGAATATGGAGAGAGACAAGATTGTTTGGAATATAAAGACTATATCCTATTCTATATAAGTTCATTAAATCCAAATATAATGTACCAAATGCGTTTAAAAAGTTAAAAAAAATGATTTTAAAAAAAGCATAAAGTATAAAGTAATCTTGGAGGACAGTAATATAAAGTGAATAGAGAGCATGAAAATAAATTGGAGTATGTTTACATTGGAAAAAGAAGAGTTATAGAGAAAAGTAAAAAGATATAAAGTGACCATGGAGGACAGAAGTGAAAAGTTTAATGTAACGATTTTGAAAGTAAAAGGAGAGAGTTTGTGAAACAGGCAGCCTAAAAAGTGAATATGGAGAGAGACAAGATTGTTTGGAATATAAAGACTATATTCAATTCTAGATGAGTTCATTAAATCAGTTGGAGTACACGTACTTTAGGCAGTCACTGTTTGAATTAATTAATCAACTGTCCCTTGTTGCATTGCAGACCACCGCCAAAGAACGTGCGACGTGTGGAACCGCCCACCATTCCCAGCCAGCAGCATCCGCATCAGCATCAGCTGTCGTCGTCCCCGAAGAGGGAGACGCCCTACGTGGGCAGCACGATGCCATTGCCGAACAGTAGCTCGGGCGAGAGTCCGGCCAGTTCGTTGGAGCGTAATATAAAGCCATCGGATATATTGCGACAGAAGTCATCGGAGAATCTGGAGTCCAAGTATGCGGCAAATAGAAAGACAACGCCCGAGCTGAGCAAATTGGCCAATACGCCCGAATTGATGGAGGAGCTGGGACGTAAAATGGTTGGCAAAACGGATAGTTTGGAGCATGCGAAGCGCTCGGATGTCATTGGCTCCAATGGCACGGGCGGAAGTCTGGGACGCACTGCATCAACGCCAGGACGTGCCCTGACGCCCGCCGGACGCGGTCCCGTCGGCGCCTCCCCAACCGGCAGCCTCAACAAGACCGCCAAGTTCTCCGCCGCCGACAGCAGCTCGACGAGCAGCCTGGAGAAGAAGTCGCGCGCCTCCTTGCAGGCCAGCGATGCGGAGACTTCGGCGGCGGCACAACGCAGCGCGGGATCCAAGGAATCCCTCGCCTCACAAGGCATATCGGAAGTTGTAAGTGAATCCCCACAGCAAACATTACCTTAATCCAAGTTATACCCAGTGCCCAGTTACTTTGTACTAAAAGTTGATTTTCGACCGATTGTTCCTATGGCAGCTATATGATATAGACAACCGATCTGTACCAAATTTGGTCAGAATGTACAAAACCAACTTAAATGCATATTCTAACAGTTTGGTTAAGATATCTCAAAAAAAAAAAACTTTCATACTAAGACTTAATTTTCGATTGAGCGTCTCTATTACAGCTATATCATATAGTGAACCGATTTTGGGCAGGATGTATAATACCAGCCCAGATGTATATTCTATCAGTTTGCTTAAGATATCTCAACAAATAAAAAACTTGTCCATACTAAAACTTCATTTTCGACGTATCGTTTCTATGGCAGCTATATGATATAGTGGTCCGATCCAAAAATAACAACAAACTTGATCTGCGTATGGTATCCACGAACCTACATACCAAGTTTGAAGTCTCTAGCTCTTATGGTCTCTGAGATCGATGCGTTCAAACAGACGGACAGACAGACGAACATGGCTCTATCGACTCGGCTGTTAATTCTGATCAAGAATATATATACTTTGGGGGGTCTGCCACGCCCCTTTCGGCCTGTTACATTCTACCAAACACAATATACCCTTTTTCCCCTATAAAAATAACTTAAAATGAATAGGCTGAGTAGAAAAAATCAGATATACACGTAATATTTTTTGTTAGGGTATTCTGTAAATAGAATAAGCTTTAGTTTTAATTTATATTAAAAAAAAATTATTATTTTTAATTTGGTATCCTGAACACAGGATAAGCTTTTATTTAAAATTTTTTTAATTTATAAAAATAAATTAAAAAATAATAACCTATTTTTAAATTTAAAAATCATAACATAACTTATGTGATTAAATTTACCTTACAAGGCTCTTAAGCAAAATATTAGTAAATAATTTTTATCTGAAATATAACGAAACATATATATAAATTAAGTGAGTCAAATAAGCTGTGGGACATACTGTACATAAAAAAAAAATACTTTACAAAACCAAAGAATATATTGCCATATTTGGCAAGTGCAACTAACTTTTTATACAAATTTTTTATTTACAAAATTTTTCAAAAAAAAAATATATAATCATTTAAATTTGTATAGGATAGAAAATCTAAAATTTGAGTTTAACTATTAGGAATTTTAAATAAAAATTTAATATTAATTTTGGCATTTAAATTAATTTATTTAGGTTAAAAACTTGGAGATATATTTAAACTTTAATAATCTTTATTTATGAAATATTATGCAACTAATGTTGATTTCTTGTTTCTGGTGCAGATCAAGAGCTACGAGTCGGTGTCGTCATTGAGCTCGGACAGCGCGAAGGCGGCACAGCAGGCGGACAATGAGCCGTATTATGATAGCGTGCCATTGGACAATGGCGATGGCGAGTATGTGTTTATCAAGCCCGGACGCACTGGCTCCTCGTCCAGTCGCGATGATCTGTCGACGCCGGGCAGCACATTGCCCATGGCCCAGTTGAGCAGTCAGGCGAGTGTCACGGATCCCGAATCTCCCGGCCGTACCTCCAACTATGTGAACATTGATTATTTTATGTAACTATAAATACTATAACTATTTCTATGTTTAACTCATCTCTAATATGTTATTCTTTCTTGGCAGTCAGAGCAATGAGACGCGCTCGAGTTCATTGGACAGCGATGGGGAATACGAGGGTCCGCCCATATTACGTACCATATCACACGATGAACAACAATCGACATCATCAACCACATCCACATCACAGACGCCTGGAGCATTACGCAAGGTGCGTGTTCCTTCAATTCTCCAATGCTCCACAAAATTGCAGCTGTTTTATGGCTTGATTTTGGATTTCAGTTGTATTTGTTGTCGCCATTTGCAACACGCTTTGTTAAATCAGTTAACAAACTAATTGCAGTCATGAATGAGTCGCAGCTCTGATGCAAAACAACGTGGCCAATGACTCAACCTCTAATTGCCACATATCGCTAATTGATTTGTAAATTGTTTATTGCAATTAAGCAATCTCCAACTACGTATTATCCATAGAATTGTTGGCTTGAGAGTCTTCTACAAATTCTATATGCCTCGTCAATTTATCTTTGACTTATCTCTCAGAGAAAAATCGCAATTGAGTAAAAGTGCATATTATCAATTGATAACAATTTAATAAACTCCTTTTGCGTGAATCTTTTTAGCCAAATTGGCTTTAAAAATTCGACATTCAAATTACTTACATCTACCTTTCGTTCAACAACGTCAAATTTAAATAATTTCAACTACATAGAAAGCTCTTTGACCTAACTCACTGACTGAGCAGTGCACAGTCCAAACCAAAAGACCTAGGAGGCTGAAATTTTCACACAACACAGCTGAGACAATTTGATCGTGCAATAATTATTTAATATAATTTATAGATAAATTTCAAGTTAATAACCTGCTGCTCTGTCCATGCTGACTAACCTTTAAGTGACATATTATTAACGCTTTTTGAATAGTTCTTTTTGAGGGATAATATTGTGTCATTTATAAAGCAATCTGTTTTGAATTTAATGCTCCTTGCAATTCCATAAATCTAACTAAATCATAGAACTCAATAAAATTATTTATAATTATTTATAAAAACTGGGAATTGTAGCGAATGTGAAATTCAAAACAGCTGTTGAATTTTTTAATTTTTAACTATGTATCTTATCTAATAAGTTAAACGCTAACTAATATTTGATAATATTTACTAACCAAGATTTTTTCAATCTTTTTTTCATTAATTTTTTTTTAAATATCATTTACCTCTTTTTTTTTGTTCTTTGTTTATTTTTTTATACGTTTTATTTTTGTTCTTTTTTTTACTTTCTCTCAACAGAACTTAGTTTCAGCGATACTCGTGAGTACCGAACACTTGTCAAGCCTAGACTCAGCTCTATTTTAGTTACAAAATTGTGTTTATTCTTGTTATTGTTGTCGTCATGTATATGGGTATTAAATATGCCTATATATATATTTATATATTTATTATGTGTATATATACTCGTATGCTTATGTACATACATGCTCGTATATTTGTTTAGCTTTATCTGAATGCGCTTCTTCCATGTTCCATGTGATTGGTTTTTGATTTTTCAGTTGTGTTTTATAGTTTATCGAAATTTTTTTTGATACCGTTGCCACAAAATACATATTACGCCTACACATACACACCTACATAGAAATTCATTCCGTTTTTTGCACTACGCAACTCTAAATTTATAGCAAATGATTATAAAAATAATAGTTTTAATACATATATTCAGATAACTTAGCAAATCTTGCTTAAATTTCAAAAAGAATTTATGAAAGTATAGTTTAAATATTAATTGATTGCATAAATTACATTTTCTCTGAATAGTTACAACATTTTTGCTATTATACGAAAAATATACAAGTTTATTTTAAACTATTTCTTATAAAATACACTTTTACTTATAGTTTAGTTAGACAGTTTGATTTTATATTTAGAGTATATTAAGAAAAGAAAAAAAGTTTAAAAGAAAGAATGATAACAATGTTAAAATTTAAAGGAAAAAAAAAGTATAATTTTAAATAATAGTTTATATTATGAACATATTATTAGCCTAGAAAAAATGATAGTTGCATAGTGTGTATGTTGTTCTCTCCCTCTATTCCCTATATATATATATATGCCACTATCAATATCTATCTTATTCTCTCATTTCTATGTTAATATATGTTTACATAAAATAAATTTATAAAAAAAAAACAACTTAGTTTATATATGCAAATAGTATTATTCCATGCTCCCCATAGTTATATATCTCCATGTATATTATTATTATTATTATATATACACTCTATATATATGTGTATTTATTTTATGATCTGTTTCATTGGCTTTGTTTACATGATTGGAAACGGTACAAGGGTTGTAGATACGAGTACATAATGCCCTCCATCCAAGCATTTGTAGATTACACCACAAACAATTACATATATATACAATATATGATACCAAGATATCTAATCCTTGTTATCCTTATACCCGTTTAGCTCTCTGGCAATGCGCGTGGCGCTAAAATACGTTCCATACTGAGTTCCATTATACACAGCGAGACGATTTATGTGGAGTGTCTGAACAAGATGACACAGGTAAGCACAAAAGGGGATTTTATATTCATTCTATATTAATCCTTTATTTAATTTGCAGTACAAGCGCGCAATACACGCCACATTGGGCACATCACAGCCTGTGATCAAGGAGGAGGAGGAGAATACGATCTTCTTTAAAATCGATGAGCTGCACGAGGTGCACACCGCCTTTCTGGGCGACTTGAAGACAATTGTGGCACACGAAGGAGGCGATGTGTTGATTGGGGAACCATTCAAGCGATTGGCCGACATGTTTGATTTGTATAATGCATTTCTGCATAATTATGGTCAGGCCATTGATACGGTTAAAAAGTGTAGTGCCAACAATCCGCAATTCAAGAAGATTGTCTCCACAATTGTGGTCAATCTGCAAACGGAACAATCGCTGACATTGGAGGATTTGTTGCACAAACCGGTGGCAAGAGTGCAAATCAATGCGCTAGTGTTTAACGATCTGTTGCGTGAGACGCCGCCAAATCATCCGGATCATCAGCCGTTGCGGCAGGCGCAAAAGAACATACAGATCTTTCTGAATCAGTTCAATGTGGTCAATCAACGTCTGCCGTCGGAATCGAATCGCAATTTGCGTCGCATGGTGCGCAACTCATTTATTGTGGAGCTGGTCGATGGTCATCGCAAGCTGCGGCATTTGTTCCTCTTCAATGATGTGATCGCGTGTGCCAAGTATAAGGCATTGGGCAGAGATCGCATCGATTACGAGCTCAAATGGTTCATACCGCTCAAGGATGTCAATGTGTATGAGGAGTCGGACACAAGTGCCGATCTCAAGGAATCTAGTCCCGCGAACATATCGCAAGTTAAACGCAATCTACGCTCCGTTCGCGATCAGTTAGTATTGGAGTCAAATGGTGTACGCACTGGCGACAAATATCGTCGCAAGCTGGCCGATCTTGAGTCACAGCTGGTGCTGGCCACGCCCAATCTGGTGCTGCGGCTGGGCAATAAGGCCAACAACAAGACCATGACCTTTTTCCTCAGCTCCGATTTCGAGCGCACACAATGGATGGACTCGATAATGTCGCTCAAGGTTTGGCTTGATTTCTAAAACATAACTAGACGATTTGATGACGCGGCAGAGTCGTGTAACTTATAGGATTCTAACTAAATTTAGTCAGAATCTGTGAGATTTGGTCAGAAATCTTAAAAAAGTTAAGAAAGTTGTGCATACTAAAGGTTGGAATTCGATTGATGGTTCCCAAGACAGCTATATGACATGGTAGCTCGATCTAGACCAATCACAATGCACAATTTGTAAGATTGGCTGAGATTTCTTGAGAAATAAAACAGTTTTTCATACTAAAGGTTGGAATTTGACCGAACGTTCCTATGGCAGCTATATGATATAGTGGTCCGATCTTAACCAAATTAGGTCAGCATATATAAGACAACGCCAATTACGTAATCTCTGAAATTGGTTGAGATATCTCAAGAAATAACAAAGTTTTTCATACTAAAGTTTAAATTTCAACTGATTGTTTCTATGACAGCTATATGATTTAGTAATCCAATCACTACAAAATTTAGTGAGAATATGTAAGAAACTAGCAAATACATAATCTGTAAAATTGGTTAAAATATTTTAAGAAATAACAAAGTAACATACAAAAGATTGATTTTTGACCTAACGTTCCTATGACAGCTATATGATATAGTGGTCCGTTTTAAATAAAATTTGTTAAAAATGTCCAATACAACACTAGATACAAAATCTGTAAGTTTTTTTGGGATATCTCAAGAAGTAACTGAGTTTTTTCTACTAAAGTTTGAATTTCGAGTGATCGTTCCTATGACAGCTATGTGATATAGTGTTCCGATTTAAACAAAATCAAGTATGAATGTAAAACACAATACCCGATACACGATTTGAGAGATTGATTGATATATCTTAAGATATAACTGATTTTTTATGCTAAAGCTTGAATTTCGAGTGATCGTTCCTATGACGGCTTTATAGTACATTGGTGCGATTTCAACAAAATTTTGTTAAAATGTAAAGTACAACACCGGATACAAAATCTGTGGGTTTAGTTGAGATATTCCAAGAAATATCTGAGTTTTTCCTGCTAGATATCTCAAGAAATAACAGATTTTTTTATACTAAAGTTTGAATTTCAACTGATCGTTCCTATTTTAGATTTATATTATAGGGATCCGACCCGCCCACTTCTTAAATAGATAGTGCCTGGTTCAAGATTTAAAACTGATAGTTTAGTTTGCATATAAAAGGACTTATTTCTGTAGAATATTATAATACTCTTTGACAGGGTATATATTAACTAGGAATCTACTTGTTTTCTCTTAACAGCAAAAGTGTAATCTGCCTGGAGCCAATACGATCAACTCGCTGGAGGTGACCGCCTTCATAGTGGCCATGCAGAAGGGCATGAAGACTGAAATGGGCTCCTATCTGATGAGGAATACGAACGATGAGAGTCTGCTCGTTGGTGATCTGCACATGGGCATTCAGGGACTGCAGGGACTGGAGCAGCCAACCGATCTGTATATATGCATTGAGGTCGATTCATATGGACATTATTTCCGCAAGGCAACCACCAAGATGATCTGTCGCAGTCAGTGTCCCTTGTGGAATGAGAGTTTCATGCTCGAACTGGAGGGCAGTCAAAATGTGCGAGTGCTTCTATATGAAGCCAAGGAACGTCCGCTGCTGCGTGCCAAGCATATACTCAAGGTACAACATGACAAGTGCCACATGCCACTTGCCACATTTATTAACATTTATTTACCTCTTTGTCGTTTGCAGCTGAGTCGCAACTGGCTCACAGAGACGACACAGACACGCAACATTAAACTGAGCGAGACGCTGGAGCTGAGCGCCAGTTTCCGTTTTGTGCCCGGCGAGCTTTGTCGAGCCACCACCAAGCCGGGTGCGCTCTTTGGTGCCAAAATGAGTCAAGTATTAAAGTGAGTTTCAAGTAAATCAGAAAAATTAAATATGAAAAATCCAAAGCTGGATGAATGATAAAACTCTAGATATACCACTTTTAAAATGGGATATAGTGAAAAGCGATAAATTTTGATTTCGATTTTAATGCTAAATGCGTGTAAAAATACTGTGAAATAAGACAAATATTTGGACTTGTAAAGTTGCTAGATCAAAGTTAGGACCATCTTCGAACTGCCATAACTTCATCAAAACTCAACCGATTTTCAAGTGGAATATCATTTTAATCATGATTTGACCTTCAAATTCGTTCTGCATTTAAATATTTTAAAATTAAAAAAAAAAATATTTTCCTTAAGATTCGCCTAGATATTGATTTAGATGCTAAGGGTCCCCTCTGTTAAATTTTAAAAATTGAAAATTTTAAACCTCAAGTTTTTACTTTTAATCAATTTCTTATATCGTATTTAGTATAAAACAACACTTTAAACTTGATTCTGAGACCTTTCAAATTTTTTTAAAAATTCATGTCAAATGAGACAAAAATTTTGACTTGTAAAGTGGCTAGATCCTTAGTCTGACCAACTTCAAACACTCATAACTTTGTCAAAACTGCACCGATTTTCAAGCGGAATACCATTTTGATCATAATTCGGTCTTTTAATTCATTCGTCATTCAAATTTAACTAATTTTGTAAATAAAAGAATTTTCAAATTTTTTTGTTGATTCCGGAACCGAAAGTGTAAAGCCGAAACAGGACAAATACTGAAATAGTTGTTTTGGGACAAAGCCATTTTAAAACTTTATTTATTATTTTGTTGCTAGAAATCAATAATTAATTTGTAATAATTTTAAGAATAATAATAACTTGATTTGTAATGTTTTCTTAACGACAGACGCGAGAGACGCGACATTCCGTTCATCATCAGTGCCTGCATCCGGGAAGTGGAGCGACGTGGCATGCTGGAGGTTGGCTGTTATCGTGTCAGTGGCTCTGCCTCGGATCTGGCCAAGCTGAAGAAGGCATTCGAGTCGGGTAAGTGACGTTGGAGCAGAGATGCAAAGATCAAAATACTTATACTATGCACTCGAAACACACAGATGCCTATGAGGCGGAGCAGCTGTTGCGGGAGGTGGACATCCATTCGGTAACCGGTATACTGAAGACATTCTTGCGTGAGCTGCCGGAAGCACTCTTCTCCGATTTGTTATATCCGCGCTTCTTTGACACATTTAGTGCGTTTAGCAACAATAATGAAGCCACACGTATCAATGAGCTGCTCAAGGTGTACGAGGAGCTGCCACAAGCAAACAAGTCCTCCATCAATCTGATACTCGATCATCTAATCAGGTAAACTAAAGCGTATATAATCAAATGAATTGTGCATACTAATCAGTTGTATTTTGTAGGGTGCACGAGAAGGAGACGGACAACAAGATGTCGCTGCATAATCTGGCCATGGTGTTTGGTCCAACACTGTTGCGTCCGGGTCAGACGCAGGTAAAGCAAAAGGATCCTCTGGCGGCCAGCACTGTGGATGTGATGGCACAGGCGGGCATACTCTATTGCTTCCTGCAGGCGCGCATTAAGAAGGATTAAAGACGAAGCCGAAGCGTTATTTACTCTACATATACACAAGCAAATATATTTAAATATATATGTATAACTATGGCCTATGCTTGAAGCGCTCACAAGTCCCGCTCACACACACACACACACACAGCTATACACACACACACACATGATGTACATGCGTAGACAAGTGTTCAACACTGTTCAACACTGTTGCTGGTCCTAGTCCAGGCATTTTTCCCCAAGGCTTTTAGCTGCTTTGCTCGTATACTCGTAGGAAAACAAAAGAAACAACAAAAACAAATGAGCTATATGCTTTATCTACACATACACAACAACAACAACATATACACAATATATATATCTATTAATATATATATATAAATATGCGTAGATAAAGATGTCCTCTTCTCCGCACATTGCAAGAATTGCATCGTTAAAAAAAGCCTGCGAGAAGAGGCGTTGAAAGAGAATCAGAGAAAAGAGAATGGCAAATATTTTTCAATATTACGAGTGCACACATATACATATGCATACTATATCTATATACTATATATAATAAACTACTAATTAGTATACTATACATATTACTAAAAACAAAATGAAAATTGTATCGTTTGCGGAATGATAATGTTGATGATTATGCTGTAATGATGTAATGATGATGATGAAGATGATATATGTATGTGTATGCTTAAAATATTCTGTTTTTTTTTTTCGTCTTGTTTTGTATTAATTACTTAGGTTTTATATAAACAGAAAACGTAAAATAAAGTAAAATATATTCTATTTAGAAATGTTTGCGTGTTTTTCATTTTACTCCTAGTTTTGTCGCATTTTGACAGCACCCGATATGTTCTATTGGAAAAAATGGGATTCTATCGTTTGGTATCAAAGAAAAATTTAGAAAATAACTTGAAAATTTTTTGTCTTGGGGCGAAGAAAAAATGACTCAAAAACATGAAATCCTTAATAACTCAGAAACTACAAGGACAATTGAAATGTCCTTTGGCCAGCGGTTAGTCCTGCCCAAATGGAATTATTTGACACTATTTTTAGCCGGATCCGGCCAAGGACTCCGGCGTTAAAGCTAATTTTCTGTAAACACAAAAGTCCTTGTAACTTGGCTGTTTGAAGGACAATTCAGGATTCAGCTATGGTTTTCGATTCCTTATAGCAATATCTGTCGATGTGGTAAAGGACATCAAATTCGTCCTTGAAATGCCCGAGATACGGCGTATTTTATGATTTCAGACCAATTTTTGCATGCCTTACCCTTGAAAAATTTAGGTGCAAGTTTTGGTAAAATCCTTAAAATCCTTGAATGCCAATCGATAATGCTGTCGACTGTGATTACAAAAATGTATATCCTTTTCAAATCTGTAAGGAGTCTGCCGAGTTACGACAGTAAAACACATGTCCTTTAAGTTTGTATTCAATAAAAGCCTAAAAGTATGCAATGTTATTAATTAAAAAAATTACTTTTTATTGTTTTCATTAATTTATTTTAATTGTGTTTTGCGTTTGCAGCTTATACTTATTTAAATTTGATTTGAAAAATATAATAATAAAAATAAAACTTCAACAATTTTGATTTTTCGTTAGTTTTTAACAAGGAATCTATAAATATAGGACCTTATTTAAAAAAGAATTAATTCAATCGTACATTTGAAACTCTTTTAAAATGGTTTATATACACATTTACACATACATGACCATAGCATGTACATTTTAGACTTTCTCTTAATATATTATGCTTATATATATATTATTTATCTTCGTCCTCATCCTCGTCGGCAGCCTGTTGCAAGTTGCCTTCGACGTCGAAGAAGGCGCGTCTGCTGCGCTTCGCCTCGACAGCCTGTTGAGCACCATCGAATTTGGCGGCCGTGCGCTTGCGCAGCTCCTCCACATCCTGGCCGGTTCCATCGTCCTTGTCGGCCCACTCCAGCACCAGACGGCGACCGTATAAATGTGTACTCGCACTGAGTGCATCAAACGCACGCTTTGCATCCGCTTTGCTGGTGAAGTCAACAAAACCAAAGCCACGATGCGCATCCTCGCCAGGCGTCATCTTTTTGGGTATGCGCAACGAACGCAGCTCGCCAAAAGCTCTGTAAGAATTCCGGGTATTATTAAATGTTGCCTCTATTCAATTAGTTGTCAACTCACTTGAAGATCTCGCGCACCTCGCGATATTGTGCCTGGAAGGGTATATTCCGCACCAGCATCTTGGTGCCAGTCTGTTTCTTCTGCTCCACCTGGCGACGTCGTGCTCCATCATCTTGGTTTCTGTTGGCAAATGACATTGATTGATTATATTTAGGAAATCAAATTGAAATGATTATCGGTTTTAGTTAGGGTATCTATCGCTTATGTTTGTATTTTGGTTTTCCGTTATATCAGTTACGTAAAATCTTTGTACATCGGTTTCGTAACGGTTATTGGTATTTTTCTAAGATGCTTTCGAAATACCGGTAAGATTCCGTTTTACAAAAAATATAAATAAGTGTTAGAAATGTTGTAAAAAAGTTTATATATGAACAAAAAAAATATTTGATTTGATTTAAAAAAAAATCTATTTAAAACAGGGACAGTAAATAATAATTATTTTGTTTTTTTTTTTTTCAAATTAAAAAATCATTTACTTCTAGTGACTGTAAGTAAACGTGAAATATACCAGCATTTTTCTTTAAGGATAATCTATGCAGTTTCAAAATGATCTTAAGATTTATGATTTTTATTATTTTATTCATGAAATAATCATTATTTTTGAGCAAAAAAATAAAACTCAGGAATAATCAATATTTTTGATCAAAAAAAAAAAAATAGAACTCATACAATAATGATAATTTCTTTTTTTTTTTGAATCAAAAATAAAACTTTAGTTAGTTGGTCGAAATAACACCTTTAGTTTTATTTTTGATTCAAAAAAAATAAAGCTCAAGAAATAATCATCATTCTGAGTTTTATTTTTTTGATCAAAAGTAATCATGAGTAAAATAATAAAACGCATAGAATAATGATTAATTCTTGAGTTTTATAATAAAACTTATAATGATAACAGTCCTTGGTTTAATAAGATCAAAATTTAAGTTTGAAATCAAAACTAGTGTGAAAAACAAAGATTGCCTCTTAAAAAATATTTGAATTTAATGTTTGACTGAGCCGAAACTAACCCTTATTTATGGGTTACTGATCGGTTATTACGGTTTGAATATTGTAGGTTTATAATATGTGAACAAAAATATTTAATTTCAAAAAAGAGCTATCTAATAAGATCAAAATTTAAGTTTAAAATCAAAACTTGTGTGAAAAACGAAGATTGCCTCTTAAAAAATATTTTAATTTAATGCTTGACTGGACCAAAACTAAGCCTTATAAATGAAACGGTTACTAATCGGTTAAACCGGTTTGAATAATGTAGGTTTTTCGGTTTTGGTATAATAAAAATGTCTTGTTTCGATAAGAGTTTTAGTAACAGTTACCAATTTCAATCGGTTAAGGGTTACGGTTTCGAATACGGTTTTAATACCTGATTATTGTTGGTACTTACTTGAGGACACGATCGCTGCGCTTCAGCTCGACAAGATTGCCATCGATTTGGGTCAGCTGCATATCTTTGAGTGCCTTGGAGGCGACTTCTGCCTTCTTGAACTGAATGAAGCCATAGCCAAGTGAGTTGAGTTGTCGCGGATTCTGTGCATCCTTGCGTTTGGCAATCTCCACGGTGTGTATGGTGCCCAAACGCTCAAAGTGTTGACGCACCGTCTCCAGCACGGTCTTAAAGTTGAGATTACGCAGAAAGATGGTTGTCTCCGGCTCCGGCTCATCGTCGGCATCCTCGGCCACAGGTTCCGGCTGGGGCTCATCTTTCGGCTCCTCCTTGGTTTGCTCAGCTTCTTCTACCTTAAGCTCCTCGGACTTGGGTATGATGGCCTCACCGCTGAGTGACTTGGTGAACGTATGCTCCGGCGCCCATTCCAGATACAGGGGTACATTCTTGAACTTGGTGTAGGCCAGCTTCTTGAAGGCCTGTCGTGCCTCCGAGGGTTCACAGTACTCAATGAGTGCAGTGACACCACTGGGTGGGAGCACAATCCTGCCGATAGGACCAAATTTACTAAAGATGGGCGACAGCTCCTTGGCCTCGGTGGCCGCCGGCAGATTCTTGACCAGTATCACAGTCTTGGAACGCTTCTGTGTCGGCTCCTCGAAGGCACTGAGCCGGACGCCCTCCTCCTCAAGGAATCGCTTCATTTCAATGACAATTTGCGTCTCTCCAAGGGCAAGACGAACGGCGGCACTGCTGCCACCTTCGCTGGTGTCCAGTATACGCTCCTTGCTGGTATTGAACTGCTTGGCCAGCAGATCGGCGACAGCATTGGCGCCCAGAAACAAGGAATTCCAGCCAATTGGCTTTTGTGCATTCTGTTTCAGTTTGAGTGCCTTCTTCTGCTTGAAAGACAGACCCGCATCCTCCTCGGTAGTCTCCTCCTGTGCATTGTCCAGCTCCTTGCCCGGCAGCAGATGCAGCAGTCTTCCATGGAAATCGCTGCCATCCAGTGCATTAAATGCCTGGACTGCATGCTCCGGCATCATGAAGGTGACCGTGCCAAATCCTTTGATCTGACGTGTTATCTTATCCACGGGCAGATTCACCTCCACCACAGGACCATACTGCTCAAAGAGCTTTTGCAGTTCCTCCTCCGTTGTGGTATAGGCCAGATTGCGAAAGAATATGCGTCCCGACTCGGATATGTTCTCCTCGCTCCTTAAGCTCTCCTGCTGGTGCTTCCACTTGGCATTGCCGGCACTGGAGGCTTCATTAGCTTCTACTGCATCACCATTTCGTTGCGCCTTGGTCACCTTATTCTTGGCGGTAAAGTCGGAGAAGAACACCTGCTTGCCCTTGATGAAACTCTTGTTCTTGAGCATGCCCTTGGCCATGTCCTTCTCCGTCTTGAATCCCACATAGCAGAAGCCATGCACCTTGCTGGGCAAACGCACCGAATACGGTTTTAATGGCTTAAAGAACTTGACCACATCCTGTCGCTTTGTATTGTACGGCACATTGTGTATCTTGATGGTAAACAATTCCAGATTACTTTTGTCCACTTTTGGCTTTTGCTGCTCCTTTTGTTTGTTGTCCGTTTTGCCAGCCATGAGTGATTTCATGTACTCCAAATCACTGATGGGCTTCTCAGCCAGCTTTTCTTCAGTTTCTGGCTCTCCATCCTCCTCCTCCTGCTGCTCTTCTTCATCATTGTCAGTTTCCGCCTTGTTGTCTTCGTCTTTCGCCTCTTCCCGCTCTTTTCGCTCCTCCTCCTCCTCCTGCTCGGCTGTGTTTATGCCCACATCGTTTGCCCACAGGGAGCGTGTTTTGTCGTGCGCCTGCATAAACTCCTGAAATGCCGGATCATCCTTGTGCTTGCCCAGAATCTGATCTACTTTATTCTGTTTGACCTTCTCCTGTTTCTTCTGTGGCTTCTCACTCTCTGCCTGCTCCGCCCTCAGCTTGTCCAGGTTCTTTTTGCTATCCTTGGCATATTTGCTCCAGGATTGCGGCTTCTCCTCGCTGCCCAATGATGCACAGGATTCCACACGCACACGGCTCGTTTGTATGCAGGTATTATTGAAATGTTTGATTGCCTCCTGCGCCTCGGCATCGCTGCTGTAGCCAACAAAACAAAATTGACGGAATTTGCCATCCGGCGTGTATTTCAACTGCAAATCTGTAATCGTTCCCTTGGCTCCAAATATATTGCGCAGCTTCTCTTCGCTAATCTGTGGGAGAGTGTACAATTTTAGTTGGTTTTATAATAGCTGACACAGTTAGCTCACTCTACTTACATGTTTGGGCAATTGTTTGACTATAATACGCGACATTTTGGCTGTTAACTGCTTTAGTTTATTGTGAAATTACTAGAAATGCATTTTGTTTACGATTTCGCACGTGTTGCACAGCTTGCCACCACGCTCAAATATGCTAAGTTCGCTCAGTCTGGCAGCATCGTACAGCAGTGCTGTAAAGCAACAGCAAACTGTTACTGCTACAGCGCTGTTAAGTTATTCAAATTCAAATTCAAAATTAACATAACAATGCTAGTCTGATGTTATTTTTAAATAAATGTAATTTTACAATTAAAATTACTCAGTTTGTTTACTTTAATTTTATTTTTTACAATGAAAGCCTGGCCTTGAGGCATGACCCCCTTTTGAAGGCATTTATTTCCGTCTTACCTCTTTTGTCTGTGCATGATTCCGACTATAAATAATATGTGCATATTTGTAATCTGATTTAAAAAATAAAACATGTAAACAGCTTTCTGATCTCTCTCTTTCTCTAGAGGAATATCAATTGAAGCTTATCAGTTTTGAAAATTGCATTTAAATAAAGTCGCTTTTATTGCCAGCAATTTGATGACATTAATTGGTAATCTATTGATTTTTCATGCAGAAAAAGGAATTTTACAAGAATTTAGAGATTGTAACCATTCAAAGACAATTGATACATCTAAAGAAGTCATACCATCGTGATAATTGAGAATCAGAAAGAGAGAGAGAGAGAGTCAAAGAGAACTCATCACTTAACAGCACTCAGCACTTCTCAAGTGCGTTCATTGATAAGAAAATCTGATCTCGCCCTAGCTATAAAGTCGCACTAGCTGCTGCTGAAGCGTTTCAGTTAGATCTATAGATTTCCATGAGAACGATCTTTTAAAGTAAACAAATTAAAGTCGCGCCTCGTTTTGTTGTTTTCTGATAATAAACTTGTTACAGTTACGTAAAAACTGCGAGTAGTGGAAAATTTCAGTTAGGCCTAAACAGAAAGTATCGTAGATATGGAAGTACCACCACCACTTGTCCTCAAGCGCCACCTCTTTGTGCCCAGCAAGACTCTCATGGGTCCGGGTCCCTCCAACTGCTCACAACGTGTGCTGGAGGCCATGAGTAATCCCGTTCTTGGCCACATGCATCCAGAGTGTCTGCAGGTGCGTTCATTTATGACAAATACTGGAAATTATAGGTGTATTTTGTTAAAATTAAGAACGATTTCTTATATCAAGCATATAGGATTTTTTTTAAATGTCTTTATTTTTCATAAAAGACTAATTTAAGAGAAAAATACAATAATTACAATTCCACAATGTTTTCTCTTATTTAAGGAGGATGCATTTTTTTAAATCACAGTTTTTCTAGAAATAATATCTTTCTTACAAAACTGAGAATTTGAAAATAAAAAATCTTTTGTTTCCCACTCAGTTTTGAGATGAAAATTCTTAGTTTTGTTTGAAAAATATTATTTATTTTAATTGGTTTTAGTTCTCGGAGGTTATTTTAGATGTGTTTCATATTTTGTAGCAACAAATTTATCAAGATCAATGATTAATATTTTGAGAATAAATCTAGATTAAAATTGTAAAACAGAAAGTATTATTTCTAATAAAATACAGTTAGTCAAGAAAATGTTTTGACAAAATAAAAATTTTACACATTTTTTCTTTTAAAATATGTATATTTAATGGATTTGTATTATATTTCTTGTTGTCGTTGGTTCTCATAACAAGTTAAAAAAATTAAATTAATTTTCATTCACTTGAAATTTGTAAATAATAAATAAGTGAATTTGTTAACTCTTGTTAGGACGAGAACTTTGAAAATATCATAGAATCAAATTATAATTTTAGTCCATGCAAAGACTAAATACAGCAAATTTTTCAACTCAAAAAGCGGGGATGAGGAATTGATTTTAGAACTCTGGTTTCTTGGTAAAAACATCTTAGAATTGAACGTAGAAAACGTATTTCGATTAACATTTTTGTGTGAAAAATAAATAGATGCACCCTAATGTATATTATCGCAATATAGTTGCACGCATAAACGTAGAGTATTCGTAATTTGTGATAAGCCAGTGGATTGTGGATTGTGGAATGTGGATCGTGGAATGCACCTCAACGGAGTGCAAAGTACTGTCATTTAATGGCATTTATGTGTACTGTATTTTACAGATCATGGACGAGGTAAAGGAGGGCATCAAGTACATATTCCAGACACTGAACGATGCCACCATGTGCATCAGTGGCAGTGGCCACTGTGGCATGGAGGCCTCTCTCTGCAATCTGATCGAGGACAACGATGTGGTGCTGATGGGCATCACCGGAATGTGGGGTCATCGGGCCGCCGATATGGCCCGTAGATACGGTGCCGATGTGCGCTATGTGGAGGCGAGTTTCGGACGTGCACTGACGCTGGAGGAGATTCGTTTTGCCTTTGATACACACAAGCCGCGGGTGTTTTTCATAGCACAGGGTGACTCCTCGACGGGAATTCTGCAGCGGCATATACGGGAAATCGGGGAATTGTGTCGTCAGCACGATTGCTTTTTGGTGGTGGATGTGGTGGCTTCTCTCGGTGGCACCCACTTCCTCATGGACGAGTGGAAGGTGGATGTGGCGTATACGGGTTCACAGAAAACCCTCGGTGCTCCGGCCGGACTCACGCCCATCTCGTTCAGCAAACGCGCCTTGACCCACATCCGACAGAGGAAATCCAAGCCAAAGGTGTACTACTTTGACATTCTGCTCCTTGGACAGTACTGGGGTTGTTATGGCACTCCTCGCATCTATCATCACACCATCTCGTCCACTCTGCTGTACGGACTGCGGGAGGCACTGGCTCATTTCTGTGCCCAGGGACTCAAGAGTGTTGTCCAACGGCATGAGGAGTGCTCCGCCCGTTTGCAGCTGGGCATTGAGGAGCTCGGATTGGAGATGTTTGTGCAGCAGGAGGCAGATCGACTGCCCACGGTCAATACCATCAAAGTGCCCTTTGGCGTCGACTGGAAGAAGGTCGCCGATTATGCCATGCGCAAGTAAATGCTCTCAAAGATTATCTCTTTCCCAGCTTTGAGTTTTGTCTCTATTTAATTGCAGATACAATCTGGAAATTAGCGGCGGTCTGGGACCCACTGTGGAGCATGTTTTTCGCATTGGTCTGATGTGTGAGAACGCCACTTTGGAGAAGGTGGACATGGTGCTCAGCATTTTGAACGAGGCCATTCAGAGCATCAAACAGCGATCAGTGGAACGCTCTAAAATATAATTTATGTGTTATACTATTGCTCGAATTGCTTCCTTGTTGCATTAAACATTATTAAAAACAAATCTTTGTTACTTTGAAAGCAGTCAAATCAAAAAATTGTCAACGTTTTTGATTTAAATTAAGGCGCCATCTACAATTTACATCAAATTGTAGCAGTAACAGTGTTGACTTATGTTAAACTCAAAATGGCACTGTTAATCGAATCAAGTCTTTGGAATTTTGCAGAACGTTGTTATCGATAACTGAACTCTCAAAACTAACTTGGCGCACACTTTAAATAAAGTTTCAGATTATAATCAACTAATTTTAATTATAAATTGAATTAAATAAAAGTTGTAATTTTAATCATTGTTGAGTGTTCGTCATGCCCTGAACAACAAATGTATTAAAAAAACAACAAAAATATAAATTCGACTTAACCGTGCAAAATTTCAAGTCGCAAGCTTCAAATTGACGTTTTGTTTTTCTTGCTAGTGATGGTAATCAACTCGATACATTAATATGTCGCCTTTGGTTAAATTCAAAATATATACAAATATATAAGCATTTCTTGTGCAATAATCAATTAATTGATGTCTTTTCACCAGTCATATGAAAATATGCATATATATATTAAGATATTACATGTTATCGATTTTTAGATCGACTGCCCATGTTATTGAATTGTTGCCGGCTTAATTGAACTTTTTGATTGGCATAAACAAAGAATTGACGTTGTAGATAGCTCTTATAAATTTATTGAACGCCAAGAAGCGTTCAAACGCCACTCGCACTCTCACTATACATATAGAAAAAAAAAATAAAAAAAATAGTTAAAAATTGTACACTTAAATGTTTATTTGTTGTTGTTGTTTTTGTATGTGAATCATCAACTCAATGATCTTTGCTTGAATCAACGTCCATTTGCTTTAAGGTATACAATAATTGTTTAACCCTGCTTCTGGGCCAATTCACGGGCCTTGGCGCGTTCCAGCTTGGCGATGCGGGCCAAACTCTTTGAGCCAAGAATACCACCGCCCCAGTGACGACGGATCTCCTCGTGGCGCTCATTGAAGTTGGTCTTAACCACCTCGAGGACCTTGCCAAAGTTGGCCTTATCGTTGTTCTCCACGGTGGTCAGGGCCAGAGCGGTGCAGGTCTTGCGACGCACCAGACGTCCCAAACGAGCCTTGCCCTTGACAATGCAGTAGGGCACGCCCATTTTGCGGCACAGAGCGGGCAGGAAGAGCACCAACTACAAGAGAGAAAGAGAAAGTGACAAACGATTAATATCGATAACACAAACACGTGCGCTGTTGCTGATGGGCAAAGTTGGGGGGGAAAGGAAAATAACACTCAGCTGTCATTTGACCACATTGCAAACGATTTGTCAATAACAAAACGCTTCAGTTGAAGAAATTCAAATTTAACATCATTGGAATATTGGGGGAGCAGGTGACTTAAGACAAGATGTATTTATATTGATAGGCAGTGTTGTACAACAGTTGTAAAAAGGAGAATGGAGCACATGTGATAGATATATGTATTTATTTTAAAGCCTACTTTCGAAAACACTGATCTAAGCTGACGTCTGCGTTGACAGCTGAGCTAGTTCAACTGTCAAAAATGCGCTCTCAGAGAAAGAGAGCGGCGCTGGAATCACTGCTGTCAACTTTTTAGAGGAAAAAATAGCTGTTGCTGGCTGGAATTCATATAAATTTGAATGCATGGTTTTAGAAAAACTACTAATAGGAAAACATAGCTGAATGTACATTTAAAATAGCCACATTTCCGGCTAATAGCAATATCCAGAAATAGTAGTTAAATAGCTAAGTTGGCAACCGTGGCTGCAACGCATGTTTCATGATAGAATAATATAAGGTAGCGAAGGCTAAGGCTCTCAATTTTTGCTGTTATATATTTTTCTAATATGTAAGGCTATGAAATGTTGTCTCGCTCACACTGACACATAACCGTATTTTCCTTTCGATGTCATTCTTCTACTATTGTCGCTACATTGTATAATTGTATCATGCGAACTGTCAAAAAAAAAACAGGTAACGAAAGTAACTGTGTTGCCACCTTGTATAAATACACCTTGACTTAAGAGTTGGGAGGGGGAATGTCTCTATTTATGTTTATGTCTCTCACCTCTAGTGGGTCCACATCGTGAGCAATGACGACCAGCTGAGCTTTCTTTTGCTCAATAAGCTTGGTCACCGTATTGGTGCCGGCAGCGACATAGCTGGGCTTCTTCTTGGGCTCCACCTCCTTGCCCTTAGCCTTGGCCTCAGCCAGCTTCTTCAAGCGCTGCTTCTTGGCGAGCGGCGACTCTGGGCGGTATTTCTCCAGCAGCTTGAACAGTTTGACAGCTGTGGTCTTGTCCAGCGTCTGGCTGAACTGATGGATTGGTGGTGGCACCTTCAGACGCTTCTGGAGCACAGCCTTTTGACGCTGCACACGAATGTATTTGGGCCAACGCACAAAACGCGACAGATCACGTTTGGGCTGCACATTTTGACCTGTAACATACAGAATGTTAAATGACTGTTAAGTGACATTTCAAAATGTTTAAGACTTACCAATGCCAAAGTTCTTGGGACGCTTCTCGAAGAGCTGGTTGACAACTTTCTTGACAACTGGCTTCTTGACGGCCAATGGAGCGGGAGCTACCTTCTTGGTCACTGGCTTCTTCTTTGGCCTGGGCTGCAAACACACAAACACAATACATTAACATATGTATATTCTCTATCATCTTATTCACAACACAAACAAATCACACATCAAAAAAATTGTATAAAAAAAATAAAGAAATTCACTTTGCGTTACACTCTTTGCTTTAGCATGTTTAATTAATTTGGTTTGGTAGCGGTGTTTACCTTCTTAACAACCATTTTCACGCAGTTTTATTGAAAGATGCTAGCAAAATTTGCAGATTTATTTGCGGGTCGTTTAAAAAGACCAGCTTTACGTCTGCCCGTCAGAAAGGTAAAGGAATGGCGAGAGCTACGGAAGTTGCCTGCTTGTCAATTTGACACTTGTACGCTGGCAGGGTTGCATTTGGGGCAGTTTACGCATTGCTGTCGCCAGACGGCGCTGTTAGTGTTGCACGCGATACTATTCGATATATCTAGAATCGATAGACGATGACCAGAACTAGCTTTAAAATAGCTAAGTTGGCAAGAGTGATATTAATATACGCACTGTTGCCAACTTAGCTATTAGTAGCTAGTCTTGGCTATTTTCAAAGTTTGATTGCCAAAAAAATTAAAAAAGGCTTTTACTTTAATATCTGACTATTTTAAAAATCTTTTTAGCTTTTTTTGTAATAAGTATTTTATCTAATACATGCAAAAACAGTCAAATATGTTGATCAGCCTGAAACAGCTATTTGTTCCTCGAAGTTTGGCAGCACTGTTAAAAACAAAGTGGTCACTTTGTCAATTTTTAAAACGTACGCGCGTTGTTGATGCTGCCAGGTTGCTAGCACTATAAAATTGGCTGCACTAATCCTAATAAAAAACATCAGCACTGACGGTGCTAAAATGCAAACACTAATAAAAATTGCAAAATTAAAGATGCATAAGGCTAAAAAAAAAAGTAAGAAACTAGGTACAAAAATTCCGAATAGCCTTTTTTTTAATAAAAATTTTTCCTATTTTTTGGGCTCAAAAAATTGAGCCAGATCGGAAATTTTTACTGGGTGGCAACCTTCGATTTTTTTTTTAGATACATTTCCAAAAAGCTGACTGCTGTTCAATTTAAGATCATTTGATGTTGTTGCATTTTTATCATTTGCGCTTGCGCCCAAATGTTAAAATTTGCATATAAATTAATTAAAGTCAAATCCAATTAATGTTTAAGTTGTTGTGCCGTGCAAAACGTCAAGTAAAACGCAACAAGTGTTATATTGAAGGTAGTTAATATAGCGCTGCAATGCACTCCTCCCCTGTGCAGACAGGTCCACCATTTTTAATTTCTTTGTTTATTTTGTGTTCCATCTTCGTCGCAGTGTCGCAGTGTCAGCACCGATCGCAGCCGAATTTGAATGCATAAACAGAGAAGAGGAACGTGTAAACCAGAAACAGAAACAAGAACCAGAACATAAACGATAATAAGCATAAACAAAACGCAAATTAGCCTTGATTATTGACATATTGATGAATGCAATTAAAACTACAAGCATAACAAATTTGTTCAAAATGAAGTGAGTGAGAAGCATAAACGAAAAATGGCCAGCAATGTGGCTGGTGGTGCTGCTGGCGGCATTAACCACAATGGCAACGCCAACGGAGGAGGCGGCGGAGGCGGAGGCGGAGTTGCCATCAATCACACGCACGCCGTTTGCGTCTGGGAATTTGAGTCGCGCGGCGGTAAATGGTTGCCGTACTCTCCGGCCGTATCGCAGCATCTGGAGCGTGCGCATGCCAAGAAATTGACGCGCGTGATGCTCAGCGATGCGGATCCCAGCCTCGAACAGTACTATGTCAATGTGCGCACCATGACCCAGGAATCGGATACGGAATCGGAGGCGGGACTGCTCACAATTGGTGTACGGCGCATGCTCTATGCGCCCAGCAGTCCGGCGGGCAAGGGCACCAAGTGGGAGTGGTCCGGCGGCAGCTCGGACAACAACTGCGATTGGCGGCCCTACAACATGCATGTCCAGTGCATCATTGAGGATGCGTGGGCGCGTGTAAGTTAACCAATTACATTCTATTTCAATTTCATCATTGTATCTCAGCAATTGAAAGGGGTTCTAGGCGGGAATCGAATTGATCCTTTTAGTTACTCCTATATTTCCAATTTCATCAGTTTATCTCATCAATTGGAGGAGGTACTAGGCGGGATACCTCTAAAAATCAATTTAAATCAAATTGCTTCTTTTAGATACTCCTAAAAATCCATTTGATATCACTTCTTTATCGAATTTATCCTAAATTTTCCAATTTCAATATTTTTACATTAAAAATCCAATTGAATCGAATCGATTTTACATTATCATACATTTATTTTTGTAAAAAGTATCCCAATTGTATGAAAACAAATATTAATTTGTGTTTTTTAGAAAGTTAAGTGAGGCCTTAAATAGACATTAATCTTAACTAACGTGGATCTTTATTAAACTTATCTCGGAATCTTTTGGTTTTTTCTGCGTCTTTCCCAATTTGAGCTACGAATTTCGTGCGAAACATTACAATTTAAATACTCCCAAAATATCTAAATTTAAATTCAAATCTTAATCTGTAATATTTAACTATATATTTAAAACACTTTGTCCTGACTCACTGATTCACTGATTCTTGCACTGCGCAAACTATAAGACCTTGTGCAAAATATTATTTCTAAATCAAATTTTAATTAAAATCTTACTCTGCAATAGTTAACTTAAAGTTGCTAGTCTATGTATTTAAAACTCTTTGTCCTGACTCACTGATTCACTGATCATTGCACAGCGCAAACTATAAGACCTTGTACTAAATATTATTTCTAAATCAAATTTTAATTCATGTCTTAATCTGCAATACTTAACTATATATTTAAAACTCTTTGTCCTGAGTCACTGATCATTATAAGTTTGTTTTTACAAAGTAAAATATTTTTTTTTTGTATAATATAGTTCAATTGAAATTACCTCATATACCCAAAAGTAACTAGATTAAAACAAGGAAAGTAAAATATTATGTTTAACTTATTTTAAAATATAAAATTTGATTGTCAAAACACTTACTTGCCTAAGTGTAAGCTTAAAGTATGCTTGAATCCGAGTACAGATTTCAATTAAATTAAAATTCGTTATAGCTATAGAAGACCTTTTGAACGCAACTTGAACTGTTGAGCAATCAATTGATATCAATTTACTGCAATAGTTGAATAAAACCGATCAACTGATAAACTGATAACGCTTGTCTTTTGCGCAGGGGGAACAAACATTGGATCTGTGCAACACAAACATCAGCCTGCCATATACGATTAACTTTTGCAATCTGACGCAAATGCGACAGCCGAGCGGACCATTGCGTAGTATCCGGCGTACACAGCAGGCGCCGTATCCGCTGGTCAAGCTGACGCCGCAGCAGGCGCTGCAGTTGAAGACAACCAACAGCAATGGCAACGATTATGCGTCAAGTCATCAGCAGCAGCAGCAACAGCAGCAGCAGCAACGGAACAATACATTGCCCAAAATGAGCAACATGTTGCCGCCAATGACAATGCATCGTCAGCAGCATCCGTTGCCAATGTCTGTGAGCAACAATGCGCATCATCATCAACAGCAGCAGCAGCAGCAGCAACATCAACAGCAGCTGCAACAGCAACAACAACATCAACAGCAGCTGCAACATCAGCAACATCATCATCATCAACAACAACAGCAGCAGCAACAACCACAAAGGAAGCCACACAAGAAGCACAGTGAAATCTCAACAACAAATCTGCGCCAGATACTCAACAATCTAAACATCTTTGGCAGCAGCACAAAACACAGCAACCACAGCAACAGCAACAACCATAGCCATAGCAACAACAATCATCTGTCGTCAGCAACAACATCCTCGAATGTTGCTGGCTCCACATTGCATTTGATGCAACATCAGGCGCACTTCTCACATGGCAGCAAGAGCATGTTAACCTCCTCAATGAATAGCCATCACAGCCGCTGCTCGGAGGGATCGCTGCAGTCGCAGCGCAGCAGTCGCATGGGATCGCATCGATCGCGTTCACGTACGCGTGCCTCGGATACGGATACGAACAGTGTGAAGTCGCATCGACGACGTCCCAGCGTGGATACCGTATCCACGTATCTCAGTCATGAGAGCAAGGAGAGTTTGCGTAGCCGTAACTTTGCCATATCTGTGAATGATCTGCTCGACTGTTCGCTGGGCAGTGATGAGGTGTTTGTGCCATCGCTGCCGCCTTCGTCGTTGGGTGAGCGTGCTCCAGTGCCGCCGCCTTTGCCCATGCCTCATCATCATCAGCAGCAGCAGCAGCAGCAGCAACAACAGCAACAACAGCAGCAGCAGCAGCAGCAACAACAACAGCAGCAATCAATCGCTGGTTCGATTGTGGGCGTGGACCCAGCCAGCGATATGATATCACGCTTTGTCAAGGTCGTTGAGCCACCATTGTGGCCCAATGCTCAGCCCTGTCCCATGTGCATGGAGGAGCTGGTGCACTCGCCACAGAATCCAGCCATATCGCTGAGTCGCTGCCAGCATCTGATGCATTTGCAGTGTCTCAATGGCATGATCATTGCCCAGCAGAACGAACTGAATAAGGTGAGAGCAGCCAGTGAAACGTTTACGAAGCATGTGCAGACACAATACTTCAAGATAATCATACGCTTTGGAGAGTAAACTACACTCTTCACGTGATCTCACATAAGAATCCTAACAGAACCTCATAGAACCACGAAATTGAGCGAGAAATTTGAAACACAAAACAAGAAAACTTAGAATGGTCGGCAAACAAACCAATTTTAAACTAGAATTGTATTAGCAAATAAAATTAGGGTACCAAGATTAGGACAAATGTTATCAGGAACAAATAATGAGTGGACTATAATTAAGATAATGGAAAAGAATATTTTTTAAATCGGTCTACTTTTTACTTTTATTATAATTTGGAAATAAAAATAGAAAAGCAATAGTAGGAAATCTGTAAATGGCAAATAAATAGGAAATTAAAATTAGGATAAATTGAAAAGAACAAAATTAGAGAATCCTATAATGAGTACATAAATATTAAGAAAAATGAGTTTAGGAAATTAAAACAAGGCTTCCAAATTGAGAAGACTAAAATTCGAAAAATACCCAGATTAGGACAAATGTTATTAGCAACAAATAATGAGAGGACTAAAATTAAGAAAATTAAAAAGAATATTTTTTAAATCTGGCTACTTTTACCTTGTAATTTGGAATAAATGGGAAATTAAAATTATGATAAATGTAGTTACAATTAAAAAAATATAGTTAAGAAATTAAAAAGACCAAAATTAGAGAATCCTATGAGTACTAAATATTAAAAAAAATGAAATTAGGAAATTAAAACAAGGTTTATAAATTGAGAAGGCCAAAATTCGAAGAATCTAAAATTATGATTTTATAAAAAATCGCGAGATCAATAACAAATATTTTTTATTTTGGTTTTTTTACTGTTTCCTTATAAAGTTTATTATTTTGGTTATGTTCTAGAAATTCTTTAAATAGGCATTTAAATTTTTATATTTTTATAATCTGGTATATAAAGTAATTTGTAATTTTGGTTTTTAAACTGTTTTCTAATACAAATTTTTTGTTTTGGTTATTTTCTAGAAATTCTCTAAATAGGCATTTTAATATTTATATTTTTATAGAATGGTATATTAAGTATTTATTTATATACCCGACTATAAAGTTGGTTATTTGTCATTGTTTAAGTAATTTTTGTTTTTCATTTTAAGAGAGTGTTTCCTTGAAGATATTTTACTATTTTTTACTTTATTATAGAATTTTAGTTTATTATTTTTATAATTTATTTAATTTTTTTTGTTTTGATTTGTAATTTTTTCACAAAATTTTAGTGTTTCCTTTAAAGATCTTTTGCTTTGGTTGTGCTTTGTTATTGCCATCTCCTTCTTAGCCATGTAAATTTCTATAATTCGAATTTGTGTCTCTTTCGCTTTGCAGCAGAATCTGTTTATTGAGTGCCCCGTTTGTGGTATTGTCTATGGCGAGAAGGTGGGCAATCAGCCCATTGGCAGCATGTCCTGGAGCATCATCAGCAAGAGTTTGCCGGGTCACGAGGGTCAAAACACCATACAGATTGTCTACGAGTGAGTATATGCTTTCTCTCTCTCTCTAATTAACTGAAACTCAAACACTTTGTCTCTTACTTTGCAGCATTGCTTCGGGTTTGCAGACCGCTGAGCATCCGCATCCGGGACGTGCGTTCTTTGCCGTTGGCTTTCCGCGCATTTCCTATTTGCCGGATTGTCCGTTGGGTCGCAAAGTTTTACGGTTTCTCAAGATTGCCTTCGATCGTCGTTTGCTTTTCTCGATTGGACGTTCGGTGACCACGGGACGCGAGGATGTGGTGATTTGGAATAGCGTTGATCATAAGACACAATTCAATATGTTTCCGGATCCAACGTATTTGCAACGCACCATGCAACAGCTTGTCCATCTGGGCGTTACGGACTGATTTCATCCGTACAGCAGCAACCATTATCTTCCTCTTCCCATGTCCTTTTAGTACTCCTGCTAACAAAAATCTCAATGTGTGTGCAATCTTATAATTTTTTTTTTTTTAATAATTGTTTAATTTTGTTTGTTTGTGTATAGTTCGAGTTGCTCGAACCCTAAAAAAAAAAAAAAGAAAACAATCTGCAAATGCAAATGCAATTTTCATCTTCCATTCAAATACGAACTTGTGCGAACTGTTCTTCCAATTTATAGTTGTTAAGTATTGTATTGTATTGTATTTAGCTGATAGTTATGTAGTCTATATACATATATAAAATACGGCCATGCTGTATACTGTATACTCTCACTGTATTGCCACACTATTATCATATGATAATTATTTAGACACCTATTAGTATTAAAATATATACAGTAGCATTAAGAACTATTCGTTTAAGCTGTGCCAAAATTTGTTAAAATTACCAATTGTTAAACGTTTCGCGAATTTATATAGTTCTCTGTTCTCAGTTCAAGTCAGCCATTGAATTTCATTTGTGAGTATTGTATTAATTCAAATCACTCGAATGTTCATTTTCAATTTAAAACAAAAACCGATTCATTCACACATTTTAAAGACATTTCAATTTATTCGAATGATCTATAAATAAGTAGCATCTTTGCATTTAACTCAAATTAAATTATTCAAATAGTTTTCCTAATTTTATGTGATTTTATAAAACATTTTTTATTGAACGATATAAATTTAAATCTCTGTCATGAATCTGTATAAGTAATCTTCATTAATATCTGCAAATTTAGCAAGTGTTTTTATTATTTTGTGATTACGTTTTAAGACGCATCATTTCATTAGCATTTAAATGACATACATATTCATAGACGTTCATTATTATGCCTAAATTAATATATATTTATATATATATATATACATCTAGATATTTGCACACATTATATAATTTTTTTTTTATTAAATTGTTGCTTTCATATTGATATCATCTCGCGAACATTCTCGATACATACATACCGATATAAATATAAATTTAAATTTATATTATTAATTATGCATAATAGTTTTTATAGATAGCTAGATAGAGATAGATAGAGAGAGTTATGTAGCACATAAAGACAGCTATGGGCATGCCCAGTTAATAATATAACTAAGTTGTATTTAGCACTGATTAGTTGTAGACTTTAAACTGCATTCGAGCGCAAAAAAATAAAAAACAACTAAAATTTATATATCAATAACTATGATTATAACAAATTATACTTTAGTTTTAAATAACGCTTAGTTTAAATAAACAAGAATTGCATAAATCTTTTTTTGAAATGCACTTTTTTATGGCAGTTGTTGTTGTTGTTGTTGCTGTTGTTGCTGCTGTCGTTTTTGTTGCTGCTGCTGCTGTTGCTGTTGGCGACAAATTTAGCGCATTCAAGGTTTAAGTTTTGATTTTTGCTTATTTCGATTTCGTTTTCAGTGAATCACTTAAAATAAATTAAAATCAATTTTTGTGCATTTTTCATGCGTGATATTTTTTGCTTGTGCATTTTCTGCGCCCCACACACACACACGCACACACACACACACGCACACACACAACAAAAGTTGCCCCAATCCTTTTATGGCACTTGCCACAACTCTTCAGGCTGACGTCAGACTTTGTCTGCAACTGAAGACTCTCTTCCCGCCCGCGTCTTCCCTTTCCACAAGGACAACGCAACCTTCGGCTCTTGTCTTCACTTTCACTCTGGCAGCTGTTGCTTTGTTGAACCGTTAGAGCTGCACTTGCCACATGTTGCAGTTGTCATTGTTGCTGCTGTTGCTGCTCTCCTTGTGCCAGTTGCATGCTTTAAATGTTTTCCTAGAATTTTTGCAGCATTTCATTCGATTTCATTTGATTGACACTGAATGTTGACGTTGACATTCAATGCACACACACCTCACACACACACACACACAACCACGCACAACAACTGCATCTGCATCATCAGCAACAACAACATCAACAACATCAACAACATCAACAACATCAACAACTCATCCACTTGTTTCTACATATCCAGCCAGTGGTTTTGGCCAAAACTGCACAACCCACTGACCATGTGGTGCAGTTGACTCTTTTTTTTTTTTTTTTAATTTTGTATTTTTTGGTGGTTTTTTTTTTATTTGTTATTTTTTATTTTTTGGATCTACGTGCATTTCGAAAAGCCGTTTCACTTTGGGCCACAAGGGCGCTTGCCTTATTGAGGAAACTCTCAGTTCATAAAAAAAGTGTATATATATCATATACTTTCTTATTGATAATGTCAAAGAATTAAATACATTTTCCAATAAATGCAAATTATACAAATTTTAATGCTTTTTGTTGAACCGCGCTCAGCTTGAAAGATATGTAGACTCAGGAAAGTTGGAATATTGTTTCCACTATATAATAACTTAGATAATGATATAATTGATAATGATCAGGGAATCAAACCGAAACAAATATAGGTTACGGTTTCGGTACGTTCCGAAATAACTATTTTGGTAAAAGGTTCTATTTCAGTATTTTTCTTTCGGTTCCGGTATCAGTACCGGTACGTAACGGTACAACAAATCAATTTTGAAAGATTTTAATATTTTAAGATGTCGTTTTATAATAAATGTGACATCGAAATAAACAGACCTAGGGCAAAAAAAACTTTTTGAACGAATTTAAAAATATTTGTATGCAGAATGTATTAAGAGACCAAATCATGATCAAAATGACATTCCGCTTGAAAATCGGTTTAGTTTTGATTAAGTTATGACAGTTTGAAGTTGGTCAGACTGTGGGTTTTAGCCACTCTACAAGTCCAAATATTTGTTCAATTTCACATGATTTTTTACTAAAAAATCAAACGTCTCAGAATCAAGTTTAAAGTGCTGTTTTATACTAATTACGATATAAGGAGTTGATTAAAAGTGAAAACTTGAGATTTTAAATTTTGAATTTTCGAAATTTCAAAGGGGGGACCCTTAGCATCGAAATCAATATCTAGTAGAATCTAGAGGAAAATATTTTTTTCTAAGAATTTAATAAAATTTGAATGCAGAATGAATTAAAATGCCAAATCATGATCAAAATGACATTCCGCTTGAAAATCGGTTGAGTTTTAATAAAGTTATGAAGGTTTGAAGTTGGTCAGACTGCGGATCTAGCCACTTTACAAGTCAAAATTTTTGTTCAATTTCACATAATTTTTTACAAAAAAATGAAAGGTCTCAGAATCAAGTTTAAAGTGTTGTTTTATACTAATTACGATGTAAGAAGTTGATTAAAAGTGAAAACTTGAGATTTAAAATTTTGAATTTTCAAAATTTCAAAGGGGGGACCCTTAGCATCGAAATCGAGTCTTGGTCGAAAATAATTAAAATTTTCTAAAAGAACATAAATTGAATACAGAATGAATTAAGAGGCTAAATCATGATCAAAATGATATTCCGTTTGAAAATCTACTCAGTTTTGTTCAAGTTATGACAGTTAAAAGTTGGACAACTCTTTTACCTAGCAACTTTACCAAAACCGTATCGGTACAAACGTTTCGATATTTGGTTCTTTACAGAGAATTTTCATTCGGTTACGGTTTCAGTTCCGGTGCTAAAAATGAAACGGTTAGTTTCGGTTAACGGTTCCGGTACTGGTTCCGGTGTTATTCCCTGATAATGATAATGATAAAACTGACATTTCGCAAGGAAATCGGTTAAGATTTGATAAAGTTATGACAGTTGTTGAAAGAGTGTCAACAGGAAAATCATGGATAATAGGACTGTAATGGAACAAAGAGGTCAAGTAATGATGAAATGGGAAGTATGGAAAGGGTATTAAGAAAAGACCCATCCGATCAAAATATTCTTATAAGAATCAGCTTTTAATAACGATTTATAGTTTCAATTTCGCGGAAATGCTCAACCTAACCTATTTATTTAAGCGGTTGAGGTTGTTTTAGGGTATAATCTGACTCCTGCAGTATCACATCTGCATTTTTTTTTATCATTTACTCGCTACAGGGAATAAATTGCGAAGTCCTTGTGACAGCGCCTGTATTCCTGTTAAGCTTTGGTTTTTGAAGGTTATGTTTGATTTTTGAATGTTGTGGATGTTGTTGTGATATCTAGTGACAAGTACACAGACACAGACACACACACACGCATTTAGACAGCAACATTTGCGACGAGGCGAACCACATCCGGAGTCTGACTGGAAATGGGACTGGAAGTGGAATTCGAATTCCAATTGGAACTGCAAGATGACCGCTGCCCACAGTCGCCGCGCAGTCGGCGTAAGCAGAGCCTGCTCTTAATATTTGTGTTGCTGTAGTCAAGGACGTACGCAGGATCCAAATTAGGGGGGACATACATTTTTTTTAATAATAGTATGTTTTTATGTATTTTTTAATAGGGTTGGGAACACTAATGCCAATTTTTGACCGTCAAAAATATAGCCAGATTTGAAAATATTAAGCAACAAGATAGAAAAAATAAAATATCAAAAAAATATCCTAAAAACATTCAAACTCAAAAAAAATGTATTAACTTGGCATCAGGTGTTGGAAAATAAAAAATTCCTTACTTTTCACTATAAAAATTTGTAATTTGAGTTTGACGTACTTTTTGCAATTGTGTTTTTCTAATTTTTTTTAAATAATATTATTCCTATTATTTGCTTTTCCTTATATTTATCTTTTTGTTCCAAAATTGTTGTTTTGTTGAATTTCCTAATTTCTGATTCCTTACATTTTTCTTGATTTCCTAAATTTTTTTTCTTATTTTTTTTTGTGTAAATCCCTAAAAAATATTCAAAATTTTCTAATTTATAATTCCTTTAAGTGTTATTCTTTTTCTTGGTTTCCTAAGACTTACTTCTTAGATTTTTTTGTAAGTCCTTAAAAAATATTTAAAATTTCCTTATTTATGATTCCTTTAAGTTTTATTCTTGTTCTTGGCTTTCCAAAATTTACTTCATAGATTTTTTTGTAAGCCCTTGAAAAGTATTCGGAATTTTTTAAAAACTGATTCCTGTTATTTTTCTTCTTTTTCTTGGTTTCCTAAACTTGTATTCCTATTTATTTTTTGTCTTTTTTTTTTTGCGTAAATCCTTAAAAAATATTCGACATTTCCTAATTTATGATTCCTTTAAGTTTTATTCTTTTTCTTGGTTTGCTAAAACTTACGTCTTAGATTTTTTTGTAAGTCCTTAAAATATATTCGGAATTTCCTAACTACTGATTCCTCTAAGTTTTATTCTCGTTCTTGGATTCCTAAAACTTACTTCTTAGATTTTTTTTGTCTTTTTTTTTTTTTAAGTCCTTAAAAAATATTCGTAATTTCCTAATTACTGATTCCCTTTATTTTCTTCTTTTTCTTGGTTTCCTAAAATTTTATTCTTATTTATTTTTTGTCTTTTTTTTTTGTAAGTCCTTGAAAAATGTTCGAAATTCATATTATTCACATTATTCTAATTTTTGCCCTTGAAAGTAAATATTTAAAATTCTGATATACATTTTATTATAACAATTTTTTTATTTTGAAGGATCTATTGGGGGGCAGATGTCCCCCCTGCCCATAGCCCATAGCTGCGTACGCCCTTGCTATTGTTGTTGTTGTAGTTGCAGTTGTTGTTGTTGTTGTTGTTGCTGCTGCTGCTGTTGGCGCCTATCTCTCTGCTGTGAGACGAGCCTAAATGCAGCAACAATTGCAGCTAGTGCAATCAGTTAAGAGCCTCCGCTCGTGCCAAACGGTTGTGCGCATCTTTCAACCCAGTTTCCAAATCTCAAATCTCCAATCTCCAGTCTCCAACACCAACAACTGCAACTGCAACAACAACGAACAATTAACTATAAACAGTAAAAAAGTAAACAAACAATTCATATTCTATATTTTTTTCGTGATTATTTTTTTCCGTTGTTGTTTATGTTTTAATAACAATTTCAAATTTCATATTGCCGGCAGCAACAACAATTATATGAAAAAAAAAATTCAAAATAAACAGTTATTTGTAATAACCGCAAGTCAATCAAAAGTTTCGTGTAACCAACTCCCCCCTTTACCCTTCAACCACCCCTTTTTTAAATCGATCAACTGATCGCTGGCAAATTCTAAACGCAGACGCGTAATTCGATAAAACTCTTTCCGCGAATTCTACAATACAACTAACTAATACAATTACAATATTTACATAGGGGCAATTTACTGCTGTTTTTTGTTGTTTTTGTTGTTTTTTTTTTAAACTTTTGTTTGTCTCCAGTTACAAAAGCCGCGACGTTAACAACGTCTCTGATAAGCAGCAGCAGCAACAGGTGAGAACACATACTAATACACAATTGTAATACACATACGATACACACTTGCAATACACACAACAGTGTTGCCAGCACAGCATTTTTTTCCCCGTCAAATTTGGCTTTTTCAAGTCAAATGTCATGTCAAAAAAGCAGCTATTTTTTGCCTTCAAAAGATGGCAGCACTAATGCATATTTAATTATGTTCCACAACAATGTTTTAAGCGTTTTGTGGTTTTCCTGTTGGGCTGTGGCTGTTGGCGCCATCTAGCGGCAAGTCAATCAGTCACTCAACATAAATGTAGATCGCATAACACAGCTGTGCATCTCTTTCGCACACAGTGTGGGCGTCACATAAATCAAATGTAAAATTTACACTGTCCAAATTCAAAATCAAATTCAAATTTGAATCAATTTATATTGAAATGGGAATTGGAATACAAGTTAAGCGTATTGCCATATTGTGATCTTTATGATCATCTCACACCAAAAACAGCATTTGATATTTATGAGTGCGCGCATTTATCGTTTATTGTTAGCCGTTATCGGGGCATTGGCCACGCGCCTTCCTACGCGATTCTCACATATATGTGTGATAATTCCATTGATCCATCAAATTGAAAGATTACAAATTAAGCAAACATATGCAAATCTATGACTTATGCGTTCATAATAACATCAAACATTAGTTTCATACCAGACAAATTGATCATTATTCAAACGGAACTGTCTGACATCTGATTCGTATAACCTGAAAGAGTTTTGAACGACTTCCGTTTGGAGTTATCTTAAAATTGGACTAAAAAATATGCATATGAATGCATTTTTGAGCTTAGAGAGGTTACAAAAAAAACTTAATTTAGAGATCAGGTTTAGATATTAAAATGACTTTTGAGATATAGTGATTAAGTAGATAAAGGATTAAACTATGTATTTTAATTGATATCTTTGACGCTACATCAAACTGAAATCAGAGTTGCCACCTTGCATTTAATAGCCACTTTCCAGTAAAAACGTAATAACTTTTTCTGCTAATTAAATTTTTATTTCCATTACAAAAAAATGTTTATTTGTTGCTTTAAAAATTCCAACAAATATTTAGTTTTACTAGTGCAATTTTTTTTTATCTGAAAAGAGGCTATAAAATACAAGATCGTGAGTCGACTCAGGATTGTGGAAACAACGTTTAGATAACTATAGCCCATAAATTATAAAACTGTTTATTTTTCGATAAGCTAAGATAAGCGATTAACAAAAGATAGGTAGATAGTAAGACATAACCTAACACAATGTTAGTTCTAATAAAGTTTCTTCTTCTTAAAAAATATTGGAAAAGGTTCGATTCGAAACTTGGTTTTATTAAATAATAATAAAAATTTCTTTTCTTTGCTTCAGTTTTTAAACCAATTAAATTGTTAAAAAAAGAGGTTATTTCCAAAGAATGCAACTTAAGATTATATTTTGTGCTTAACATTTTTTTAGTCCAAGCCTCAAATAATTCCAAAATCTAGACTTTTCGTTTAAAATATAAATATTTTAAGAATGACAGCTTTCAAACATTCGGACTGTTTTTAATATTAAAGTTTTTTATCAGTGCACGGAATAAATCCTAGTTTTGAAGAAAATAGCATTGGGAATAATGCAAACTTAACCTTTAAAGGGTTTGGCTTTAATTGACACATTGTCTCAAACTGAAGTTTTAAGTGTTGTTTTATACTAAATACGATATAAGGAGTTTATTAAAAGTGAAAAATTGAGATTTAAAATTTTGAATTTTAAAAATTCCAAAGGGGGGACCCTTAGCATCGAAATCAATATCTAGTTAAATCCAGATGATTTTTTTTTTTTTTAAGTTTAATACAATTTGAATGCAAAACGAACTTGGAGGCCAAATTATGATCAAAATGACATTCCGCATGAAAATCGGTTGAGTTTTGAAAAAATTATAACATTTTGAAGTTGGTCAGGCTTTGGATCTTGCAACTTTACAAGTCAAAATTTTTGTCTAATTTAACATGATTTTTTACAAGAAAATGAAAGGTCTCAGAATCAAGTTTAAAGTGTTGTTTTATACTAAAGACGATATAAGGAGTTGATTAAAAGTGAAAAATTGAGATTTAAAATTTTCAATTTTCAAAATTCCAAAGGGGGTACCCTTAGCATCGAAATCAATATCTAGTAAAATCCAGAGGACACATTAGCATTGTTGTTGTTTTCAAGTTCAACTTTGGATTTGTCTCCGTCTTCGGCGTCTACATGATCAAGCGACCGACTGACTGACTGACTGACTGATCATCAGCCTATTTGCCCAATTGCGGTTTTGAACTTGTTTGGCTTTTGGCCCCGCCTCCCTGCTCCCCTGTTCCCCTGTTTTGCCCCGTCCTAGATGCCGCCACCGTCCCGTGTACTGCCCATGCTGCCGGTACGGCTACGGCTCCGGTTTTCTGAGAACGTGCTGTGGATTTCAATTGACGTTTGACCGAACATCGTTGATGTTAACCAAAACTGAAACCAAAATGCGACGCTGGCGGCCACAGCAACTAATCACAGCAGTCAAGTCAATCCAATGAGCACTACAACAACAACAAATATAATAAACATTGTACTGCCATTTGGCATGTTTTTATTTTAACCATTTACGGGGGAAATGTCACAACTTGTTTTGGGGGAGACTTGGAGACTTGGGGACTTGGCGACTTGGACTTGGGGGATCTGGTTCGCCTCGTCGCTCAGACAGAGTGCAATAAAAAATGCTCAAAACACACACAAATCATGATAAATTGAAAATAATATTAACGAATCTATCTACGTACGAATTGAGCAAACCGCAACAACAACAACAACAACAGCAACATCGACAACAGAAAATGAATCAAAATGAAAAATGCATTCGCATTTGTATTGAAAGCATGTACAGCCCACAACTGATCGACTAGCAGTTACCCTGTGACAACAATTTAATATGCAAAGCACATAGCCGTTCTACTTTTCTCAATTTCTTCAATAACTTAAAAACTTATTGTCCCTTGCTTACCAAATTTGGTATATACCCTCTGTAGCTGCTTATGTATCTGTGTCCTAAATTTCTTTCAAATCTATCGAGGCATTCCGTTTCTGTGTTTGCCAAATGGGAACATTGTTAATTAAACGTGCATTTACTTCAGTTTTTAGGTGAATATTGTCATCTTTGGCAGCAGCTTGGCATACCCTTACTGGCGTAGCTCATATGTACAGGGTATAGCAAGTGAATTGCATCATCAGATGGCAACCAACTGCCGCCTCCAACTGACATTTTCACATTACTTATGCGCATGCGAATGGTTTTCCTTTTGCAGGAGTCGCCACCGAACGTTGCAAGTTTGTTTGCCATGGAATTGGAATGCGATTTGGGTGCCATACAAAACGAGGAATTGCTGAGGAAAATGGTAAGTGATCACTGATGACTACTTTGTGTTGCATAGCAATAAGCTTTTGTTCTTTGCTGTCATACCTTCAATAAACTTTGTTTTATATCTAATAATTTCTAGAATATTTTTTTCTTTCATTTGCTTTATTTTATGTTATTTATTTCATGTATATTCCACCTTGCATTTTCTATATTTTTGCTTCTATCTTTTATTCCATTAACTGATTTGTTAATTTTAACAATCTTATCCCTTTTATTCCTTTTTCTATATATTATTTGTCATATATCTTACTTATTATTGATTGTATATATTAAGCATTTATCTGATGTAACATATAGAATTCCTTATCGTATAATGTTGAATTATTTGTGTATTTTCCTTTTTTTTCTGAGTCTCTAGAGCTTATTTCATTTATTTTCTATTATATGTATATTTTATATATATTATTGTATATATATTTTCTAGGGAATAACACCGAAACCGGTACCGGAACCGTTAACCAAAACTAACCGTTTCATTTTTAGTACCGGAACTAAAACTAGGTCAAAGAGTTGTCCAACTTCCAACTGTCATAACTTGATCAAAACTGAATAGATTTTCAAAGGGAATGTCATTTTGATCATGATTTGACCTCTTAATTCATTCTGTATTCAATTTTTGTTAATTTAGAAAAGTTAATTATTTTCGACCAAGACTCGATTTTGATGCTAAGGGTCCCCCCTTTGAATTTTTGAAAATTCAAAATTTTAAATCTCAAGTTTTCACTTTTATTCAACTCCTTATATCGTAATTAGTATAAAACAACACTTTAAACTTGATTCTGAGACCTTTCATTTTTTTGTAAAATATCATGTGAAATGAGACAAAAATTTGGGCTTGTAAAGTGGATAAATCCGCAGTCTGACCAACTTCAAACTGTCATAACTTGATCAAAACTGAACCGATTTTCAAGTGGAATGTCATTTTGATCAATATTTGGTCTCTAAATACATGCTGCATTCAAATATTTTTAAATTCGTTAAAAAAAATGTTTGCCCTAGGTCTGTTTACTTCGATGTCATATTTATTATAAAACGACATCTTAAAACTTCAAATGTTTCAAAATTTATTTGGTGTACCGTTACGTACCGGTACTGATACCGGTAAAAAAGACTTAAATAGAACCTTTTACCGAAATAGTTATTTCGGGATGTACCGGAACCGAAACCGTAACCTATATTTGTTTCGGTTCGATTCCCTGATGTTTTCTTATATATTTTATATCTCATATCTGTTATCTTAGCATGTTCCTTAAATATTTGATCTTATAGATTGTTTTAAGCTTTTATTATCTATCTATATCTTAAATCTTTTGTTTATTTTCCTTTTCTTCTCAGTCTAGCACTCTCTCTCCTCTTCTCCATTTATTCTCTCTATCTCTCCTGTCTAGTTGCCTTGTCTTGTCTGTTGTTGTTGTTGCATCACCTGTTGCAAGTTCATTGCCTCTCTTCTGTTCAGTTTACTGGATGCGTCAGCTCATTACCTTTAAAGCCCAGACAAGAGAGATTGATTCGAGAAGCAGCTAGAGGATCCACAAAGTTCCCAGTTTATTTTCAAGCTGACCAAATTGGGTCATTTATGGGGTTGGCCTGGTCTGCGTTGTTGTTAGCTGTTGTTAGCTGTGTGGGCCGTTGTTTGCTGACTTGGCTTAGACGGCATTGCAATTATCGTTAAAATGTCGTTAAAAAAAATCAATGGAAAACGATGACGATGCGTCGTCTTAACTTGGCCAAATGATGAACGAGCAGCAACAATAATAGCAACAAAAGTAAAAAAAAAACATCTATATTAATAATGTAGTTAACAATAAATACGAACAAAAATTGTACAAAAATAGCAGCAGACGTTAAAACAGCCCACGCAGACAGCGACGCTGACGCAGACGTTGACGCAGGCGCAGACGGCGACGTTGCGTCGACGCAGCTTCAACTTGCGCGCACTCTCTCTCTCTCTCTCTCTCTCTCTGTCGTTGTCTTTCGTTCTCTGCTGAGAGAGCGGCAAATTGGGATGCTGGCCTCCTGATAAAGTGTCTCAGCTGGATGACTCATGTGCCATGAATCAATTTTTGAACTCGACTGACCGCACCCTCCCTCTCCCCTCTCTCCCTCTCCACCCCTCTACACTCTTTTCACTGCCCGTGATCTGCACTCAAAAAAAAAAGTATTACCCTTTTTTTTATTATTTTTAAATCTTTGTTTTAAAAATCATCCTCATAGTTTGAAAAATGTCTATTTTTTGGAAAAAATTTTAGGTTTAAAAAAAATGATTTTGAATAGTCACAAATTAACTTTTATTTTTTTTAAATTATAGTTATTGTCATATGATAAATGGCATATTTTCTGCACTCAAAAAAATATGTTACCCTCATTTTAAATATCGACATGATAATTAGAAAAATATCTTTTTATTGCACGTATTTTTCATAGTTTAAAAATTCTCTAAAAAAGTGTTTTTCAAAGTATGAAATTAATTTCTAATTTTTAAAAATAATCACAATAGAATGAAGTATTTTTTGAACTAAAAAAAAAAAGTTACCTACGTTTAAGATTAAAAATAATCACAATATGATAAAGTATTTTTTGCACTCAAAAAAAAAAGTTACCAACGTTTAAGAAATTAGCCTTTTTTATTTCAATTATAGTAAGACAAATTACTATTTGTCGGATATATTTTACCTAGCTTTACAAAAAAAATTACACTGAAAAGTGTAAAAAATGATTTTAATAATTTTATTTTTAAAAATAATTGTCATATGATAGATGGCGTATTTTCTTGATTTTACAAGTGGTTTTTCTATTTTCAAAAAGTATTGTAGTAAAACTAAGTAAAGAAATAAGTTTAAGCAATATTAAATTGACGATTAAGAAAAAAATTTCGTTTAGAAAATATGTTTGGATTGTTATAAGTTCAAAGGTCTTTTTATCAGAAAAAAATTTATAACATTTTAGAAAAGATATTTGATTTGTGTCAGCGAAAAAAGTTCAAATTTGTTGCATTGTGTTATAAATGAGAAATCGCCTTTTGAGTGGAAATCGAAGCCGAATTTTAGATTTTTAGCGTAAAAAATGGTTCACAATTTTTCTAAGTGTGCGACGATGACGCCACAGCTGAAGTTGTTGTTGTTGCAGTTGCTGTTATTGTTGTTGTTTTGTTGCTGTTACTGAACCTGGTCAATTCCCCAGCTTCGGTGGCAATTGGCAACTTTTAGGCTTTGGCGCGTTGGCCGCTTTACAATTGCCAGTTTGCCAGTTGGCAATCTCTTGGCCATGATTTGTGGCAAGCGTCGCGTGGGCAGCTGCGTCGCTGCGACGCGACGCTCAGCCGCTGACTGCTAAATAAATCAATAAAAAAAGCAAGTAAAAACGCTGCAGTAAAGTTCTCAACTCTGAAATACCCGTTACTAAAAATAAATGCAATTGTTAACTGCAATGATAAAAAAAATGCTGCATAAATTTAGGCGTTCATTACTTAAAAACTTTATACAGTCATAACTAGCGTTATATTTATATGATCTTGATGCGATTAAGTGGTAATATAAACAATATTAAGAAAAAATGTTTTTCATTAAAATAAGAGATCTATCTTGAAAATTGTGGTTGTAGTGGAGTTTTCTTGATTGACTTTAAAGTCATAACTGGCGTTATATTTATACGTTCTTGTTGTAATGAAGTAGGGTGAATCATAAATATAAATCGGAGTATTCTTTATTAAAAATAGGACTCTGTCTTAAAAGTTGTGAGTGTGGTGGAGTTGTTCTTTCAACTTTAAACACCTATAACTACCATTATATTTATTTGATCTTGTTGCGATTAGGCACTAGGATTCATTATAATAAAATATAATATTCTCCATTAAAAAGAGTGCGTTATCTTAAGAATTGTGTCAAAAAATTCCAAAACAAAGGCAGAAGTATACAACTAGTGTGTATACCCTGGCATACTATGAGGTACGGGTATAAAAACAACAATATGAAAAGCCTGCGCCAAATTGGCGCATTTAGACACCCGCTATGGCCATATGTCTGACCAGGTCTGATCAAGACTGACCAAGTCTGTCGATCTGTCGATCTGTCTGTCTGTCTGGCGACCAGATCTATGGCAGCTGGCCAAATGCGTGTTGCAAGTGTAGAGAACTTCAATAAACTCGATTGTGACTGCGACTGGTCACGTTCTTGTCTAACATCATTTATCGATCTATCGTTTATCGACTGACGTCTAGCCACGACGTCTGCGCAGCGTCTGGATGAGTAATATTATTATAATACACTCATATATGCTATGTCTTTAATGTGGGCGTCGTGTTGACAAAAGTTTACGAATTCGAAATCGAATTGAATTCGAAATTGGAATTGTTATTGAAATTGTCGGTGTAAAACACCCACCGAAACATGTTCAATACACGAATACCAATCGAGTGATTTATATCGAATGACACTTACATATTTTTTTATATATATATGTATTTTTTTTGGACTGGCGCTACGCTTCGTTGATCCGGGGAATGGGTCATTTCAACTGGACACTTGAACACGTTTTCTCATTGTTATTTTAACCTATTTTTTTTTGAAACTCTTTTTTCATTCCCTTCCCATTTTCATTTCCATTTGGACACGATCGATTAGTCGAATCCCACAGGCGATATCATTATAAATTTACCTGCAAAGTTATGCAAATTTACTATAAGCATTCGTCGTTGGATCATTAGCCAGACTCGACTAGCCAGACTAGTCGCACTTGGCATACACTTACAACAATTAAGATTTAAGCATGCGACAAAGAAATTTGAGAGTTTGGTTAGTTTTTAGTTACACTTTTGTCGGCTGACTTTCTTTAGAAAACTTAATAACCTAAAACTCAGTAAATTAATCCATTTAATATACAGACATTATAACATGTTTTATTACATGATATTATATCATTTCGGTGAAATGAACGTAATTTTAGCTGAACTGAAATTTGAGCTTAAAACTTACTTACGTTTCCATTTACCTAACATTAACATAAAAAAGCATTTTCTCGGAATATAATTTTTAGTAGTTTTATTTTATAAAATTTCTTTTTAATTCTTACTTCAACTTTAGTAACGTCTGCATTTACCTAACCTCAAACTTTCATTATCCCATTATTATCATATTAATTTTGAATAATTAATTAGAACTATAACTTTGTTCACATAAACTCATATTAAGAATGCACTTCATTAGGATTTCATATTTTTGTATACATATTTTCTTTAAATGAAATAGAAACTAACCTGGAAAATGAAGAAGGAACTTACAAAAATATAATTTTATTTCCTTTAATTTTTATTCTTACTGAAACGTAAGAGCTCTCAGTTTATTCCACAAAAACTTTAGCTTTCATTTAAACTTGATCTTCATTAAAACATCATTTACTTTCTTCGTCCCTTAATTTTAACTCATACCTCATCATAACCTCAAATTGAAGGATGCACTTTATTGAAATATTCTTCTCTCTTTATCTTCTTTTCCTTCTCTCTCCTACGATAGTTCAGTGTTCCAAGGCTCAGCTTAAATCATATTACCATTTGTAGTAAGCTTTATATTAAAGTAAATATGATCTGTAGGGAAGCAACAAACACTTTAAATAGACTCACAGCCGTTACTCGCATTTGTTGTTGTTGTTTAATTGCCGTTGTCTTTGGCTAGGCAAAGTCAAGAGCTTTTGGGCTGCAGTACAAAATCTCAGTCGTATTGCTGTTGTTGTTTTTGCTAAGCCGCTGTTTGTTTTTGCTTTTGTTTTTGCACACACTCGAAAAAAAAGAGCAGGCAGCGCAGCTGACAGCGGCCGCTGCACTGATAGTGGGCACCTCACACACACAAGCACAAGTCAAGGTGGCAGCAGCAGAGTTTCTCACACACACACACACACAGGTACAGACGAACGCAAGCACGCATAGCACAAAAAAAGTCTCTTCGTCTTTGCTATCGTCTTCGCTGTCGTCGTCGTCATCGTCGCTGTCATCTTCGCTGCTGGCATTGTCGTTGTTTGTCGTATTCGGTCATATCTTTGCTGCTTGCTGCGCTGTCGTCATCAGCTGCGCTGCTGCTGCGACGGCTGCTGTTGTTGTTTAAGCTTCGTCCACTTTACGCGGCTTTGATTCTGAATGGGGGAACTTCAGTCTGATTTTGGTGCTCGATCGATTGCAACGTGCCCGACGCTCGTCGTTTATACGCCTGACAAATTCACGAATTAAACTCCAACAAAAAAACGCACAAACAGTAGAATTACCTTTTTTTTGTAAATACTTATTTATTTTTTTGTTTGACCAAAAAGAAACCCAAAAAAAAAAAAAACTGTTGATTTATTTACTGTACACACGAGCTTAAAGAACCGACAGCTTTAAGCCCTAAAAAAAAGCCGAACCCAGCGAAAACAGGCAACAGGATTAGTCACACCTAACCAAGTGTTTTTTTTAATTCAATTTTTATTAAAAATATCGCTGTGCGTGTTTTTTTTTTGCCGGTGCAATCAACGACGAACCAACAACAAAACATAAAGTCAAAAAAATTAAAAAAAAAAGATATAACGAAATCAAATATTTTTACCTGCCTGCTGTCAATTATTTGGAGGAGCCACTGTGATTAGCTTTGTTATAGAGAGGTAAATTTTTGTTTTGTTTTTTGTTTTTGTTTTTTAATTATCTCACCTTTTTTATACATTTTCTTAACTCTCACACACACTTACATACATTAATTTATTGCTAATAACTTTCACACTCTTGAGACAAAAACAATTTGCAAGTTCGTTTGGTTAACGGGGCGGCGACGTGTTTTTTTTTCTTGTGCTTTTGTTTTTGTTTTTGCATAACTCACAGTTAGTCAGCGGCGCCGACGCGGACGCTGAAGCCGGCGTCGCTGCCGGCGACTGTGTCAGCAAATTTGGCCGTCAAACTTGTAAACAAACAAAAGACTCTTATCTTTGTATAATACTTAAAGATATGATTACAAATTCTAATGAACATCGTTTATGCGAATATCGTATGACGAATATCGTATGTCGAATATCGTATACTGAATATCGTATATCAAATAACAGATGGGAAATATCATAGAACGAATATTGTGAAGTAGAACGAATATCGTAAGATATAACGAATATCGTATTGTTATTCTCGCCTGTTGCCATTAGTTTTTATCAAGATCTTCAAGTTAGAACTATTCTATAGAAGCCGTTAGATAGCGAGAAGAGAGTGTGAGAGCGAGAGAGCAGAGGGGGGCCTGCGGGGGTGTTGATTGCCTAGAGAGACGCTATGCTAATCTCTAAATGAATCTAATTACAATGGAACCTGTTCCCAGGTCTTGTTGGCCTTGCCATATGTACATATTTATATGTATTTCTATAAGATCATAGCCAAAAGAAATTAAGATCAAAATCAGTAAGCAATTCATTAACTGAAATCTTATAATTATTGTAATAAAAATTGAACCCCTAGGCCTGATTTCGTTGAGTTCATAGAGTTCCACCCACTCTAGAATATATAGAAAAATCACTCTCAACATTAGTTATAGCTTACAACTGGCATAAATTATTCAATTTTTTTTGTTATAATTCGTTGCATCGATCACAGTTCAATTTACTTGACTAGTTTTAATTATCATCTCATATTCTCGAAGTTTCAGTACAGTTGTGCTTAGGATTAATCCCTCATTAATTATGTGACTCATCATTTTTAAAGTCATCCAAAAATAAACAGAGATGATTGAATTGAATTTTTTTTTTAAGCTAAATCTTTTTTGCTTTTTTTAACTTTGGTAAAAAGTTTGATTTAATGAGCTTTCAATAAGTTAGATGTTTGATTAAATTTGATGTTCTTGAAATTTAATTGCCTAACTGTAGATAATTTTGAAATTTAAATCGAAATCTATAAAATTAAGTCAAAAATTTTATTTAATGAGCTTTCAACAAGCTTTAATACTTGAATATTTGATAAAATTTTATATATTTGGAAGTCTATTGCCTAACTCTAGATCATTTTAAATCAAACTGTATAATATTTTGTAAAAAGATAATTTTAATGAACTTTCAATAAGTTCAAAATAGTTATTTTTGATTAATATTGCCTTGTAGCGTGAGAAAATTTAGTTTTCTTGGGTTTTTCTTTCAGTTTGTTGACAACATGTCACCGTCAAGCCAAATCAAGACTTTAAAAGTTGCTGAAAGCTTTCAAGCTTGACAGTGACAACTTCATCGATCATAGTTGACAAAGTTTCCCACACAAAAAGTTTACACCGTTCAACATACATACATATGTACATAATCTTCTTGTGTTGTCTTCGAGTTGGACTCGTTTTAAGAGCCCATACTTCTTTCTGATTAATATGCACGGTAGAGGCCTCGAAAGCACTCCACATTTCAAGAACAGACGCCGCATGTTTTATTCACCTCGGCAATGTCAGATCCCAAAAAAAAGAAGAAAAACAATAAAACAAAAAATTAAGACAACTGAAACTGAAAACAAACAGAAGTCGAGTAAGTACAAGACTTACAAAAAACGAAAACATGCAAAAATACTATAGTTCAATGTGACTGACTAGGCGATACCCTCTAAAAATTTTTTAGGTTTGTTCTTGTTAGAGTTGCCAACCTGTCACATAAATAAAACCTCAGTTGAAAAAAAATACCTGGGTTTGATTTCTGGGCATGTTATTGTTAAATGTGTTTTTACCCAATTTTCCAAGAAAATAAACACTTGTTTTTACACTTTTTAAAAGCTACAATTACTGTTTAAAACTCAGGAATGCTCGACTAGGCGATAACCTCTTGACATGTCGTGATTCATCAATTGCCTATTTTTTTCTCTATAAAAATGTTTGTTTAGTTCTCCGATTTTTTACAAGAACAAACATTTGTTATCTATACAATTTCTAACAAGCTTACGTAATAACATGAAAAAAACTAATATTATTTTCAAGCCAAAAAATTTACGTACACTTTAAGTAGAATGAGGGCTTAAATAATAAATGTTTTTTTCATATTAATTTTTTTTTTTTTCTGAGTGCAACTTACGATCATTCTGAAAATGTCAAGATTTCAATCTCAATATTATAACTTTAATATCACACAATAAAACTTTCTTTTAATAGAATTATGAAGAAGGCAAAAAATTAGAAAATTTACATATCAATATTTGAACTTTAATATCACACAATAAAATTTTCGTTTAATAGAACTATAAAGAAGGAAAAAATTATAATATGTAAAATTGTGAAATTGTCGCCGTTTCAAAGATTTAGTATACCCATTTTAAACTTGCCACATTTTACAGGGTATACGAATTAAAAATATGCGCAATTTTGAATAGTTTTCGGTTTCGGTTTCAATTTCGGCTGCCGCAGGTGCTAAACAACGTCGCTGCCGGCATCGCTGCCGCTGCCGGCGTCGCAGCCAGCATTTAGAATGACACAATTCGCTGCGAGCGGCGAATTGGCAAATGGCGAATTGAAATCGCAATTCTCAGCTCGCAATTAGGTCGCCCACTTAAATATGCAGGCAACAGCACAGAACGCAGAATTGAAATGAAATTGAAATAGTTATAAATAACAAGTGACGCCAAAAACAAAAAAACAACAAAAAATATGGAAAATTGAAGCTGTCGAGCATTCGAGCAATTAACAGTAAAGTGCAAACAATTTCCTCAACGAATTGAACTGATTGTCAATGTCAAATGGCAGTTGAAAGTTTCTCCTCTCAGTTAACAGATGGTCGCTGTCGCTGTCTAGTTGACGCAATGTTGCGTGTCGCAGTCAACAGGTGGCGCTGCTGACGCTACCACTTTCCGCTCGAATTATCGATAATTGCATTTAGATTGCAGTATATTAACTTAATGCGATAACAATTGTCAAGAGTTTTATGCGTTTTTAACAGATTAATTTAATCTTTTTTGATATAATATTTATCGGCTGGCTTATAAAGAAGATTAACAGCAAACTTTAGAAAGTAGCGGTAAAACATACGTGAGATATTTAAAAAAAGATCAGAAAAAAGGGGGAATATGTGTTGAAAGAGCGGGATTAGTAAAGGAAGTAGGTTTTTAAAAAGTAAATAAAAGTTAAAAAAAAAACAATTCTTTTTTAATGGATATAACTATTTTACTTCAGATAATGCATTTATTTATTCAAAATCCACCAGTCTATACTTTCTTTTAAATAAATAAATTCTTTACATGGAAATTAATTTTGTCTAAAAAAAAATAAATTTACTTATTCAAAATCCACCATTCTATATGTTTTCTTTTAAAATAATAAATAATTTAAATTCTTTACATGGAAACTACTTTTGTAGTAAGTAATTATTAATTTAAAATTAACCACAAGCTGTCTAAATATTTTTCAAATTTAAAATAAATAAAGTTAAAAAATACCATTCAAATATTATTATAATTTTTTAATCTATTATTTTTTTTTATTATTAATCGATTTAGCTCCAATTTTTGTTGAGCAACAAAACGATAATTTTCAATTTTAATTGCCAATAGATAAACGTTGCGAATTTAAGCAAAAGTAGATGAGAATTGATATATGCAAAATTATAATATATAACAAAATTCAATTATAGTGCCCGCTCTCTGTCTTGACATCACTGAGGGGGGTAGAGTGGGGGAGAGGGGGAAGCGGGGGAGCAGCTTTCACTTCCTTTGCGGTTTGTCTTAGCGTGTTTCATGTTTATTCTGCCTTTTTTTTTGTGACATTTGTTCGCCGATTTGACTCAATTAAATTTTAATAAATTTTAATTTCAATAACAAAAAGATTTTTTTTTTTTTTTTGCCAAAATGAACAACAGTCATAATAATAACAACAACAACAAGAGGCAAAAGCATAGACAAAATATACAAAATATTGTTGACCTCCAAAGCTGACACGACAGCTCAAAAAAAAAAGTAGGAAAGAAAAAAATATGAAAATAATTTATCAGCAGTCTCGCATCAACAAAATCTCGCACGTCACGTCATCAGCATCAAGAAGAAGAGGAAGAAGAAGCTGAAGCTGAAGTCAAAGTCAGCTGCAGTCTGCTACAGCTTCAGCGTCGGCGTCGGCGTCAACGTCAGCGTCAGCGTCAACAGGTTGCCGCTGGCAGCGAAGGTGCGACGTCCAAGTCGACTGCCAATTGCCAACTGGTTATCACGGTTCGCTTTTTTAGAAATTACGTCATTTGGCGAGTCGGCATTTCAAGACGCTTGGTCTAGACGCCGACGCAGACGTTGACGCCGACGTTGACGTCGACGCAGACGTCGCGGCTGCCACGCGACCTGTTCCTGTGTGCAAATGCTGCTTCTTCTTTGCGCTCTCTCTGTCTCTGTTGCACATTTCGTCTGCCTCATAACTCCCTCCCCATATATCTAGCACCATCTGTTACTTTTGACTTTTGTGCCTTGTCTTCTACTTAATATACAATATTTATGCTTTTAAGTCTCTTTTTTATTATTATTATGATCACCATCTATTGACTTGATTTTTAGCGAAAACTTTCGCTTCGATTTCTTTGGTCTCTTCTCTATATTTTTTTTGCATTTTGTGGTGGGGCTCTAAAGGCTAATAAAAACTGTAAAAACTATAAAAGTCTAGCAAAAATGGAGTGTCTTCGCTTTGTGAAAGACTATCTACAGAAAAGGGGAAAAACACACGTCAGCTGTTATTTAAATGCGATGTTGGAGAAAGGGGTTCCATCAGAAGAAAGAGAAGAATTACGCATTTTTTACTATAAAGTTTGTCGGCTTTAATGGTATAAGATTAATGTGGGCAAAAGTTAGGATTGGTTCAAATGATGTAAATTCCAGGAAGAATATTTATATATTATTATTTCATTATTGGTATCGATTTAAAAATTGGATATTTCACTAAAAATGTCTCATTTAGATGTCAAGTAATTATTTGGACATAATGAGAAATTATTTGGACAACATAAAAAATTTCGAGATTTTATTTTTATATTTTGTTTGTTTCTTATTTTAAAATGTTTTATATTTCAAAATATTCATGCAGTAATTCTTCTTACAAAAAAAAAAAAATATTCCAAATCAAATTAAATTTGGTTTTGGCTTTTTTTTTACATTTCTGCTCATTTACAAAAGGAATTAATGTGCTTAGCTGTTTTTTTAAATTTTTTAAAATATGAATATGCACTTTTTTTGGTTAGAACAAATGCTTGACTCACTGTTTGCTATTTTTAGAAATTATTTCAATGCACAGAGATAACGAGAAGTAGATCATTAAGAGATTTTACGGTCAATAATTTTTGTAATTATATTTGTATATTATATACATCTTTATAAATATTAGCTAAGGGATCTCAATAAATATTCGCTAAGAAGTTAAAGTCGAAGTTTTTTTCTGTTGATTAGTTTATATAAAATTTCTAGTTTATTCCATACTTTAAATTTGCATACTAATAATGACGATGACGATAGTAAGTTTAACCTTATAAGGTGCTACTGCTCATCATTTATCTCATTTTGAATGTTAGGAAATTCTACTAAAAATGTATTGAAGTTTCTACTAGTCATATTAATCAATTTAAAAATTATTTGTCTGGGGAAAAAAGATTTCCTATTTTTACATTGCAATATTTTAACATAATATTTTGATATTGTTGAATGTACTAAAAACATTAACTGACTTGCATTAAATTAAGCACAAGCATTTTCAGCTTTATTTATTGATTAAAAAAACGTTTAATTTATGAAATTGTAAAATGATTTATGATGTTCTATAACTGAGTATTCCAGCAGTTTAGAGTTTCGTTTAGAATTTTTGCATATAAGCGTCTATATTTAAAACAGTTAACAAAGCATTTGCCAATTTCATTATTATTGTTGTTGTTGTTGTTGCTGGCATTGTTGTTATTATTATTATTGTTGTTAATACAAATGTTTTCCGCTTTCGACTAGGTGGCGGTGATATCACCATTTAAGCACAAACAACTTCAGTAAATTTGTTTGCCAAACGATTTTTGTTGATCGACGGTCAGAACTCGTCGAACTCCCCGCATCTCTCGCCTTTTGTTCCTCCCCCCTCAACAAAACCTGTCGATTATAAACAAAAATCTGTTGACGAATTCTCTATATACTCGTCATACTCACACATATTTTGTGCTGTAAATGAAACAGATTTAGAAATGATCCAATTGTATTTCTTATACAATACTTCATTAAGATCTTTAATCTTTTATTGTAACTATTCCTTAATCTTTTAATCTGTTTCTCAATATATCTCTTATTTATTTCTATATTTTTCTATTTTATTTAATCCCTTTTTAGCTTAGGTTTCAGTGTTTCTTTTCTTCCTTAAGTCTTTTATGTATTTTCCATCTCCATACTTCATTATTTTCTATATTTTTCAGCAATCTAACATTCTGTCAATCATTTACTTATCGGTCAGCAAATGTTGCACTTTTTTTTATTTATAAATTAAGCGTCATTAATGTCGCTTCAAAATTCCTGATAACTGGTCCAAACAAACAAAAATAAACACATATATACGATAGGCCGGGGCCAAACTGATACCCAGGCGATAAACATTAGATGAGCTTGACAAATATTATAAAAATATAATAATGGTTCTAACTGTCGATTAGAAAATTCCATTCGCGCATTTCAAAAACTATTTTTAAAACAATTTTGAAGCGTGATTCATGTTTGTAAGTCGTAAAGATTCGCGTATCAATTTTGTTAATATTTAGTTGGTATATTTCAGAAATTTGTGTAGTTATGATAATTAAATAAGGCACAGTTAGTCATGTAATTTTTTTGATCAAGTTAAAACTGTCACATATTTTTTTGTTATATTTTTTAAATAGTTATACTCAATGGATCTATTTTTTATTTGTTCTTAGAACCATAACCATAAGTAGAAAATCAAGAAAATGTATGTATTTTTTTTTTCTGAGAAATTACTGTAATATTATTGAGGAACATATGTGTAGTACTGTAGAATTTTGGTGAAACTATAGTGATTCATAAATATTATAAGGCAGCTGACTCATATCTCAGGAACTAGCTTAGTTAGACTGGAAAACTTTGGTATGTAGCAAGATGAGCTCAAAAACAACTGAAGGTAGTTTGAATTGCTTGACAAATGTTTTTTAATGTGGAGAATTCAGAAAGTTGTCAGCATAAGATTAAAAAAAATTCCATGGAGTAATTTATGAAATAAACTTGCTTACAAATCTGCTGGGAAATCTTTCTTAAAGCCGGGCTTAAGGTGCGAGAAAATGGCATAAACAGTGGGTGGATGTTGTAACTGATTTGAATAGCATCTCTTTCTCGTTGTGCGATGTAAATGGCAATGGCGAGGCGACTGTCAGTTGCAATTTGCGACTGACTCAATCATTTGCAGCTTCGTCTCCAACCTCAACCTCAACACAACTGATCTCAAGTTGTTGTTTATTGTGTCTAGTGTCAGCTAATTGGCGGCCAGTGTGCGAGGCGTCGAGATCGAGTCCATAAAAGGCGCGTTTGTTCAATGCGCGCGACCAAAAACAACAAAAAAAAAAAAAAAAAAAAAAAAAAAAAAAAACAGAGAGAAATAAAGTAGCGCGTGGGCATTGAGCGGCACTTGAGCCGGTTCAATTAGCCCAAGGACGTTGAGAAGTCACCAAAACAATATACCATTTTCAGTTACATTAGACAATATGTATACACTCTGAAAAATATGCCATCCTAAAACTAGGTACGACCGTACTTGAACTTATACCGTTTCGTTCATTAAATTTTCAGTTTGCTGTGTACTAAAAATCTTGAATTAAGTTTAAATCGATCTTAATTTTAGAATTCTGACTTTACATTCCGATGGCAGCTGTCCGAAATAGTAGTCCGATTTTATCCAAACTTAGTCGGAATATATAAGAACATGAAAAATATAAAATCCGTGAGTCCCTAAAAGATACCTCCAGAAACAACTGAGTTAATTGTACTAAACTAGTTTAAGATTTTTTTGTACTTAGTTAAGTTTTTTTCAAAATTGAAAGGAAGTTAAAGTTAAGATCTTTTCATACTAAAAACAAGTGCGTTTTGGGATATTTCTTTTTCATTGTCGAGCCTTAGAATTCTCAACTGGTTCTAGCGACGCGAATCTGACGTTAAAGTTGAATCGCTGGTAGTATCAGCACCTATTTCGAATGGTCGCCAACCAAGAAAATACATCATTATTTTATGGTATTTAGTTTTGGTATTTTGAATAATTTAAGTGCTCAGACTAGTGTATGTTTTAAGATTCAAGTTTATTAATTGTGACAATGTTTTGTTCATTTTGGGTTTAGTTCAAGATATTTGTGTACTTAAAGTAGTATGTTTTCAAATTTTTCAGACTTGAATTCAACCGAAAACGTACTAAAAGTATCCCAAAAAAATCTAATTTTAAGATTTCTGTGCTTGCGAAAACCAAACTTGAAATAAGATTTTTGTTCTCAACTTTAGAAATTCCGAACTTAGACAGCTTTTGAGATCGTTTGTACTTGAAAATGGCCTATTTAAGTGCGGAAATCTTGAAATCTTTTTTCTGAGTGTAGATATTTTTTTTAGGGCGTCAAGCTAAGACGAATATAGGTTTCAGTTATATTTGTGGTAATATTTGTATTTTAGTTTTCGGTTAGCGACTATGAAAAATCCTTATATATCAGTTTCGTAGCGGTTACCGGTTTGTAAGGGTTTTCGGTTTCGAAATACTGCTATGGTTTTGATTCCTAAAATAAGTTAATTCAAACAAGAAACGCAAGTTTTCAAAAGTTCTATTTAAATAGATCAATATTAAGATTTAAATTCCAAATTAGTTTAAAAATCCTTGATTCTACCGAAACATAGTTGAATTTAATGCTTGATTGAACCGAAACTACCTGTAATATGTGAATCGGTTACCAAACGGTTATTTCTGTTTGAATAATTTAGGTTTTTTGTATTGGGTGTAGTACAATTTGTATATTACGGATAGGGTTTCAGTTACGCTTACCCGTTTCAAATTCAAACGTTTAATACCGGTTAAAGGTAACGGTTTCGACTGCAGTCTTATTTAATCACCGATCTTTTTTCCGATCAATTTGCAGTGGCAGCAATCGGAGGATTCCGAACGTAAGAAGCAAATTCGAACGCATCTGTACAAGTTGCGAGAATCGCGTCTGAGGAATCTATATAGACACGAACCGGATATGTCGGAATCGAATGGCAATACCATGACCGGGTTCGGTAAGGATCCATTGGTGACCAGCCATGGGGATGCCCTGTTGGATCAGAACTTCCAGAGTCTCAAGTCGAAGGAGGTACGCGATTCGATGAGTCCAACGCATGAGCTCAAGTTCCATTCGATGACGTTGACGCAGCCGAATACAACCGGTTGGGATGTTCAAACCTCATCGGAAGTTAGTCCCGATGGCAGGGCCTATCGTACAGAGACATTGGCCAAGACAGATGGTAAGTTTCAATTGAGTGTGGATTGGTTTCTTTGTCTCTCAGTGTCCCTCTATATACATTTATATATATATCTGTGTATCTGTATCTCAACTCTGTTTGTTTGTATGTCCAATCACCAACCACTCCTACTACTACCAATCCTTCTACCCACTACCAACACCACCAATCCACTCCACTCAGGTGTTGAGAAGCTCAATGGTGGCGGCGTTGCGGAGTTCAAAGGTCGCAACGAACAACGCTCGAGTGCATCCCATCAGGGTGATGACAAGAACTATGTGAAGAAGGCCGCCGAGAGCTCCAATACGCATCTGCAGGAGAAGGTCGTCTTCGGTGATGAGTCCTCGGGACGCACCGAAATGAAGATGAGCTCCACCACATCCTCATCGACATCCAAGTTCGTTTCATCGTCATCGACGGTCGAGTATGACGAGGATGCGGCTGCAGCTCCAAAGCCACGTTATTTGCTCGACAGCCAGCAGACGAGCAATCGTCAGCGGGAGCAGAGGGAGCAGCGGGAGCAGAGGGAGCAGCGGGAGCAGCAGGAGCAGCTACAGCGTGAGGAGCAACGCTTCTCGGAAAGTCGTGAGCAGTCGCAGAGCACACGAAATGTGGAGACTCAGCAGCATTACGAGGAGAACAAGCGTTATGTGGATATGGACAAGGCATCGCCGGAATATCAACGACATGTGCAGCATCTAATGTCACAGCCGGGCGAGATCATCTCCAATACGGTGGAGTATCCCAAGCCGAATGTCAAGATGATCACCACCGTGAAGCGTCTGCCCGATGGCACCATTGTCAAGAACAAGCGCTACGAGACGGAGCAGCTGAATGCCAGCACAGTCCACAAGGATCAAGCCCAGAATCAGCAGCAGCAACGTCGTGTGCAGGATGTGCACCAGACGCCACCACGTGATGTGGTCGATAATGTGGAGACTATGCGACGTAACGTGGATGCCGAAGAGCTCATCAAACAGGAGAGCTATTCATCGGTGAAGAAGTCCAGTCGTCGCTTCTCCACGGAAACCACTTCGGAGACCATCGAGGAGTACGATGAACCGCATCAAGCGCAGCCGCAAAAGCTGAAGGCTCCAGCGCCAGGCACTCAGGGATTTCCGTCGGCTAGGACGCATAAGCCCACCCAGGAGTTTCCCAACCAACGTGCAGGCACACCATCACGTCAATCGCCAACCACGGATTTCTCCACCCACGGATTTCCATCGGTTAAGTCGAATAAACCCACCCAGGAGTTCATTAGCCAACGTCCCGCCACCGCCGATGGTGGCGAGGAGATTATAGTGGTGAAGTCGGAAAAGAGTCGCAATGTCAAGCAGAGCAGCACCACCGAGCGCACCACCGAAACGCAATACGTGAGCGATGAACATGGTCCGGTTGCGTCCGTTGCGATTACGGCTCCCAGTTGGGAGCAACCGGCTAGTCCACGTCGCGCTCCAGTTGAGGATTATAGCACACATGGTTTTCCATCGGCACGTGAGCCACAGTCGCGATCACGTGCCGATCAGCCCGATGGCGAGGTGGTGCACCACCAGCACCACCACTCGACCACGGTGAGCCGCAAACAGAGTGCGAGCCACAAGTCCAACACGGAGCACGTTATTGCAACGCAGCTGGAGCAGAATGTCGATGTGGAGCCGGAGCAATTGCAGCCACAGCGTCGCTCGCAACCGCTGCAGTCGGCCCCACCGGCAAGTCCACGCCGTACGGACTACGGCACTCAGGGATTTCCCTCGGCGCGCTCACCCACTCGCAGCGCTCCAGCACGCTCGCCGCTGAGCAAATCGCCGCCTAGGAAGGCAACCACACCAGCGGCAGGTAGCCGTACACCGGTTCGCAGCACGGAGACAACAAGCACAACGATGACACGTCGCCAGTTGCAAAAGGAGCGCGAAGTGGATGCCGCACATCGCGCATTTGCCGCCTCCTTGCGTAGCAGCTCGCCGGCGGAGAGCACCAACTCGACGGGATCGCACCACCATCCCCAACACCATCACCAGCAGCCGCGACGTGACAGCGGACAACAGACGCCACGGTCGAGCATCTCATCGAGCCGGACATACAGACGCGATGGACGCGAGGGTTCCCATGATAGTCATGCGCCATCGGAGTCCAGTCGCATCAGTTCGACAACGGTGACACGACATACGGGTGTGCCCAGCACCACTAGCACCACCAGCACCACCAAGAGTGTGGGTAAACAAGTCGTTACCAAGCTGAAGACGACACGTAACGTCCAAGGTTCTAACGAAACAATCGATCTTATGCCGCAGCGTTCGCCCAAATCGCCGACAACGAAAGCAACAACAACAACAACATCGACAACAGCAACTACAACAAGTACTACCAATAAGCCAGTTACACCAACAGCAGCAACAACTCCAACTCCAACTCCAACTCCAACTCCTACTCCAGTTACAGCTCCAGTTACAGCTCCAGTTTTGACTCCAACTCCGTTACCAACTCCAGTTTCAGCTCCTGAGACGTCCACAGTGACAGGTACGAATTAGTTGAACCACACACACACACACACACATTTAAGCACACAAACACTACACACACACATAAATAAATAAATTATATACAAAAAAAATTAATAAACAATTAGAAAAACAAATTATATATATATCAATCTATGGAATCTATGTATATGAATGTATATCCTTCAGATAACCAATCACAGTATACGTATGCTACTACTAAGCCAGCCGATATATTCTCTTTGCCAACCACTTCTCCTACAATTAACAACAACAACATCAACAACAACAACAACCACAACAATGAACCAACACTAACAACAAGTCCAACAACCAACAACAAGAACAACAACAACAACAACAACAAGCACTCGTCTGATAGCGAAATCTTAACAAAAACAAAGCTGAGCACAAACGATGCCAACGTTAACAAAAGCAGCATGGATGCCATTAACGAGCCACCCTGTGTGCGCCGAAACTACTACAAGCTTGGTCCGTCCGATAAGGATGCAACCGCTGAAGCAGCAGAGAGCCAAGCCAACATTGCCACGGCGGTGACAAGTACTGAAACCGTTGGTAAGGCATCATAAACCAGAAATAACCAGAAACAAGCAGAAAAGAAAGCAATTGAAACACCCTGTATTTTGCTTGCTTTGTCTGCTTCTACTGCAAGCGCACATAAACACAACGTTACCGTTACCAATACCGTTACCAATACCGTTACCAATACCTTTATCTATCTATCTTTACTACACGTAATATTTTATCTTTTTTTTTTGGAACTTTGCTAATAAAAACTGTATACTATATACCAAAAAAAAAAAACTAAATTGAAACCACTGTGATATGTTGTATGTATTGCCTCAATGAAACCACACACACACACACACACACCATCACACACACACACATACACACACACACGAAACACATTTTCACTTGGACTTGGCCTGCAAACATTTTAGGGGAAACTTGACGTTAGTACGGCGACAAATCAGCACGATAGTTGGCGATGCTATCGCACTATCGTAACGTCTAAAATGTTTGTAGTGTTGCCTAAGTTTTTGGGGATTGAGCCACAATGTAAACCAATTAATGACAACTAATTTTTGGGGGAATATTTGTGAGCATATTAACACCGCCTCTTTATGGAGCATAAACAACGCCTGCTTGCCTGATTGAACTACTACCAGCCGCTAACACCCTGTAGTGCCATTAACCCTTAGCTGCCGACATGGCGTTGAACTTGAACTTGAACTTGAACTTGTTGCTGCTGTAGTCGTAACTAATCCATTAACGAACGTAGCTGGAACCGTAGAGCACCCAACAAATTGTACACACGTATTACACGAACAACTGTGGTAGAGCGCCTGCCTGCCTGCCCTCCCCTCCCCTTTGCCTTGTTCTCCACTCAACCTGTTAGCTTATTGCCTTGACGTTGTGATGTACTTCCCCTCAGCAGCCGCAACGCCCAAGAGTCCCAGGCCACAACATGCACCACATCGTTACACCCCAAGCAGCCATAGAAAACCCTATCACAACAGCACTACCCTAAATCCCGATGAGCACGTTCATGATAATGATGATGATGATGAGCCCACTACGGCCAGACGTAGCTCCAAGTCGCCCAGCGTCGAGAGACGTCGAGAGACAATGCAGCGAGAGACGACATTTGAGACCACTGCGGTGGAGCGTGAGTTTTTGCCGGAGCAGGTGGCTCAAATCGATGATCAAATTGTTATCGATGAGAGCACCATTGAGGTTAGGCAGCTTAACATAACCAAGCCGAAAGGTGTTGATAAGCCCAGAGAATCGCCACGTCAGAGTCCCGAGAAGCATTTGCCAGCGACGGTTCCCTCAAAACCTCAAGAACCGTCACGTTTCAGCAGCCCCGAGAAGCAGGTACCAGCTACAGAGAAGTCGCCACGTCAGAGTCCTGAAAGGCAGCTGCCAGAGTTAGCTCCCTGGAAGACTTCTCCCAGGGAAACACCCGAAAAGCAGCTATCAGGGCAAGCTCCCTGGAAGACTTCTCCCAGGGAAACACCCGAGAAGCAGCAATCAGGGTTTACTCCAAAGGAATCGCCACGTAAGAGTCCTGAAAGGCAGCTGCCAGAGCTAGCTCCCTGGAAGACTTCTCCCAGGGAAACGCCCGAGAAGCAGCTATCAGGGTTTACTCCAAAGGAATCGCCACGTGAGAGCCCTAAAAGGCAAATGCCAGAGTTAGCTCCCTGGAAGACTTCTCCCAGGGAAACACCCGAAAAGCAGATATCAGGGTTTACTCCAAAGGAATCGCCACGTCAGAGTCCTGAAAGGCAGATGCCAGAGTTAGCTCCCTGGAAAACTTCTCCCAAGGAAACACCCGAGAAGCAGGTAGCTACTAACGCTCCCGGTAGCCCTGAGAAGCAGCAACCATCAACAGTTCCGTCGAAACCTAGAGAATCTCCACGTCAGAGTCCCGAAAAGCAATTGCCTAAAGAGATACCGCATCAGAGTCCTAGAGAGTCGGAACGTGCCAGTAGCCCCGTGAAACAGCAAACAGGCTTAGCTCCCTGGAAGACTTCTCCCAAGGAAACACCCGAGAAGCAGCTACCTTTTAACGCTCCCAAGGATTCACCACGTCAAGGCAGCCCCGAGAAGCAGCTGCCCAAGGAAGTGAAGCCCAAGGAGTTACCACGTCAAAGCTCAGAAAAACAGCTGCCACTAAAACCCAGAGATTCAACTGAACCAGAACCAATTCCAAGTAAGCTTAATGATAAACCACGTCAAAGTCCAGAGAGACAATTGCCAGGTGGAGTTCCGACAAGTCCCGACAAACAGCAACCTACACAGTTCCTAGAGGATGCGATCTTCAGGAGCACCGTCACTCAAAAGGTGACAAACACAACGAAGAATCTTAACGAAGAATTCATATCGAACGAACGTCACATGCAGCCAACTCGTAAGGCTCCCGAATATCCAGTACCAAAAGGTCCAAGGCCCGATAACGATGATATTGATAAGCCCCTAACGTCAGAGATTTCAGAAACTCCTGACGGTGGTTTCATTTCAAAAAGTCCCGAATCGGATGAGGAAGAAGGCGAAACTAAGCCCACTTACCGCAAAAAGGGCTTGAGTCGTCGCGAAACCTTCGAGGATCGTTGTCGTAAGATTTTGGGCATGGAAGAGGATGGCGACACCCAAGGCAACTATGTGCCCAAACCTGAAGATGATGTGGATGATGATGACACGGATAGGGATGAAAGCACTACAGTCTTGAAAGAAACTGAAACTTTTGAGTTCAAGATCGAAGATTGCCCCGATGATGACGATGAGGATGATAAGCCCAGGCGAGTTACCGAAACGATTGTGGTACGCACAAAGCCTGTCATTAAGGTGGAGGAGCCATTGTCAGAGCCAGAGTCTGAGGTGCACCATCGCAGCGAGCTAACCGTGGATGTAACAGAGTCCGAAGAAACTGAAACTTTCGAAAGCACCGAGAAAATTGTGGGAAAAAAGACGCCCAAAGCTGGTAAACAGCCTAGGGACGAGGATGTACCACGACCTGCAACTGGCAGATACCCTGAGGATGAGGTAGTATCTTGGGATAAGCCAAGGTCTTCTCCAAGTAAGCATCCCAAGGAAGATGCAGAAACCATCACTGTGGAAGAAGAAACTACCGTCGTGACAAGGAAGCAAACCTCAAAGAATGAGGTAGAGCCACGTCCAGCAGCTGGTAAACCAGCTTGGTCTACACCAAAACAGGAGAAGGAACCACGACCTGTAACTGGCAAATATCCCAAGGACAAGGTAGAGCCCCGTCCTGCAGCTGGTAAATACCCTAACGATGAGGTAGAGTCACGTCCTGCCGCAGGTAAACCATCATGGGATGAGCCAAAGAAGTCTCCCAGCAAGCATCCTAAGGATGATGCAGAGACCATCACTGTGGAAGAAGAAACTACCGTCGTGACAACGAAGCGAACCTCAAAGGATGAGGTAGAGCCACGTCCAGCAGCTGGTAAACCATCTTGGTCTACACCAAAACAGGAGAAGGAACCGCGTCCTATTTCTGGTGAATATCCTAAGGACAAGGTAGAGTCACGTCCTGCCGCAGGTAAGCCATCGTGGGAAGAGCCAAGGAAGTCTCCCAACAAGCATCCTAAGGATGATGCAGAAACCTTTACTGTGGAAGAAGAAACTACCGTCGTGACAACAAAGCGAGCCTCCCGTCCAGTATCTGGTGATTATCCTAAGGATGATGTGGAACCCCGTGCCGCACCTAAGCATGATAAAGAGTTACGTCCTGGTAGTGGAAGATATCCTAAGGATGAGGAAGAACCACGTCCTGCCGCGGGAAAACCAAGATTTTCTCCTAGTAAAAATCCCAAGGATGATGCAGAGACCATCACTGTGGAAGAAGAAACTACCGTCGTCACAACAAAGCGAACCTCAAAGGATGAGGTAGAGCCACGACCTGCAGCTGGTAAACCATCTTGGTCTACACCAAAACAGGAGAAGGAACCGCGTCCTGTATCTGATGAATATCCTAAGGATAAGGTAGAGCCCCGTCCTGCAGCTGGTAGATACCCTAAAGATGAGGTAGAGCCACGTCCTGAAGCGGGTAAACCAACTTGGTCTACACCAAAACAAGAAAAGGAACCAAGTTCTGCAACTAATAGACAGCCGAAGGACAAAGCAGAGCCACGTCCTACTGGTAGACAGCCTAAGGATGGGCTAGGACCTCGTTCGTCACCCGGCAAGCATCCGAAGGATGAGGCAGAGACTATAACTGTGGATGAGGAAACGACCATCGTAATAACAAAGCGTCCCTCAAAGTCACCATCCCCGGAGAGGAGGACATTCAAGTCGCCGTCACCCACCCGTAAGCAGCCTTTGCCCCACCCGGAAACCACACACTTTGTGACCGAGAAGATCATTGATTGCAATGGCAAAACAGTTGTGGAGAAGGTAAGCAAGACCACACGTCCCGTTGGTCCTACAGATGGTACGAAAACAGGGCCCAAGAAGAAGCAACCGAACGACAGCGAACCAGAGGAATCACAGCCCAAGCCGGAGTCTAAAAAGCCTCAGTCTACGAAAACAGATACCGAACGCCGTAACTCGCGCACCACAAAGACCAGCAGCACCACAGTCAAGCAGTCTGTGAAGGAAACGCCACAAAAACCGACGAAGACTCCGCGCAAAGAGTCCTTGCCCAGACGGGAGCCTGGCAAGCGGGACAGTCTGGTAGAGGAGACTCGCACCACAACGACAACGACAACAACGCGCACAAATCAGACGGATAGAAAGACAAGTGAACCGTCTATAAAGGATCGCTTGAGGTCGTCTCCTTGCAAACAAAAGCCACATCCTGATGATGTTGATGGACAATCCTCTTCACCGGATACAAGTCCCAATCGTGTGCCCAGCGAGCGTCGTCGTTCGAGCAACATTTCAGTGCACACTGAGATCATCATAGATCACACTTCGCCGAAAACTCTGTCGCCCAGGACCGAGCGTAAGATGACCGTGCCGGCACGTAAGCTGCCCGTAACTGAGCGCAAGGAATCGGCGCCGGTACCACGTGTTACGCGTCGCGATAAGGATAAGGTGACCCGTTCTACCAGTGAAAATGTCATTAAGGTGGTCAATGGCAAGCCGAAGAGCACTCCGGAAATGAGTACATTGAATCCAATCTCCGCTCAGCGACCCAACGATCGTACCCGTCCAAGCAAGTGCTTCACTACGAAAACGATTAATCTCAGCGAGCAGCTAATTAACAGCGAGGAGATGGAGAATGTTATCATTGATATACAGCATGCGAAGAGCTCTCGAGAGCCATCTCCGGATCGTATTGTGCCCACACCTGTGCCAGCTGAGCTGGATACGGGTAAGCCACGTTATCCCGATGTGGTGCAGGAGCCGGATGATGAGCCGAAAAAGAAGCCGGTCATAACCAATATTCCGATCTTTGAGGAAGAGGCTAATGCCTATGTGGGCTGCCAGATCTCGGAGCTACGCAATCCCAATGGCATTGAGGCGGACATTCACGACAATCCCACGGTGGAGGCTCCCAAGAGCTTGGATTATCCCAGCACCACGACCACCAATGGCAATCCCAGCCACAGCATCGATGTCGATGAGTGTCTGCTGAGTGTGCACGAGAAGGTATCGAAATTCACTCACACTGCGGAGCAGGTGAAGCAGCCCAAGACATCGATACCCTTCAGTCGCCAGTTCGATGAGCATGCCAAGGTCTCAGCCAGTGATGAGTGCCTGCTGAGCATTGACCAGAAGGTGGATCGATTCCTGAAGACGGCCGAGAACATAACCAAGCAACCCATTACACCCACTCGGGAAATTGAACGTCCTAGCTACGCGGATATCGACGAGGAGCTGCGTCAGGACGATTGCACATTGAGTGTATCGCAGAAGGTGCACAAGTTCATTGACACGGCCGAGAAGTTGGCACCCACTGCACCGCAAAAGTCACCGCGACTGGTTGCCAACATTGAGCGTCACATTTCACGTCAAAGCGAGCCGGAATCGGAACCACAACTCGAACAGGAATCAGAGCCGGAGCAGCCATCGGATTCGGAGTTCGAGGAACAACATACAACGACAACAGAGCGTGTGGAGCGTTTGCCGCAACCCGCATCCGATGATGATGAGCTGCAGCCCATGTCCAAGAGCCATACAACAGCGATTGAGCTGAAGCGTCAAAAGGATATACTCAATCGTCCCTCGGTCTTCGGACAGCGTCCAGTGGAGCGTCCAGGGGAACGCAAGCCAACTCCGTCTAAGCAACCACGTAGCAGTCCCAGCACCTCACTCATAATGGAGGAGCGTCGTTCGCAACGCCATCAGACCGTGTCCAATCCGACACGCAGCAACACTGCCCCACGCAAGCCTTCCCTGGAGAAGCAACCACGTGGCAAGCCGAACACAAGCACAACCACAAACGACACGGAGACGCGTAAGAGTAGCATTCAGAGCACCATCAAACGCAGAGAGCAGATTACGCAACAGCAGTGGGTAGTCAGTGATGTGGCTGTAGATGTGGAGGAGGTAGGAGCCGGTAGTGCACAGCCTACATTGCCTGGTAGACGTATCAGTCCCACCAACAAGGCACCACTGAGCTCCAACAACGGAGTGAAGAGCCCAACTGAAGAAACTGGATCTAAGCCCACTCCGCACAGCGCTAGTCCACGTCCCACATCACCCGGCAGAGGCACTACCAGCACTACCGTTGTGAAAACCACAACTGAGGAGACTGGAGTGAAGTCCACTCCACGTCCCACATCACCCGGCAGACGCACTACCAGCACTACCGTTGTGAAGACCACAACTGAGGAGACTGGAGTAAAGTCCACTCCGCACAGCATTAGTCCACAGCCTACATCGCCTGGCAGACGCATCACCAGCACTACCACGACCAGCAAGGCACCACTGAACTCCACCAACGGAGTGAAGAGCCCAACTGCTGAAACTGGATCTAAGCCCACTTCACACAGCGCTAGTCCACGTCCCACATCACCCGGCAGAGGCACTACCAGCACTACCGTTGTGAAAACCTCAGCTGAGGAGACTGGAGTGAAGTCCACTCCACGTTCCACATCACCCGGCAGACGCATCATCAGCCCCAGCACGACCAGCAAGGCACCACTGAACTCCAGCACCGTAGTTAAAGCCAGCACTGAGCACAGCACCATCAAGCATACTAGCCGAACACATAGTCCAACTAACCAACAAGCAAACACCTTGACCAACCTTGACAGCTCCCCTGATACCCACGTTGAACCACTTTTAGACCGCAGCCGGCCAACACAGACTCCAACCGGACGCACGGTGGCTTCGCGTCGCAACATCTTTGAAAAGCATTCGCCTAGCCCAACGACGACAGAGCCGAATGGACGTCGTCCCTCCTATATGGAGCATACGAAGAGTTCACTCGAGCACATACGACGCGACTCGCTGGAGATCACCAAGACGCACTTCTCACGCAAATCGTCCATTGAAGAGGACACCAGCGTGGAGCCACGCAATCCCAATGCCGCTGTCAAGTTCGATGTGCCCAAACGCACCACATCCCGCTCGGAGCCCAGCGAGGACATCGACATTGAACAGATCTTTGATCTGCTGCAGCTGGAGCTACTCCTGGAGACGGTCAGCAGCTATGAGTTGCGTCGTCGCATACGCGCCCAAATGCGACTCATCAAGAAGAACATGATTAATGCGGGTACTACTTCGGTAAAGCGCTCGCCGGAGCAACTGCAGCCCAGAGGCGGCAGCAGCAGCGGCTCCACGCCCAGTCGCAGTCCACTGTTGCCGCGTCGCACAGTGGAGCAGCCACGTGAACGTAGCTACAGTCCGGATAGCAAGACTAGCCGCACGCCGGAGCAACCACTGGAGCCACGCGATCGCAGTCGCAGTCCGGACAGCAAGAGCGTCAAGGAGCTGCGCACCAGCACCACTAGCACCACGGCTCGACGCACCGAGACGGACTGCTCGACGGGACATGGCAAACCGCCGGTGAAACCACGCGAGCGTAGCGCCAGTCCAGCTCCAACTCGCACTCCGGTGGATCAGCCACGTCGGCGCAGTCCAACGAGCAAGATCACAACGCGCACCACAACAAGCAGTCCACGCAGCGTTCAATCCTCGCCAGATCGTCGCGCCAGCAAGCCAAGTCCCATTTGGGCGGATCGCAGTAAAGTGCTGCGTGGTTCCGGCTCCGCCTCGCCGACTCCGCGCAAGGGTTCAGCCTCTAGCACCAGCACCATTAGCAGCAACAAGATGGCCAGGACTAGCAGCAGCATCACTAGCAGCACCAGCACCAGCACCACCAGTTCGAGCAAACGTCGCGAGGAGGATTCCATTACATCCAGCTATGGAGTTGGACCCACCGACGAGAACGGTTTGCCCCTCTTTGGCATACGGGCGCTGAAGAAGAAGACACAGCCGACAACGTGTGAGACAAAGCAAGGTAGGTGCCTCCACTTTCGAATCACTTTATAAAAATTTAACTTGTTATCTATTATATGGATGAGTAAATATGTCCCAGATCTACTATTTTTTGATCGTAGCTTGGCCTTTTAATATTAGTTTTTCAAAAATTGGTTTCCTCTAGTTGTGGATGTTAATTTTTATGATAAGGCTCCTTTGAAATTTTGAAAATTTTTCAATTTTAAATTTTTTTTAAGTCTGACCAACTTCAAACTGTCATAACTTGATCAAAACTGAACCGATTTTCAAGTGGAATGTCATTTTAATTTAATATTTGGCATTTTAATTTGTTCTGCATTTAAATTTTGTTAAATTCTTAAAAAAAAATATTTTCCTCTAGATTCTACTAGACATTGATTTCGATGCTAAGGGTCCCCCCTTTGAAATTTCGAAAATTCAAAATTTTAAATCTCAAGTTTTCACTTTTAATCAACTCCTTATATCGTATTTAATATACAACAGCACTTTAAACTTGATTCTGAGACCTTTCATTTTCTTGTAAAAAATCATGGAAAATTTAACAAAAATTTTGACTTGTAAAGTGGCTAGATCAAAATTTTTACCAACTTCAAACTGTCATTACTTGGTCAAAACTAAACCGATTTTCAAGCGGAATATCATTTTTGGCCTCGTAATTCATTCTGCATTTGAATTTCATTAAAATTTGGGTAGGACATTTAAAAAAATGAAAAATTTTAATTTTCGACGTCATTTTGATGCCTGTTTTATTCGTTTTGACCTTAGAAGTCACAGGTTATGTCATTGAGGAGCAATTCTATGCGGATGACAAATCTCCGCCGCGTCACGAACGAAAGGAATTGATTTATTCGAGCAATCCGGAGGAGTTGGTCACACTGCAGCAACAGTTGGAGCGTAAATCCCATGTGGATGCCAATACCAAGTTGCAGCGTGAATTCAAGCAAATCACCGGACCAATGAATGCCATTGATACCATTCCGAAGCGTCGTGATTCCGCCAAAGAAATCAACGAACACTTCATACGCAAGGAATCCTCAGCATCCAATCAATCGGAGACCCAATCGCAAACATTAATCCAACACGAGTTGGCCGATGAGGAAACGGAGGATAGCGAATCGAATGATGTGTGCAGCGTGATTGAGGTGGAAATGGAGCCACAGTTGCGTCAGACGAGCAGCAGCACCACCCGAACCTCCAGCTCCACTCGCTCCTTCCTCAATACAAGCGGCGAGGAGCGTCTTGTCACCTCCGTTGATGATGTGCTCGAACGCATGCGCAATGCCGATAATGGTAAGTTATTCTTTACACTCAGAAAAATATGACAACCCTAAATCCGTACAATAATTGTTCTATAATTTACACCGTGTACTCAAATTTTAAGATTGCTGTTTACTCAAATTTGTATAATAAGTATGAATCGATTTTAAATTTGAAATTCTAACTGACCACTTCTATGACGGATACTTTTTATACTATATTACTTATAACTATATTAAGATTTTAAGGCCCCATAAAGTGTATATATTCTTGATCAGCATCAATAGCCAAGTCGATATAGCAATGTCCGTCTGTCTGTCCGTCTGTCCGTCCGTCTGTATGAGCACCTGGATCTCAGAGACTATAAGAGCTAGAGACGCTAAACTTAGTATGTAGGTTCGTCTATATTGCAAGCCGGTCAAGTTTGTTTCAGAATTCGGCCACGCCTCCCTTTACCGCCCAAAAATCGACATAGAAAATTTCATATCCAAATTATAAGAACAATTTAAAAGCTAAAGACACCAAACTTGGTATGTAGATTCCTCTACATAACAGGCAGATCAAGTTTGTTTCTTTTTACGATTGGACCACTATATCATATAGCGCCCATAGGAACAATCGGGCGAAAATCAAGTCTTTGTATGAAAAGCTTTTTTGTTTTATGAGATATCATAACCAAACTTATAAAATATGCATCTAAGTTAGTCCTTTACATCCTTACCGAAGTTGGCTCAAATCGAACTACTATATCATATAGCTGTCATAGGACCGATCGGGCGAAAATAAGTCTTTGTATGAAAAACTTTTTTGTTTTATGAGATATCATAACCAAACTTATAGAATATGCATCTAAGTTAGTCCTTTACATCCTTACCGAAGTTGGTTCAAATAGAACTACTATATCATAAAGCTGTCATAAGACCGATCGGGCGAAAGTCAAGTCTTTGTATGAAAAACTTTTTTTTTATGAGATATCATAACTAAACTTATAGAATATGCATTTACCTTAGTTTTATACATCCCTACCGAAGTTGGTTCAAATCGGACCACAACATCATATAGCTGTCATAGGACCGATTGGGCGAAAATCAAGTCTTAGTATGAAAATCTTTTATATTTTAAGAGACATCGTTACCAATCTGATAGAATATGCATTTAAGTTAGGTAAATAGTAAGTATGGGGTCTCTGACAGTCGAGTATGCTCGACTTTAGCACCGGCCCACTAGTTATACTCTATTACTTATAACTATATTAAGATGTTAAGAATAAATTTAGTTCAAGATTTTTTTTGTACTGAAACTAGTATGTTTCGATCTTTACTAACTTGAGTTAATTCCAAAAAGTATCCTCGAAAATGTTCAAGAAGACTTTGTACATATATCCCCTCTTGAAGTACAATAATCATTATGGTTTTTCTGAGTATACACAAATATTTTCAACTCAATCTCTAATCAGTTTCCTCTATTTAAATCTCTCCCTGCAGTGGTTGAACCTGGTGACAGCTCGGAGGATCGCGAGGCACGTGCTTTGCTTAATAAATTTCTGGGTGCCAGTGTCATAATGCAGGGTGTGGAGAGCATGTTGCCGGCGGGACAGCGACAACAGCAGCAATCGAACAGGAACAGCAGCAACACCAACAGTCAAGCGGTAAGCTAACAACACTTTAAATGTCCTTTAACCTACAGTAAATCTGCCCATTTTTGTCGATATATCTATATATTTTCGAATCTCTTTGTATTTAATATTAAGTTGATTTTGGCGATTTTTGTTAGAAATTAATTTAATGCAATTTTTATTATTGTAGGGTTAAGCGGTAGTCGACTAACAGCTGCCCTGTAGTCTTGTGCTGCTTTCTATGCCTTATATCCACTGTGATTGAGAAAAGTTTTTATATGTGAGCAAAGATTGTCTTTAAAATGATAGGGTATCTACAATTTTATATGTAAATACTGTTAAAAAAAAATATATATTTTGAAGCTTCAAAATGTAAGCAAACTTAAAGGAACAAAATTTTGAAAATAAGACTTTTTTCAATTGAATTGAACCAAAGATGAAAATACAATCTTACAACTTTTCCAACACTTTGAAAGTTTGCAGTGTAAATGTGTAAAAATTTCTACATTTATACAAAAAGTAATTAATTTTCCTAAATTTTAAATCAAACTCTCGCTCAAGTCAGACTTGCCTGTCTGTGTTAAATGCTTACAGGGTATAAGAACAACATATAATAGTTAGACCGTTAGTCAGCCATAAATGGCCAAAAGCAAATCAAATCAAATGGAAACCCACATGTGCGCACAGCACTTGTCTATGCTCTACGATCTCTAACCATCTCCCCTCCCTCTCCCTCTCCGTCTACACTTTGCACTCTCTTCTCTCTCTCCTTTCTCTCTCTCACATTTCACACTCTTGCGCTGTCTGTCTCTCTTTCTTTCTCTCGTGACGCTTTAGTGCCGTGTGCGTGATGCTCGCTTCTGGCCAGTGTTGCCAACTTTTCAGGCCAAAAAAAAGCTATAACATTTAACAAATAGCTTAAAATAAATATTAGAAAAGAAAGTTAATAGAAAAAAAAACCATTATAGTTTTTAGCTTGATTTTATACACTGCATCCATTAAAAATAGGCAAATGGGGTATAATTGCTTTGTGCAAATGTATGTAACAGTTATAAGGAAAAAACTTTGACCCTATAAAGCATATATAGAACATTCTAGATCTAGTTAACAATTGATTGTTGATTTAGCCCTGATCGTTTGTATGAACCCCAAGATCTCAGACACTCTTATAGATACACAAAAATAGACCACATCACTAATTTGTTCTTTATTATTAATTTTGATTGAGTTGATTTGGCTCTGATCGTTTGTATGAACCCCAAGATCTCAGACACTCTTATAGACACACAAAAATAGACCATATCAATAATTTTTTCATTATTATTAATTTTGATAAAAATATTAAAATTTAAAAAAAAAAAATTAAAAATATTAGAAAGCATGACTTATGTGATTTTTATTTATTTCATATCATTAATTTTTTCATTATTATTAATTTTGATAAAAATATGAAAATAAATTAAAAAAAAATTAAAAATATTAGAAAGGTTGACTTAAGTGATTTTTATTTATTTCATATCATAAATTCTTCATTATTATTAATTTTGATAAAAATATTAAAAGAAATAAAAAAAAATAAAAAAAATTAAAAATATTAGAAAGGTTGACTTGAGTGATTTTTATTTATTTTTTATCCAAATATAATGATATTTTTATAAAATGACGCAAAACCTATCTATTTTATTTACGAAACTATTTAAAATTATTAAAAAAAAAAAAAAAAAAAATATTACTACATATGTTATGTTTATATTTTATATGATTATATAATGAATAAGTTCCATGTCTTGAATAGTATTTTTTATTTTTTTATAAAAGGTATTGAAAATGAAATCTCATTTCTATGGCATTGATAAAACTAATGCTCGTAAAAATAAATATATTCCAAACATTGAAAAAAGTAGTGCTGAAAAAATATATTTAAAGTTATAAGTAAAAAACTAAATTTAAAAAATATTTTTGCATTTATGCTGTAGATTGTTAAAGTTAAAAAATAGCTATAATTAACGACAGCCGCTATGTTAAAACTCCAAAGCTTAAACTATTTGTAAAACTCCAGAGCTGGCGGTAAAATAGCTGAGCTGGCAGCACTGGCAGCTGGCCAGGAACGTGAATAGGAATGAGAAATGGGAAATGGGGAGCGTTGTCGGCCCCGTTGTTGGTTGTTCGGTTGTCGGTTGTTCGGTTGTTTGGTTGTTTGGTTGTTCGGTTGGCCAAGTCAGTACACACTCAGAGGCGGCATCGATCACTTGTGCGACTTTGTGCTCACGATCAAACAGAAAGTTGTAAAGAAAGCAAAGTAAAGATTCTGACAGAAAGAAAGCAGAAAGTAAAAAAAAAAAAAAAAAATAACACCAGCAGAGAAGAGAAGAAGAGCGAGCGAGAAGGGACGAGACGAGACGAGAGACGTGCAAAGAGGCAAGAAAATATTCTCAGCTTTGACAAACGGCAAATAAAATAAAAAAAATATTACACACATAAAAAAGTGCAAAATCAATAGTTAAAAATAAAAAAAAAAAACAAACGCAAAGCAAAAGAAAATTGAAAAGCCAGAGACAACAAGTTTTATGATTGTTGTTGTTGTTGTTGTTGTTCTAGAACTTGTTGTGTTTATTTTTTTTTAACCACTATTATTATTATTATTGTTGTTGTGCTTAAAGCTAAAACGCGAGTGTCTTAGCCAAGTTTGGACAAACAGCTGAAGGGGAAGCGGCAACAACATTGAAAGAAGCCAGCAGTAAGTGTGTGTGTGTTAGTGCGTGTGTGTGTGTGACAGCCTCCCAAAGAGTAGGCGTGGCCGTTGTGGCAGCTGTTGCCGATTTGCTTCAATTTTTTTTTTTTTTTTTTTTTTGTCAATTATTTTTAGTGCGCATAATTTGAGAGGCAGCCGAAGAATTTCTGACACGACACCTCAAAATGCACCTGAAAGTGTACCAGAGTCTTTATAAATATATAGCTAAGAGATACAAAAAAGCGCCACAAAGATACAAAGATACATTTTCCCAGCAAAGACAAAAGCAAAAGCGCCTCGAAAACCAAAACTAAATAAATAAATAAATTTTTCTGAAAGCAGCAAAAAAAAAAAAAAAAAAAAAGAGCAGGTGGCGAAGACAGAGGCGTGCATCAAAAGGGGGGGCAGAGGGTAGGGGGTAGACAGGGGGTGGGGTGTTGCCAGAGGGATGCATGAATGAGAGCGCAAGCGTACGATAAATTTTCGACAAAAATAGCGCAATGCTAGACACTATTTATAAGGAGACGAATCCAACGTTTTAGTGTCTTGTTGGAGCATTTTGGGCAACGGGGCGCCCAGTGGCCAGAGATACACATCTATAGCTATGGCTAAAGATATATAGATACATGTGTAGATACATAGATACATCTACATCTTGAAATGTGCATTGCAGTGGCCCGTTTTTTTTTTCTATTTTTTTTTTCTTTAGTTCACTTGTGCACCAAATACCAGCCATGCTTATAGATCCTACTAAGCCCCAAGACAATGCCCATCTCTGAGTTTATTTTAGATGGATAGAAGATACATTTAGAACTGACGTTAGTTCTGAAATAGTTCTCGCATTGCAGAGATACTTTTACTTTTTTACTTTTTACCAAACACAAAACTTTTCGAAACCCAAACACACAAATTATGGAAAAAGTTTCAATACTAATATTGAAAATGGGTCACAAAATATAAACTATAAATAAAGCATATTTAATAATAAACACAAAACAAATAAAAAGAGAAGGGCAGGAAAACAAGGCATACTTAATAGAATGGGCAAACAAATTAGTCAAAAATTTAAGCATCATGTAGAAGAAACACCTTAAAAGACTTTCGAATGACGTATTTGATGATATCATATCAATTCAATCAACTGTTTATTTTATAAATAGCTGACATCTTAAAGTCAACAAGTTTGTTTTCTATAGTAACACTGCTTTTTCTATATATTTATATTGATTTTGTGTTTAAATAATAGTTTCAAAGTAGCAACTTTTTGAATATCATATCTAGGTTTTTCTTATTCAATTATTCTTATTTAGCTCATATTTTCTACAACATTTTAAAAATGTACAGCCTTGACTTTAATTTATATTACTTAAAGTTTGGCAGTCAATATTGGCATCATTGAGAATTTTTGAGAGCAAGCAAAAGTATTTAATATTAAAGTTTTCTAAAGAACTTACCAATATAGCACATTTTCCAGTCTTAAAGTTACAAATGGAAACTGTAGATTAAAAAAAAAATAGTCAAATAGATAGATTAATATATTGAGTAAAAAGTTAAATAAACAAACGATTATAATTAAATTGATAGAAATTTTTTAATATATAGACTGAATTATAGATATGAAGATTGATTTAAAGAAAGAAAATAGATTAAATGTATGCCCATAATTTAGAAAAATTTAGCTGTACATAGAAGAAATAAATAGACAAATTTACCATATTAAATAAAAAAAAGTTAAATAATGGAACGATTATAATCGTTATCAATGCGGACGGCAGTTCGCGTTAGTGACGAAAGCAGCACGAAGGGTGCGAAAGGCGACTAACTATATATACAGCTAAGTTGGAAAATTTGCTACGACTGTCCGATCAGATCGAGTTATATACCGATCGACAGGTTTAGTTCTAACTTACAAAATGGCGTACTAAAACTTTTTCTAACCAACCTGAGTCATGAGATACGGGGGTGTAAGTGGGAGGGGAAAAATTTTGATAATTGCAGCTTATGGGGCCGTTGGGGCTTTTTGGTAAAATTTTTATTTTTTAAAATTCTACTTAAAATACGCGTCGATTGATACCTCAATCACCCAAATCCGATAACTGGTTCAAAAGATAAATAAATTTGAAAATTTTAGTGGACTTCTCAAAATGAAATGAAAAGTCAGTTTGTTTGTCTGTTTGTCTGTTTGTCTGTTTGCATCAAAGCGCTAAAGAAGCTTAAATGTAATGATGGGGATTGATTCCTTTTCAAAAATCTAGAAATGTTTGTTCTACGACTTTTTCAATTTCCCGCTAGTTTAGCGGGAAAACGCTAAATCCCGCCAAAATTGAAACCTCAACAGTTTCCAAACCATAGAAGCTACAGATATGTTCTATATATCATTAGAAAGGGCTTGTAGGCGTACCCCTAAACTTTTTTTCTAAAGTACTTAGGTAACATTTTACAGGTGAAATAAAGTTTTTTAGCTTACATTTTGGCGATTTCTGACAAAATGGCTCTAACGATTTCTATTAAATTTTATTATGTTGTAAAACGTACAACTTCGCGTTTTTTGGTATATGAAACATAAATTTTGGTTGAGGGGTTCAGATGATATTACCTGTTAAGTGAATAAATACATTTTTCTATCGGTCGAAAATCACGTTTTAGTACGAAAAACTTTTTGGTTTTATGAGATATCTCAACCAAAATGATGCAATATGCATTTAACTTGGTTTTATATATTCTGACCAAAGTTGGTTCAAATCGGACCACTATATCATATAGCTGTCATAGGACCGATCGGGTCAAAATTAGGTTTTAGTATGAAAAACTTTTTTGTTTGATGAGAAATCTTAACCAAACTAATACAATATGCATTTAACTTGGTTTTATATATCCTGACCAAAGTTGGTTCAAATCCGACCACTATATCATATAGCTGTCATAGGACCGATCGGTCCAATATTAAGTCTTAGTATGAAAAACTTTTTTGTTTTACTAGATATCGTAACCAAACTAATAGAATATGCATTTATTTAAGACTTATATATCCTGAACAAAGTTGGTTCTAATCGGAACCACTATATCATATAGCTGTCATAGGACCGATCGGGTGAAATCCAAGTCTTAGTATGAAAAACTTTTTTTTTTTTCATAGTAAGTTCGGGGTCTCCGACAGTAGAGTATGCTCGGCTGTAGCAACGCGAGCAAAGCGAGCAGGGGGCAGCCGCTAGTTTTCTTTATAATTAAAGAAACAAAATTTTTTAAATATGAAATACGTTCAACAACTAAATTTTATATTTTACTATTTGCCTGCATTAATGATAAAGTTACAATGTCAAAAGCAAAAGCAATTGCAAAATTTCTGATATCCACAAAAAAACCTCTAAACGAGGTAAAAGTCTAGTGACAGCAATTTCTAGACCCAAAATTTCTGACATCCAATTTTGTGACGAACAAATTCAGTTCAATCTAAAATTTTAAATAAAAATATAAATTAATAAAAAACGAAAATTGGCATTCGGCACTGCGCAAAAAGTTATTTTATGTACAAAGAAGATCACCCTTTACTCACAGTGCACAATGCCAATTTTCGTTTTTTATTAATTATATTTTATTAAAATTTTAGATTAAACAATTTTGTTCGTCACAAAAATTGATATCAGAAATAAAGTCTAGATCACTAGACTTTTACCTCGTTTAGGTTTTTGTGGATAAATTTACAATAATTGAATACATGTAACGATTGATGTAAAATAGATTGAATAATTATTGAATACATCTTTATACTATATATAAAACTCTTTGTCCTGACTCACTCACTGATCACTGCACATACCAAACTATAAGAACTAGGAGGCTGAAATTTTCACACAACATTGCTGAGACAATAACAAATAAATTTGTTAAATTAACTATGTGTGTGAAAGAGTGAAAGAGAGAGAAATAGAGAAAGAGAGAGAGACGCTAAACACGCGCTGCTATTTATAGTTAGAGATTATTTAAAAATACACAAGGAAGAGAGGAGGAGAGGTGGAAAGAAAAAAAGACAGAGAGGAGAGACGTAGACAGAACTTGCTAGAGTGAGAGCAGTTTCATAATTTTGCTTGTACGCATTAAGAACGTTCTTTCCGCCTTCACAATATTTCAATATACCCTAAAATCTGGGCATGCTCACTTAGACAAACAGTTGGTAACAGCTTAAAAGCATATGTGTTTGGTTACCTATTAAATTTACTTGTATCTAAATTTATGCATGTAAGTTTATTATTTTATTTGCAACAAATTTCTTATTTAAATAAAAAATTTTAAAATTCAAATTTATCTCAATTAAATCCTTTGAAATTTACTAAACCTAAAGTTCTCATTATCTAAACACTGATTTATAGAGTATTTGGACATAACAGTATACCTATAAAAGCTATTAATTTTCTTAAGCAACAAATATAAATTCAAAAGAAAGCCCAAAAGAAAAACACAAACCAATTTGTTAATCATTTTTCAACAATGAAAAAGAGAGAAGAAAAAATACAACAAAAAAATAAAAAAGAAAAACAAATTGAAATTTTTATTTCCTATACAATGTGGACCAACAAAAACAATAACAAAATAAATATTAAAAAAAAAAGATAAATATTTGTTGTATTTAATTGAAAATTTCATTTAAATTTTATTTTCATTTATTTTGATAATAATTTTCATATATGTGACGTGTTGCTGGCTATTGTTATAGTTTATATTGTTGTTGTTGTAGCTATTGTAGCTGTTCTAATTGTTAGTGTTGTTGAATAGGCTTGCAAGTTATTGGCGCAATTCCGCTAAAACGTAACAAGCCTCAAAATGCCGAAAGCAAAGCAACAACAACAGCAACAACTACAACAAAAAGGGGGCCGGCTGTTGGTCATAAGAGCAGTGTTGCCAACTCTTCAGCGCCCAAAAAAAAAGCTATATCAATTTATCTATATATATAAAGCAGTTTGTCCAACTGACTGATCATTGTACAGGCCAAACGGCTTAACGTGCGACCTTGAAGCTTGGCCACAATATACTTAAGAAAATTTCATTGTGGGTTAAGACGGCGTTTTGGAAAATTCGGCCTGCAAGTGCGTCAAAATCGAGGTCAAGAATTATAAATAAAAAATTTTTACAACTAATATGAATATATAAATGTAATCTACACCAAAAATAAAGATCATTCTAAAATTCAAGTTTATAATTCTTGATGTTTAGCATGTATTCCTTAACCCTTTCGGGACTACTGGGTTTAGACTTTCCACCAAAATTTACGTAGCCCGTCAGGAATACTTATTGGGATTAAATGTCCCAATGAAAATTCTTATTGGGATTCTAAGTCTCACATAAGAACATTTTGAGATTTATTAAGTATGCAAGACATAACATGTAATAATATTTCAAAAAGTATCTTGGCTTTCAAATAAAACTAAGTTCAGAGAGGGTTGAGTATTTATTTAAGTTATTATTGTTAAATTAAGACAATATGACAACGAATTAACATTCATAAATTCAAAGAAGCCTAAAATATTTTATCTAACTAAAAAAAAATGTTACAGATTGCCGAAAATTAAAATATCAATAATATTAGCTTAGAGACAAATAAAAATCGTGCTTGTATCAAACATTTTATAATTGGTTTAAGAAAATTCGGGATTACTTCTAACATTGCACTAGATTGACTTTATGCCGGAATTCCAGATTTTTATTTTCTCTATCCTAATTATAATTAGGTATATTTCTAGTAGTTTTTTCTAAACTTAATAAAAATACAAAAAATTCCCGCTGGTAGTTTTATTTAATCTTTTCCGCGATTGGTATACGCAAAACTTTAGATCTGGCGGGAAAAAAGCCAAGCTGGCAGCTTTTTATAAGAGTGGTAAGCAAGGGGGAAGGGGTAGCGAATGAGGGGGTAAAGTGGAGAGTGGAGTGTGAGTTTCTGCAGCCAAGCATGGAAATCAAAATGGAAATTGCAGGCCGAAAGGCACAAAAAAAACAACAATTAAAAGAAATGCTGCCACGGGCGAAGTGTTGTTGTTGTAGTAGTAGTAGTTGTTGTTGTTGTTGTAGTAGTAGTAGTAGTTGTTGTTGTTGTTGCTGCTGTTGCTGCTCAACTGACCAAAGCGAATGCAGTCAGCTGCAGTTGTTATTAGTTGTTGTCGCTGCAAATTGAGCAACAGCAACAGCAACAACACATTGGCTTTGACACTGTTGCTGCCACAACAACAACAACAACTAACAAAACAACAACAACAGCTATATGATTAATGCTTTTAAATATGTCTCTAGTAAACCAAATTGTTGTTAAATTTAGCCAACAACAAAACAAAAAGATAAAGGTGAACATCAACGTGAGAAAGGCCGAACGAAAAAATTGTTTTGCTATTTCAATTGCAGTTGAAAATTCAATTTTAAAATTGATTTAATATTAGTTTCAACTGTTAACATTTTTTGAGTTTTTAATTTTTCCACTTTTTGTAGTGAAAAATTTCAAATGAAATTGAAAACTAAAGATTGTCTATCTGCTATTTTTCAGCTAATTTACAATTATAATTTTTTTTTAAATTCTTTTTTGTCACAAACTTTACAGAGATATCAAAAATTAATGGTATTTCAGTTTAAATGTTTGCAATATTCCATTAAACACATGAGTTTAAAATTTTAAGTAAATTTTGAAAAAGATTTGCTATTAATGCTTTAAATTCTAGTTTCAACTTACAATCTACAAATTGAATTGTAAACTATAAATTGCTCAGGCCAAAATGTAAAAGCCTTCAAATACAGTTTGGTGTCGTTCCAAATTTCCATGAGATTTTCAATTTGAAAATACAATGCAAAAAGATTTTGCTGTTTGGTTTTCAATATGTTTTTTTTTTTTTTTTTTTGGTTTTTTGGCATATTTTTAGACACATGGAAAAAGGCAGAAAAACGTATTTTGACATGCAAAATGAGCGAATAGCTGAGACAAAGATGAACGGGCACAAAATACACAGCGATTATGAAACGACGCAGAGCAAAAAAAAAAAAAAAAAGAAAAGAAATGAAGTGAAGTGAAGAGGTGAAGTGAAGTGAGGTGAACAAAAAGAGGCAACAAGATTTGCCACGCTGGGAAAAAGGCTGTTAAACTAACAACAGTTAACTGCGGGAAAAACCGGCTCAAAAAGCCAAAGCCAAAGCAAACCACTTGCCGCTCTATACAAACTTTTTTTTTCTTTCTTTCTTTCTATCTATCTATTTTTTTTTATTTTATTTCTTTTTCTAAGCAAACCACCAGCTGAGTGTGTGTATGGTGTGCGTGTGTGTGTGTGTGTGTGTGTTGTCGTGTTTATTTGCCCCAACAGAAGCTGCAAAATATTATTATAAACATGTTGCGCTCGAATGAGTTTTGTAGCTATTAAAATAAAAAAAACCGGTTCGGAACCGAACCATGAACCAAAACCCCCCAAACACATTTAACACTTGAAAAGCCAATGCAATGAAATAGTCCACAAATTGGGAACAACTAGGCAACAACAGTTAACAACTTGTAGAAAAATAGTTTAAGAACCTTGAATTATTTATGCTGTTTATAGAGTGTATTAAAGTGTACTGCAATATAATTTAGTTAGTAATTTAAAAGATACATAATTATGACTACAAATGAAATCTTTTCAAATAACATTCTTATGTTCTGTCAATCTATCTTACCATCAATCTTTATATCTATTCAGCTATAATCGTTCAATTATTTTAATTTTTATCTATTCATCTATTTCTTAATATCTACAGCTAGAATTGGAAAAGTTGCATAGTTAATTTAACAAATTTATTTGTTATTGTCTCAGCAATGTTGTGTGAAAATTTCAGCCTCCTAGTTCTTATAGTTTGGTATGTGCAGTGATCAGTGAGTGAGTCAGGACAAAGAGTTTTATATATAGTATAAAGATGTATTCAATAATTATTCAATCTATTTTTACATCAATCGTTACATGTATTCAATTATTGTTAAATTTATCCCACAAAAAAAACCTCTAAACGAGGTAAAAGTCTAGTGACGAAAGCAATTTCTAGACCCAAAATTTCTGACATCCAATTTTGTGACGAACAAAATTCAGTTCAATCTAAAAATTTTAAATAAAAATATAAATTAATATAAAAAAACGAAAATTGGCATTCGGCACTGCGCAAAAAGTTATTTTTATGTACAAAGAAGATCACCCTTTTTACTCACAGTGCACAATGCCAATTTTCGTTTTTTTATATTAATTTATATTTTTATTTAAAATTTTAGATTAAACTGAATTTTGTTCGTCACAAAATTGGATGTCAGAAATTTTGGGTCTAGAATTGCTTTCGTCACTAGACTTTTACCTCGTTTAGAGTTTTTTTGGATAAATTTAACAATAATTGAATACATGTAACGATTGATGTAAAAAATAGATTGAATAATTATTGAATACATCTTTATACTATATATAAAACTCTTTGTCTGACTCACTCACTGATCACTGCACATACCAAACTATAAGAACTAGGAGGCTGAAATTTTCACACAACATTGCTGAGACAATAACAAATAAATTTGTTAAATTAACTATGCAACTTTTCCAATTCTAGCTGTAGATATTAAGAAATAGATGAATAGATAAAAATTAAAATAATTGAACGATTATAGCTGAATAGATATAAAGATTGATGGTAAGATAGATTGACAGAACATAAGAATGTTATTTGAAAAGATTTCATTTGTAGTCATAATTATGTATCTTTTAAATTACTAACTAAATTATATTGCAGTACACTTTAATACACTCTATAAACAGCATAAATAATTCAAGGTTCTTAAACTATTTTTCTACAAGTTGTTAACTGTTAAGTTGCCTAGTTGTTCCCAATTTTGTGGACTATTTCATTGCATTGGCTTTTCAAGTGTTAAATGTGTTTGGGGGGTTTTGGTTCATGGTTCGGTTCCGAACCGGTTTTTTTTATTTTAATAGCTACAAAACTCATTCGAGCGCAACATGTTTATAATAATATTTTGCAGCTTCTGTTGGCAAATAAACACGACACACACACACACACACACGCACCATACACACTCAGCTGGTGGTTTGTAGAAAAGAAATAAAATAAAAAAATAGATAGATAGAAAGAAGAAAGAAAAAAAAAGTTTGTATAGAGCGGCAAGTGGTTTGCTTTGGCTTTGGCTTTTTGAGCCGGTTTTTCCCGCAGTTAACTGTTGTTAGTTTAACAGCCTTTTTCCCAGCGTGGCAAATCTTGTTGCCTCTTTTTGTTCACCTCACTTCACTTCACCTCTTCACTTCACTTCATTTCTTTTCTTTTTTTTTTTTTTGCTCTGCGTCGTTTCATAATCGCTGTGTATTTTGTGCCTGTTCATCTTTGTCTCAGCTATTCGCTCATTTTGCATGTCAAAATACGTTTTCTGCCTTTTTCCATGTGTCTAAATATGTAAAACCAAAAAAAAAAAAAAAAAAAACATATTGGAAAAACCAAACAGCAAAATCTTTTTTTGCATTGTATTTTCAAATTGAAAATCTCATGGAAATTTGGAACGACACCAAACTGTATTTGAAGGCTTTTACATTTTGGCCTGAGCAATTTATAGTTTACAATTCAATTTGTAGATTGTAAGTTGAAACTAGAATTTAAAGCATTAATAGCAAATCTTTTTCAAAATTTACTTAAAATTTTAAACTCATGTGTTTAATGGAATATTGCAAACATTTAAACTGAAATACCATTAATTTTTGATATCTCTGTAAAGTTTGTGACAAAAAAGAATTAAAAAAAAAATTATAATTGTAAATTAGCTGAAAAATAGCAGATAGACAATCTTTAGTTTTCAATTTCATTTGAAATTTTTCACTACAAAAAGTGGAAAAATTAAAAACTCAAAAAATGTTAACAGTTGAAACTAATATTAAATCAATTTTAAAATTGAATTTTCAACTGCAATTGAAATAGCAAAACAATTTTTTCGTTCGGCCTTTCTCACGTTGATGTTCACCTTTATCTTTTTGTTTTGTTGTTGGCTAAATTTAACAACAATTTGGTTTACTAGAGACATATTTAAAAGCATTAATCATATAGCTGTTGTTGTTGTTTTGTTGGTTGTTGTTGTTGTTGTGGCAGCAACAGTGTCAAAGCCAATGTGTTGTTGCTGTTGCTGTTGCTCAATTTGCAGCGACAACAACTAATAACAACTGCAGCTGACTGCATTCGCTTTGGTCAGTTGAGCAGCAACAGCAGCAACAACAACAACAACTACTACTACTACTACAACAACAACAACAACTACTACTACTACAACAACAACACTTCGCCCGTGGCAGCATTTCTTTTTGTTGTTTTTTTGTGCCTTTCGGCCTGCAATTTCCATTTTGATTTCCATGCTTGGCTGCAGAAACTCACACTCCACTCTCCACTTTACCCCCTCATTCGCTACCCCTTCCCCCTTGCTTACCACTCTTATAAAAAGCTGCCAGCTTGGCTTTTTTCCCGCCAGATCTAAAGTTTTGCGTATACCAATCGCGGAAAAGATTAAATAAAACTACCAGCGGGAATTTTTTGTATTTTTATTAAGTTTAGAAAAAACTACTAGAAATATACCTAATTATAATTAGGATAGAGAAAATAAAAATCTGGAATTCCGGCATAAAGTCAATCTAGTGCAATGTTAGAAGTAATCCCGAATTTTCTTAAACCAATTATAAAATGTTTGATACAAGCACGATTTTTATTTGTCTCTAAGCTAATATTATTGATATTTTAATTTTCGGCAATCTGTAACATTTTTTTTTAGTTAGATAAAATATTTTAGGCTTCTTTGAATTTATGAATGTTAATTCGTTGTCATATTGTCTTAATTTAACAATAATAACTTAAATAAATACTCAACCCTCTCTGAACTTAGTTTTATTTGAAAGCCAAGATACTTTTTGAAATATTATTACATGTTATGTCTTGCATACTTAATAAATCTCAAAATGTTCTTATGTGAGACTTAGAATCCCAATAAGAATTTTCATTGGGACATTTAATCCCAATAAGTATTCCTGACGGGCTACGTAAATTTTGGTGGAAAGTCTAAACCCAGTAGTCCCGAAAGGGTTAAGGAATACATGCTAAACATCAAGAATTATAAACTTGAATTTTAGAATGATCTTTATTTTTGGTGTAGATTACATTTATATATTCATATTAGTTGTAAAAATTTTTTATTTATAATTCTTGACCTCGATTTTGACGCACTTGCAGGCCGAATTTTCCAAAACGCCGTCTTAACCCACAATGAAATTTTCTTAAGTATATTGTGGCCAAGCTTCAAGGTCGCACGTTAAGCCGTTTGGCCTGTACAATGATCAGTCAGTTGGACAAACTGCTTTATATATATATAGATAAATTGATATAGCTTTTTTTTTTGGGCGCTGAAGAGTTGGCAACACTGCTCTTATGACCAACAGCCGGCCCCCTTTTTGTTGTAGTTGTTGCTGTTGTTGTTGCTTTGCTTTCGGCAATTTGTGAGGCTTGTTACGCTTTAGCGGAATTGCGCCAAATAACTTGGCAAGCCTATTCAACAACACTAACAATTAGAACAGCTACAATAGCTACAACAACAACAATATAAACTATAACAATAGCCAGCAACACGTCACATATATGAAAATTATTATCAAAATAAATGAAAATAAAATTTAAATGAAATTTTCAATTAAATACAACAAATATTTATCTTTTTTTTTTAATATTTATTTTGTTATTGTTTTTGTTGGTCCACATTGTATAGGAAATAAAAATTTCAATTTGTTTTTCTTTTTTATTTTTTTGTTGTATTTTTTCTTCTCTCTTTTTCATTGTTGAAAAATGATTAACAAATTGGTTTGTGTTTTTCTTTTTGGGCTTTCTTTTTTGAATTTATATTTGTTGCTTAAGAAAATTAATAGCGCTTTATAGGGTATACTGTTATGTCCAAATACTCTATAAATCAGTGCTTTCTAGATAATGAGAACTTTAGGCAAGGTTTAGTAAATTTCAAAGCGATTTAATTGAGATAAATTTGAATTTTTAAAATTTTTTACTATTTAAATAAGAAATTTGTTGCAAATAAAATAATAAACTTACATGCATAAATTTAGATACAAGTAAATTTAATAGGGTAACCAAACACACATATGCTTTTTAAGCTGTTACCAACTGTTTGTCTAAGTGAGCATGCCCAGATTTTAGGGTATATTGAAATATTGTGAAGGCGGAAAAGAACGTTCTTTAATGCGTACAAGCAAAATTATGGAAACTGCTCTCACTCTAGCAAGTTCTGTCTACGTCTCTCTCACTCTCTCTCTGTCTTTTTTTTTCTTTCCACCCCTCTCTCCCTCCCTCTCTCTTCCTTTGTGTATTTCTTAAATAATCTCTATAACTATAAATAGCAGCGCGTGTTTAGCGTCTCTCTCTCTTTCTCTATTTCTCTCTCTTTCACTCTACTTTTCTTTTCGCTCTTTCTTACTCTCAATCTTTTGAAAATATTTAAAAATTTCTGAATTTTTCTCTATTTTTTTTTTGAAATATTTTGCTGACCAAATTTGGTCAAATTGTTATAAACAACCAAAAATTTTCGTTGGCAGGAAAATGCCGGAAAAGGGGGATGGGGTGGCAAGGGGGTTCGTTCGGACAGCTGTCAGTTGCTTTTCCAACTAGAAAAAAGGGAGGGCAAAAACGTGGGTTGGAAAAATTCGACTAAAGTACAGGAATTAAATGAAATTTCGCATTGATTTTCGTTGTTTCTGCCAGCGAAAAAAGTCAATTGCGGACAACCGCTGCGTATACTTAATTTATCGACATTTCTACGTTGTACAACAATCTTTCAACTTTTCGCGGGGTCTACAGTCGCTTTATTGACCTTAAATATACTACAAATGTAGCTTAAGTATTTCAGATACAGTTGCCAGATAATGCTCATATACAAAGTATCTGAACAAAGTGGAAAATGCTTCGAGTATTTTAAGTGTTTGACGGTCAAAGAGTTGAGTTAAATCGCCAGCAGGATTCATGCATGGCTATAAAGTTCGTTTATTATACTTCTGGGGTAAAAATCTATTAAGGTACCTAATCAAAAATTTAGCTATTATTTTTTTATATTTCTTGGAGTATTTTTCAAATGTATTTGGAAAATTTTAAATATTAAAGAAATGAATTTGTATTTTTTATGGCATTTTGATGCTTACTTGCGATATCAGAAGAGGCTATTTTATTTATTTAGACTTCGATAGTATTTGATTAGGGTGTATCATTTAAAATAATTGAAGATGTCTCTAAAGCCTTTAGAATAAATTGTCTTCTAAACTTAAAGTATAAAAATATACTGATAAGTATTTATTTCACATGCCAAAAAGTTAATAAAAATTCACAGAAAATAATTTATATTAATAATAAGTGTAGTATAGTAAAGTTTCTCTTCATTATATAGAAGAACCAAAAACTATAAATTGGATATAAGAAAAATATCATACGAATTTTAAGTCCTTCTTATCTAATATATTCTCTCAAAAATCGTTAACTTCAACTAATTTAGTAAATTTTTGCTAGCTCTTTTGCAGAGAGATAAAATTCTAAATCAATCTCAATTTTTATGGGATGTTGATTACTGGAATCTTTCAAGAAAAGAGATAGGCAGAGGAATTAAACTGTACAATATTACATATATACATTTCCTTATATTTAAGTACATTTTAATAAAATGAAAGCATAAATATATGTTGATATTTTTATTAATTAGATTCCATCAACAAAAAATCACACCTCAATCTCTTATAGAACAAACGGAGAACTAAGAACCGATCGAAAACTGTGGATAATATATTCTCTCAAAAATCGTTAACTTCAAATAATTTAGTAGATTTTATAAATAAATAAAATTCAATTTTTTGGGATGTTGATTACTGGAATCTTTCAAAAAAAGAATTGGATGACGAAATAAACTTTAAAATATTACATATATTAACACATACACATTTCCTTATATTTAAGTACATTTTAATAAAATAAAAGTATAAATATATGTAGATATTTTTATTAATTAACCATAAAAAAAAATTACACCTCAATCTCAAATAGAACAAACGAAGAACTAAGAACCGATCGAAAACTGTAGATGACTCATGGAAATGCTCGTAGTAATTGATTTGCAAGAATTTGCAAAATTTTCGCTCATTTCCTCATTGTCTGCGTTGAGATTGTTGTACGCGGCGTATGCGCAATATGCTCAGCATTACGCATACGCCAGGTATACTCGCGCGTTCAGCTCAGTGCTCAGTTTGTTGTCTAACGTCGAAGAACAAACAATTAAGCAAATAAAATAGACAAAATAATAATACACAAAAAACGAAAAAGAAAAAGAAAAAGAAAAGAAGGCAACACAAATTGGCTCATGGCTACAATTGGCGACAAGAATTGAGCATGAAGCAGAATCAGCCGGAAGATATTACGTCTGGCCATGGCTAAGGACGACAAATTGTTGGTTCGATTTCGTTTGTTTTTGTTTCTGTGATTTTGATATTTTTTTGTGCCTTATCATCGTTGATCAGGGTCGTTGTAAAATTGCTTTTGGCCTTTCTTTCCATTTTTTTTTTCAATTTTCTATTTTGTTGCCGGCGAATGCGTTCATCGTCTGTATTTAGAGTCAAAACAGCTGGCGTTTGCTTTTCGGCACACACTGTGCCAATGGTTTTTACTCATTTTCATTTTTCTTCTCTTTTGTTGCGAGTAAACAAAATACTCATGCTGTTTCATTTGCACAATTATTTCAGGTAAAAACGACACGTATTAGCAGCAGCTACAGCAAAACTGGCAACAGCAACAACAACACTAATAACAACAACAACAACAACAACAGGAAGACAACAATAACAACAACAACATCCTCAGCACCAGTTACACGCACAACTTGTGACATCGAGGAAATTTGGGACGAGCAGTTACTTAGACAATTGGTGAGTTCAATTATTACAAATCCTTTCAATTTTCACTAGTCTGTTCCAATTCACAAATTTCAATTTTCAATTAAATTCAAAAATCTGTAACGTTTAAGAACATTTCTAGAATAGTTTTCCCCACACAAACTTGAAAGTTCTCTTTAATTTCGATTAAATAAAATTTAAAAAAGAAGCGAAAAAAATTATTTTAAAAATGTTCAAAATGTTCTTTAACATTAATAGAAAAAGAAGCAGAGAAGATATGATTTAAACAATTTTCTTATGTCTGAAAACAACACTGATATTTAAGGTATAGTCCTTTGTTATCGATAAACAGCGATTATGCACTACTGACTTTGTTATTGAAAATCAGGAGCAAAAACTATTGGTTTATTAAAATTGTAATCGATAGACAGAAGCTTAGGCTAGCGCCTAATTAAGTTTTCAACGATAATTAACAAAGAGAAACTTAGCTTTACGAACGTGTTATCGATTAGCCGCAGCAATAGCTTTTGATTTATTGAGTTCGATAACGACGACAAAAGATAAACCTATGAATGCACACAAATTTTGCTATCGATTAAAGTCAACAACAGCTGCTGTTTTTTAAAAGTCGATTAATTTAAATAATTTTTTGTCAATAACATCAAGAAAATCTATGAGACTATGTTTTATTACTTATCACCAGGGACCGTAACAGCTATAATTTTTAAAATAAAAATTATGAAATAAAAATTATATGCTGATTTTTATAGTATAAAAGTTAAAAAATAACTTTTAATTTAAATTTTTATTATAAAAATTAAAAATAATTATTAATTTCAATTTTTATTAAAAAAAAAACAAAATTAAAAATTAAATAAAAATTAATTTCTATTATAAAAATTGAAAGATAAAAATTGAATGTAAATATCCTTTGAACCAAGTGGTGTATTTCCAAAATCTTAAAATATTTATGATGTGTGGCTCAATACTATTCATATGATACCTTAAAGGACGTATATTACGGATATTTATGGTATTTTTATTTGCACTCAATTTTTATTCTTCAGTTTTTATAATAGAAATTGACAAATAATTTTTATTTTTGACTTGTAGTCAATTTTTTTAAATTCGTAACTATTATTTGCAGTCCCTGCTTATCACTATGATTATCGATAAACGTTCATACAATATAAAGATTATTCCAATGATTTGTAAGCCTTTTTTGAACTATTTTGAATAATTGCAAAATGATAAACTTAATTAAGAGTAATCGTTATTATTTCGCCTTAAACGAAACATTGTATCGAGATAGATCGGAATACGGAACAGATCAAACAATATTTTTTAAAACTGACATACTTTCAAAATTATTGATATTTGATTTAATTTGATTTGATTTTTGAAAACTGCAGCTGGAACAGGCCTCCACATACGAGGAGCGTCGCAAGATCCGTGCACGTTTACGCGAACTTATGGCGGAACGCGAAGGTAAGTCTTGTAATAGTCATAAGAATGTGCATCCTAACCTCAGCATATACCAGCACTAACCCCAAAAGGATAATGGCAGTCTCAGGAAGTAAACAGACGATTGCTAACTGTGAGACAATAACGGGTTATTGGAGTCTATCTATCTATTTAAGTAGTGTTTACTCAATCTCTCTCTCTATATATTATATATAAATCGCTTTTTGTCTAACTCTCTCTCTATATATATAGTATCTGTGTCTCACACTATTTCTCGCCTTACTATAGCTTCTGATTGTGTTCTGTATTTGTATCTTATAGATATGCAAACAGCGCATACTCGTTGCTAGACTAAAGTAGCTAGATAAAGTGATATTCCAGGCCAGGTATTGCAATTACTCGTCAGTTAGATAATTTAACTATCAGTCATTCATCTATCTACACATTTTACAAATCATAACCATGATAAACACATAATTTTCATATCAATTATTGTACTCGTCAAATGTTTACTCGTTTGTTTATTATTTTCTCACTCTTTACACATTTACTTGTTACACATTCACTCGTTGTTTGTTTACTCGTCAAACATTCACTCGTTGTTTACTCTCTCGTTCTTCGTTCTCTCGTTAAACGTTCACACGTTGTTCGCTCTCTCGTTAAACTTTCACTCGTTTGTTCGTCCTACATATCGCTCACTCGTTGTTCGTTCAAAGCTTTAAAGCTTCTCGTTCTCTCTCTCTCTGTCTGTCTCTTCAAACAAGTGTTCATTTTCTTGTTCACTCGTTCGTTCATACTCGTTCGTTTGTTCTTTCGATCCCGCCTACTTGTTACTCGTTACTCGTCGCATTGAAAGCCAAACATCTGCTACTTTGGCTTTTGATTTGACTACTGTTCCCGTCCCTGTCTCCAAATTCCAAATTTTGTTCTATTATCCACTTTGCTGTGCTGGGTACTCGTTGCTTTCGCTCGTTACCCAACCAGCGAGTGCAAAAGATACATACATACATACGTAGGGCAGCCTAAGTGAACGGTCTGCTCGACCTTTTCGACTCTTCCGACTGTTTATCATGCTTTTTGTATACCCTATCCCGTTGTTTTGCTCGTTCAAAAAGCTTTGCAAATTCTTATCAAAATAAAGTCATATCTCTCTATCTTTCTCTCTCTCTCTCTTTCTTCTATCACTCTCACACATTTTTTTAAAACATTTGCGCTGAAATTTTTGTGCGTTGCGCGTTTTTAGAGCAGAAAATTTTGCAGGCGAGCGGTGCAAAGGCCGCTGCCAAAGTGGAAGAAGAGGAAGAAAGCAGCGCCAGCGAGTATGAGGAAATAATTGAGGAGGTAACCGACGACAGCGACGAGGAGGAGGACGAGGCGGAGACGGAGCAGAAGCAAGAAGTGGAGCAAAAACCAACAGCACAGTCCAAATCTGTGGAGAAGAAAACGGAAAAACAGTGCGAAAAGCAGTCGGAAAGCAAATTGGAGGCCAAGTCCAGCAAAGTGGAGCAGGTGGAGCAAAAGTTGGCCAAAGTTGAGCTAAGCAAACAGGTGGTGCAAGCAACCACAGTGGTTGACGGTCAACAGGGTGAGTCCCTGCCACAAAAGCAGTCCGAGGAAGCAGAACAGCCAGCAAAAGCAACAGCAGCAACAGAATTAGGTGGTACCTTAAGCAATAACGGTGGTACCAGCAGTGGTGGTACCTTTAGTAATAGTAACAAATTGAGCAATAGCAATAGTTTACATAAGATTAGTCCACAAAGTGTTGTTGTTGTTAGCCCGACAAAAGACAAAGAGACGACCATGCAAGCACAACAGCAAGTGAAACGATTGAGTGTGCCACAAAAGGAAGATTCGGGCACCGAAAGCGGTGAAGATTTGCGTCTGTTGGCCGCCGGTTTGCGTGATACGCTGCAACAGCGCAGTGGCAACGCTGGCAACGATGCAAATCGCGGCCTACTTGAGGAAGTCACCGATGCACTCAGCCGCCTCGAGTGCTCCCTCAAATTGGGCCAAGAGCTGGCCGTCGACGGTGGTCAGCGTCAGGCGTTACTCAGCCTAATTGGACGGCTTCAAAGCGGTCTGAGTGCACCCGAAAAGTTGCCGGTACTGCCGGCAACAGATACAGACGGTCGTGACATTGCGGACGATCGTGAGAGTGCCGATCAGGAGTCACTGAGCAATCGACAGAGATTCGCGAAGCGTCGCCAACGCAACAGTCGCCATACGGTGGGTGTAAGTCGTGAGGAATTGGCGGATGCACGGCGCTACATGGAGGATATGCTTATACTCAATCCACAGGGCAGTCAGACAATTGTGGCACCACTTCCCCTAGAGCGCAATGCCAGCTCCAGTGCGATTATTGGTGCGCCCAGCACGCAGCTCTATCGACCCAATCAATTTGTGCCCAACAGCCAGCACAAAGCTCAACTTAAGCCCAGTAATAACAACAACAATAGAAGGCCCTTATCGGGTGATTATGGCATCAGTTACGCCAGCTATGAGGCTGCTCCAAGCGCACTGGAAGCGAGTCAAGCAGCACGCTTCAATGGCAGCAAAAAGCAGCTCATGAAACGGGCCAATACCATTGATATACCCAAGGCTAAGGCCAAGTATGGCTCGGCGGATTGTGATACCGACTCGGAGCTGGAGGATCACAGTCGCAGCCATGCTGGACCCAATCTTGGCCTAAAGCGTGCGGTGCAAGTGAGTGTAAAGCGGCGTGTGCAACAGGTGGTACCACCGTTTGAGCCCAAAACGGAGAATGATCACAAGTTCCTGGCATTCATCAATAAACAGAATCATCAGGGTGGCTTGGGCTGGGCTGGTGCACGTTCCGTGTCCAATTGGACGCACAAGTTTGGCAATATCAAGCATACGTTTGAAACGGGCGTGGCAGCGACCGTTACAAAGGGTAAACCACCGCAACCACCGACGCATCACTATCAGCGGGAGCAACAGCAGTTGCAGAGGGAGCGAGAGCAATACCAACAGCAGCAGCATGAGCAACAGTTGCTGCGGGAGCGGGAGCGTGAGCGGGAGCAACAGTTGCAGCTGCAACAGCAACAGCAACAGGCGCTGCTGGAGCGTCAGCGTCGCCAGGAGCTGGAACGGCAGCTGCGTCTGGAGCAGGAGGCGCGCTACGAGCGCGAGCAGCGCGCCAGATTGGAGCGGGATTACTACGAGCAACAGCTGGAGCGACAGCACTTGGAGCGACAGCAGCAACTGGAGCGACAGCGACAGCAACAGGAGCAACTGGAGCGACAGCGACGTCAGGAAATGGAGCTGCGCATGCAGCAGCAAAGAGAAAGGGAGCGGGAAAGAGAACGTGAACGTGAACGTGAACCGGAGCAACCAGTCAATCAGTTTATACACGCACCCCAATCCGTTTTTCGACCCATCGATCAAGGTCAAGCGCCAGCGTCAAACATTTACAAGCCCATAGCACAGAAAAGCGCCAGCAGTGGGCGTGGCAAGCAACCGTATCAGCTGCAACCACGTGCCAGCTACAGCAATACACCGTCACCCGCTTCCACAACCGCCAACTCGCCAATTGGTCTGCCCTGGGTGGCCAAGCCACGGGTGGATAACAGTGACTTTAAGCGCAAGGCGCATCACTTTGAAGAGCGCTCGCTGCGCGACAATCTGGAGCAACAAGCACCAAGCAGTGTCCAGTATGTGCAACGTCACAATTCGTTGCGCTCCAAAGCGCCACCTATGGCGCTCAGTGAGTTCAAGAAGCGACCCTCGCTGCCCAATGCCATGCAGCCAGAGTTGCAGCTGTATGCAGCCACAACAACAGCAACCACAGCAGCAATCACAGCACCACCGCCACCCACCAACATCTCATTTACCTATGCAGACTATACGCCAGCTGTGGCACGTCGTGGTGCCACGAATTTAGGCAATTATCGCAGTCAACCTTGCCTGAGTAGCGCCCTGGAACCACTTACCAATCCACTGGCTGCACCACTTGTGCTGACCAATGCGAATCCCACGTATTTACCCACCCAACCAGCACAGACGACGCGTCATTTCGATTTTGCGAGTCCCATCGACAGTCCGACAAGCTGTTTGACCGCACCCCTTATGACGGACAATACGGACGATGATCTTGATCTGGATTCGGATCACAATATGCACGAATACCGTGCGGAGATCAAAGTGATGCGTAAACCACGCAGTCAAACGGCCGTTACAGTGGCTGGACGTCGCACCGCTCATGTGAGTGATGATGAGGTCTTTGGACGGAATTCGAGAGCGGCCAAATCGCTGCTCTACACGATGAAACAGCTGGGTGGGAACGGTAGTGCAGCTGGTAGCGCAGCTGGTACCGCAGCTGGTACCGCAGCTGGTACCGCAGCTAGCAAGCCGTCATTGAGAGCCCAAACGAGCACTACACCAACAACGGCAGCGGTGCAGCCTTTAAACACAAGCAGTTCATCCAGCAAACCCGGCTGTCTGTCGCCGGATGGTCGCATGTATCAGGCGCCTTTGGTAGAGCCGCTTTTTCCACAGCTCAGCAATTTTGAGGCGAATCGCAAGCCGCAGTATCAGCCAGTAAGTCAACCCGGCTACTCGGCTGAGGCGCAGACAAGCTATGTGGTTACCTATCCGCTAGATGATTCAGCGGATGAGCAAGAGTCCAGTTTGAGTGTAAATCGCATGCGTCGCAGCTCGGAGCATTCAAATGCCAGCTCCAGTTTATCCATGACCAGCTGGACAGCAAATCCAATGCATGTGCAGGCAGCAGCAACAGCAGCAGCACCATCCATGCCACCACCACCCGTGGATCGCAGCAATAAGCCGCAATTGGCGCCAAAACCAGCAACGGTGGTAACGGTGGTACCACCACCACCACAACAACAACCACGTCCTAGGCTAAGCACTAGAAGTCATACGATCAGTGAGTCAATGTTGCCTGAGACGGCAACACTGCAGCAACGTGTCATGTCACAGCAAACGCTCAGCAACAAAATGCAACAGCAACAGCAGCAACAATTGCAGCTACAGCAGCAACAGTTGCAACAGGAGCTGCGTCGCAAGAGTTTGGGCAATGTGTTGGAGCAACGTGAAAGCCATCAGAAATTGTACTACGAACAGCAAGAGTATAAATCATCGGCACCAGCCGATACGCCCGATATTGTGAAATCATCGCTGCCCAAGGAACAAGCGCCATTATTAAAGAAATTTGGACCACCACAGCGGCATCACTATGTGCCCAATGCCTATCAGAGTCCGCAGCTGAGCAAGCAGACCAGCAGCACTCATAGCCAGAGCACCAGCAACATTACCACCGTCATACAGCAGCAACACAAGCCACTCATTGTGGAAACTCCGGCAACGCCGCAACCAGCGAATGTGGATCAAACGCCAGAGCAGCAAATACCGCGAAATATAGTTTTTAATAATGTGAATGCCTTCAGCTCGCTAAGTCGTCGGCAACACGAGGAGGAGTTGCTGCTGCAACACCAGCAGCACAGTAACAATGTTGCTGCTGTTGCTGGCTCCAGAATGAATCGCTTGAGTAAATGCGATTCCTGGACACAGATATGTAATCAACCACAGCAACAGCAGCTGAGCAATGGTACAGCTGCCATACGCTACAATCAACCGTCAGTGGTTGCTGCTGGTGCTGCTGCTGGTGGTTTTGCTGCTGCTGGTGAATTGCGACGCACTAAATCGGGACACTCGTTGGCGGTGCCCAAGTTGTATGAGGCGGGCATTGCCAAAGAGCAGGTGGGTCAAAAGCAGCGCACTGTCGCTGCCTATTTCTCTGGCCAAAAGTCACCCACTGGCAATGGACAGCTGGAGGAGTTGCGCACCACAACAACCACAAGCACAACGACAACGCAACGCAAATCGGCAATTAATCGCACCAAAACAAGTGAAAAACTATCGGCTGCACGCAAATCGTTAAGTTCATTGAATTCAACATCGAATGGTAATGTGTCGACAGCGGGTCTGTATCGTGTTGGTGGTGCAATAGCTGGTGGTGCTGCTGCTGCTGCTGGTGGTATTGGTGGTGGCGGTGGTTTAAGTCGCAGTGCAACAATGCCACACATAGCGCATCTCAATTTGTTGGACGAGAGCAATGTGGAAGATGCATTCGAGCAATTAATGCTGGGCGCATAATTTGCAAGTGATTTCGATTTATCGATAAGTCGATTAATCGATTAATCGATAGACCGATTAGTCGATATATGTATATCGATAACAAAACAAACTCTCGCACACACACACACACACCGCAGTCATTCCAGTTTGAGCCGCCCAGCGAGACGCAACTGGACCCAACAAACGATACACACACACACACACACACGCGCACACACAACGAAGCCGAAACTGTAACTGTACTGATTACCGATTACCGATTAACGTTTACTGTTTACTGTTAACCGTTAAATACTCGCTACTGTTAGTTTTGAGCGTAGATTTTTTGTTAGGCTTTGTTTTAGTTACAATTCCAACAGAAACAACAACAACAGGAACAACAACAAGTGCCCCACACCCCCACCCACCAATTTTCTAGTCAGCACGAAACGTTCCAATTTCACGTTTCGATTCGTTTCGTTCCGTTTCGTTTCCAACATTGTTTCTTGCGCTCAATTTCGGACGAGTCTTTTCACACAGTTTGTAGGAGGGACCACAAAAGGGGTTTTTTGTTTTGTTTTAAAAGAGAAAAACAAATTCTTTTTAATTCAAACACACACATACACATAAATACCACACACTGCCGAGTTTGCTGAGCTGCTCCAACCGCAGGATGCCAAAAAACAACAACAACAACTGCTGCAAATTCAAGTCAAGAAATAAACTTAAAAAAGAAATTGCAAAACAACAGCAAAAGAAGCAGCACTTGATACCACAAGAAATTTGTGAGTGAGCAAAAAATTAAATACAAATAAAATCCACACACGAAATGTACAACAAACAGCGTTGCCACCTTGTTTATTAAGCGCGTTCCATGTACTTACTTACTTACTATTGCTACCTACGCCTGCCCGGCCTAACTGCATACATATCTTTTATATATACTTTATACTTATATATATTCACACAACTTTTTTATACATATATATATATACATATTTGTATATTTGTTAATTATTTTTTATATAAAAAAATAAAACAACTTTTTTTGCCTGCCCCCATTCCAAGAACTGTATAAAGTTTAGTTTAGTTAGCGCTTTAAACGTTTTGTTTTCCGTTTCCGTTACGTTGCCATTTCGTTACGTTATGTTAATGTTACGTTGGCTGGTTGATTGGTTGGTTGGTCCAGCAAAAACAAACAAATAAAATAAAAATATATATAAAAAAAAAAAAAACATTACACACACTTAATTGTAAATCCCATGTTGTCCCTCCTGTTCTATACATTGAACTGTTTTTGTCTCTCTCTCTCTCTCTCTATTTTACTATTTTTGTCTCAGTCTTTTTTTGTATATATACCCCTCCCAATTATTTTAATTATCGATTATTGTAACAGCTCAGCTGCAGTTGGCTGTGCTGGCTGTTTTTTTCTTCGCTTTCTACGCCAAACATTTTTTACTCGCATGTTGTCATATGATTTTTCCTGTATATATTTTTTATAAATAATTTTGTTGTGCATGTCTTCTTGTTTTATGAATACTGTAGCATTTAAGTAGTCGTAGTAGTTGCACCACCAGCACCACCAGCGTCACAGACACCAACCACCAAATCGCCCAGCAAGTGTGCCGCCAAAAAAAAGCCATCAACGGTCACGTTATCGTTATCGTTATCGTTTTCATCTATATTTCTTTACTATTTTTCTAACTTGTACTTTATTATTTTCTTAAAACTGTGTGTAATATTTTAAATGCGTATTTTTGAAACGCGTGGCATGGAACAGCCGCTTGGCAGAGTTGCCAGACTGTGCGCGTTTCCATTGCCAATCGTTGCGCTGGCACTTTTAATAAACAATTTAATTGTTTCCTTTTTTTGTAGTGTAATTTAGCTAATTTTCAACGTATTTTCGTTTTGTTGCCGTGTGTAGTGTTAAAAAAAAAAATATAGTTGCCTGTTCTAGATTAGTTCAAGCCAAGATAATAATATGATTAACATTCCTAATATACTATACTTTTTCCCAACATTTTCATTAACTTTTACTGTAATAATATTGATAATGATTATGTTTACATATTGTTGAATTGATTTTGATTGCATGACTAATTGACTTGACTAATTGTTGTAATTATTGCTTCTTTTTTCTCCCCATTTCTCTCGTTGCTCTCGCGCTGAACCAAACACAAAAAATCGTCTAAAACATTTCTTCATACAGCACAACACAAGCAACAAAGCTCAACGACCAGTGAACGCACCGAGACAAAGTCAAAGGATGGCGGCGCAGTTGTCACCACAACAACAACAAAAGGTACGACAAATCATACATAGATATAGTAGGTACCTCACAGGAATTTCGAATATTTTTAGGAATTAAAAAAACAAAAAAAAAATCTTTAAGAAATTGATATAAGGTTGACAAAAAAAAAAGTAATCATAAGTTGGAAAATTCAGCCAACGAAGATATTTAGAGTACAAAAATTAGGAAATGCCGAAATCAAAAATATTTGATTAAACATTATATCTCATTATTTATATGAACCTCCTTGATTCTAGCTATTTTTAAATAAAAGTTGCGAAAAAACTTTGTGTTTTTTGCTAGTTTATTTTTTAGATTAATTCTAAAGCTCAACAAAAATATAAAGCTGTGTTAAGAAAAAGTTTTAAAGTCAAAATTCCAAATATTTAATTTAAATTCGAGCGATTCTTAAATTTTCCTTAATTTTTATCTACATTTTCATTTTTTTTTTCTTAATTTTTATTTCACAGTAAAAGTATTCTTAATTTTTTTTCCTATTTCTTATTTTTATATTTCTAGTTTGGTTTTCCTTATTTTCTTTTCCATGTTTTGAGTATCTTAGTATTACTTCTACACATTTATATAAGCAATCTAGTTAATATAAAACTTTTATTTATTATTTTAGTTACCACACGCACTGTGAGCGGCAGCGCTGCCTCCAAGAATATTTCGCCGCTGGCCAAATTTAAGCAGCTCGATAAAGCAGCTGCCCAGCAGCAGGCTCAAAAGTAAGCAACATTTTCGAATACCAATTAAATACTGAATAAGATATTGAACAGCAAATACATACAAACACATATATAAATTGTATTCGCACACTTGTCTAATGAAAATGCAAACAAACTGTGCAATATTCTTATATTTAAATATGCATTTAAATTCAAATTAAACGGCGCTGACTGATCTGGCAACGCTGCCGGCATTGCAGCTTCGTTGACTGTTCTGGCAACGTGGCTGCAATTGCAATTTGGACAGATCTGGCAGCGCCATTTTGTTTGCATTTCTCTTGCACAAACACACACACACACACACACACATTTGGTGCAGGATCACAAACACAACTCACAAACAACCAATCACACTCACAAACAACCAAACACACACACACACATACTCACTCACTAGTTTCGCCTTATTTTTGTCTCCCATTCTCTGGTGTTGGTGATCGGCAATCGAATGTCCTGTCTTCTTCTTGTGCATAGGATGATGTCTAAATGTTTTTAGGTACATTTTGTAAATTGTCTTTTGCTGTAGCTACCTGTCTCGCTCTAGCCTCTGGGCCCTTTTCTACTTGCTCTGTCTGTTATTATTTTATTATTATTATTCTCTCACTTCCTTACGCACCTATCGTGTTTCCCAAAACAGCAACAACAACAAGATAAATCAAACAAAGCAACAACAACAAATTTAGTTAAACACAAAAATACACAGAGGCACACGAAACAACCGTTAGCTCATCCTTATTATAAGAATATAGTATTAATATATATATATATATATGTATGTATATATATATATATATATATTTGTTGTTGTTTTCCGCTAACACAAACACATACACACACACACACACATCCACGAGCTAAACAATTCGAACACCCAATTTACATACATAAGTACAACAAATATTTATGTATTAAAACAAAAACAAAAACACAAAAAAAATATTAAGAAAGTTTGTCTTCGGCACGCCGAATATTTAATACCCTTGCAGAGCTGTGTATTCAAATGTCGATCGATCGTTCCCAAGACATTAAATAGTCCGAACTTAGGAATTAAGGATCAAGGATATAACCCAGAAGATTGTCTTAGAACTTTTGTTTTTTTTTTTTAAGAAGACAAATTTAAGAGCCTCAATAAAATACAGAGAATTATAATCTTACAATCACGTTTTAAAAATCTAGATTCTCGACCCATTTTATTCATATGGCTTGAAGAATATTATTTTTTACAAAACTAAAAAAATGCGACGAAAATAAGATTTATTTTTTGTATAAATATATCTTTGAAAAAGTCGGAACTGTATCAAGTTTCACTTAGATAAATTTAAGTTTGATTAGCGGTCAAGTTTTAATTGACTCAAATCGTCGTCCTCATCAGAAAAATACTAATTTTGTGGACAACATAAAAATGGCATAAACTTTATTTTATAAAAAAAAAATAAAGCATACTTTTTGGAGTATTTTATTTTTTCTCTTATTTTATTGTAGTTGCTCATGATTTTTAGAGCAATTAAAAAAATAATGAAATCGGTTGAGTTTATCTTTAATTAATATTACAAGTAAATATATGTAACAAATAATAAAGTAATTTTGGAAAAAAAATAAAGTATACTTTCGGAGTAATTTTTTTTTTTCTTATTGTAACATAGTTTGCTTATGGTTCTTAGAACAATTTCAAAAATATATTTTAAATACGTGAATTCTGTATTTCGCATTTCGTGTGATAATTAAAACACCCTCTGCAGGGGTAAAAAAAAAAAATCTTAAAAAAATAATAAGAATACCAAAAAATTGTGAGTTTCGCTAAAACGTCTGCCCCTCCAACCTTGAATCATTTGTTCAGATCATCTCCAACAACAAGCACACCCACGACCCCCGGCGGTTCAGCACAACCGTATTTCAAATTTACCGATCCGGCATTAAATGCACGCGCCGCCACTGTCAAGGATCAACTTCTACAGTGGTGTCAGCACAAAACGCAGGAATATGAGGTATCCAAAACCTACAAAATACCACAAAAAATACCAAAAAAAAAAACCTTAAAAATACCGAAAATAAAAGAAGCAACTATAAAGCCAAAACGCAAAGCCACAGCCATAGACCGTTATACTTGTTATATTCCTTATCTTACATTGTTTTTTTTTTATTTAGATTTACTTGACTTATATTTTGTATTTTGCATTTTACTGCCGTTCGTTTTGAATAATACGTTTTTAACAAAATCTAACGCTTAGGCCCAAAAAATACAAGCAATAACAAAATCAAAAACAAAACCAACGTAAAAAGTACAAACAAAAACAAAATCGAAAAAACTAAAAACAACGCTTAACTTTTGGCTGAGCTTTTGAGCAATTCATTTACACACGCATACACACAAACACACACACACATACGCATACAAACACACACACACACACAAACGCACGCAAAGCAGTTTGGCTTGAAAAGAAGTTAAAGATGAAAAAGAAGAGATGATAACGAAGATGATGAAGAAGTTGCAGAAGCGCAGTTTTTACTTACATGTTAACCAGGGCTGAAAAAACATTCAATGTACGGCTGCCACCAATTATTTCGATAGTTTTCAAAACTAATCGCTGCATGGAACTTTTTAATGCAACTGCAGAAAAAAACTAATTATAATAAAATAAAATTTTTGTTTTCAATTGTTTTTTTTAACTTACACATTACAAAAGTACAAAAAATTTCGCTTAATCGACTGTCAGCAATAGCACGTTCGATGTTTGTTCTGCTTTAAAAATGTATCGATTGTACATCGATGTTTTTCCAGCTCCACTTCTTATCGCTTTTATTATAGTATTGTTGTTATTGTTGCTGCCATTTGCTTCGTCTGCTGCTTTTTGGGGCTGGATTCTAAATGCAACAATCAAAAATCGCTTAAATGTCGCTGCCGCTGCTCAAAAGAGAAAAAATAATATAAATAAAATATAAAGAAAACAAATTTCAAATGCAAACCAAGTGGCATGGTGAAATTATAAACAAGGTGGTGTATATACTCAACACTGCGGCAGTGCTGCCAGAATATTGTGGACTTAAATTGCTAAATTGAAAAAAAAAATTGTAGAAAATAGCCAAGAAAAAAAAATAGTATATAACCCTATAAAAAAAATCCTATAAATTAATTACGTAAATTAAACAAATAAGTTTAAAGTTATTTTATTTCAACAGCAATAATATTTTGACAATGTCGATAGCATCCTCGACAACATATTCAAATACTTCGAGCTCTGAATTCTGTAATCCGACATTTTTGTACACAAAAAAGAACTCTGCCTCTGTGTTGAATAAAAGTAAAGTGAGCAGACTACCTTGTTTTAATAACACCATGCCAAGTGCTGTGCTGCTATAAACCGTTATATCCCCCCACTCCTATCAATTACGCGAACACACTTATAAGAATTTCTGTTAATGTTATTCACAGAACGTCCAAATAAGCAACTTTAGCTCGAGCTGGTCAGACGGCTTGGCCTTTTGTGCGCTGATACATCATTTCTTGCCAGATGCATTTGATTATAGTAAACTAACCAAACAAACTCGCCGACACAATTTCGAAGTAGCCTTCAGCGTTGCTGAGTAAGTACTATCGATATAAAATCTTACACACTGATCGTTTGCTAATCGATAAATTTGTCATTTAAACAGCGAAAAAGCTGGAATTGCGCCTTTACTGGATGTGGAAGATATGGTGGAGATGAGTCGACCCGATTGGAAGTGCGTCTTTGTCTATGTGCAGAGTATCTATCGTCGTTTTCGCAATTGCCAGTAAACCAGAAGAAGAAGAAGCAGCCACAGAAAAACAACAGCACGTGCTAGGCCACAACAACCACAACAACAACAACTACACATCTATTCATTAAATCATAAGCAAGTCTATCCCAAAAAAAAAAACCGAATATAATAATAATGTTTATGTATAACTTTTGGCATTTTGTGTTGAAACACATCTAATAACTGATATACCCCACAAATGGCAGGCTCGTCTAATAATTGAACAGCAAGAACATTTCTACGTTTTTTTTGTCTTTGTTTATCATTATTATCTTTTCTTATTTTTTTTTTTTTTGTGTAATACTATTACTATTATTATTATATTATTATTTGTTATTGAACTTAAAAAAAAAAAAAAAAAAACTATGCAATAATTGTTGATTTTTTTGTCATAATTTTAAATATAAAGAAAAGGAAAAAAACAAGACGCAAACTTTACTAACCCCGCTGAGTTGAAGATGAAGATTATACGATTTAAACGAGTATAAATTATACATTATATATACACAACTTGAAGCGAGCGAAATTACGAGCAAATTACTAACTCGCAGCAGCGGCAAGCGATATGCGATATCAAAATAAAAATATAAATAAAAAATGTATCTACAGCTAATATTAACATTGAAAATGAAATGTGTTTTTTTTTATTTATACGTTACGCAGAGAAATTTAAATTTTGACAGCGCTGCCATCTGTTAATAAACTGGCAACACTACACTGTCAGTTGTCACAGATCTGGCAGCATCGCGCTGCCGCGATCAGCCCACTAATCGATTAGCTGCGCACAATTTATCGAATTGATGCTGCCAGATAGCAAGAAATTATTCAAATTTAAATTTAAATTGAAATTGAAAGTATAGTAGGCATTGGCAGGCAGCTGTTGAATAAGGCAATTTGTTGAAAATACCGAGTTTGAGAAATATATTTCAGACATGCTGTGAAAGTCTAACGTTAAGTTTTGTGTAAAATGTCCAAACAAAATTCCGTGTGAAATTCGTACATCAAAATTAAGGTTAGTTAAGCGCGCACACCACAACACCACCAACAACATAGGCAATTTTAGTTGACCAACCATCAGAAGGGGGACGAGAGGCAGCTTAATTGGAATATCGAACTGTTGAGCATTGAAAATGGCGCAGCAACAGCAGCAGCAGGAGCAACCACAGTTATCCGAGGCAACAGCCTTAAGGTTGTTGCACAGTGTTGTTGCCGGCACGACAATGCAACAGGCGCAACAACAACAGCAGCAGCAGCAACAACAACAGCAACCATTGCAGTTGGAAGCAAGCAATGCTTGTGGCAATGCCACAGCTGGTTGCAGCAACGGCGGCGTCGGTGGTGTTGCTGCCACACAGCTGGCACTCGTATTGCCAACAAGCAACAGCAGCAGCAGCGCATCAGCAACAGCAACAGCAACAACAACAGCGGCAACATTGGCAACGGGAACAGCAACGGTAACGGGAATGGGAACGGTAACGGGACACGGACAAGCGTCACAGGAGAGCGTTCACTCGGCCAATGAATTTGGCAACTCGTGCCGCATTTGCCGATGGAATCGTCTCGACATGGAGATCATTAACTGTCCCTGCAAATGCAAAGGCAGCGTGGTAAGTCTCCCATCAAAATGGTGCACTTTTGCACTTCTGCACTTTGGCAACAGTTCTCTTCCTCTTTTTGTATTGGCATAAAGTTTAAAAATGGAGGCTACAATTTAAAATTTGTTGTTCTAACAGTATTACAAAAAAATTAACCCTCTAATACCCAAGAGTGCCTCAATGCACTCATCAGTTTAATTACAATTTCTCAAAAAGTAACTAATTTTTTAATAAAAAAATACTTTTTGATAGGGCAAAAAAAATTTTTTGAACGAATTTCAAAATATTTGAATGCAGAATGTATTTAGGGGCCAAATCATGATCAAAATGACATTCCGCTTCAAAATCGTTTGCGTTTTAATAAAGTTATGAAGGTTTGAAGTTGGTCAGATCAAGGATCTAGCCACTTTACAAGTCCAAATTCGTGTTCAATTTGGCATGATTTTTTACAAAAAAATGAAAGGTCTCAGAATCAAATTTAAAGTGTTGTTTTATACTAATTACGATATAGGGAGTTGATTAAAAGTGAAAACTTGAGATTTAAAATTTTGAATTTTCGAAATTTCAAAGGGGGTACCCTTAGCATCGAAAACAATATCTAGTAGAATCTTGAGGAAAATATTTTTTTTTAAGAATTTAATAAAATTTGAATGCAAAACGAATTTAGAGGACAAATCATGATCAAAATGACATTCCGCTTCAAAATCGGTTGAGTTTTAATAAAGTTATAAAATAAAGTTGAGCCAAAAAAAAGAAGAGATTTATTTCCTATAGTGTTATGTTGAATATGAATGATGATTAATGATTTTGATTTACCAGGGCTACATACATATGAAGTGCTTGAAACGCTGGATAATGCATCGACGCGATAATCGCTGTGAGATCTGTAATGCCCCATTCAATATCACAGCGGATCGGGCGAGCTTTAAGCAGATGGTTCGTGCATTCTGTTGCGGTCGTTGCTGTGGCATGATCGTGAAGCATGTGCTGTTCAGTGCCTCGTTAATGCCACTCGCCCATGTGATATTGCAGCAGGTGAGCGAGTGCTGCTGTTTAAATCGATTTTTAAATCAACAGCGATTGCGAATCATCGTAATTGGCACAATCGACGCTTATTTGCGTTTCTTTAACTGTGTACAGGTATTGCATTGTATGGACAATTTGAATCAGGGCAGCACCGAACAGCTAACGGTACAGGAGGTATTTGTCGCATCATGTGCATTGCTCACATCCAGCGCTTTATTCTTTCACTTCTTTGAGTTTGTGACGACCCGTTTTCTGCTCATACGCAATATATTGCGACATTGGTGGATGTTTGGCAGTACCAACGATTTTGGTCTCGTTGAGGTCGAAGATGATGCATTTGATCTATTTTGACATGACATTGATTCCTAAGCCTAACTAACAGACCAACGACAAACAACAACAACACCAACAACACCGACACCAACAACAACAACCACACCCTCGGTATCATAACAAAATTGTCAAGTTTTAATCAATAAAAAAGACTCATTCATAACGGCATTTATTTGAATTATTTTACAAGTTTTACAGCACTGATTATTTTGAAATGTAACCGCTTGTCAGCTGTTAGCGCTGCATTGAGAAGTCTGTTAACGCAGCAAAGTTGCTCCTGTTAACGCGTGACAGAGACTGTTAATTAACATGATTTATCGATTGGTGAACTGGTTGATAGGATTCGAAAAATAACGATTGTTGTCACTGCTCTCATCAACTAGTAGTAATGTTGATATTGATATTATCGATACTATTAATAACTGGGCGCAACGTACATGTATTTCAAATTAGTTGTCACCAATTTTTACAAAGAAGACTTTCGCCCTTTGTTTCACGACGAAAACAGAGTTGGCGGCAAACTGAAAAAAAAGACTGTTACAAATATCGCTCAATAATATCGCATTATTATATCGATATTGAAGTTATTGTCAAAAACAAATATCGCCCCAAAATGTATCATCGTCACTTAATAGCTATCGATATATCAACATTATAACAACAACCCTGTTCCCAAGACAAATATAATTTTTTTTGGCATAAAATCGAAGCAAAAAATACGTCAATTGTGTGATACAAACGTAATATTACTACGGCAGCTAGCGCGGCAGTTAAGTGTGATATTTCGTACATGTGACGGACAGTCAAATGCATTCGATATTGTGTAAGTTTTCATTTGAAATAAAACTAGTAACAAATTCACGCACAAAAAAAAGAGAAAAAGAAAAAAACCAGCTAGTTTGGACTGGCTATAAGTGTGTGTGTGAGTAACAAAGAGGAACTCGTCGCAGCAGCAGAGCAGTGAAATTAACAGAAACAGCAGCTGTGCTGTGCGCAACAACAACAACAAGATATCAAAAAGAAGGGAAAGGAAAAACGAAGAACGTCTCAAAAGAAAGTGAAGTTAGCGCAAGTGTCTCGCTCTCTCTACTTTGCTAGTTGCTATTATGTGTGTGTGTGTGTGTATGAATTTGAGTGTGTGTGTGTGACATTACCACTGATTGACAGTTGACTGTTTTTTTTTTTTTGGACGCACGTGTGGCAAGCAACAAATTTTAACATTGCATTTTTTTTTTGTATGTACATATATTTTTTGATTAATTCAACGAAACTTGTTGCAGGCTGCACAGTGTAAAGCGGGTTTTTTTCTCTCGTTGGTTTTACCAACACAAAAGGAAACTAAGAAACTACAGAGCATACAACAAAAGAGAGCGCAGAAAACAGAACAAACATACAGAGGCAGTAACAACAATAACAGCAGCAACAACAACAACAAAAGCAAAATGGCTGCTCAACAGCAGCTATTGGCTTTGATGTCATCGGCCTCCGGTCACAACATCAACAGCTCGGAGGCTTTGTACGATCTATCATTGATTGCGGTTGTCAACAGCCTGGACCTCAAGGTGCCAGCCCTGGAGCGCATCAGTAAATTGCCGGAGTTGCCCCGCAATCTCCTCATTGATGTCTATGAGCTGGTAAGTTGCCACTCTTTCTAAAAGCCAATAAAAACCAAAGCAAATACAAATACCACAGCAAAAACAAAAACAAAGCAAATATAAATAAAAATACAAATACACGCACGTGCAAAATCAGCTGCGCCTAAAACGAACACACAAACACAGACAACCGCTTGTTTGCTTGCATGTGTGTGTGTGTGTGTGTGTTTTATCGCCTCGCTATTACCGCATTTGTTTTTTTTTCTGATCGTTTCGATTGTCGCTTATCTTTTGCACTGTTTTTGCAGAACGTTGTTTTGATTTACAGTTCAAGCATTTTTGCAAAAGCTTCAACGTGGAAAAGCTTTCCACGGCTTATGTTTACTGCTCAGTTAAAGCTTTTGGTACACGAGCTTCAAGGATGCTGCACACATACAGTTAGTCAAGAAAGTAATTTGACAGAAGCAACAACTAACGGAAATTCTCTTGCAAAAAAAAATATTGATGTAAATCCAAACTTTAGATAGAGTCTTATATTGAAATAGATAATCGCCCTAAAAAGTATCGAATTGTAATAGATCGAGCTGCAGATATCGAGTTATCTCAAAGGAGAAATATCGAGTTGTCGATATTTTGGACTATAATAATAGATCGAGTTGCAGATATCGAGTTTTCTCAAAGAACTTTTTTTTTTTTTTTTACGATTTTCTATCATGCCATAGTTATAATGATCTCAGAGACTAAAAAATATAGAGGAACCAAATTTGGCACACAGATTTTTATAGATCCCACGCAGATCAACTTTGTTTCAAATATTAGCCACGCCCCCTTCTGCCCCCGCAAATCGCGGAAAACCACCACACGCACACTTTTTAAGATAACACAGTTTTTATGGTAAATAACGTTATATGTATATTAATATAATCCATAATCTCACTTAACCGCAGCAAGATCGGACAAGTAGAACGGCAGTAAAAGCTAACCAAAGTAATTAATAAAGTTTATTTTTCAAAACAATCACCTAAAAGTATGCAGTAGTTTTTATTAGGTAATAATTTTCTTAAAGTACTTTTGTATATATTGAAATAAGTAAAGGGTATCCTATAGTCGGGATCTCGACTAAAGTCTTTCCCACTTGTTTTTCTTTAAAAATATACATTTTTTTTGCTCAAAAATAAAAAGTAACTTCTCATTACTGATGAAAAGCTTCAAAATACCAAACTGATATTTTTTTAAATAAAATAAAATAAAACTTGCAATTTTGTTCATATGTCAAAACACATTCATGACCTACTGTGTGCGTCAGTTTTTCAAACCGCATGTCATTGTCATTATATCAGCGTAATAGCTTTTGTGATATAATATCTTTTCATAAAGCTTTTGTTTATCCACTGTATCTTTGGATTATACAGATACCGAAGGGCATGTAAACTTCGTCACAAAAATAAAAGTAAAGCATCAATAGATTATCCAAACACACACACACACACACACACACACATAAATGTCAGATTGTCATAATGACGCTGCAATTACAATAATAAATTATAAACTGCGACAGCAATGAAGCTGCAGATGATGATAATGATGATGATGATGATGATCGTTGTTGATGTGCTTTTCTTTTTGTTGTTGTCGTCTAAATATAGATCATTTACGCAGTCATCGCGCCCTTCGGCTTTGCGTCCCGATCTCGAGCCATTGAACTTGGCCAACGTCCACTTGGTCTCTGATATAATTGAAAATCTTGAATGCAGAGTACTTACTAGCAATATTACTATAGTACCAACAATACTATAGTAACTATGAAAGTTAGTGATGTACAAGTTTATCGATAAATAGAAAACTTGATTTTCGCTGCTGCAATTTTCAACTACTATAACTAAATTTGGGCTAATTGAGCTTATTAATCGTGGCAAACCCCCCAAAAGTATATATATTCTTGATCAGGGTCAACAGCCGAGTCGATTGAGCCATGTCCGTCTGTCTGTCCGTCCGTCCGTCTGTCCGTCCGTCCGTGCGTCTGTTTGAACGCGTCGATCTCAGACACCACAAAAGGTAGAAACTTCAAACTTGGTATGTAGGCTCCTGGATTCCATAGGCAGATCAAGATTGTTTTTATTTTTGAATCGGACCACTATATCATATAGCTGTCATAGGAACGATGCATCGAAAAAGAAGTTTTAGTATGGAAAAGTTTTTTATTTGTTGAGATATCAGAACCAAACTGGGCTGGTATTATACATCCTGACTAAGTTTGGCTAAAATCGGTCCACTATATCATATAGCTGCAATAGAGACGCACAATCGAAAATTACGTCTTAGTATGAAAAAGTTTTTTGTTTTTTGAGATATCTTAATCAAACTGATAGAATATGCATTTAACTTGGTTTTGCCTATCTTGGCCGAAGTTCGTTCAAATCGGTCGACCATATCATATAGCTGTCATAAGACCGATCTGTAAAAAAGCAACTTTTAGTTTGAAAAAGTTTTTTGTTTTTTGAGATATCTTAACCAAACTGTTAAGTTGGTTTTGTACATTCTAACCAAATTTGTTTTGATTTGGTTCCATATATCATATAGCTGCCATAGAAACAATCGGTCGAAAATCAACTTTCTCTACAAGATGTAATAGTCTAGTGACAAAAGTACTTTCCTGTCCCAAAATTTCTTTACATTTTTTACATTTTTATTCAATTTAAAGATATTTTTTAATTTATTTTTCTAAATATTTAATTTGGTTAAATCTCAAGAATTTTTTAGACATTTGAAAGCAAAGGTTTCTTTAGCGCTGTTATAGATTTGTAGAGCACACCTGAATATCCAATTTTGTGAATAATTATATTACATTTATTAGGTATATTTTTAATAAAAAAAAAAAGATTGTTTAAAAAAATTATTGGCATTATTTTATGGAGCTTTAATGCACTTGCAGCAGCAAACTTAAAGTTAAAAGCGCTGCAAATTGTTGTCTAACCCTAATTAACTTAACTCAAATCACCATTGATTAATTCCTTTTTTGTTTTTGTGTTTTGCAGATGTCAAAGCGCGAGGATCTCAAGGACACACTCTTGGAGGAGCTTTCCAACTTGGATGTATTCAATTGCCTGGTGCATTACACGTCGGAACGCGGTCAGCTGCTGCGTATTGTGGCAGCATTGATGGCCAGCAACAAACCGTTGCCGCGTCGCCTTAGCGATGCTTATGTGGGACGCTTTGGGCTGCCACAGATGCCACAAGTTGAGGCACAGATGCCACAAGTTGAGGCACAGATGCCACAAGCTGAGACACAGATGCCACCACAGACTGAGGCAGTCAATATTGAACAGGCTGATGATGATAAATTGGCCAAGCAGCCAAGCCAGCTCAAGTTTAAATACGAATACGATGACATTGCCATTCCCAGCTGCAGCAACAACAGCTACGGTTGTTGTGGCAGCCGCATGGACAACAAAAGTGCTGCCACAGAGCTGGCAAAAGTGCAACAACAACAACAACAACAACAGTTGGAGCCACTGTCGCCACAGGATGGACTGGCCATTGATTTGGGTCTGCGACTCGGTAGCTTTCTATCCGAGGCAGGTTGGATGCAGGAGAGCATCTCGGTGTTGTCGTGCCTTAACGAAAGACTGAAGCAGATGAAACCCTTTAAGAATCAGCTGGTTACGCGTCTCGATTGCCTGCAGCGGTAAATATAATTATTTTTAATTATTGCAATTAATTTACACTCTCTTTATCAATCAAAAACAAAAAAAAAAATTAGAAATTAATATTTAAAAATTATTTTCATTATAAATATCGAAGGTGAAAGCAATTTTTCATGATTTAAAATTTAAATTATTTTTTTAGATTTTGTGATAAACATCAAAAAAAATTTGAATAACATAAATTGAATGAAATATTTTTGAGCCAAATGGTGTATTTTCAAAATCTAAAATTATTCACGATGTTTGACTCAATACCTTTCATATGATAAAGAACACAAATTACCGTAATAGATTGAAAAATCTGTTTTAATTTTGATTTTTTTATAATTAAAATTGTCTTAGCCATGTTGTGTGAAAATTTCAGCCTCCTAGCTCTTATGGTTTGGGCTGTGCAATGATCAGCCAGTGAGTGAGTGAGTCAGGACAAAGAGTTTTATATATATAGATTGATTTATAGATTTATTAAATAATTTGTTTAGTTACTAAAAAAAGAAAATTTAAATAATTTTTTTGTGGATACAAATCAACATATAATTCTTATTTTATCAATTTCATCAATTTAATTGAGTTAATCAAACAATTTATTTGTTTTAATTGCAGTCTACTCTATGCGGAATCATCACACTGCAATTTTAAATTGGCACAACAAACATTCGCTGAGCTGATGGGACTGAATCCCGTAATAAATGAAAGAGTGCCGTGTCCATTAATTGCCATGGTCTATACACAAATCTCGTCCATGTTCTTTGCCCGTAACGAGTACCACAACAGTCACTTGTGGAGCGTGAAGGCTCTGCACTACTTGGAAATGACAGCACCCTCACGGTGGGTTTAAATCACATTATTCTTAGTCTTCTAATATTAACTAATCCTTCATCTTTCCCTTGCAGCGTCTGCATTGATGTGCTGCGCCAGGCGGCCAAGGCGTGTGTGGTCAAACGGGATTTTTCCCGGGCCAATTTACTCATCTGCCAGGCGGTTCGACGTGCCCGGTAAATAATCATCTTAAATACAATTTTAATAAGTTACTGCGATTCGGAGATTGGAGAGACAGTCAATGGTTTAGATCAAAATTCCTTTGTACATTTAAATTATGTGATTATTATGTATTGCTGTATTGAAACAAAGTTTGTGCTATTTTAAAAATGCACTGAAATTCGTACAGAAAACGTTGACAGAATTTTCCTAATTTTGTCATCTATTTTCTAAAACATTATTTTAAGTTTTTAAGTCTTATTCACAATTTGGCAGCTATTCAAAATCAATGACATCAAAGATAATATAATTAGAATTTAATTTATTTGTGTGTTTTGTCATAAAACAAGAAATCAAGTTTATATTCAAGTTAATAATGCACTTTTAGATTTTCGAACAGGTCTTAATATAACATAAAATATATTATAACATAAAGTAAATAATATATTTCATGAACTAACAATTTTCATTAAATTTAGTAAACATAAATTGATATGCGAAAAACAAGTTTAAATTTTTTATTTAAATAATACAGCTGCGGTCAAAATAAAAGTAATGCATATAATGTAATTAAAAAAACTAAATATTAAAGCAGTTTAAATTTATATAAACTCTTCATTTTTTAAGACAAGGTTATTAAACAGTAAATCCGTGTGTGAAATCAAAATTAGTCAACAGTTAAATAGTTATATAGCAATTTTTTTATCTGTATATAAATTTTTAGTCCGATTTCTACCAAATAAGCTTCTCTGAGTTTCAATCGCACAATTTAAAATTTAAATGTAATGTTGAAACAGAAAATAAATTAATTTTTTGTGATTTTCATCTCATTCTAATCCATATTTCGCTTTCTCTCTCCCTCTCGCTGCAGTGAGACCTTTGGTCCAAATCATCAAAAGTACGGCGATGCTCTGCTGGATTATGGATTCTTCTTGCTGAATGTGGACTCTGTATATCAGTCGGTGAATGTGTACAAGGAAGCGTTGACCGTGCGTCGCGGCATCTTTGGGAATATGAACTTCCATGTGGCGATTGCACATGAGGATCTATCGTATGCTTATTATGTGCATGAATATAGCACTGGGGATTTCAGTTGCGCCCAGGATCATGTCGATAAGGCGGTGAATATTATGAAAAATCTGGTGCCAAGCAATCATTTGATGTTGGCATCGGCCAAACGTGTCAAGGCACTGTTGCTGGAGGAGATTGCACTCGATAAGATCGCCGATGGCATGGATGAGGAGGATCTGCTCTTGCAATCCGAGGAGCTGCACAATTTCGCCTTGCAACTATCGCTGGAGGTGTTCGGTGAGGTGAATGTGCAAACGGCCAAACATTATGGCAATCTGGGGCGTTTATATCAAACAATGAATCGGTTCGATGAGGCCGAACGTATGCATCAAAAGGCAATCAAGATTAAAACCCATCTACTCGGTCCCTATGACTACGAAGTGGGTCTATCAATTGGCCATCTCGCCTCGCTCTACAACTATCAAATGAAAAAGTTCCGACAGGCTGAGGATCTTTATCTGCGCAGCATTGATATAAGTAAGTAATCACTCTCTCCCTCTCTCTTTCATTTTCCATGCATCCATCTCTTTTTTTTTGGGCCTTGCAGTGCGTATTACAATTCGTTAGTATGAAAAACTTTTTTATTTCTTGATAAATTTCAACCAAACTAACAAATTGAGTATTTCATATTGTCTGACACATTCTGACTAAATTCTAAATTAAAATGGAACCACTATATTATATAGCTGCCATAGAAACGATCCTTCAAAAATCAACCTTTAGTATGAAAAACTTTGCTATTTCATGAGATATCTCAACCTAACTCGTCAAATTCAATATTTCATATTGTTTTATGCAACTTTATTAAATTTGATAAAAAACTACCACTGTATCATATAGCTTCCATAGGAACGATCGTTCGAAAATCAACCTTTAGTATGAATAACTTTTTTATTTTTTGAAAATATTTCAACCAAACTCACTAATTGTTTATATTATATTGTATTTAATAGTCAGACCAATTTTGATTGAAATCAATCCAGTATATTTTAAAGCTGTAATAGAAACGATCCTTCGAAAATCAATCTTTAGTATGAATAACTTTTTTATTTCTTGAAAATATTACAAACTCACTAACTCATATTGTTTAATAGACAGACCAATTTTGTTTGAAATCAATTCAGTATATCTTAAAGCTGTAATAGAAACGATCCTTCAAAAATCAAACTTTAGTATGAAAAACTTTGCTATTTCATGAGATATTTCAACCTAACTCATCAAATTCAATATTTCAAATTGTTTTATGTAACATTACTTAATTTTATAATATATCATATAGCTTTCATAGGAACGATCGTTCGAAAATCAACCTTGAGTATGAATAACTTTTTTATTTTTGAAAATAATTCAAGAAAACTCACAAATTGTGTTTTTCATAGTGTCTTATAAATTCTGATAAATTTTGATTGAAATCAAACCACTATATCATATACATTCATAGGTAAGATAGGAACAATAATCATTATTGAATTGTTGTGTGAATATCTTTCTCAATTATCAAGCAATTTTATTTATTTTTTAAACTCGTCCCAAAATCTTAAGTAAAATGTTTTTAAAAATCTGCAAGGCTCTGACAGAGTATCTTATTATCAGCATGCCATAAATAAAATGTTTTTGCTTTTTAATAACACTTTTAATTTGATTGCAGGCCTGCGCTTATTTGGACGTACTTACTCTGGCTTGGAGTATGATTATCTGGGACTGTGCCATGTCTATGAGACACTCCATGAATTTGAAAAGTATTTACGCTATGCTCACATTCTCGAAACCTGGCAACTATTGCGCGGTCAAAATCTAACACAAAACGTAATGAAATTGATTTTTTTTTTTTTTTGAATATTTTTGAAAATATTTTTTATTGAATTTACTGATGACACTAAACAATTATTTACAGAAGTCCAGCTATCCAGCGATTGAGGAGGACTTTACCATTGAGCAAGTGAAGACCAAGTTTTTCAATATGAAATCGCACAAGAATGAAGAAGCCTCAGGTTCCACATCGTCCGAGGAGCCGAGCAATAATTGAAAGCGGACCAAGCGGCAATATGTCATTGCTTAGGTGTTGCAATAAACACACACACACACACACATACAACACAACACAACACTCACACACACTAAAAAATTCTCATATACAACTTACACTTACATTTATTATACTTTAGCTTAAAGCGCAAATCAATTTTGTTAACAAATTTGGCAAGAGAGCAAAAAGCAATTTGCCATGACAACAACAGCAAAAACAACAACAACAAACAATTCAATTGGATAACGTTTTGCGCCTCTCAACGTCCACGTGAAATATCTTAATTTCTTTTATGAGTTAATTATATTTTTGTCGTTTTAATGTAACTATGCAAGAATTATAGTTTATGTCACGTCGTCTAAAGAAGATGAAATTCAGCACTCTCGTTTTGTTATAATTATCTTTTCTTTTGTTTATATACTTTAATATATTACTTTATTTATTATGCCATTGCAGAAAGTATTACAAGCTTGTCAAAAATTTAATACAGCTCTCTGCAAGGGTATCAAATCTTCGGCGTGTCGAATATAACATTTTCTTGATTTTTTCTTTTGTATAAATTTATTTATTTTTCACCAAAAAAAACTTGATTTGCATTTAATTTTTTTGTTCAAATTTGTGTTCACACTGAAGAATTTCTATAAATTTACACACACACACACACACACATACACACTTATGCACTTACAAAACACCTACTTGTAATTGGATTAATCCAATAACCGTTCATATTTTAATTCTAAAATACGAATAAATGATGTGATTGATAGATACATATACTATATATGTATTAAAAAAAATTGATAAATTGATAATCAATTAATTAAATATTGTTGTTCAATAATTTTTTTAGACCGAGCAGTTGTTAAATCAATTGATTAACAAATTGTAGCACAATTTGAATATGAATATAATAAAATATGTTGCTACTTCATGTATAAACAAAGTAAATAACGAATTAATCGTAACTACAATTAATTCGTCAATGCATTATTATTTTTGTTTTGTTTTTTTTTTGTTTTTCTTAACTATAAATACACATACAAAATTAATAACTAACTTGTAGTGTTTGTAAAATGATTATTGAGACATACGTAAATAGTATTTGCTACACTGCAAATTAACAATCGAAACCCCCTCCATTTAACCTCCCCTCATTCCCTTCCATTCCTCACTCCTCTTTTTAAGGTGTACATATAAATATGCGTGTTGATCCATCCATCCATCCAGCTGGAAAATAATTGTCCAGTTCTTAACCTTCGAGTAATGCCAGCTTCCAACTTAATTTGCAAATAAAAAAAAAAACTACATACATAAGTAAGTCAAGTTTATACAATACATTTAACGATACCTATGTATGCATAGTATTATCTTTATATAGGGAGATAAATATGTATATGCCTAAATAATAATAATAATGTAGCTACAACAATTTGGCATTGCCATCTGTTCAAATGCCCAAGCGAAAAATCTCAAAATAAAATTAAAAAAAAAAACTAATAACACATAACTTCATTTCGGGTGGTTAATGAATTAAGTTAACAAAAATAATACACTGCAGATTTTAAGGAATGTTTTATTTATTTTGTAGTATTTTTAGAACTTCCCTATTTTTATGTATTTAAAACATTCAATTTAATTTTACTTATTTACAGCTGTGAGCATCTAAATATAATCAAGGAAGAATTTCAACTTGAAAAGCTGTCAAATAATAACTAACTAATATCAAAATGGTCTACAATATATTTTAAAAACTTTTCAAAAATAGCTGATGAACAATAACAGCTTTATGAATTCAAATAAAAACCATTTAAACTAAGTGGTGAAGCTTTAAGTCGAATTTTAAATACTTCTAAGCTGGCAGCTTTTTAATTTAGTTTAAATTCATGGGATTTTCATGTGGAATAGCTTTTTCTCAAAAGAAATTTGCTCTAGTTTATTTTTCTAGCTAATACTGAATATATTTTCATAGAAATTAACACAGATTAAACCTTTTCCGTTCGAAAACAACAACAATTCTGAAACGGTGAAGTTGTAAATGTGCTTTTTTTAATGGCTCTTAAGGTGAAGATGTAGATAACAATCGGGTTCGGTTTTCAGCACATTTCTGTTTGTCGTTTTTGTTGTCTGTCAAATAGTTTAAAATCATTTTTAATTGTTTTTCTCGTTTGGCCCACTGTCACTTTTCTTTGGCCGCCGGCAGCAGCGACATTGTAAAAGTTGTTTCAAGTGTTTTCACTTGGGCGCAAAACGAGACGCGACGCACAGTGGATCGTTTTGTCCAAACTGTTTTCAAAAATCATTGCATTTGAACTGAAGGCTAACTAACCTGGATAATTTCAATATTACGAAAACGAGATACGTTTTAAATATTAAACGGTACTTAAACTTTATGTAGCTTACTTTTTATAGTTCAATAAATTAAAAAATTGCAATACCTTACAAACATTTGCTCTGGACTTCGCGTTTTTAAACTTAAATCTAGAAACTACGAATAGATTGAACCTGGAATTAACGAGAAATTATGTTTAAAGTCACCATCTTTATATGCTGACTTTAGCTGCTGATTTTTCTTTTTTTTTTTTTAGCTGCAGTTGTTCCCAGGTGCCATTTTTTTTGAATAGGCTAAAATGTTGTAACTTTTATTTATTTTTTGGTTTTTTCTTTTGTATAAGCCCAAATTTGTCACATAATAACTGATCAAGCCGCATTTGCATTAAAAGGCTAACAGCTGACTTGATACATTTTTTCGACTGCCTTTTGTTACTATTATTTTAATACATGTAAATAAAAAATAAATTATTTATTTTTGTTTTGATAATAAACATTATTGTATTGGGAATTACGCTATTTTTATAGGTGTATGGCCATTTTTTTTTTTTTTTTGTGGAGAGGTTGCAGAAAATTACTAATAATTATTATTATTATTATAATTATTATTATATTGGGAATTTGGCTATTATTTTAGAGTTGTCATTTTAGCTATTTTTTTTTTAAATGGTTGAAAATTATCGAAAAAAAATTAAAGGATTCACTTTTATACACTATTTATAAGCAGTTTTTTCTTCAGCTGCAATATAAGTTTTATTTTCTTTTGTCACGTTACTCGTTCAATCGACTCACTGTGCAAAGCAAAGGTTGACGTTAACGTAGGCGCAACAGCAACAACAACAGCAGCAGCAGCAGAGCCGGCGACCGATCGGCTGTTTTTCGATTGCAATGCAGGCCACCTACACACACACACACAGAGAAAGAGAGAGACACACACACATGCACGCACTCACGCATACAAAGATAAAGCTGCCAAAACTTGCAGCACTTGTTGCTGTTGTTGTTGCTGTTGCTGTCTGTGTGTCTAGTCAAGCGCAGCTTTTGCTTTTGACACATTTTCGTCGTCGTTTGTCGTCTGTCGTCGACGTCAACGTCAACTTCGGCTGGTAACTTCGACTTGGACTTGGACTTCGGCTTCGACTTGGGCAGCACTTGAAGCTTCATCGATCAGTTGCTGACTTTGCGCGGCAGCGAACGGTTTGCGAGCTTTCGTGAAACGCGCATGCGGGAAAAGCTTTTCAACTTCTTCTTGTTGTTCGTTCGTTTTTCGTATTTTTCGGTTTCGTTGTGTTTTTTTCGAGTGCTTTTTTGAAAAGTGAAACTGACCGACAAAGTTGCTGGTTGGTAAATCTAATGGCAAATATTTAATTATAATTGCGACTAGTTCTAAAAAGAAACGACTTTAAATAACGTGTGTTGTTGTTTCTCTGTTTAAGTTGTTTTAGTTGTTCAAGTTGTTGTTGTTTGCTAATTCATGGAGGCCAGTTAAATAAATGCTGTGTTTAAAACCAATCTTAAGTGGTGCAAATTGCAAGGTCTGAACTGCAGATACAAATTGGAGTTACAGATACTTTTGTGTTGATTACATGCGGATCTCAGCTACACCGAAAAAATTAAATCGTGCTGAAATTCAAGTTTAAAATTTTATAATTATAATTTATAATTATTTAATTAAGACAATATGCAAATAAAGCTAAAAAGTGAATAAGCATAAAATATTTAAATCATATCGATTCAAATATCAGCTTAAATTAGGGTTTCAGTTATGTTTGTATTTTGATTTTCGGTCAAAATCTTTGTTTAACGCTTTCGTAACGGTTATGTTTCGGTTTCAAAATACCAGAATGATTTCAGTTCACAAAAAATAAAGAAATAAGTGGTAGAAATGTTATAAAAACGTTAATATATATACAAAAATTATATGATTTTAAAAAGGAACTGTTTAAAAAAATCAATATTCAAATTTAAAATCAATATTAGTTTGAAAACGAGAGTAACCTCTTTACAACATAATATAATTTATTGCTTGACTGAAACGAAACTAACTGTTATATATAAATTGGTTTCTAAACGGTTATTTCGGATTTTCGGTATAATAAAAAAGTCTTGTTCCAGTTAGGGTTATCAATTTCAATCGGTTAATACCGGTTAAGGGTCACGATTTCGATTACAGTTTTAATCCCTGTTTTGAACTAACTAAAAAAAATCTTTCACCACACCGAAAATTATTAAATTGCTAAGAAAAATCGTGATTATGGAAATCCGGGATTGGAGGGATGTAATGCCGAACTTTTTTTTCCTGTGTAGAAATGTGGTAGGGAGTGTGGTAAGAAGAAGGGGTTTTCCCCCCTTCAACTGAACTCAACGCGGCCGAGTTTCACCCAAAACGCTTGTGAAACTGGCACACATATCACAACAACAGCAACAACAACAACAACAACAGCGAAAAAGGAAAGACAATCGACTGGGAATGGTTGTGGGAATGCCACAAGCTGCAGTTGTCAACAACAACATCATTATGTTTGTTTCATCATTATATTTATCTTGATCCGCACAAGCAGTTAACTTGTTTACACACGCTCACCTCTTCAATCTTCAACTTCATCATCATCATCATCATCATCGTGATCACCATCAACTGCATCATCATCATTCTCAATTTCCCAATTTCGAATTCCCATTCCCATAATTAGCGACATTGTGCGAAGTTGGGTCAACACGATTCGTTAAGTACCCTACCTCAACATTCCCTAATGATTACAGGAGCTTTTAATAACGGTTATTATTATAATTTTTTAATCAAAAAAATGATTTACTCATTATAACTTTGAGAGAGCGAGATTTATACCAATATTTTTGCTTAATGATTTTCAAAGCTTATGATTTTTTTTATGATTAATTTTTAAATCTACTTTACACCTCTACCAATAATATATTTTTTAGATCAAAAATTTAAACTCTTAAAAAATCGATTATACCTTGAGTTTTTTTTTTTTGAGAAAACAGTTTGTAATTTTGACTTTTTTATAGGACAAAAATAAAAAAGTTATTACTTGGACCTACTTTATTTTTAACTAAGCTTCTTTTTTATTGTTTTATTCAAACAATATATATTTAAACAAAAATAAAATTTAGCACTCTAGCTTAGGCTTAAAAATCTATTAAAATTAACATATCTGGTCTTAAATTTTTATTGTATCTCTCTCCTATAAAAGATAAATTTAATTAAATTTTGTAATATTTCAGAGTTGTGGGTCAAAAAGGCTGAGAGCCACTGCATATTTATTCTTAGTCAGTAGACCAAGACGAACCTCTATAATTAATTTACGAGCTAAGAAATATTATCATTATTTTGTAGTTTTAATAATTAAACTTTTAATGATTAAAGGTCAAGTTTAAAAATCTTTAAATGCTAAAATAAATCAGCTTTATTAATTTGATATCAAGCTAATGATTTACGCTTATGTAACTAGTCAAAGTAACGAGTTCGAGTTCAAGTTGAAGCGATTAATTACTCGTTTCCTGCCAAAGTTCTAACAGATTCCTCTTGAACTCCAAATGCAGTGACTTGGCAAATGAGTAATTACTGCTTGCTAAATGGTTAACTAAATATTTAGTCAAGTGAGTGGTATCTTTGCTGTTTCATTAACGAGTAACGAATGGTCGGTCGCTTCTCCGGTGCACTTCAAAAACACTTGTACCCAATTGGCTTGGCAAATCAAGGTTTCGGGAGCGACGAGTGTAAGTGAAGATTATAAAACCAGAGCATCGTATTCTATGTGAGTATTGTTAGTTTGAAGTTCCAGTTGATAGAGTATCAAAACTACTCGTTTAAATAAATGATGCTGTTGGTTATAACAACGAGAAGTAATAGCGAGTGCCAAAAATGAGCAAAACAAATATACACTTCTCAATTATTGTTTAAAGCTGTAATATATGAGTGGTAGTAACAAGTGTTAATAACGAATGCTAGTAACGAGTGATAAAAACGATGTATTTGACTTTAGTTGAAAATCATACATTGCGAGTGCTAGTAACGAGTATTAGTAACGAAATTTAGCAATAAACGAGTGCTATTACCGACTTTGACAAAAGAGTACTAGCTAATTACACTCACTCCCTTAGTTATACAGTTTTAACAATATTTATAAGCGTGTGTTAATAGCGAATGCCAATAGCGGGTGATATTAACGAGTTTTAGCATATATAGTTTTAATACATTAGCTATATTTGAAAATCATACATTGCGTATGCTCGTAACGAGTGTAAGTAACGAGTATATGAAACTAATTTTAGCAACAAACGAGTGGGAATACCGACAGGTACAAAATAGTACTAGTTTTTAAATAGTACTTGTTTAAAAAGTCCTAAGTAACGAGTCTTAATAGCGAGTGCTATTAACGAGTACTACAGAAAAGGCTCATTCGCTTAGCGATGTTCTTTCGAAAGTTATAATTTATGTGAACTAGTAGCAAGTGAGATATGGAACGAGTAAACACCTGTTATTCACTACGATGTCAGCGAGTGCAGTCGGGCTTTTAGTGCTACCAATAGGTTAATATCTTCTTACATCAGAGCGTGCACATGTTTCGTTTTTTTCACAGACATGCATGATTTGCATTACAATTGCTAATGATTTTGACACGCAGTAGCAACAACAATAACAACGAGTAGACTGACGAGTAGAGAATTTGTAGAGTTTAAAGACAGTGGCAGAGTCAGTGATCAGTCTACAGGAGAAGAGCGTCTACAAATAGAAAGAAGCGACGCATCAGAGCACGATAAATATCGGAACATCATTATTAACATCTCAGCATGATGATGCTGATGATGATGATGATGAACAACTGAATGGCATCTCTCGTCGAATCATTTTAATCGGTATTTCGTGCCGTCTGGCGTGTGTGTTACAAATCAAAAACTAGAGCAAATTAGCCAAGATTAAAGCCCACAATTAAGCGTGTGCGCCCAATGTGAAAGTTAAAGAAAAAAAAAAACAAAACAAAACAAAAAAACAGCGAACCTGCAAACCAGTTAAAAGTTGTTGGTTGTTGGTTGTTTCGTTAAGCGCATCTGCAGCCACTGGACAACAACAACAACAACAACAACAACTACAGTCAACACTTTTACTGCAACCACTTTGGTCCGAAATTCAACCACTTTTTGTTTAGCGGGTCAACAACGGCATCAAGTTAAAAACGAATTCAAACGAAACGAATTTCGCCCACGGCCGAGATCTTTTTTTTTTTTTTTTTTATATGTATTTTTAAACGTAGCTCACAAAAAGCTCATGCTTCACTGACCTATGCCAAGACAATACTTTTTGCTTGTTTATTTATTTATTTTTTTTTTTTTTTTTTGTAGTTGTCTTTTATTGGTGTTTCGTGCTTATGCAAAGCTTTGCACTTTTGAACTCATCAGGCGAGACCAAAATTCCCACTGTACAACAATAATAATAAGAGCCAAGTTCAACTTAGTCAAGTTTCGTTTTCGTTTTCTCCACCAAAAATCCAAAAAAAAAAAAAAAAAAAAAAAAAACTTCCCGCTAATTTGGTTTTTGCTTCACATCTTATAGAATTTTAGTAAGTCTTGAAGAGTCTTGGAGAGTTTTGAAAAATCTTCAAATGTGCTGCAAAGTTTTAAAAGTCTTCGATAGATCGATAGATAGAGTTTAAGCTTTATTTAAAAGTCTTTACAATATAGAACGGTCTTACATGAAAAATCTAAGAGTTCTTGAAAACTCTTGAATCTTTGGAATCTTATGGATATTTTTTTTTTTTTTTTTTTTTGATAGGGGTAATAAATGAATAATAAATCTTATAGAGCCTTCAATCTTTTGGATAGTCTCTGAAATATTGAACTTCCAAAAAAAAAAAAATTTTTACGAGGTAAAAGTCTAGTGACTTTAGTCTTTTCATGCCCCAAAATGTTTGTTATCCCATTTTGTGACACACGATGTTAAATTTAGTACTCAAATGAGTAAAAATAATATTTTTTTGGCGTCCGCAGTAATATAAGAGATTTAAAAAGTATAAGAAGTAGTTTTCAAAGCCTTGAACAGTTTAAAAATATATATTGAAAGGTTTTTTGTAAATGTTGGAAGTATCTTGAGTTTTCTTATGTGTAAACAAACTTGGATAGTGTTGAAAGAATTATATAGTTTTAAAAATTTTCGAAATCTAGAAATTCTAATCTATTCAGTCTATTTTAACGTAATTTGAATTCCGTTTTCGGCCAGGTTTTCTTTTCCTTTTTATTTTTATACATATGTTTTTTATTTATTTTGAAAGCGGGTTTTGGGGCACTCTTTTGTATCTAATGCCATTAACTGGCGTTGTTCTCGCTGTTGTTTCGGGCTAGACGGAAGTCAAAATCGACTCATACATAGATCGTATAATCGGAGAATCAGGAAACACAGCGAAAAAGTCACTCAACTATGAACTGTTATTGTTGTTGCTTTAATGTGGGTTAAAATGAGATTATGTATTGTTAATTATGATGTCGAGATCATGTTCAACTGATCTCAACGTTCAACCAAATCCAAAAAAAAAAACTGGTCAGTTGGGTCGCATCTGTTGTCGCGTGCATCCGGTTAATCGGTCAGAAAGTCGTACCAAGTCGCAAAAAAAAAAATAAAAATAAAAAGATGGTGAGTTAGGGTTTTATTCTACAAGTAGTTCAACAATTTCTCCACTCTTACTCTTAACGAGGTCTAAGATATTCAGAAAAAAAGATAAAAGCTTCTTATAAATGGGGAAAGAGGTTAGTGTTGAGGTTAAGATGATTTATGGAATCTCTTTATTTATCTTAACTTGATCAAAAGTTTTAGTTTATGCAGTTTGAAAGAAAATGCTAAAAAATCTAAGATTAGAGTTTGTTTTGTTGGGATATTTCAGTGAAAAAGTTACAAATAAACATCTTAAGATCTGTTTAATTTATTTGAAGGGGAAAACTTAAAAATATTAGTTAGGATTTGTTATAGTTATATCAGGGAATAAGATCAGTACCGGAACTAACTTTTTCAATTTTATTACCGAAACCGGAACCGTAACCGAAATAATTCATAAAATAAATGTTTCCTCCAGCTATACATACGTTTCGTTTTAACGCAAAGGGTCCCCCCTTTGAAATTTTGAAAATTGAAAATTTTAAATCTCAAGTTTTCACTTTTAATCAACTCCTTATATCGTATTTAGTATAAAACAACACTTTAAACTTGATTTTGAGACCTTTCATTTCTTGCAAAAAATCATGTTAAATTTGCCAAAAATTTTGACTTGTAAAGTACCTAGGTCAAAGTTCGGACCAAATTCAAACATTCATAACTCTGTCAAAACTGAACCGATTTTCAAACGGAAAGTCATTTTCATTATGGTTTGGCCTCTTAATTTATTCGGCATTTAAATTTAATAAATTTTGTAAAAAAAATTATTTCCCTCAAAATCTTGGGTTTGATGCTAAGGGTCCCCCCTTTGAAATTTCGAAAATTTAAAATTTTAAATCTCAAGTTTTCACTTTTAATCAACTCCTTATATCGAAAATAGTATAAAACAACACCTTAAACTTGATTCTGATACCTTTCATTTTTTTGTAAAAAATCATGAAAAATTTAATAAAAATTTTGACTTGTAAAGTGACTAGCTCCGAAGTCTGACCAACTTCAAACTGTCATAACTTGATCAAAACTGAACCGAATTTCAAGTGGAATGTCATTTTGATCATGATTTATCCTTCAAATTCGTTTTGCATTCAAATTTTATTAAATTCTTAAAAAAAAAAATTTTCCTCTAGATTCTACTAGACATTGATTTCGATGCTAAGGCTCCCCCCTTTGAAATTTTGAAAATTTTAAATTTTCAATCTCAATTTTTCACTTTTAGTCAACTCCTTATATCGTATTTAGTATAAAACAACACTTTAAACTTGATTATGAGACCTTTCATTTTCTTGTAAAAAATCATGTGAAATTGGACAAAAATTTTGACTGCAAAGTTTCTAAATTAATGTTTGAACCAACTTCAAACAACTTGATCAAAACTTGACTGACTTTTGAGCGGAATTTCATTTTGATAATAATTTGGTATTTGAATTCATTCTGCATTTGTATTTTATTTTTTATTTTTATTTTTTATTTCTTTTAAAATAAATTTTAGTCCTAGATCTTGGTTTTGATTTCTTCCTCTCTTAATTTTACTCCCCAGCTGCATATTTTTTTTATATAGATAAATAAGCCTTAACAAATGTAAAATTAATTTTATTAATATATTTTTTTATAATAGACAATTAAATTGTTTACAAACTGAGAAAAATCTACAAACATTTTACAGTGGCAGTAGGATATATATTTAAGCTTTACTAAAGAGCCGTTAAGTGCAACCTTAACCTGCAAGTTAAGCAAAAAATGTAAAAAAAAAACTGTCATTCAATTAGCCAGTTAAGCAGTTGGACAGTTGGCCATTTAGTGTCTTGGCCAAGTTGGGTTTTCAGGTGTCAAGTGTTAAATAACAGGGCTTGTTTAACGACTCTTTGAGTGTGCGTGTGTGTGTGCGTGTGTGTGTGCGTGTGTGTGCGTGTGTGTGTGCTTTGGAGGTGTGGGCGATGCTGTTGTCAAGGTGTTGGACAACGTTTGACATTGCCACATACCACAAAATGTCGCATGCCTCAGCGCAGATTTGTCATCTTTCGTGTTTGTTCACAGTTTAAATTGAAATCGCACGAAATTGCCGAAAAAGAAAAACACAAAACACCCAACGATAACAATAACAATGCATTGTACTTTCACTATGAGTTGCCTCCCTCCACTGCCCTTTCCCCTCCTGGAGACACACTCCCACGTGCCCCTTTGTGCCCGCTTTTGACTTGACCATGTTTTGTTTTGTTCGCTTGCGTAAACTTTCGTATTTAGGGCCTTGGCTAAAAAAGCAAGCCAAAAAAAAAATGTAATAAAAATCATAAAAAATAGTAAACAAAACAATAGTTAATAAATAAATACATATACGAGTATAGAAACTCAAAAACATATGCATACAGTGGCTCACAGCTTATTAGACCCACTGCATTTTTAGCTATATTTTGTTTTATCGGCGACTGCAGTCATTATAAACCTTATAAAATTATAATGATTATTTTTATTTATTGTTAATACAAATTTTTTATTGATTAATTTGCAGTAAATTGTAATAATTATTTTGAGTTACACTATATTCTTCATCTCAAAAATTTATCTTTATTTGTGAACAAAAAAAAAAGATTAAACTCATAAAATTATAATTATTCATTGATTTTTAATTTGCTTGCTTAAAAATACCCATAGTTATTTTTAATCAAAAATAAATTAAACTCATAAAATTATAATTATTTATTGAGTTTTATTTTGCTTGCTTAAAAATACCAATAATTATTTTTAATTAAAAAAATCAAGTTGTTATTTTATTAAAATTATAATTTGAGCTTTATTTTAACATAATAATCATGACTTTTGAGTATTAAATTAAACTGAAGAAATAAGCATTATCTTATGAGTGTTATTTTTTGCTTTTCTGAGTTTTCAAGCATAACTCAAAATTAATAATTATTTTGTGTGCAAATTAAATAAATTGATCACTTTGTGAATCTTGGCGAAAATGATAGATAAGCCTTAAAGTACTGGTATATTTTAAGCTTTTTTTTAAATTAAAAAAAATAATAAAATAAAAACAGTAGCTGATTTTTATTGCTTAAATAATATATTAATTTTTTTATAAAACAAATAAATGAAAAATAGAAACATTAAATAATAAATTTGCATTTAAATTTGAATTTGTATGATCTGCTAATTTTAACATAAATTAATTTGAAACTTAGAGAATTTATGTAAGAGTAGTGGGTCAAATAAGCTGAGAGACACTGTATCTTATATTGTTAGTTGTATGTGTTATACGCATAATAATCAACTTTATTTTTCGGTGGCAAACATCATAATGATTAGCATGTTTCGTGCTTGTGGACAGTTCATTTTTTATTTTCTTCCTCTTTTCTACCAAATTTCCCCCTCTTTCCGCTCTTTTTGTCCGCCGTTGCGTAGTGTGAACGATTTATTAACTTGATTTGAAAACTGTTTCATATGAAACAAGCTACAAATGCAAAAAAAAGGGCTAGTCATTGGTGAAGAGGGAAAGAAAAGAGGCGGAGAAAGTGGGAAGTGAAGCTTCAAAATGCGTAATCAATTCACAATTCGAAAAAAATTCAGCAAATGTAAATAGATGCCTCTTTTTTTCATGATCAGACAAATGTAGCCCCTGAGGTGGAAAGAAATTTATGCAAGCAACAATTGAAAATTCTTCAATTTAAATCTATTTTCCATTTTTATAATATAAATTAAAAATATAATTTATGCCACGATTTTATAACAGAAACTAAATAATATAAATTGCTATGATTTTGCAATAAACCTTTAATAATAAAAATAATAATTAAATTTTAATCTATTTTCAATTTAAATATTATAAATTAAAAATAAAATTTTTGCTACGATTTTATAACACAAACTAAATAATAAAAATTGCTATAATTTAGCAATAAACCTTTAATAATAAAAATAATAATTAAATTTAAATCTGTTTTCAATTTAAATAATATAAATTAAAAATACAATTAATGCTACGATTTTATAACACACACTAAATAATATTAATTGCTATGATTTTGCAATTAACCTTTAATAATAAAAATAATAATTAAATTTAAATCTATTTTCAATTTAAATATTATAAATTAAAAATAAAATGTATGCTTCCATTTTATAACACAAACTAAATAATATAAATTGCTATGATTTTGCAATAAACCCTTGAATAAATAATAATAAATAATAATAAAATTTGTACAATTTGTAATTGTATTTTCAATATTTATTTGATAAATTGCTCATAAAAATTACGATTTTACTGTATGAAATATTTCATTTTATACATTTTTTTTTTTAATTTATAAAATAATTTTTTTGTAATTTTAAAATTTATTTACTTATCGTTATACTCCTTGTTATATTAATCAGAACTACAGAATAATAGATAGTTCTAGAGACATCTGCGCCTTATCAAAAAATTTCCCATCAAAACTTTTAGGGCAACGCAAATGTTTTGAATATGAAATTTTTCTGCGACAATAAATTCCCATTAAATTAAACGATATTCGATAAAAAAAAAAAATTGTCATTAAATTGCTGCTTACTTAGTATTGGGATCTAAAGGAACTCGTATTGCGTATACGCCAAGTGTGCGCGAACTGTTATGCAAAGTCGCTAACAAGGAAGGCAAAGGAGCAGGAAGGTGGAAAATAAAAAGTGGGGGGCAATTTGAAGGGACAGGCTGTACAATCAACGCCACGTCGCGTTTTTTAGAGCACGTGAACCGAACAAAGGGAGGGAGAAAATGGAGTGAGAGCAGTTGGGAAAAAAGTCCGAGTGGGTGTAAAGAGGGTGGCGGTGAGGGAAATTACTGATTGGGGTCTATTGCCTGTGTTGTCAACTCTTTAATGCTTAAACAAGCTATATTAACATTAAAAAATAGCTATAAAAAGCTAGGAAATCTTTAAGAAAGTCAGATAAAAAGCTTATATAGTTTTTAGCTGGATTTTATGCACTGCATTTATGGAAAACAGCCCAAAGGAAGCAAATCTGACCCTAAAAAGCATATATATTATAGATCAGTATTAAAAAGCGAGTCGATTTAAACCTGTCTGTCTGTCAGTCCGTTTATATGAACACCTCAAAGAGTCTAAAAGCTGAAAATTCAAGAATCATTCCTATATCAATTCCTATTCCTATTTTATAAAATAAAAAAAAAAATTTAAGATCTATCAGAAAATAAATAAATAAATATTTTACAACTATACACAATAGTAAGCTATTAATATTAATTTGAAATTTTTGCAGTAGTTTTGTTTAACGTAAAACATAGCTATAATTCCCGCCAGCCGCTAATTTAAAACTTTTGCCGCAATTAGCATTGCAAAAAAACTCCAGATCTGGCGGAAAAAAGCCAAGTTAATAGCACTGTCTATAGCTCGAGGTTCGGCAAAGCTTGTGAATATGGTCAGCTGTGTGAGGACGTGCCTTCTCCGTGACTTGAAACTGAAAATGAATAAAATATATATTTCGAATTTTTTTTTTAGGGGGCAAGACCCCGAGGCACGTAGCAACACTTGAGTTTCAGCAGCAACAACAATAGCAACAACAGCGACAACAATAACAATAACAATAATAACGAGTAACGAATGCGAATACGAATACAAATACGAATACGACTAACGAGTCAACTAATATGATTTCGATTTTGTGGCAGGTATTTTTCGAAACGGAATTTAAGTCGCAGTCAACACGTTGCACGACACAACACGTTGCAAGGAGTGTCGTGTGTGCTTGTGTCCATCAGTAATGCCTGCTGTGGCATATACGATCAGTCGAGGATCTCAACGAGTCACAGCTTCAACGAGTAACGAGTAGCGAGTAACGAGTTGCAAGTTTTGCACTGCAATATTGCAAAATGCATTCGAATTTTGGTCTCAAATGGCGACGGCTGCAATTGTTGGCCACGTTGTTGTTTTGCGCACTTTTGGGGTATCTCAGTTCCACGGTGGCGTTGGCCAAGCCCACGTTATCCTTCAGTCTGCCACATGGATTACAGGGATTCCCCTCGTTTCAATCCTTCACACAGCAGATCATCGAACAGCGCAGTCTGCGTCAAATGAAAACCTACAGGTGAGTTTTGTTTAGGATGCGCTAAAAGGAGTTATTTTTTCTATTATTATACATTTAAATTTTAACTCTTATTTTTTGATTCAATACATTTTGTATGAAGTTATAATTGATTTTTAATTTTTATTTAAAAAAAAATCATAATATAACTATTCTCTACAATTGTTCTCATAAAAATCAAAACAAATAATATTTTTAAATATACCCTCGAGAGTTAAAATTTAAAATTGTAATTAAATATCAGGGATCGCAAAAAGAAATTATTTTTATTATAAAAATTTACTGAACTCTTCTTTTTCGATAAAAAAAAAATTACGTAATAATAATAAAATTTAAATTTTTATTTAAATGTTATAATAAAACCAACCGAAAATTTACCAAAAAGGTATGGAGTTTTGGTAGATTTTCGGCTGGTTCCGGAATATAACTCTTATTTCCAATTGTAAATGTCAGAAATCGCAAGAAATAACTTGTCTTTATATAATATATAAAACTATTTGTCCTGACTGACTGTCTGATCATTGTGCGGACCAAACGGTAAAACCAAGGAGGTTAAAATTTTGACAAAACATAGCTAAGACATTTTTATTGTAGAAAAGCATGTTTTTCTTAAATTTATATAATAAAAATTCAAAATACTCTAAGAATATAAAATGAACTGTGAACTTCTTTTGAAACACATTCACGATGTGTGTGGCTTAATATTTTTCATATAGTACAACCTTAAATGACACATAAAACCATAGAAAAATTTCAAATATAGCTTTTAATTTTAATGTATATTACAAATATTGAAAAATAATGTTAAAATTTGATTTTTATAACAAAATTGGACAAATAATTTATGATTTCTGATTGTTCTAATAAAAATCTAAAAATAATTTCCATTTTTCATTTTCAAAATAAAAAATAATTTTTCTTGCGATCCCTGATAAATAACTTTTAAGCCAAGTGGTGTATTTTCAAAATCTGGCTGTATTCCTTTGTCCTTAAAATACACATGTAATCATAATAAAACTAGAAAAATAAATTTTTTTTAAATTGAAAAGCTATTTGAATTTTTAGTTTTTATTATAAGAACTATATTTAAAAGAGATCTTATTTGTGTTGTCTGGTTTTGCTTGATCAGTAATCAGCTGACGTTCAAAAGGAAAAAAAAAATATAAATTCCGATTGGACAGTTGACACTTGGATAGTTTCACTGACAGTCCCGTCCAGTCCCGTCCGTCCGTCAGTCAGTCAGTGCGTCCATTGTCATGGACGTCACGTAGTCGCCATAATCGCAGACCTGGCCATGTGCCCATATGCGTTCCACTATTAATTCCTACCTCATCTCTCGTTACTCTCCTCTCTCTCTCTCTCTCTCGTTCGTTGTAGTGGAAATCGCGTCAGCAACGATTCGCTCATTATGATATACTATCACGATCAGACCATTGCTGTCACCGAGCTGGGACCCCAGAAATTGCTTATTGGCTGCGAACTAATTGAAATTTAGTAAGTATTCCCACAACATCTATATTCAACGTTAATTTCCTCATTCTTTACTCGTTGAAATAGCAACGAGAAGGAGGGTAAAATGCTGCTCAAAGGCCTTGCTCAGTACAATCGACCGCTGGAGATCAAGTTCGAGGATATGCTCAAGCTCATGGATCAGTGTGAGCATGTGGATAAGCTCAGTTATGCGGCCAAGCACAGGTCTCGTTACAGCAACGACGAGGGCTCCGAGCGTAGCAGCGGCACTGGCAATCACAACAGCAACGAGTCGGGCTCTAATGGAGCTGGCAATGGCAGTGAAGCCTCCACATCGAATCAGGATGGCGTTGCTCTCAAACTCGCTGCAAATATCTTTCCGCGCAGTCCCTTCTCGCTGCTCAGCGGCATTATACCCGGTAAGTTGCAAGCAGGAATATTAAACAACGAGAAGTTACTCGTTACTTGATTGACTCTACTTACTCAAACAAAAACTAGCTGACTTCTTTAATCTCATGTTTGTTTATTCGTTAATTTGTTTACTCGCCGATTTTTCAACTCTCTAGCTTTCTCACTAGTTCGTATTTGTACTCGCTGGCTTGCACATTCGCTGTATTGTCAACTCAATTAGTTTTTCAACTCGTTTGATTGTGAACTTGCTGGTTTATCTACTCGCTGGTTCACAAACTCGTCCGTTTTTCAACTCGCTAGTTTACAAACTCCTTCGTTTATTTACTCGCTCATTTGTCAATTTGCTGAGTTTTTAGCTTGTTTGCGACTAATGGTCAAGAGGGAAAGTACGGAAAAAAAGGAAAGTAAGGGAATAATTTTGATGCTGCATTAAATTAGAGGCCTAATAATGATAAAAATTGACATTCCGCAAGAAAATTGGTTGATTTTTGACAGTTTTATAAAAAGTCTCAAGGAAAAAGTACGGAAAAAATAGACGGTATTCGAAAATATGTCCAAAATGAACATTGATTAAAAAAATCTTTAATTTTGAATTTTGATGCAGAATCAAAATAGAGATGATGAATAAATTGCCATTCCGCTTGAAAATCGGTTAAGATTTGAAAAAGTAATGACAGATTGAGGTTTGTGAAGAAACGTCAGAGGGAAAGTATGGAAAAAATGGATAGTGATCGAATGTATGAAAAAAATTGACAGTAAGATGAAAAAATTAAATTTTCCAATTTTGATGCAGAAACAAGTAAGAGGCCAAATAATGATAAAATAGACAATCCGCAAGGAAATCGGTTGATTTTTGACAAAGTTATGACAGTTTGCAGTTTAAAATAAAGCGTCGAGGAAAAAAATTAAAAGAAATCGAAATATGGACAGTGATGGAAAAAAATTGACTTAACCAAATTCAATGCAAAGTCCAAATTAGAGTCTAAATAATGATAAAATTTACATTCCGCGTGAAAATCGGTTAAGATTTGACAAAGTTATGATAGTTTGAAGTTTTTGTAAAGTGTCAAGGGCATAATAATGGACTCTGATGAGCAAAAAATGAAATTTTATATTTTTTTATAATTTCCTCTCAAGTTACCTAGTCTGTTAACTCGTTAGTTATTTACTCGCTCTTTTCACTCGTTACTCGTTACAGGCACGAAGTGGTGTGGCACTGGCGACATTGCCGAAACGTACAGCGATCTGGGCAGCGAGATGCCGATGGATCGTTGTTGTCGGCAGCACGATCTTTGTCCGATCAAGATACGCGCCTATCAAAACAAATACGAGCTGATGAACGACTCGCTGTACACAAAGTAAGTAACGAGTTAATCGCAGATACTCTTAACCAAGGCTGCAAACCTGCAAAATATTGTTAAAGGTTCGGTTCAGCGGTTCGAACCATAGAGTAAGACATCGGTTCGGTTTGCGAATTGGTTTATATACCCCCTGAACCCAAGGTTTGGGTTCGAACCTTGATTCAATTTCATGCAAAAAAAATTTTTATTTTTATAAATTTTTCTCTACATTTTGAACTAATTAAATTTTTTTTTTAAAGAAATCAAATTTTGATGATAATTTTAAATTTATTTGAAGATTTAGATATGACTTAATTTGATCCGAAGTCTCAAATATTTGCGTAATATTAGAAAACCATAAATTTTTTGTAATAATTTATTTTTTCGAACCGAACCTTTTATTTTAGAAAGCGGTTCGGTTTAGGTTCGGGTTCGCAAAGTAAATAATTTGAAGGGTTCGGTTCATGATCCGGTTCAGGCTGCCTAAAAAGCCGAACCGAACCGGTTTGCAGCCTTGCTCTTAACATAATAATAATAATAATAATAATAACGAATCTTACCTTTTCAGATCACACTGCATCTGTGACGATATGTTGTTCTCGTGCCTGAAGATGACTAACACCTCGGCATCGCAGTTGATGGGCTCCATTTATTTTAATCTGGTGCAAGTGCCCTGTTTGGATGGACGCAGCAATAAGTTCAAGTTCCGTGCGGCCAAGGAGGGTTTCTAGTTCTAAAAGGGGGCGTGTCATTCGATAAGGTTGCGCCCTTTATTTTTTATATAATTTAGAGGAGGGACATTGTACATAGTTGCACAGGCGTTATTTCAATTATTTATTTGAACTACTTAGAAATGCGACACAACGGATATACAGATAAAAGATACAAGATACACAGATACACTGACAAGACAGAGCACATATAAATGGAACGCCCTTTTTTTTATTATTATTATTATTATAAAATATGCTTGCATGATGTTAGGTTTACATAGATATTTAGTAGTAGGCGTTATGTTCTTATATATTTTGTTATAAATACATATAAATATATATATATATATATATAATAATATAAATTGTCAACGTTCTTGGTTGTCTTTATTTATTTATAGCTCAAAACAATAACTACAATTTTTCGTTACGCTTAGTTTATACTATTATTTTATAACAAACAAAAAAAAAAAAAACGACACAAAAAAAAATATATAGATTTTTCTTTGTTTTCAGTTTGTTAACTATTAATTTTAGGGTCTTTCTAACGTGTTCTTTTTTTGGGTTTGTTATTTTTAGTTAGTTTTTTGTGTGTGTTTTAGGTACTTGGAAGGGTATTACAAGTCGCCGTTTTGCCATGCTGTGAGTTTCCCTAGAAAATGCTGGCCACATTTGGTCCTGGCTGCGAATTTGTCGGTGTCGGTTGTGTGGGACGATCAATGTCCTGATAACTGCGCTGTTGCTGTGTGCTGGGGAATACGGAACCACCCTGCAAACTCCCACCACGGGCATTGAATTCACGGTAGAGCAATGCCACGCTCACCGGACGTAATATCAGATTGATAATGCTAAATGCCACCGCCCAGCCATCTATAAAATTAAATGAAATAGAAAAGCATAAATAATATATTAATCAGTGTTATCGACTATCGATTATCGATTAATCGATTAATTAGCAAGCCAATTCGTGATGAAATCGCTAGGGAAATGATCGGTACTTACTCATGCCATGCCAACCATTAACTATGCAGACTATATCAAAGAATATGCTACAACCATTGATCACAAGCGCCTGTAATAAGAAATACAATGATAATGCATGAACAATTTTAATGGCAATGCTAATGATTCAACTAATGCTAATGCTAATTTCACTAGCTTTTGCTTAAATCAGTTTTTGGATGGAATTCAAGTTGGTAAGCGTAACTGAAACCATAACTGAAACAATGGCAATTTATTATTTATAGCAATCAAGACTGCAAATTGGTTCTGAACCGAACCTCGTAGAACCGGTTCAGTTCGGGTCTTTAAGCAGACTGAACCGGATCATGTACCGAACCCTTGAAATTATTTACTTTGCGAACCCGAACCTAAACCGAACTGCTTTCTAAAATAAAAGGTTCGGTTCGAGAAAAAAAATAAATACATAAATTTTATGGTTTTCGAAAATTACGCAATTATTTGAGACTTCGAATTAAAATAAGACATATTTAAATCTTTAAATAAATTGAAATCATCATCAAAATATTATTTATTTTAAAATAAAAATTTTTTTAGCACAAAATGTAGAGAAACATTTTTAACAATTCAAATATTTTTTGCATGAAATTAAACCAAGGGTTCGAACCCAAACATTGGGTTCAGGGGGTATATAAACCAATTCACGAACCGAACCGATGTCTTGCTCTATGGCTCGAACCGCCGAACCGAACCTTTAACAAAATTTTGGAGGTTTGCAGCCTTGATAGCAATAGCGAAAAACAAAAGTTATTCAAACCAAAATAAACGTTTAATAAACGCTTCCTGTATAACGGTTAGTTTCGAATTAACCGACCAGTAACCGATTCATGTATAACGGTTAGTTTCGGTTCAATCAAGCATTGAAATTAATTATGCTTTTAAGGTGTAATCAACGTTTTTTAAACTAATTTTGATTTTAAATGTTTACAACCATTTTTTTTTTCTTAAATATAAATATACCAGTATTTCAAAATTGGAACATATTAAAAACCGCTAACCGATAACCGAAAATCTAAACACTAGCATACTGGAAATCCTAACCGAATCGGTTTTATACCCTGGTTCTTTATTTTCTTGGTTTCTTTATTTCTTAAGCTTGTCCAGTCAAATCAATTGCATCAACCTTGAACGCTTAAACTTTAACAAAGTCCTACACGCACACACACACACACACACACGCACACACACACACACACACACACACACACACACACACACACACACACACACACACACTTCATTAGCTGGACACACCTTTAACTGAGGTGTGTTTTGAGTTTCTAAAAGCTTCAGTTTGTCCTTCCAATTGAATACTAGATAGGAATGCTTAAGAAAATAATTTTTCAGTTTGCAAACTCTCTAAAATAATCTCAATAAATTACTTAAGAAATTGCTGATGTATTGCTAGTTTCAATTAAAAATATTCTTTTGGTTTTTAATCAATTTGAAATACATTTTCGAGCTGATTTTAAATTTAATTTTACTCGCTTTAGAGAAGTTATATAAATCGATAGTTATATTTATCGATATATTTAAAACATTTTGGTATATATGAGAAGAAGAATTATTTCTAGAAAATCTCAATTATACTTTATTTAGAATTTTATATATAGCAGTTTTAATCCATTTTTTTCACCTAGCTCTAAGATATTAGTTCGACTTGACATATTATATATTTTAAGGAGTCGGATATGCCCCTCTGCTGTCTCAACTTTTTTAATACACTTTAATAACCATTTTGACCATACGAAACCAAGTATATAAAAATCACATTAAATTATTCATAGCTTTATGTAGCCTACTTTTAGGTGCGCCATAAAACTGAAACCTCATAGCCTCAACCTCAAACGGTTGAGGAAAGTTCTATATTTATAAATATTGTACAACCATTTGAAAATATAATACTTAAATGAATTCTTAGAAGAATAAGGCAGAGAATTAAATGCTATAAAATGCATAGGTTTTCGAGAAAAGTTTGCAAACATTTCCACGAAATCGAGTATACAATTTGGTTGGGGATTAAAGAGAGGTGGTTACGAAGGTAGTGAGAACAAGCATAAGCAAGTATACTCGACTGTGAGATACTCGGTAGATACTCAACTGCTTTTAAATTTATTATTCGACTACGGTAAAGTTTGTAGAACAAATCGAAACTATAATACTATTAATATAGTATAAGCAATAGGTAGTAGCTTTGAATGGGCTCTTGTTAAGCATTTATTTTTATACCCTGAGCCCATTGAAAATTCGCAAAAAAAGGGTATAATGTGTTTGACAGAATGTGTGTAACAGGCAGTGAGGTGCGTGGGTCAACAGTCTAGTGAATTGAGCCATGTCCGTCTGTCTGTCCGTCTGTCCGTCCGTCTGTCCGTCTGTCCGTCCGTCCGTCTGTTTGAACGCGTCAATCTCAGAAACCATAAAAGCTAGAGACTTCAAACTTGGTATGTAGGTTCCTGGACTCCATAGGCAGATCAAGTTTGTTTTTATTTTTGGATCGGACCACTATATCAATAGCTGCCACAGGAACGTTACATCGAAAATTAAGTTTTAGTATGAAAAATTTTTTTATTTGTTGAGATATAAGAACCAAACTGATAAAATATGAATCTGTGCTAATATTAAACATCCTAAACAAATTTGGTTAAGATCGGTCCACTATATCATACAGCTGCAATAGAGACGCTTAATCAAAAATTAAGTCCTAGTAAGAAAAAGTTTTTGTTTTTTGAGATATCTTAACCTATTGCTTCAAAATGAAGTACATAGCTCTAGCTATAATAGGCTCTAAGATCTGGGTATTTATGAGGACAGACAGAAGGACCCGGCTAAATCATGTTGGCTGTTGATTAAGAATATATTGATGTTACAATCAGGAAATCAAATTCAAAGAAATATTGTTTCCGATTTCGTTTTCAAACTCAAAAAAAAAACTATTTTGTTAAATGTTTCGTTTTCGGGATTATTGTTTCAGTTCCGATATTATTTGTACTCTAAGACAGTTACCCACTTTTTTATAGATATGATCTTTCCATTTTTTTTTTAAATAGTCACCTAAGTCGATATATATTCATATGCTCAGATATACTTTTCAATTCAGGTTACATTGCCATAAATTTATAATTCGTGTTCCCTTTTGGGTACTGGACTTTTGGGTCATCGTTTGACTTTTGCATAGTTGAGTTGATTAAAAGGCGTTGCTAATGACGAAGCACAAAACAGAAAAAGAAACCAGGAGTTTATGTAGGGTCAGGTATAGGGGTAGCTGCAGGGGTAGGGGTGGCAATGGGGGTAAGAAGTTAGAGGTAAGGGTAACGTCGGGATGGAAGTTTGCCTTTCAATGTGACTGACCGTTAAAAAGCCAAGCAAATGAAACTGTATTTCATTTTTGATTGTTGATACACGTATTGTGTTAATTTATGTACAGTGGCTCTCAGCTAAGTTGACCCACTACTCTTATATATTACACTCTTTTTTATATATACCCTGAACTCAAACTTTATTTATTTATTTTTTTAGTTGTTAATACAAATTTTATAATAATATAATTTATATTCTTATTTTATAATTGTATTTAAACTTTAATTATATTATTATTATTTATTTTATAAAAACCAGGCACAGTAAATAATAATTATTTTGTTTTTTTTTTTTTTAAATAAAAAAATCATTCACTTCTGGTAACTGTAAATTAATGTGAAATGTACCAAAATTTTTCTTTAAGGGTAATGCTATGCAATTTCACCATGATCTTAAGACTTATGATTTTTATTATTTTACTCATGAATTAATCATTATTTATGAGCAGTAAAAATAAAACTCACCCAATAATGATTATTTCTTGAGTTTTATTTTTTTTTTTAAACCAAATATAATTATGAATAAGTTGGCTGGTCAAAATAACACCTTGAATTTTATTTTTGATTCAAAAAAATAAAACTCAAGAAATAATCAGTATTTGATGAGTTTTATTTTTTTTGTTTAAAAATAATAATAATAATGATTATTCCTGAGTTATATTTTTGTAATCAAAAGTAATCATAAGTAAAATAATAAAACTCATAGAATAATGATTATTTCTAGAGTTTAATATTAAAACTTATAAAGATTGCAGTCCTTGATAAAAACAAATTTTTATTTATTTTTCATTAATTTTTTTTACATAAATTAAGTATCTGCATTTAAGCAATAAAAACCAAACATAGTTTTAAGCTTAGTGGGTCAAATAAGCTGTGAGCCACTGTACATATAATACATATATGGTAAGGGTCAGTTGAGCTCTGTTTAGGGTTCTAGACGGGATTGCGTGTCTAGCCAAGGATTACGACTGCAGTGTGGGGTATTTTGGGTAATGTCAAAGTTCAAATTGGGGTCTCCACTTCATATAAGGCACGCCATAAACGCCTCAAGCTGTTAACTCTTCCAGTTATAGACGCATAACGATATGCATCTAACGGCACCACAAACACACACACACACACACACACACATACACATTTAAACATATACCTTATATACGCGCTATTAACCATCTTATTTGTGGCTAACCAAATCCGTCTAAACATTAACATGCCTCCACGTGTTTACGTTTTCTTTTCTTTTGGGCCAAAATAAATTAAACATGTTTGCAAACCGGTTGACCAAAAAAAAAAACCACTGACCAACCACTAAAAACATATATATAGATGAATATAATATTTATATATAGAACATACTTAATATCAGGGACAGTAAATAATGATTTTGTTTTATTAATAGGAAAAATCATTCACTTCTAGTAACTGTAAAAAAACGTTAAATATACCAAAATTTTTGGGTAATCTATACAATTTCACCATGATTTTAAGATTTATAATTTTTATTATTTTACTCATAAAATAAACATTATTTTTGAGCAAAAAAATAAAACTTAAGAAACAATCATTATTTTTGAGCAAAAAAATATATCTCATAGCATAATGACTATTTCTTGAGTTTCTCAAGGTGTTATTTTGATTTTTTATAAGGAATATATGGACAAAACATATATACATTCTTAGTCAGTGAACCATTTTAAAATTTTAAAAAAAAATTTTAAAAATTTTTTAAAAATTATATTTCTTATTGTATAATATTTTCATATTAATTTTTATAAAGTCAAAATAACTCGTTAAGTTTTATTTTAGATTAAAAAAAAATAAAACAAGAAATTATCATTATTCTATGAGTTTTATATATCATACTCAATTTACTGTGCCTCACAGCTTATTTGACCCGCCACATTTCAAGATATGTTTTCTTTTTATAACTTAATTCAAATAGAATATATTCAAAAATATAAAAGTCAATATATTTAAATATTAATTTTAATTTCCTTCCACATTAATAGATAAATTCATTTAAAATTTGTAATATTTAAGAGTATTGGGTCAAATAAACTGGAAGTCACTGTATTTAACCAAATCTGTTTAGCTGCTGACCTTATCGGGAATGGAATATATATTATATATTGTGACTTTACTTTGCTTAGTTCATCATGGTCCCACATTTGGTAACCACATTCGCACATTTTACTGCAACCACAGTTTATAAATTGTCTCAAGTTCATTTTTATGATCGCATTTTTGTGGTATTTCTTTTATTAGAGAATTGTTTTTAAATTTGTAGCAGTTCCAGGAAATGGTTGCTTAAGAATTTCATTTACCATTATAAATAAAATAAAATAAATTCTCAGACTGTACTTTTTACTCACATATAGCCAGGGAATAACACCGTAATCGGTATCGAAACCGATAACCGAAACTAACCGTTTCTTTTTTAGTACCGAAACTAAAACCGTAGCTGAAATTAATTTTCTTACAAGAACCGAAAACCGAAACGCTTGTACCGCTACCTTTGTGTTAAAGTGGCTAAGTCAAAGAACTGACAAACTTCCAACTGTCATAACTTGATCAAATCGGACCCGATTTTCAAGTGGAATGTCATTATGATCATAGTTTGGCCTCTTAATTCAATCTGCATTCAAATTTTGTTCATTTGAAAAATTTAATTATTTTTGACCAAGACTCGTTTTCGATGGTAAGGGTCCCCCCTTTGAAATTTCGAAAATACAAAATTTTAAATCTCAAGTTTTCACTTTTAATCAACTCCTTATATCGTCATTAGTATAAAACAACACTTTAAACTTGATTCTGAGACTTTTCATTTTTTTGTAAAAATTCATGGAAAATTGAACAAATATTTTGACTTGTAAAGTTGCTAGATCCAAAGACTGACCAACTTCAAACTGTCATAACATTGCCGAAACCCAACCGATTTTCAAGTGGAATGTCATTATGATCATGGCTTGGCATCTTAATTCATTCTGCATTCAAATTTTGTTAATTTAAAAAATTTAATTATTTTTGACCAAAACTCAATTTCGATGGTAAGGGTCCCCCCTTTGAAATTTCGAAAATTCAAAATTTTAAATCTCAAGTTATCACTTTAAATCAACGCCTTACATCGTAATTAGTATAAAGCAACACTTTAAACTTGATTCTGAGATCTTTCATTTTCTTGTAAAAAATCATGTCAAAATTAAGAAATATTTTGACTTGTAAAGTTGCTAGATCAGAGGGTTGAGCAACTTCGAACTGTCATAACTTGAACAAAACTGACCCGATTTTCAAGCGGAATGTCATTTTGATCATGGTTTGGCCTCTAAGTTTATTCTGCAATCAAATTTTGTTAAATTCGTTCAAAAAATTTTATTCCTTTAGATCTAGATATTTACTTCGATGTCATAATTATTATAAACCGACCTTAACATCTTAACATGTTTCTAAATTATTTTGTTTTACCGTCAATATACTATATACTGTTCTACCTATATGGTTTAAAAACTATATTTATTTATATTTTCTAAATTCTTCTTCTGAAAGTCGAAAGATTTCTGCATTTTACTTAACCTTAATTTTCTCAATTGTTTTGCTAGTTATTCCAGATTTGTTTAAGCCTATATAATAGTTATTTAATAAATATTCCTTGCTTTTTAAAGCATCCATTCATTTAGTCCTAAAAGTATGCTGCACTTTTCTTAATTAATTGAGATGTGAAAAGTGTAGATTTTTAATAGAACGTATAACTTTAGTTTAAATCTAAAAATAGCACTTAAACAATCGCTTTATGGGAATAGTTATAATCTGAAAATCACTCTACATAAAGGAAAGTAAATTTTAGAACATTTATAATGAAATTTGTTTCCATTTAAAATCTACCTCTTTGACGAATCTTTAAAGATAAATACAAATTGTATTCAAAAGTAAAACCTTTGTCTTGTGTGGCAAATACAATCTTATCTTTAGTAGGACCCATGAAAAGATACGTTTATATCTTAAATAAATAAACGTGAATATTTAACTAAAAGTGGGACAACGTGGATTATAAGTGTGGATCAACGTTTAGCTCTCACTCTCACTCTCTCTCTCGAGAGAGAGAGAGAGACAGAAGGAGAGAGGGGGAGGGTACTGGAGGACCCCCCTGAGATCACTGGCGTTGAGGAAGCAATGAGCACAATAATTATTTATAGGATTGCCAGAGGTATTAAACAAACAAACGAAAAACGAGACAAATATACAAAAAAAAAATAGTCAACTCGGCGTATATATGTTAATTTCATTCTCGCTGATTTCGATAGAACCGGTTCTGGCATAGATATAATACAGTGTGTATATATATATATACAAAAATATATACATATATATATTAAATGCTAGCGGCATCAACAATGAAATTAATTTAACGCTGATGAATCGTCAAATTGTTTTAGAAACAAAAGCCAGCGAGAGAGGGGAAGCAGAGAAAGCTCTTATCAGTCAGCGGCTTTGCATGCAACTGATAAGCCATATGTGCATGTGTTTGAATGAGTCAGCTTCGAACTAAAAATGGAAAGTATATTTAAATTCCAATACAAACAGTTTTCTACGTTTTTACACATTTTTTTCGCCCCATTTTTAAGTAATGTTTATTTGTTGCTTTTAGAATGCTCAAGAATATTGCATTTTTAACAGGGACTACAAATAGTAGTTATGAATTTAAAACAATTGACAACGTAAAAATGTTTATAAAAAAATTGCATAGTAAATATTATTTTAGATTTGTATTATACAAAATTAAAAATAATAAATAATTTCAATTTTTATTATAAAAAATTAAAATAATTATTAATTTCAATTTTTATTATAAAAATCAAAAATACAAATTATTTGTATTTCTATTTTCTAATTTCTATTATAAAAATTGTTATTTGTTTATTTATAGTTTCGTAACAGTTCCGGGTTTTTCCTGTGTTTTGGTTTTAAAATTCCGGCATGAGTTTGGTTCAAAACAAAAAAAAATTGGTTGTAAAGTGTTAAAAAAAATATAATTTCACTAAAAAATCTATTTGATAAGATCAATATTCAAATTTACAATCAAAATTAGTTCGAAAAAAATTGTTTGAACCGAAGCAAACCAATATACATGAAACGGTTACTTAACGGTTATTTTGACTTCAATAATTTTGGTTTTTCGGTTTCGATAAAATATAAAACTTTTTGTATCGGTTAGGGTTTTAAGTTACGTTTACCAATAGTAATCGGTTAGTACCAGTTAGAGAAAACAGTTCGGATTGCGGTTGATGCACCGGTAAAAACACCGGTAGAAACATGTATCGAAAAATGGATGGATGACTTACCGTTTGAACCGCCTCAATGGATTCCTTGGCGTGTATGGTCCAGAACATGGCTATGATAAAGAGGAAGTTGTAGAACTCGTAGGCTCCATGTCCCCAGCTGCCTAGCATAGCATTCGATATGAATATGAAATGCACAAAGGCAACGACCTGCGACAGAGAGAGAGAGAGAGAGAGAGAGAGAGAGAGAGAGAGAGAGGGGGCGTAGTGTTATAGAGTTTCGTCAAGTTAAGCTTTGTCTATTGAGTAAGCGGCTCAAATGAAGCCCCACAGCGACAGCGACGCCGGCAGCAGCGGCTGCAGCAGCGACAACTACAACAACAACAACGTTAACCGCTTGCATGTCTTACTGAAGTTGCTAATTGGTTACCCCACCTACCACCCCACCCCCCACTCCGCACTCCCCTTCCTCAACAAAGTCACACATATCGAATAACTTTTGCGGTTTGACGCTGCGTCGCAGCAGCAGCGACGCAACGCCGATCGCAGCGTCGTTATGTGCTAATGATGAAAAAAAAAAGCGGGCGGCATTGCATTAAGCAACACTTGAGACTTGGGCGCGGCTGAGCTTGAGCAGCGCTGGAGCAGCGCTTGAGCTGAGCTGCAGCTGCGCTGCATTATCTAACACTTGATAGCATGGGCGTAAGCAGCTTTGTTCGAAAGGGGGAGGAGCGAAGCATTCTCCTTTTCATACCACAAAACTGTAGAGATTTTTTAAGAATTGATTTTTAAAATAAAAAAGAAAAGAATTTTAATCGGTATGAGGCATATTTATAAGCAGTAGTGATTTGTGTTAATGTTATCGCTAAAAATATATATTATTATTATATATATGTATGTGTACTTCCATAAGTAATAGAGGGGGCAATACCCCCTCTGCCTACGCCACTGCTCGATACGGGCAGCCCAATAAGTGAGTGAGCTTACAAGGAGTCAAAATTGTAGTTGTTGTTGTAGTTGCAGTTGTTGCTGTTGTTTTCCCCTGTTCCCCGCGTCCCCTTTTCACTTTACTCATTTGCATCATAGTTACCTTAACGCGCACAAATGGCGAACCCATCAGTTCATTTAAATCGGTCATTTTGCTTGTTGTTGTTGCTGTTGAATTTAACCCAAATTTATACAAAATAAAATGCAAATTCAAATGCAGTTGCAGTTGCGCCGCCTACACGCAGTCCAAAATAAAAGAGAGATAGAGAGAGTGGGAGAGAGCGCTTAAAGAGAGCAACAATAACACTGCCGCTCTGTCACCGTTGACTTCGCTGCCCGCTCGCTGCCTGTTTTGGTTTTCGACAGCTGTTTCGTTATTTTAGTGCAAATATTTTGAATTGTTCTACTTTAAAACTTTGCTGTCTGTTTGTTTTTTCACTGTAGATTTTGTTGTTTTTAAAATCTATTTTGACTTGTAATTCACTTTCAATTGGTTGAACGCACTTTGTCACAGGCAAAACAACAACAAAACACGCACACTTTCACACAGAGAGATTGGCACAGACGCACACAGAATCCGCAATGCAATTGGCAACGCGCACTTGTTGGTCTTCGATGGGCAAGCGAGATAGCGATGATACTGATGTCTCTCTTTTTACTTCTATATATTTTTTAATAACAATTACAATTAGTTAGCGACAGTGCAGTAAAAATCACACCAGCAGTTTTCTGGGGCGTAAACAACAACAACAATAAAAAAAAAGACAACACTAGCAAGTGCAAAAACAAATTTTTAAATTTATGTATATAAAAAAAAGTGATTGACGGAGCTACGCGAACAGCGCACGAACGATTTCAATTTCAATTTGAATCTGAAGCTGACTGTAAACTGTGCATGGGGCAGCGCCAATCGACCAAAAAAACTGCGACACTAACAGACCCCCAGCGACGTCGGCATCGGCGTCAGCGTCGCGGTGGCGTAACCTGTCGCAGTGTTGCACAGCGCGATGGCGTTGTTGATACTGTTGCCAACTTAGCTATTTTATAGCTATTTTCAAAATTCGACTGCTAGAAAAACCTGAGAATTGCTATTAGTCGACAATATGGCTACTTTAAAAATATATTCAGCTACGTTTTGCTATTAGTCTTTTTTCTAAAACTATGCAGCTATTTTTTCTATAAGAAGCACTGAAAGGGTTGTTAATGTAATTTTTTATATCGATATATCGATAGATATTTTTGGGCGATAATATATTTACGGTCATTTCATTAAGCACTGCGCGCCAAACTGTTTTGTTAATTAAAGCTGATATATTTAAAGAAATGATAGCATTGATTTAACATAAAAAATTCAATCAAAGTACTCATCAGAAGATAATTCATAATTTTATGATTGTAAAATACATATATATTAAAAATATTGTTTGTCAAGGTAAAAAAACAAATAACAAAATTATAAAGAAAGAACTACTTAAGGAATAAGCAAAGATTCTGGTCCAAAAAATTTACTTATTTAGTTTATTTTAAATATGTTCGATAATATATCGGTATATCGATGCTTTTTATTTACATGTCAAACTATATATCGATATATGATAACACTTCAAATGAAATAAAATTCTAGTGGTTCTTTATACAAATTTTAAATCTATTATTTAAATACACTCCACATTGTTCGACATTTCAAATGTACAACATTTAAGTAGAAAAACATAAAAAAATTTAAAAATATTTAATACTAATTGTTGACGATTGGGCAACGCTGTGTCCACTTTTATCAACTGCTGCGCGATCAACGTGCATGTGTGTAAGAAAGAGAGAGGAAGAACAAAGACTGATAACACGAGCATCTGTGTGAACGAGAACCATTGTGAACCACTTTGCGAAAAATCGTGTAAGACATGGTCGATAATCTGACGGAGGAGCAGCGAGCAAATCTACCCAATAATCCCATGTTACCAACACCAGTGATCACCTACGGCATGGTTCACAAGCTGGAATGCAAGCAGGATCGCAAAGTGGCCGTAAGTTAATTGAAATTCCTAATTTTTTTTTTGTTTTCCGCCCGGTAGGCCAAGGTAACAAGGGGCATATAAGTTTGTGGCATGTTTGTAACTGGTAGAAAAAAAATGGGCATAACTTTTAAACCGCAGAAGATAGCATTAAAATTCAACGCAGATTTAACAAATAATTTGTAAATTTAAATAAATAACTAAACAAAATATATTAATTAATAAAGAAAAACCAAAAAGTGGTCAACAATTCAATGCTACAGCTTATTGGACCCACCTAACATAATTATTTAACAAAAAAATTATAGAAAATATTCCCTATTATTAACTGTTTTAATTTTTTTTGTTAAAAAATAATTTAAATTTTATTATTTTCCTAAAAAATCGCCCTTAAATTAATTATTTTAGAGTGAACCTATTCACTATTATAGTATTCTAAGTTTTTGTTGGACAATAATGGAAATATTGTCGTTTTCTTAAGAAAAATGCTTGCAAAATAATTATTTAAGAAAAATTGGGGAGTATATTCATTATTATCATAAAAATGCGCTTAGAATATACTTACTTTAGGGGGAGAAAAAATAGTGAACTTGTTTACTTTTATTAACTATTTTAATTTTATTTTTTTCATAAATATTTGAAATTTTGTCATTTTTGTAAGAATTCTTGGTCCGTAAACCCCAGTAACACAATATTAAGTTAAAAAAAAATATTTAGAGATATAATATTTGCATAATATATTTGCATTCAATTGTAACAAGCCATATTTCCTATATAAATAGCTAGTAGAGTAGCTATACAAATACCGAGTCTTTCACAGTCGAGCACACTCGACTGCAGCTTTAACCTTTGCCATTGACAAAGCACATGTCTTAGGGGTATCGAAATTTGATTGTATGCCGGGTCTCTCACAGTCGAGCACACTCGAGTGTAACGTTTAGCAAATCACATGGCTTATCTGTTATCTGTTATCTATAATCTTTTAGCTGCCGACTGTTATCGATGAGGGAAGCGCTTCACTGGCCGCTGGCGAACCGAAAGCCACCAAGGATGAAAAGCAGGTGAAATACGCCTGGAATTCACCCAGTTTGATGATTGTCTTCGATGGCGGTGATTTGAACTCGGCCTTGCATCATTTGGTTGCCTCGTTGCACAATCCGTTTGCGGAGAATGCCGTTGCCACACTCTTAATCCAGGAGAGTGTGCGTGAACCGTTGCTCAATCGTCTGGTGGAGCAATTGCAGCAATTGAATAGCCAGGTGGCCAATCATCCCAACTATGTGCGCACCTTGGCCAAATTGCAAAAGTTGAAGGCCGAAACGATTGTGGGCAACCCAAAGACAGTGCCACCAAATGCCACGCCCATGTTGGTCAGCGACTTGACGCACAACTTTCTGGGCGATGGTCCAACGGGAGTCATCACCTTGCACACGTTCCGCACGCCCAAGGAGGCCACCCAGGTGAACCTGAAGGAGACACTGGAATACAGTTCGATCAGCATTTGGAATGAGAAACTGGCCAGTGCCTATGAGGTGTGTGCTCTGCTCAAGGATAGCACCTTCATGATCAACTGCTTCAACGTGGACTTGTCGCCCATCAAGGCTGCCTTTGAGGCCAACCAGAATGATGTGAAGATCGTCAAGGGTTATCACTATGAGACCTTGACCATCAATCAACAGCGCAAGATCATTGTCTTTGCCGTTGGCACCATTTTTGCCAATTAAAGGACTTGCAGCATGGAAGGATGCATGGAATGACCAACCTCAAGGTGCTTTTAAGAGATGCCAATATCTCTGCATTATAATGAATTTATATATCGAACTGTATACTGTTCATATTCCATATGTAGTCCGTTTTGTCTGAACTGTTTCTTTTTTTTAATACTCCACTTGATTGTTTTCAATACACAATGTTTAAGCCGCAAAATGTTTATATTATTACCTCAGGAGGTGCATTTTTAAGATTCAAATATCTCTATATTATATAGAATTTATATATAGATCTGTATACTGCTCCTTTTCCATATGTAGTCCGTTTTGTCTGAACTGCTTATTTTTTTTAATCCTCCACTTTATTAATTTCAATACACAATGTTTAAGCCGAAAAATGTTTCTATTATTACCTCAAGGTGCTTTTCTGAGTTGCTAATACCTCTACAATTAAAGGAATTTACATATAGATATATATCCTGTTCATATTCCAAATCAAGTCCGTTTTCTTATTCTTTTCTTAACATACTTTTTTTAAATACTCCAATATATATTTTTAAATACGTGATGTTTATGCTGAAAAATGTATCTGTTATTTTCCCAAGTCTCTTTTCTGCGATGCTAATATCTTTATAATCAAAAGGAAAAGAAATAAATCTATATTCCTTTCATATTCCATATCAAGTACGATTTCTTATAGTCAGTTGAATTTTTTAAAAACTCTATTATATTTTCAACCATATACAGGAAAAATGTATCTAATATTACTTCAAGGTGCTTTTGTTAGTTTGCAAATTTCTCTACAGTTTTTATATAGATCTATATTCAGTTAATGGGCCGATTGTCCATCCTTAGAACTATTTTTTAAGTACTTCATATTATTGTTTGCAAAACACGATTTTGAAGCTGTAGATATGTATATCTATTATTACCTCAAGATGCATTTATGAGCTGAAAATATCTCTACAATATAATGATAGTTATGTACACATTTATACCCTGTTTATATTCTGTATTTAGTCAGTTTTCTTATACTTTGTTTTAAACACTTTTTTTTCAAAAAATTCCATTTAATTGTCTTTAATACGCAATTTTTAAGCCGATAGATGTCTCTCTAATAACTGACCCAGTTTTTGCGCAGTGTATTTGTCAAGTTGAAGGTCAGTTCTATTCCTGCATGCAACAGGAAATCTCTGTCATGCGCCTTATCTTAGTCTCAGTCTCTCTTTCTCTCTTTCTTCCTCTCAAAGCAGTGGGTGTGTGTCTTTTTAGAATTCCGAGTGGGTTCATTACCCTCACCAAAAATAATAATAATATAGGGGCTTCATGCAATATTATCTTACCGCTTTGTTTGATTAACAATATCTTCCTAATTGACTGAAATGATGACTCAATATACAATATGAAATTCTTGTTTATTATATCTAGAACAAGTATTACTAATTTAATTATAGAATAAACTTGCGTATTAGCTGATTTGTAACTGTTTGCATTATCTCACAACTGTAGAAATTGTTCAACAATTTTTAAACTAGTTTTGAGAGTTTGTCCTAAACCTGTTTGCTAAAATTTCATAATTTCACACAAAATGTCAAAGATTGAAGTTATTTTTTTCTTTTTTTAATAGATTATAACACTGTTTTAGTCTTCAGTAGAATTATCTATTAAACTTCCACCATACTATATCGATTTGTATTTTTTTTTTTTGTTATCTTTCTACATAGATAGTACTGGGCCTACATATAATTTTTTTCTTATGTAGAGCGCAATTAGAACTTAATGAATCAACAGGTATTGCAGTGTATAAGATAAGACACAAGCTCCTATATTTGCTAGACTTGCTTAAGTGATAAACCTTGGGTAAATATTGAGAAAAATATTACAGAAAAAGCATTGCGCTTAAGTCAAATCAAATAATAAAAAAATTCTTTTATCATATTTAAATACTCGTAGAATTTAAAATTCTCTAGTTGAATTAAAGTCAGAACATTTCTTAAAGATATTTAATATTATTGAATTCTTAGTTTTTATCTTAAAACATTTTTAATAACTTGACTAAGCTTACTTTATAGATAATATATTAATCTATTAAGTTAAAGCAATCATTGAGGTTATGCACATATATCAAGCCAAATTCAGTTAAAAGTTAGACAGTTTTTAATATTTGAAATTTTTGAAATAATTAAATTTAAATTGAATAAGTCTATGCTAGTCTGTGCTGTTTAATAAAATGGAAACAGTTATTTTTTAAATTGATTTGTGATTAAATCAGACTATGTACTTATGTAAGATATATTTAAAAAACTTTTTCAAATCTATTCAGCATAAATTCAATAAGAAAAAGGGTAGCAGAAATAATTTATATTGAATGTTCTATTGACTGTATAAAATAGAGTTATAGGGTATACAGAACTCGTTATATTTATAAAATTATAACTTTGCTGCCCCTTTTTCAAGCGCAAACATAAAGTGTGCAAATACGTATGTATGTACAGATATATCTGTACATATAATATCTATATACACACAATGTGGGAACTTTAACTAAAACTGAACAATGCTCATTTGTAATTTACAATTCAGCTAAACACATCGCCTTCTCTCTCTCTCTACATCCCATTCAATACTGCTCGTTCAATGACGCAGAAGAGAGCGCCATTCACTCGCCCTTGTTGTTGTTGTTCTTTTTGTTATTATTATTATTGTTGCTCTACTTTCACAAGCAAAGTCAAAGTTTGTGCTCAGTGAGGAAGAGCGCAAAAGCACACACCACTAGAAAGAAAATTGAGAGAGCGCACAATCAAGTGAGCGAGAGAGTGACTGGTTAAAGCTTCAACAATAGCAAAAGCAAAAACAACAACAACAACACAGTTACATGGCATTTTTGGCTGTTTAGACGTGGTTGTTGTTATTGTTATTGCTGCTCTCCGTTGGCGTCGCTGTCAGAAACTACGACGCTTCAGTCGCTGCCTGCTCCAGCTGTTGGTGAGTTGTCTTTTGGGTCTGCGTCATTGTTGTTGCTGTTGCTGCTGCTGCTGCTTTTTGTTGTTAGTAGGAAAAGAAAAAAAATATATATAAACGTTAGCAAAAAAAAAGAGAAAATGTGCTGACAATTGCACAAGAATTAAACAAGAAGTCTGTGGAAATAAAAGCAACAATCCCCAATTGGATATCTGCATATTGGATATTGGAATTAGAACGTGATTTGGAGCTGGAGTCTTTTAACTTATTGGAGCTGCCCAAATGCCGCCACAAAGATGGACGGACGAGACGCGCGACGCCAGCTGTTATTACGGTAATCTCATACGCTCCTCCTCCGATGCCGATGACGTTGACGATGACACGGAAGCGGACGCGGATGCCGATGATGAACGGGGGGCGTTTTGCAGCGGCAATCGCCCATTGATAGCAGGTAAGCAATGGAATCCAATTGGAAGCGTTATAGATCCCAACTAGTATTCGAATACAGTAAAATTATCAATTAATCCAACTAATATTTGATTTCTAATACAATGACATAAGAAATTAATGCAACTAATAATTGAATTAGACACTTTATAGCTCCAACTAATATTATTATCTAATGGGATTAGCGAGAAATCCAGCTTATTGATTCCAATTTCTAGAGCCCACAAATATTTGACTCCAATTAGAATATATAGAGCCAGCATTAGTTGTAATCTAATTAAAATAGTAACAGTAAATAAATAAATAGATAATAGTCAATAAATGCAAATCGTATAAAATATATAAAGTATAATTCAATTGGCTATCCAATTGTCCACTAATTTTACAATCCAATTGGATATGTGGTGTCTTTAACTAATACTAATAATACTAATACTAATGCAACTAAAATTTTAATTTGATGGAATTGTTGTTACATATATTTTACTGATGGTAACTAAAATACTACAATATTAATCCAACTGATATTTTACTCCAATTGGAATTACAAATTGATCAGATGATTCTAATCATATAATTGGAAATGTTACTAATAGTTATTAATATGCAGATATTAATTATTATACTAATATGCAAATATACTAATTATGTCAATTCAACTATTAATGCAAATCCAACTGATATTGCACACCAATTGGAATGGTTACTGGTATAACAAACACTTTCCAAGTGAATCCATTTGAAACAATTTTTTTAATCCAACTGGAGCTGTTTTTACTGATATTAAACACCAATTGGTATTTTTGTTAATCCAACTGCAAATCAAATTCAATTGTTAATTTAACCCTTCCGTAAATCCGATTGAAACTGTTGTTGTTCCGTTCAATAGTCAATTGGAATTATTGTTAATAAATAACTAATAATATTTACTAATATGCTAATAGTCATACTGAAAGTTGAATTGGAATTTGTGTTTAAACAGCTAATATTTGAATCGAATTGGAGTCTATGTTTATTCAGCTAATATTTACCAATATGCTAATATATATATATATATATATATATATATATGTGTGTAATAGATTATAATAATACGTTATGGCAATTGCAGTTAATCCAAATAATATTAAACCCAATTGTGTTAATATAACAAATACTTAATTTTTAAAGTGTTTTTTAATCTTTAAATTCGTCTGATGTTGTTAAACCAACTTTAAACGTAAAATATAAAATAATCCAACTAATATTTAAAGTCAGTTAAAACAAGTTGGTAATTTATCTAATATGCACTCCTAATTTATATATATCCAACTGAAATTGTTGTTAATCCAACTGTTATTGAATTGTTTTTAATCTGCAACTTGAATTGAATTTAAGCAACTAATAATTGAATCCAATTGTCAATTCAATTAATATTCACATCCATTTGAACGTATTTTAAATCCAAACTATTTTACTCCAAATGGAATTGCAAAAGCAACTTATAACTAAATCCAATTGGTCAATAAAATGCTGACTGACTGACAAAACGGTAAGACCAAGAAGGCTGAAATTTTGACACAACATAGCTGAGACAAATTCATCGGCTTTTTGCAAAATTCGTAGTGAAATGTCAACTCAAAATTGAATGTTTGCTTGTTAATCCAATTGCTATTAATATTTGGCCACTATTAAAAGTTATGTATTAAAATGTAGATGTACTTAATTTGTAAATCCAATTGGAAATGTTTTTAGAAACCAACTTGTATCATTTCTGGCATTTACTGGAATAGTTCAGTTGGACTCAGTATGTACATCTATATATATTGTATAAAACTGTTTGTCCTGACTCACTGATTGACTGACTGACTGATATTTGTGCTGCCCAAACGGTAAGACGAAGAAGGCTGAAATTTTGACACAACATAGCTGAGACAAATTCATTGTGCAAAAGGTTAACTCAAAATTAATCCAATTGGTATTTGATACCAATTGTACTATGTTATTTATCCAATTATAGATTCACTTAATTTGTAAATCCAATTGGGAATGTTTTTAAAATCCAATTTGTATCTTTTCTGGCATTTACTGGCACAGTTCAGTTGGTCCAAGTATGTAAATCTATATATATTGTATAAATCTGTTTGTCCTGACTTACTGGCTGAGACAAATTCATTGTGCAAAAAGGTCAACTCAAAATTAATCCAATTGATATTTGATACAAATTGTAATATGTTATGTATCCAATTGTAGATGTACTTCATTTGTAAATCCAATAGGAAATGTTTTTAAAATCCCATTTGTATCTTTTCTGGCATTTACTGGCATAGTTCAGTTGGACTTAGCATATACATCTACATATATTGTAAAAACTGTTTGTTCTGACTCACTGATTGGCTGACTGACTGATATTTGTGCTGCCCAAACGGTAAGACGAAGAAGGCTGAAATTTTGACACAACATAGCTGAGACGAAATTCATTGTGCAAAATTAATCCAATTGGTATTTGATACAAATTGTAATATGTTATGTATCCAATTGTAGTTGTACTTAATTTGTAAATCCAATTGGGAATTTTTTTAAGAACCAACTTGTATCTTTTCTGCAGCTAATGACAATGCTGGCTCGGATTCTAGGGATGATTGGCTGCAAACGCGTCACATTTTTGGCCTAATGGGATTCTTTGGATTCGCGGTTGTCTATGCCATGCGCGTGAATCTCTCGGTGGCCATTGTGGCCATGGTCAACCAGACAGCCATTCCACACACCAACAGCTCCGTTATGGCCAACGACACTTGTCCTGTGCCAACGCCCAACAACAACAATCAGTCAGTGTCGGAATTCTGGAAACGTTCGGTGCCCGCTGAGGGTGAATTTGTGTGGGATGAGGCGACTCAGGGACTTGTGCTGGGCAGCTTCTTCTATGGCTATGTGCTGACCCAGGTGCCAGGTGGTCGCATGGCTGAACTGGTGGGCGGTAAACGTATCTATGGCTATGGTGTGCTGATAACGGCCATCTTTACACTGCTGACGCCATTGGCGGCTCACTGGGATCTGCCGCTGCTGGTGCTGGTGCGCATTCTGGAGGGGATGGGCGAGGGTGTCACATATCCGGCGATGCATGCGATGTTGGCCCATTGGATACCGCCGCTGGAGCGCAATAAATTTGCGGCCATCGTTTATGCGGGCTCGAATATTGGCACGGTGATATCGATGCCATTGACGGGTTGGCTGTGCTCCCAGCGCTTTCTGGGCGGCTGGCCATCGGCATTCTATATCTTTGGACTGCTGGGCATTGTGTGGTTTGGCTGTTGGATGTATCTGGTGTATGATCGACCCAGTGAACATCCGCGCATCTCCCGCAAGGAGCGTGCCTACATAGAACGTGCACTGCAGTTGCCCACGGAGCTGGAGGAGCCGGCAACAGTTGAGCAATCCACAGAGCATATACCCTGGAGTTGCATCTTGACCAGCGTGCCACTTTGGGCCATACTCCTTACACAATGCGGCCAGAGTTGGGCATTCTACACACAACTGACCGAACTGCCCACCTATATGAGCAACATACTCCACTTTGACATACAATCGAATGCTCTACTCAATGCCATACCCTATCTAACGTCCTGGTTCATGGGCATTGCCTGTTCCGCTCTAGCGGATTGGATGCTAGCCAAGCGCTACATCAGTCAACTCAATTCCTATAAGTTGTGGAACACCATATCGTCGGTGGTGCCGTCATTGGGTCTCATTGGCATCATCTATGTGGGCTGCGATTGGATTTGGGTCACGTTTATGCTCGCTGGTGTCGGCTCCTTTGGTGGCGCTGTCTATGCCGGCAATCAGATGAATCACATTGCCCTGAGTCCCCGTTTTGCGGGCACTATGTATGGCATTACCAATTCGGCGGCAAATATCTGCGGTTTCCTGGCGCCCTATGTCATTGGTCTGATCATCAATCATCGCGAGACTTTGACCCAATGGCACATTGTCTTCTGGCTGGCTGTTATACTCAATATTGTCGGCAACTTTATCTATCTGATCTTTGCCCGTGCGGACGAACAATCCTGGTCACTGAGACGACATCCAACAACACCAACAACAACAACAACCCGTCGTTCTTTGCGCATCTAATCGGAGTTACAACTACTCCAAGTACCTATGGCTACAGCACAGAGTTAACATGTGAATCCCCAGTTTTTTTTTTTTTTTTTTAGTGCATAAGCATGTGTGATAATTCCGTGTGGAATGATTTCTTAAGTTCCCCTCGTTTCCAGCAGATGTTGATACGCAGTATTCCTAAGAGAGAGATCGCAGGCACAATACTATACTCTATACATATGTACAAAGATTCCAGTGAGCTTCCAGCGGCTTCCAGTTAATTTTTGCAGTTTTCAAAACTGTATTCACTGTACCAAAGTTATGCAGTACACGCGGCTTCCAGTGACCTTACCATAGCTTATTACGACCTTCCAGTGGCTCTCACTTCCACTGACCTTCCAGTGGCTTTCCATTCTAGCAGTGTTAATGCAAACTCAAATTATTTCTACTTTTCAGTGTGTCTATTAATTCTTGTTAAGCTTAAAGATTATACTCGCTTCCGGGTGACTTCCAGTGATCTTCCACTAGCTTTCCAATGGCTTTCCATTTTAGCAGTGTTAATTCAAACTCGAGTACTAGTTACTTTTCAGTGTATTTGTTAGTTTCTTAAGTTTAAAGATTTATCTCACATTCTGGTGCCTTCCAGTGGCCTTCCAATGGCGTTCCAATAATTTTTCATAGCCGCAGTGTTAATTTAAAAATTGAATACAACTTAATTCCCAAGGTAACTACAAGTTTCTTAAGCTTAGAGATTGAACTTACTTCCAGGCGACTTCCAGTAGCCCTTCCACTGACTTTCCAGTGGCTTGCCGCTCTAGTAGTGTTAATTCAAAATTGAATTATACTTAATTTGCAAGGTATCTATAAGTTTCTTTAGCTTAGAGATTAAACTTACTTCCAGGCGACTTCCAGTAGACCTTCCACGAATATTTCAGCTTATATTTAGTGTTTAATTAAACACCCATCACTTTAAGAGAACTTTCATAGCCCTTCTAGCGGTTTCCAGTCAACTAGCACTGACTTTCCAATGGCTATGAGTTTCCAATACAATTCCCATACATTGTTAACTGTACCAATTGTTATAAACATACATAGATATATAATAGGCCTGGACACTAGTTGTGTCCTTGGGTGCGATATCGCTTTTAACTACGGACTGTGTTTTGCTAGGCGTTTTTATACCAATATATATTCGTTATACGATATATGATATACGACATATATATATATACTATATACGATACAACACATATGATACAAACTAGGGTCTTACATGGACCGGACCTATCATAGCTTTAGTGCCGGCACCTAGCGGTTGCCCAACGAAACTTTACAAATGATATACTATATACATGAAACATATATCCAGATATATAATAATATATATATATATATATATATATACACAAACATATTGTACCATACATATAAGCTACATAAACATCTGATGTAACTATGCAACAATAAAATCGCACAAACATATCGGAAAATAATTAAAATTTTGACTTTCAATGCGCTTTTTGTCTGAAATCATGAATCTCATGGCATTAACGATTACGATAAGACTAGAATCTAGGTATTTTAAGACATACTTTTAGTTGATAAAAACATCGGATACAAAATTGGAACACTTCATAAAGTTAAGACCAATTACAAATTATAATAACTACTTAATATATAATAAAATCTAAATTTCTGGTTCGGTGGAATTTGAAAGTAAAGCTCAAAAGCGTTTGCAACCTTGAAGCTATTATATATAGAGTAATATATATAAGTCATGCGCCAAATATGCTGCATATCAAACTATATAGAAAGATCGTGCCTTATCGGAATTATTTGTCGTTTCATTTACTTTACTTTATTAGGAATATTAATGCCGTTTCTTATAATTTTTTTTTTTTGTTTCGGACGTTTCCGAGAGAGAGAGAGAGAGAGAGCGAAAGAGTACAGGGTAGAGAATTGAGAGTGCTCTTTAAATGTAGATAACTTTGCATATGGTTTAGATATGGCATTCATATAACATTACAAATACAAATACAAGTAGTTATATAGTATTTATAGTATACTAAGTTCGTACTATCGCGCTATATACGTAATAACTGTTATAACAAAAAAAAAAAAAAACAAAAACAAGAGGATCAAACAAAACAAACAATTAGACGCCCTTCATTCTTCTGATGTTATAGTAAGTATACAATATATAAATATATATAAAAAAATAAACTTATACAAAGCATTAGATATGTTCTGGTACATAATGATCAGTGATCGTGCACTTGATCTCGATCTCGATCCGTGATCATGATCATGATCGTGTGTACTACCAGACGCTACACTTATCCGCCGGATTCATGGTGGTACCGACATCACAATTGTACGCATGCGAAAAGTCTCTCGAATTTGATAGCGGCCCGAGAACCCGGACAAAGCCGGGCGAATGTACCGAAGATCGGATCTTGGTTAACGCATCTTCTGGCCGCATTGATCCGCACCAGATTTGCGCATAGTTGAGAAAAAATAGCTGATCGTGTGTCATATTTAAAGCCGGCAGCTGCAGCTCCTGTCCATGTAGCTTCTCCCATTTCTTATACGCCTATCGAGGATCAATTGAGGATCAATTAGTTAAATGGGTTATAAGAGTATGCTATCTAATTTACACACCCGAAATGCTTGCTTCAGCCCACCATTGTCGGCAATATTCTCGCCTTGTGTCATCCGACCGTCCATGTACATGTCCACCTCGTTGATCTTGTAACGTGAATACTGATCGATGACGCATTGGGTGCGTTCACGGAATGCCTCAATGGTGGCATTGTTCCACCACTGCATCATATTGCCCTCCTTGTCGAACTGCCGACCCTTGTCGTCAAATCCATGCGTGATCTCGTGACCGATCACCACGCCAATGCCGCCATAGTTCAGCGACTTTGGAAAGTGTTGGCTGTAGAACAAGGGCTGCAGTATTCCCGCTGGAAAGACTATAAAAAAGATCAACAAGTTCATTAAATTGGTTTTCGAAAAGATCAAGAAGATCGGTAGAAAGCAAATCAATTCAAAATATAAAATTGAAGTTATCGATGAGAAGAATAAAATGAAGATCGAATGTACAGATGTGAAAGGAAAGATCTGAATCTTAGATTATGAAATCAAGACTCAAAAGTGGCGAAGATCAAGATTTGCAAGAAAGAAGATCAGTTGCCAAATCACGATTAAATAATAAAATATATGTATGTAATACAAGAAAAGGCTGAAGATCGAAATAATATGTAGATATAAGAGACAAGATATATTTAGATTTAAGCATAAGAAAAGCCTTTCGAAACTCAGGAGAAGCACGATCAATAGAGAGTTGAAAAAAGAGAATAAAAGAAATGGAAAATAAGATCAAGATGAAGATTAGAAGTGTATATGTGAGAGAAAAGAATCTCAATTTGAGTTTAAGAAAAATATAAATGTAGATTTGAACGTGAAGAACGTTAGAAAAAGAATTGAGAGAAAAAAATAATAGCTACACAATAAAGAGGCATCAAGATCGGTCTAATATGCATTCGGCGAAGCGAAGATCATTATTCAAGAGAAAGAAGATTAATTGAAATAATAAAAGAATAATGATATCAGCTTTGAGAGGATCAATTATAAGATCAAGAGTAGAAAGTGGAGAAGAAGAAAGTAATTTAAAGATTGGATAAATATGTATTTAGTTAAGAAATAGAAGATTTAGATTTGAGTTTATAATCAAGCAATCAATGATTGAATTTGGATAATATTAAAGAATGAAAGATGGAAAGGAAAAAACTAAAAAGCAATACACAGAAAAAGATCATGAGGATCAAGATTATAAAAAAGAAAGAGAAAAACTAAATGTAGTTGAACAAAATAAAAATGAAAGTCCAAGTTTTAGTGTGAAAAAGAGGATTATGAAATTAAGACTGAAGAACAAAAAGTAGATCGTAAAAAGAGAGAGTTTAAGGTGAAGATCAAAGTGAAAAATGTCTTACCGATATCATTCTTGTTGGGATTGTAGAAAGCATTCACCACGGCCGGCTCTGTAGTCCACTTCTCCTTGTCCACCGGTTGGCGTAACAAATGGAGCAGCTTTTCCGAATCCCAATGCAAAATGCTCAGCACATTATCGATAAAATTGTCCGAGACGATCGTAAGCTGTTTCGGAAGAAGAAAGAAAATTTGCAATTAATTGCAAAATATTTTCTTTACTTTATTTTTTTTATTTTTAGTGTTCTTTTCACTTCGTGTTTTATTACTATTTTTTAGTGATGTAAAAATATATAGAAATATCGACAGCTCGATTTTCGCGAAAGCGATTATCGAGTACTTCAACTCGATGATTTTTTTTGACGTTCTATCGAGTTCAATAAATCGATTTCCATGAAAAATCGACAACTCACTGCGGCTTGTTCTACGTAGTTAATTTGTAAAATTCAGTTTGGTCGTTCATTTTTGGTTGAGCGACCGTAAAAAATAACCTTCCAAATAGCCAAAGTTTGAACAAAACATGAAAACGATGCAAGAAAAATAAGATTTTTTAAATAAAAAAAATTTGTTTTTTTTTTAACTCGATATTTGCAACTCGATCTACTATTTTCCGATATATCGACAACTCGATACTTATTTTTGAGCGATTTTCTATTTCGATATAAAACTGGATGAAATTTAGATTTACACCACTTCTTTTTTTATACAGTGTTGGTTTTTTTTGACTGTTTTTTTTTTATTTTTTAATTTGTTTTTTATTTAAATTTTTTAAATTTATTTTTATTGTTTTTATACGTGTATTTTATTTTTTACTTTGTTTTTATTTAAATTTTTTTAAATTATTTTTTATTGTTTTTAAACGTGTATTTATTTTTATATGACATATTTATCATCTTTTTTAAAACTTTTTTTAAACTTTTTTTTTATTCATGCCTGCTCTAAGGAGAGAGTGGGACTCGAACCCGAATTTTCGGGTTCTATTAGGTTGGCGGCATTACCCATCGAGCTACTGGACTCAAAAAAAATTCTTTCTATTTATTAGAGTGTTTTGACTACTTTGATAATATTGTTTTTCTGTTGTCATAAAATTTCTATATATCTATAAAATATTTAAGGTACGAAACGGTCTTTTACTCAGTATTATGTGCTCAAAAAAAGATTTCTTTCTATTTATTAGAGTGCTTTGACTACTTTGATAATATTGTTTTTCTGTTGTCATAAAATTTATACATATCTACAAAATATTTAAGGTACAAAACGGTCAATTAATCAGTCTTATGTGTTTGTTTTAAGAAAAACATACTTATTTTTAAATTCGAGTACAATTTGTACTTAAGTTAAGCACGAAAACATTCTTAAATCAAACCCATGCGAGCTAGTACGCAGAACGACATTTTTTTCTCTGAGTGTAGATAGATAGGCTGATAAAATTGAGTGCGAAACACATACATTGACATACTCCTGCTCCAGTTCGGTGACATTGGTGAGTATTTCGGGATAACCGATGCGTTCGTTCATTGAATCGGCCTTCTCTTTGGCCACCGCCCTCGTCTCATCGTCCATCCAATGATTCTCGGCCAGCAGTTCATTGAATGCGGCGCGTATGTTATGGATCATTTCCAGAGCAACCTCTTTGCTATCCTGATTGAAATTATCCCGTATGAAGAGGGCTCCGACGGCCACGCCCAGTTTCTTGTTGGTCCACTCGACGCATTGGGACCAGCGTGTTCGCTCCGACTGTATGCCCATTAGGATCTTGCGGAATTCCACACGTTCCCGCTGAAAATCATCGATCATGTGTGTGACCAGCGACATGACCAGACGCCATAGCATATAGTTGTGTATAACGCGACGATCGGTGCGCTTTAAAATCTGTCCCATTTCCCGTAGATAGGTAAGACCGTAGGTGACCAGCGGTTCATTTAACTGCAATTTAATATCATCTCCCAAGGCCGTTTGCAGATATGTGGTCCAATTGAGTTCTGGAACTGTAGCCTGCATCTCCTGCAACGTCATCTTGCGATAAATGGCACTCGTGTCATGACGATCAGCTTCAGCCAATGAGACATTCACTAGCTGCGTCTCGAAGACCACTACCTCTTGCAGTTCCGCTGCTGCTGTTGCCGGATTTGCACCCAGCAGCAAGGCTATCTGTGTCATATACTTGTGATACGCCTGACGATCGTTATAGCTGCTTGCCTTCAAATAATAATCCCTGGAGGGCAATGCGTATTGCAACTGATCCATCTGTAATATGTTCACCGAACTGTTCTTATCATCCGCACCCACATATAGCTCGATCAGCACCGCTTCTCCATAGTTCAAACGCAGCATTCCCATCAAATGCTCCACACTCAATCCTGCAGGTGGCTCCCAATTGGATTCGATCACCGGCCATCCTCCAAGCGAGCGAAGCACCTGCTCCAAGCGACCAACGCCAATCTTACGAATCTGGGCTGCAAAATGGAGTAAAGATTTCAATTAAAGCAAGTTGACAAAGCGATGACAATTCAATAAAGTTAAATCAAATTTCAATGTGAAAAAAACCAAAAATTACTCTAGATTCCCATACTAATAAGATAAAAAAAAAATATATCTTTTCATTGAAAATTAATCAAATTGTGCTTTAATTAAAAAAAAAACAACAAAACATTTTTTTTTTTTTATTTAATATTATATTTATTATTATATTATTATTATATTTAATATTGTACCTAATTAGAAAAAGTTTTTCTTTTTGATTAAATTATAAAAAAAAAAAATTTTTTTTTTTTTTTTTTCAATTCAAGTACAATTTGACTAATTTTGAATGAAAAGATATGAATAGAATCTTATGAAAAAATAGTTATTTAATTTCGATTTCTGCAGATTCTCATCGAAAAATCGACAATTTGATTTTTCAACTTGATTATTTTTTAACGATCAATCAAGTTAATTAAATTTGATTTTCATGAAAATTCTACAACTTAACTCTAACTTTATTCTGCATCCAAATTGGAATTTTTTATTTTATCTATTACTGTCAATTTCTTTCATTCCTTCTTTCGCCTTGACACTTTTTCAACAACTTCAAACTGTCATAAATTTGTCAAGTCCTAAACAATTTCCTTGCGGAATGTAATTTTTTCATTATTTGATCTCTATTTTCATTCTTCATGAATAATGGAAAATTAAACATTTTCAACACAATAAAATTTTTTTTTTATTTTCGATCAGAGTTAATTTTTTCCATATTTTCTCCTTGATACTTCAAATTATCATAACTTTTTCAAATCTTAACCGATTTTTTTGTCAATTTGACTTTTTAATTTAATTTCTAATTTCATTCTGCAAAAAAATTTAAAAACACAAGATTTTATCATTACTATTCCATTTTTTTCATACTTTTCTCTTGACACTTCTCAAAAGCAAGTTATTTGGGTAGCTCGATATTTGTAATGCGATATATTTTTTGCCGATAGATCGAGAGCTCGATTTTTTTCTTATGATATATTCATTTCGATTTTAAGCTTGATTCACAGTTTGGATATTCATTACTACTTTTAATATTTAGCAATTAAAAAAACTTTATTAAGGATAATAATAATTCTCAATAGTTCTTATATACATAGTATTTTTACATATTTTTAGTAGGTATTTTTGTTTTTATCAGTAATGTATTAGTATTTTAAATTAGAATCTTAAAAAAAAAGTCTGGAAACTATTTTTTTTTTAATTTTCTGCTAGAAACAGTTTTAGAAAAAATTCAAAAGTTACTCGTACCATTTTATGTTTCTTAATAAATCTAAAAGTTTTCCCTCTATTTATGGAATTAATTTTTTAAAGCTTTTTCGATATTTTTTTATTATTATTGTGCTGTAGTTTGAGGTTATCTTGTACTTACGTATATCCATGCAGCTTTTGAAGAAGGTCTTTGCCTTGATCGTTGCCTCATTATCGCGATCATCGATGGGTTCTTCCAAAACGCCACGTAAAATCAACTGCTGTTGATCAGAGAGTACCTGAAGAGAATGAAAGAGACATATTAGAGTTATATGGGAATATATAGGTGCCCAATAAATTACCTCAAAAGTGCTGATCGAGCTGCGATCTTCGGGTATGGGATGCACTTTGTTCCATGTGCCGCAGGCAAACTGAAAGAAATCCTCACATGGATCGGCTGTCAAGTCCATAGCCGACAGCAATGAAGCAGCTGCAGTCAATAAAACACACCATCAATCAGTCAATTGAACAATAAATCAATAACTTATCTTATCCCAAAGCTGAGACCTTTAGCAGCTGTTGAACCAATTGAAATTTCATGTCATAATTCACATAAGATCATAAAACTAGTTGAGCAAGCTTTTATTATAATCTCAAATTCCCAACTGGAATTCTTTATTCCTGCCCTCCTTTGATTGAGTATAATTTACGCCTGAAAGTTTGTGCTGCACTTGGTCTTAGAATTTGTTGCCATTCACAAAAATTGTAGAGAAAAGTTGAAATATTTTCACGGCGTATTAATTTTGTCAGCAAGTTGAAAGAAAAGTGACCTCTATAAATCAACTGATCTATGCACATTCATATGAATGCAACAGGACTTAAAATGCCAAAGGATACGTTAGGATTATAAATCAGGCATTTGACAGCTCTTTTTTGTTGAGCTCGAAGTAAACTTTTACTACTTAGGAATTGACAATTTCATTGAATAGTTCAAAATGTTTAAGTGTTAGCAGCTCTTTAAGATACTCCCAAAAGTATGCTTTATATTTTTCAGACTTTATAATGCAATATTTTGAAATTAATTAATGCTTTCAAATGCCAAAAAAATTAGTTTAAAAGATTGTACACAACGTAAAATTAAGTTTTGTTTTGTTGATCTCGAAGTAAACTTTAATTAGAAATTGAAAATTTATTTGAATAGTTCAAAGTGTGCAGCTCTTTAAGATACTCCCAAAAGTATGCTTTACATTTTTTTCTGACTTTGTAATGCATTGTTTTGAAATTAATTAATGCTTTCAAATGCCAAAAAATTAGTTTGATAGATTTTACATAAAATAAACTCTAGTTTTTTGTTGATCTAGAAGTAAACTTTAATTGCTTGGAAATTGAAAATTTATTTGAATAGTTCAAATGTCAAAAAATTAGTTTGAAAGATTTTACACAAAGTAAAATTAGTTTAGTAAACTTTAACTACTTAGAAATTGAAAATTTATTTGAATAGTTCAAAATGTGCAAGTGCTAACAGCTCTTTAAGATACTCCCAAAAGTATGCTTTACATTTTTTTTTTTGACTTAATAAAGCATTATTTTGAAATTAATTAATGCTTTCAAACGCCAAAAAATTAGTTTGAAAGATTTGACACAAAGTAAAATTTAGTAAATAAAATAAAATTATTTTTTAAATTAAATTGCATAAGAGTAATTTTGAATAAATTTTTTAAATATGTAAAATGTACTTTAAATAATTGATTTTGTAGAAATTGAAAACAAAGTTGTGGCAGGCGATATTTGCGACATTGAAAACTGGTTTAAAATTAAATTTCTGACACTAAAGGAACACTATTTCGAACGATTCTATTCCAAGTCCATAAAGTTTTATGAAACAACCTGTATAACATTTTATTTTATTTATTTTATTTTTATTACTTCTCCAATTTATATAAGTAATAGTTTTCTTTGACATTAAAAGTTCTTAAAAGTTGATACAAAATTCTTTTCTTTTTCAAGGGAATACTATAAAAAACTAGAAGATATCAGCAGCTATAAAATGTAAACCATTAATTCAGAACAAAGTTAAGATAGATTAGTTCAAGCAGAAATTACATACCAAATTTTTTAAATCTAGCTCTAAAAGATCCTGAGATTTCAAGTAGGCAAATTTAAGTTAAAAAAATTTAAAATTCATGTAATTTCAAATATGCTGTTACTCACAAAGGTTTTCTAAAGGGAATACTTCTAGGATAATTACAAGTTGAGGGACTCTGACTGTTTTGAATCCTGTAGAAGTTGTACCTATTCACGCATCTAATTAATGAAATGTCTTGAGTTGCAAATGGAGTTTGCTTCATTTGGTGGCATAAAAGCAAGTACTTACCAACAAAAAAAAAAAAAATTACAAAAAAAACAATTGCTCGCTTTGAGGCGCAAAATGAAGAAAACCGGACGAAAAGAGGAAGAAAGGGGGGGAAAAGAAGGCAGGCATTAACTATTCTAAGAAGACTATTATGCATTAGTTATGCATGCATGCGATGTGGCATGCGACATATGCGGCAAGTAGCAAGTAGCAAGTAGCATGTGGCATGTGGCATCAACCAAATGTCACATTCCCAGCTGTGTGTTTGTGGCCCATAAAAAGGTCGTTAAACGTTGACTGTCTTCTCTTCCCTTAAAGACGCAGCAGAGGGAGAGAGAGGGAAGAGGGAAGAGGGAAGAGAGGGAGAAGAGAAAGAGACACTTGATGACCTGGCAAATGCATTTGGACCTACATATAATATAGCCACGACCATATCCAAAGCCATATCGGCACATATAATCAACATCAAATTGAGCGCCACTAAACCAAGTTAATTGCAAATAAATAATTGAAAACAGTTAAGAAAGCTTTAGTCGAGTGTGCTCGACTACGAAATATCCTGTGTGCTTTAATTTCGTCAGATAAATTGCTTGCTCTAGAATCTTGGTTTTCGATTTTAATGCCAAGGGTCCCCCCTTTGATATTTTGAAAATTGAAAATTTTAAATCTCAAGTTTTCACTTTTAATCAACTCCTTATATCGTATTTAGTATAAAACAACACTTTAAACTTGATTCTGAGACATTTCATATTCTTGTAAAAATTCATGTGAAATGAGACAAAAATTTTGACTTGTAAAGTGGCTTGATCCTTAGTCTGACCAACTTCGAACTCTCATAATTTTGTCAAAACTCAACCGATTTTCAAGCGTAATGTATTTTTGTTCTTGGTTTGGCTTATTATTTTATTCTAGATTCAAATTTCATAAATTTCATTAAACAAAAGTTTTGCCCTCTGGATCTTGGTTCCGATTTTAATGGAATTTAAAAAAATTTTTAATTTAATTTTAATGTTAAATTTCGTTATTCGTTCGGAAACATTAAATCCTATTTTAATTATTTTTAATATGTGCAGGGTGTAAAAGAAAACACATTTGCAAAGTGATATTAAAGTGTCTTGATTGACAGCGACACATTTGTGTGTGTGTCCAACTTGGCTAAGGATTTGCATTGCTCTTCCTTCTCTTTTTATCACTATCGTCATTTTTGTCATTCAGGGGTATTCCATAAATATATAACCCAATCGAAAACCAAACATTTTTGCTTGGTTTTTGGTTGGTTTAACTACATTTCTGGAACACCCCTGATTATAAACATTATTAAAAGAAGATCATCACTCACCTGTTCGCACGCATTCCTGTGTCATGCAGATATTGTCCTGACCACTTCCGCCTCCTCCTCCTCCTCCTCCTCCTATCGCTCCTCCTGCCGTTCCTCTTCCAGCTGCACCTCCTCGTCCCACTCCTTCAGCTTCTGCGTTTGTCTTGTAATCGCCTATAATTAGATTAAAATTTGTGAGCTGAGTATTTTACTTTTCCGGCTAACAGATATTCAATTGTCTTACACACACACACACACACACACCTATACACACACACACACACACACACACACCTATACACACACTTATACACCTTCACTAGTACACCTTCCTACAGTTTTCCCCCTTAAGATTAGCATTTCTTCGATTAAAAAAACACTCAAGAAAATTGAATTTGAATCTTTAATTATAAAAGCTTTGCATAACCTTAAATGAAGTTACTATAAGCGATTAAGTGGGAGTAGTGCGGCTAGCACATACCCTATAAAACTGTTTTCTCTTCTCTATTTTGAAGCAACAAAAAGTTCTATGGAAACCAATACCCTGTAAAACTTTTTTTTTAATAGAGCTATACATGACTGCTTGTATATACCCTGTAATAGCTGTAAAACTCGCTTTGAAAGCAATAACAGTTTAAATAAATAGCGACATGACTAATATATACCCTGTTTAACAATTTTTTCTTATTTTTAAAACAACAACAAGAGTTGCACGACTTAGAAATATCCTTTATATTCATTTTAAAATGATATCAAGCGTAGCATAAAATTAGATGACTTACAGATATCCTATAAAATTAAAATGTCCACATTTTATCCTAGCTATAAGCTGAAATAGAAACACAGAACCATTTATTGTTTTTGTCTGGTATATTTTCTAAAGTAATTTAATCAGGATTTCAAAGAAATTAAGAAAAAAAAAAAGACCGAAACTCATTATACCCATTTTTCTCCATTGTTAATGGACATAGGGTATAAAAAGTATACATATTATACTAAAAGAGTGCTAGAGAGCTTGCATACCAAATTTCATAGCGCTTACTTGTATAGTTCCTGAGTTCAAATAGTTAGGATTAATGTAGAAAGATAAATTTAATATATTAAAACGAATTTAAGTATTTAAATAAATTTTCAAATTATTGTCAAACGAAAGTTTTAGCGTTTTTATCTCCTTGTAACTGTTATACAAACTTGTACTACATTTTTTTGGGGGGTTAAAACGGTATAGTGAGAAAGTGAGAGTGTGAGAAAGGGATGAAAGCACCTATTTTATTAAATGAACATAAAAAGTCGATAAAAAGGTCGATAGCTCGTCGATTGCGGACACTGCTTGGACATTCAGGACACACGACACACGACACATGTTGCATGTGCCCCTTAATCGTTGTAATACACAGTAATGTCTCCCTCCCTTATTCGCACCCCTTTAATACACCTCGTTGACTAACAATTTACATATTTCAAGTTACTTTGGCTTCCCTGTCGTTTCCGGTGGCAAATCAAACACCTCGAGCTATTGCCGAACCAGACACCGGATGTATGCCACAATGTTGCACTGTATGGAGTCCTATTTTGTCAGTTGGGTTTCATTAGAACGAGATAGCATACATTAACCCCCCTCCAAACAGGAAACTCAAGTAATTAGCTCAAGTGTTTAATTCTAATTGGTTCCGTTCAACTGGGAAAAAGGAAGTTAAGGATGAAAACGCAAGTCAAAAAAAGAATAGGAAGTTAAGAAAACGAAACGAATTTAAGGAAGGAAATATAAGCTAAGGAAACGTAGAAAAAAGGAAGTCAAAAAACAATTCAAACTCTAAATTGTAAGTCTTTTAAATAACAGCTTAATTGGATTTTATAATGATATTTACAAGTATCAAAAAAGGAATAGAAAGTTAAGAAAAGCCAACGAATTAAAGGAAGCTATTATAAGCTAAGGAAACGTAGAAAAAAGGAAGTCAAAAAACACTGCAAACTCAGAATTTTAAGTCTTTTAAATAACAGCTTAATTAGAATTTATAATGATAATTACAAGTATCAAAAGATTTTAGAATTTCACAAAAACACTTTGAAATAAAGATTAAAAAAAAAAGAATAAAAATATAAATAATGAATAAGAAAATATATGAAGCTAGGGGGGCTTTGCGCCCTGCTCGTTTCGCTCGCCAACCAATAAATGCTAAAACTCAAAGAATCGAGCACAGAATTCGGTTTAATTTTAAAAATAATAACATATAATATATCTTAATATATATTATACATAATGGTTTATGATTAAACGTTAATATAGAGGCAGCTTTACAAAAAAAACTACGTATTAATTCCACAAAAAATTCCAAATTCAACAAATAATGTTTTATTTGTAAATTGATTTCATGAACACAAAAAAAAATTTGGTAAGTAATAGTGTAAGCCAGAATCAAGTCATTCTCAAAAGCCGCTAAAAGTGTGAGCCAAAGAAAAAAAAAAAAAGATAGTACACCGACGTTTTGATACACTTGCTTGTAGCTTTTTAAAAACTGACAGAATCGAACTCATTGAATTATTAATATATTTTAACTCATTTTGCCTGAATAAAAGTGGTGTATTTTCTCCCATATTATTTATAAATAGCATACTTATTTTTAAATGTGTTTATGTGTGTGTGTGTCCTTCATGGTTTTAATATAGGCTTCGAGGATAATAAGGTTGAATATGGGGTAGGTTAAAATTAAAAGGTTTGCAGCAAAGTCGATGAATGAATTTTAAGATTTTTTTTTTGTATTTTTTGACTGAAGCTTAAAATTAAAAGCACGTTTTTTACAACACACATTAAGTGTGTGTATTGGTGTGTGTGTGTGTGTGTGAGTCATTCAATTAAATAGACACGCGTCAGTGAGAATCGATTGAAAGTCCACAACAAGCGAAATTCCTAGGGACAATTGATTGGTTTTTCAAAATGTAAATGAGAGCAATGTGACAGAGAATGTTGTGTGGCACTCAACAGATAATACATGGATAATAATGAGAGCAGTTAGAGCGCAGCAGGAGCGAAGGAGAGGGAGAGAGAGAGAGAGATGTTGCTGATGTGAATGAATGCAAAAAATTGTTGAAGTCCAATGAGCAATGTCAAAATGGCAGCTGCTTTTAAAGGTTAAGAAAGAGGCTAAGCGAGGAGTGTAGAGGGGGGAAGGGGGGAGTGGGTGTCCTTACAGGAAACAGGCGACAGGCATTGTTGGTTGTTGCTGTTGCTGTTGCTGTTGTTGGTTGTTTGACATATTTTATAATTGAATTTCTAAACGTCGCACGGGGCATTAAATGCAGGCGGAAATGAAAGGCGCCACAGCACACAGTCAAGAGCAAACCCCTACCCCTATCCCTTCTCTCTCCCCTCCCCCTACCCCTACCCCACCACCACTTGACAGAAGATACCACCAAATGGCAGCCTGTTGCTTGCCACCATTTGGACGCCTGTTGCTCGTTTCTGGCTCAAAGGAAATTGAGTTTTTGCAGCATTTGTGTTTTTGATTATTACGGATATAACACTTCCCCTCTTCTCTCCTCACTCCCCTCACCCCCTTATTGCCTTATGCAGCATGAAATGGTTTTCAAAACGGATTCGAACTTGATTGCTTGCTGCTGACCCAATTTTTAATAAAATGTGTTGCAACACTCGTTGTTATTGTTGTTGTTGCTGTTGTTGTTATTGTTGTTGTTGGCTGCAATTAAAGCGGAAAAGTCTTCAAAATTCTTAAGAAATTTTCTTTTGAATGTTTCCTTGAAAAGTCTTCTAAAAACTTCAAACCATCATCAGAAAGCAATTAAAGTGGATCCCACGAGTATCGATACATTTCAGCTTTTCATTTTTAGACCCTGTACTTAAAAAAAGTACAGGGGTCTATTGGGTTTGTTTTAACGAATATGTGCGTAACAGGCAGAAGGAGGCGTGGCAGACCCTATAAAGTATATATATTCTTGATCAGCATTAATAGCCAAGTCGATATAGCAATGTCCGTCTGGCTGCCTGTCCGTCTGTCTGTCCGTCTGTCCGTTTGTATGAGCGCCTAGATCTCAGAGACTATAAGAGCTAGAGACACCAAACTTGTTACGTAGGCTCCTCTATATTGCAAGCAGATCAAGTTTATTTCAAAATTCGGCCACGCCCCCTTTATCGCCCACAAATCGAAAAAAAAAATTTCATATCCAAATTATAAGAACAATTTAAAAGCTAGTGACAACAAATTTGATATGTAGATTCCCCTATATTGCAGACAGATCAAGTTTGTTTTTTTTTTAAGTCTGACCACTATATCATATAGCGCCCATAGGAACAATCGGTCGAAAATCAAGTTTTGGTATGAAAAACTTTTTTATTTAATGAGATATTGTCACCAAACTGATAGAATATGCATAAAACTTGGCTTTATATATCCTGTTCAAAGTTGGTTCAAATCAGACCACTATATCATATAGCTGTCATAGGACCGATCGGGCGAAAATCAAGTCTTAGTATGAAAATCTTTTATGTTTTATGAGACATTAAGCTAACTAAATATTATTTAATTTTTTCCATTATTAGTTTTTGCCATAGTAAGTACGGGGTCTCCGACAGTCGAGTATGCTTGACTGTGGCACCGGCCCACTAGTTAATAAATTCATTTCTTACTAAGATTTTCTCCCTTTTCTTCATAATTTACTTTCGACACTCCCAATCCATTCAAAAATCACACATTCGCACAGTACTACCCGTCGTATAAGTAATTTTTATAATAAAAAATTTAAAAAAAAAATGTAACTGACATATAAGTTTAAACTGGTTATATCGGATTGTCATGGGAATAGTAGTTAAAAAAAACGTGTTTTTAATGAAAGCACTTTTTTTGCGTTAGAAAAGATTGTTAATAGACTAATCTGATTTGAAAAACACTATTTAATAATGTTTGCAAACTTTTTGATTTATTAAATAGACAGTGTTTTGTGGATATATTTTAAGCTTTATAATTTTAAACGTATTAAAAATATTTAAGAATTTTTGATTTTCTTTTTATCAAAATGGACATCAAAATCTTTTAGATGTATAAAATAATATTAAAAGATTTTATCTATAATATATCTATATTTTTCTATTTATGTTTTTCAAAAAATTATCTTTTTATTTATATAAGTCTTATTCATCTTATACATAAATATTTTTTGTCCGTTTCTCTTTTGTTTAAAGAAATATTTTTTTAGTCCTTTATAGCTTATTGATCCCGAATTTGACCCACTTGCAATCCACATTTCGCAAAACGCCGTCTTATTGCACGATAAAATTGTTTCAGCTTTGTTGTGTGAAAATTTCAGCCTTCTAGGTCTTATGGTTTGGGCTGTGCAATGATCAGTGAGTCAGTAAATCAATGGGTCGGTGAGTCAGGACAAAGATTTTTATATATATAGCTTTGTAGCATAATAAATGTATATATTTTTTTCAATTTTTGTATTGTCGGAAGATTATTCTTACAATTATTAAAAATATATTTTAGAATTATTAATTTCCTTTTAATCAAAAGCGATATAAATAGAAATCATTTAGATGTAATCAATTATTCTATGAGAAATCTATATGCAAATATTTTTTCATTCTGTTTTTTTTCCAAAATGGTGTCTCTTTGACTCTATAATTATATAATAAATCTATGTTTTGTTTCCATTCATATTTTTTCCAATAAATAATATTTAAAACTCTTATTTAGACTATAATAAATCCACATTTATTTTTCTGTTTTTTAACTGTCGAAAGAGTATTCTTTGTATCTTATTAACTGTAATAAATCTATACTATTTATTCATTTTTATTTTGTTAGAAGAGTAATCTGACATCAGTGTTGCTTGCCACATTTGGTGGCAGCATGTCTTACCTGCATCCGTGAGCTCATTGCGCTGATAGAACTGACAATGTTGATGCAAGCTGGCAAAATAAATGGCCAATGCTCCAATGGCCGCGCCAAGGACTGTGAATGCAATTGCCAGGACGAAGAGACGTCGTCGCTGTTGCGTCTCCTTCAGCAGCAACCAGTCGCTGCCCACCGCCGTTGTGTGTTGTGTGGCAGCAACAGTTGCAACATTGCGTTGCAAGGCGCTGCCAACAGCACCGCTGCCATCCGGACTGAGAAACACAACAGTTGGCAGCTTGTGTTGCTGTTGTGACTGTTGCTGTTGCTGCTGGGAATGTTGCTGCTGGGCATGTTGCTGCTGGGCATGTTGCTGCTGGGCATGTTGCTGCTGTTGGCCCAGCAGCGGCGACACGACCGTTGCATTTAGCTCATCCAGCGCATTTGTTTGCATATAACCATTGTTAAGCTTCTCATTTGTGGGCGCTGTGCCGCCGCTGGGCGTGGCCAACATTGCGCTGCCTCTGCCGCAGTCGCTGTCGCCGTCGCCGTCGCTGTCGCAGCGACTTTATCAGTTTATCAGTTTCTCTAGGCTTTGTTCTTGTGATTGATTTATGAGGGAAGTGAAACAACGCCGCACAAAACGCGGCTTATTAATTAATCTCCAATGTTGTTCCACTTAAGCTTGGCGCTTTTCACAACGACAACGTTGTCAACACTGGAAAAAAAAAATAAGAGAAAATGTCAACAAATCGCATCGAGTTGAATATCGAAACATTGAAATCGAGTTGTCGATCTATCAGCTTACAAAAATCGAATTTTCCAAAAAACACTTTTTATTTTAAATAGATAGAAATGCAAAAAAAATGGTAGTGAAAAGAATTGAATCCCAGTTTTGATGCAATATTAAATTAGAGGCCAAATTTATATTGTGCATGAGAATCGATCAAGTTTTGCCAGAGTTATGACAGTTTGAATTTTTTCAAAAAGTGTCAAAGGGAAAGTTTAGAAAAAGTAAACTGTGGTTCAAAGTATGAAAAAAATGTAATGTAAAAAAATTGAATTTTCCAATTTTAATACAGAATCAAATAAGAGGCCAAATAATATTTAAAATAAGATTCCACTTGAAAATCGACTTAATTATTTTAAGGTTATGACAGTTTGAAGTTTTTGAAAAAGTGTCAAGGGGAAAAAATGGACAGTGATATGATAAGTATGGGAAAGTGCGGAAAAAATGGACAGTGAAGGTAAAAAATTTAAAAAAAATTCTTAAACAAATTTTACAGCATTACTTATAGGAACTATTATCACTATTATTTTATTCTATATCATACGATACATTATACAAAAAAGGTTAAGGATAAAACTAAAAAAAAAGAAAATAAGAAGAAAAAAAGAAGAATAAGAATAAGAAAAAAAATTGAGTTCTCATCTCCATTTTAAAGTTCACTTCAAGTTACTTGACAAAACTTGCAACTTAAATATTAAATATTGTAAGAAATTAATCTATAAATTATTACTAAGCGGCAACACTGACATTATAACACATTGTCACACATTTAACATTTAATTTGCTTATCATAACTTTGTCGTTAATCTGCTTGTTAAATAATTTAATTAATACTGAATTTTAACAGTTCGATTGAACGATTGGATTAGAAACAAGTTAGGTTAATTATAATCAATATAATCATTAATAATTATTACACTTTGACATTCACACAAGAAATTCTCTAAAATAAAATTGCATTTTTCTATTTAAATTGCCACTAAAATTCATATTTAAAATAACAAACGTCACGTCTCAATGGAAATGAGCTGAAAAGTGATTATATAGCAATTACTAGAGTGCAGCGGACCTAACCAGATGGGTAATACGATATGTTCACACGGTCAGATCGCATTAATTAGCTGACTTTTTTTAAATTTGTTGTTACAGACGCAATGCAACCACAACAACAATAAAATGATAATAAATTTACACGTCCGAATAATATTCATAATAATAGATATATTTTGGTTAAGTTTCAATAAAATATTATTATAGAATATTGATGTAAAATGCCCATAATTTGCTTTTATTAAATCATATTATGGAGATTCTATTATTATTAATAAATAAACTATTTCCATCCAATAAAATATTATTATAGAATAATCATGTAAAATGACCACAATTTTCTTTAATTTTTTGTAATATTTTAAATGCATTATTTTTTTTAGCAATTATTTTTAGATGCTGCCGAGAACATCAATGATATTCAAGTAATTTTTTTTTAAGTTTATCAACTTTTTTTTGGCATTCTTAGCTTTTCTTTTAAAGCTCCAAAACTTTCCCTTTTCCAATTCCATCAAAAACATTTATTTGCATCGCACTACATGTCGTATGAGTAATATTTATAAGAAAAAAAAGACTTTGAACCCTTGCCACTGCAACTAAAAATTTATGATATACTGATAAAACTGGCATATAAGTTGAAACTGGTTAGATCGGACTGTGATAGCATATAGCTGTCATAGGAACAAAAAAACGTGTTTCTTAATTTATTAAAAGCATTTTGTTTTTGCTTTAGAATATACCATATATTTAACGAACTCAGCTGATTTAAGAAAGGCTATTTAATAATCTTTGGCAACTTTTTGATTGATATAGTGTTTAGCATTTTTTAGATTAATTTATGTTATTTAATGTTTCAATTTTTAACATATTCAAAATATATATATAATTATGAAATTCCTTTTGAAATTAAGGCATTAAGAAATAAATAGAAATCTTTAATTTAACCTATATTAAATCTATATTTTTTCTTTACTATTTTGTTTAAGTAATATGCTGATTAGTTGTTTATTTCTTTCTTATATTCTCCATAAAGTAACCTCTTTAATGGTTATATAGAACTGTAGAATTTCTCAAAATTAGAATATGTTTTCAATTCTGCTGGAATCCTATCGGAATACTTTCTGATTATTGCAAAAAATTAAATCTCCAGCCTAATGAATTTTGCATTGATGCTGATATCATCTTTCTCTGCTGTGACTGCTCCTTGGTCCAATTTCAACATTTAATAGACCGGGTCAACAGCTGGTTGTCTGACTGTCTGGCCGTCTTGATCATGGCCAACATGTTTGTACTGGATCGTCAGAAAGGTCGCGAGATATGAGTGATATTTAAAAAAAATCGAAACAATTTCAAACTATTTAGAATTCGATTTATTATTTAATCTTGTTTGGTTTGCTTTATTGGTATGTCTCAATAGTTTTTTTATTATGACTTGAATGAGTTTAAAAAACTTCAAGCAATTATTTTATTATGACTTTAAAGAGTTAAAAAAAAATCTAAATAATAATTTTCATAAAAATATTCATAAATAACCCAAGAATTAAAAATCACGTTCTCCTTTTTACAATATTTGAATACATTTTCAAATGTTCCAATGATGTTTTCACTGGCGATATTTAAAATCTAAATTTAAATTTGAATTTTCATCACTAAAATAGATGCAAAAAGTTGCTCAAGTATAAATACTAAAATTAATTGAGATTTATGCGCTTCAGGGCGAAATTTGCAAAACTGAAACTAGTTCTGAGTCAAAGCCAGAATCGAATCAGAAACGTAGATTGAAGATAGCGATCGAAACGAAGACGGAGACAGAGTCGGAGATGAAGAAAGAAGCTGTCATCAAAGACGGGCTACGATTGAAGACTGGAGACCGGAGATTTGATATTTTGCCGGCATCAAACGCTTATTTGATCTAGTGATTAATGTAAATGCGAAATACGCGCTTTATTATTAAGAAACAGAAATACTAAAGATTAATAATTATTAGCTTACAAAAAGACACTTAAGCTTGAATTCATTTGAATTCAATATTAATATTAATTAATTTTTAAACAGAAACACTTTAACTTGGAGAATTCATTTGAAATCATCTTTAATCACACAACAACAAAAAAACAACACAAATAGAAAGAAATTACCACAAAAAATTCACAGAAAAAAAAACAAAACATTTGCATTTTACACTGTATAACAAGTTAGGCATTTATTTGAATAATTTTAGCCAGGCATTAAAAGAGTAATTAAAACCGTAATCTTTACCGGGTATGAACCGATTGAAACCCTGAACTTAACAAAAAAATTTTACTTAACCAAAACAAAAATAAACCAAATTATTCTACCCGAAATAACCGTTTAGTAAACGACTCATGTATAACGTTAATTTTTGGTTAAATTAGGCTTTAAATTCATTGGTGTTGTTAAGCTGTAATCAATATTTTTTTAACTAGTTTTGATTTAAAATTTAAATATTGATCTTTTTAAAAAATATCTCTTTTGAAAACAAGGCATTTTTTTATACTTTAGGGGTTTTTTTTAACTTTTTTACATTTTCTTGTGAGCCGTTATTTTGACACCGAAACATACAAAAAAAATTAACCAATAACCGATTCAAGCCGTTACACAAAGATTTCGCGTAACCGATAGCCAAAAATAAAAATAAAAATACATATCCGAAATATATACTTTGCTTTTAACAAACTTATTAATTTATTTATGGATTGTTTTGTTGTATTTTGCATTACTTATGATGTTGTAGCGCCTTTGTTGTTGTTATTGTTGTTGTTGCAGTAAACTACTGTTATTTATTAGTTCTATAATTATAGTTTTTGTTGTGCTTGTTTGTTTTTTATAGCCTTAGTTTTTTTTAGGCCGCTTTTTTCGGTTTGTTTCGAACAACAGTTAAATATAACGCTCGCTTTTGCGTGTTGTTTAGTTCATGCACATATGTGTGAGTGAGTGAGCACATGTGTGTATGTGTGAGTTTGTCTGTTTGTTTTGTTATGCCGCCAAACCGCGCGAGGCGACGTCTCGTTACGAACTAAACGCTGTGAACTGTCCTTAGCTTTTAAGCAGGCGGCGACAGTTGACGTCGCCGTCGTCGTCGCCGTCTCTGTTGCCGTCGCCGTCTCTGTTGCCGTCGTCGACGGCAGCGACGCCAGCGCAGACGGGTGTGCGCGCGCTAACGGCAATTTGACAGCGCCGGCAAACGGCATAAAAAGCTCTTTTTCATTTTCTTTACACTTTTGCCAATTGCCTGTGGCTGTGGCACTTTAATACACTTCCTTGCAGCGAGTACTTCAATATTCTTAACAAATGTGTAACGCATTTAGCTAACACCGGAACGGTTAACCGAAACTAACCGTTTCATTCATAACCGAATGAAAATTCTCTGTCAAGAACCGATTACCGAAACGTTTGTACCGGTACGGTTGTGGTAAAGTTGCTAGGTCAAAGAGTTGTCCAACTTCCAACTGTCATAACTTGATCAAAACTAAACCGATTTTCAAACGGAATGTCAATTTGATCATGATTCGGCCCCCTTATTCATTCTGCATTTAAATTTTACAACATTCCTAAAAAAAAATATTCTCCTCTAGATTCTACTAGATATTGATTTCGATGCTAAGGGTCCCCCCTTTGAAATTTCGAAAATTCAAAATTTTATATCTCAAGTTTTCACTTTTAATCAACTCCTTATATCGTAATTAGTATAAAACAACACTTTAAACTTCATTCTGAGACCTTTCATTTTTTTGTAAAAAATCATGTGAAATTGAACAGACATTTGGACTTGTAAAGCGGCTAAATCCGCAGTCTAATTAACTTCAAACTGTCATAACTTGATCAAAACTGAACCGATTTTCAAGCGGAATGTCATTTTGATCATGATTTGGCCTCTTAATTCATTCTGCATTTTAATTTAATTAGATTCTTAAAAAAAAATATTTTCCTCTAGATTCTACTAGATATTGATTTTGATGCTAAGGGTCCCCCCTTTGAAATTTCGAAAATTCAAAATTTTATATCTCAAGTTTTCACTTTTAATCAACTCCTTATATCGTAATTAGTATAAAACAACACTTTAAACTTGATTCTGAGACCTTTCATTTTTTTGTTAAAAATCATGTGAAATTGAACAGACATTTGGACTTGTAAAGTGGCTAAATCCGCAGTCTGACCAACTTCAAACTGTCATAACTTGTTTAAAACTGAACCGATTTTCAAGCGGAATGTCATTTTGGTCTTGATTTGGCCTCTTAATTCATTCTGCATTTTAATTTAATTAGATTCTTAAAAAAAAATATTTTCCTCTAGATTCTACTAGATATTGATTTTGATGCTAAGGGTCCCCCCCTTTGAAATTTCGAAAATTCAAAATTTTATATCTCAAGTTTTCACTTTTAATCAACTCCTTATATCGTAATTAGTATAAAACAACACTTTAAACTTGATTCTGAGACCTTTCATTTTTTTGTTAAAAATCATGTGAAATTGAACAGACATTTGGACTTGTAAAGCGGCTAAATCCGCAGTCTAATTAACTTCAAACTGTCATAACTTGATCAAAACTGAACCGATTTTCAAGCGGAATGTCATTTTGATCATGATTTGGCCTCTTAATACATTCTGCATTCAAATATTTTTAAATTCGATCAAAAAATTTTTTTGCCCTAAGACGAAATCTTAAAACTTAAAAAAAAAATATTTGTTTTTTAAAAGATTTTTTTATTTTGTTACTCATTTATTTCTAGTCTATGGTTCTAAAAACAAGTTTAAAATAAAAATAAAAAATATTTTGATTGAATTTACTTTTCTTATAAAAAAAATAGAAAAACAAATGTGTGCCTTTTTATTTTGTCAAAACATTTACTTGACTATCTAAGAAATGATCGGTTCAATAATACAGGACACTGAAAGGGTATCAATTGTTCGGTGTGCCTTGGATAATACTTATTTCTTGCTTGTTTCTTTTGTGTTGTGCGCGCGTCCTGTCGAAAAGGAAGTGCACGCAAAATACACACACACCTACACACACACACAGTTACACACACAAAGTTAAATGCGTTGTTTGCTTTGACAGGTGTTGAAAACTATTTGAGAGAGAGAGAGAGAGAGAAACAAAGTTTTTATCGGCGCCTTTGACGCTCAAAAAATGTGACATTCTGCTGAAGTCTCCACTGTCCACTCTCCATTCTTTAGTCTCCACTCTTCGTCATTTGTGAATCGTCATTCTGCGTTGTCCATTTTATCAGGCATTATCAGTGCGTGATCATCGTGTCTGTCAATTGTCAACAATTTTCATGTTAACCATTGGCCGAGTCAAAAAATTAATTACCGCTTGTTTTCACGATAAGCGCCAATAACAACAGCAACAACAACAATAACAATAACAACAACGAAAACAATGAAATCCCCAATTTATTTGGCCCAAATTAATCATACTCCAAAATTCATATTGATGCTAGTACTTGAGATACTTGAGATTTAGTACCACTGATTAAACACGCTTTTTAGTTACTTTTTTTTTTAGTTATTTTTATTATTATTTTAATTTATTAAATAAGAAATGAAATTTGTAATGTAATAATTTTTATGCAATACAAATTTGTATGTAATAAATTTATTAAGGGTATTCCCATGAGTGATTTCAAATTAATTACGCTTAAAAGCAAATTGGTCTTTTAATCTTTTAATCACATTTGCTTGGCATTTTTCAATTACATTTATACAAGGTATTCTGATCATTGATTGACTGTAAATTAATTTCGTAAAGTGTAATTTTATTGATGGCGTTTGATAAAAGATATTTTAAATTTTATTATTTGTAATTTTTAATGTAAAATTTAGAAATAAGAGTTAAGTTTGCATTTTAAAAATTAATTTAATTCAAACGACTTATTTTAAAACTATTATTTAAAAAAATTTTCATCACAGTCCCTTATAGCTTTGGAATTTTTTTTAAGAACGAATGATCAAACTGAAAATAATTATAAATTTATACATACATTTTTTGTAAAAAATAGAAAAAAAAAATTTTGTTTTCATTTTTTATTAAAAAAAATATATATAGAGCTATTATTAAATTAAAATAAGATACAAATAATTTTTGAAATAAAAAGCACATACTTTTGTTCTAAAAATTAATTTTAGATAATATGAAAAAAGTGATTTCAATTCACACTATATATTTTAAATATTATAATCTTAAAAGGACTTAAGGGAATTTTGGTAATTTAATTTAAAACAGTGCATTTTTATTTATGTCATAGCACATTTTGGAACAGGCTTCTAATACTGGATTTTCACAGTGCTTAGAATTAAATAATGCCTTTAAATAATTTGTATCGTCTCGGATTTTTATCTATGACAGCTGCGATAGTGTAGGTAATATTCCAAAAATATACAAAAAAAAAAAAAAAAAACCATAAAAAAGTTATCAATGTCGATCAGTTTTTTTGTGTAAATCGTCGGCATTTCTAACGGTTATGTGAAAGCACAATGCTCAACAACAGGTGGCGTGTCAAATGTAACTAAGTTTTTTTTGCGTGCAACGGCTCAACAAATCACAATACAAATCCCTTGACATACACCACCATAGGATGGAAGTGGGCGACCAGTAGTAGGGTGGGTCAAAAGTGGTGGTAGTGCAGGACAACGACCGTTATGTAGGCATTATTACCTCTTATTATTCGTTTTTGGCGCAATAATCAGCTGGCACGTGCGGCGGCGCATTTTCCGGCGCCATATGCTAGGCCAAAACACGAATTTTCCAACAGAAACACAAGAAAATATCAATGAACAATAAAAACAAAAATTTACAAATAAACCGCACAATTAAACGTATAAAGTTGTATACTTATTTATGCACGTTATTCGCTTATTATCTTAATTATTTGTTTTCTAGATATACTGTTGTTTATTTATTTTTATTTATTCACATATCTCTTTTATTTTAACAATTGTTAAGATTTATATGCATTTATTTTATTCTTTGTATTATTAAATATTTTTTAGTTAGCGAGTCCGACACTTTGCCTGCTCTTGGAGCAACTAAATCAAAAAAATGTTGTGCGTGCACAAAGCCAAGTTAATCTGACTAAATGCCAGGCGTTAAGCCAGCGACCAAAACTACCCCTCCCCCTGCTTCCTCACCCCCACATTAAATGGGCGTTCTGCCGGCCGGTGAGAGCTTTCTATCGGCCCCAAAAAAAGCTCACAACTTTAAACAAACACACACTTGTTGACATTGCAGCGAGTCGTGTATGCTGTTACCTTAAATTTATAAAAAAAAAAAATATTAATAAATAAAAAAATCACTTCTCACAATGACACTCAAAAAATAAAAACTATTTCAAAAATGCTTAACAAATAAATACCCAGCAAATTGTTAGACTGAGTTTTGCTTCTTTTTGTAAATTAAATTAAATTCCATCTTCAGTTTATAAAGCGACTTTGTTGTGTCTTTTCGATTTATAAGCGCAGTTTGTAATCAAAAAAAAAATTATTAATTAAGTATTTGGAAATTTCAGATTTTATATCACATCCGTGGTGAAGGCGCTGTAAAGAATAAAATTATATAATAAATAAACAATTTTAGCATTTGCAAAAATTAATATAAATTGCTCATCACTCGCTAAAAGCAATTAACGAGTAAATTGAATAAGCGAGTAAAGCAAGCAAATATGCAATTAATAAGTGAAATTAAAAATAATTTAAAAAACATACAGAACATTTAATTTTCTTTACATAGTCAAGTCAACATATATATCAATAACAATTTTTGAATAATAATTTATGATTTCTAATGATTCTAAAATAAAAATTTTATTATCATTTCTTAATTTTGTTATACAAATTAATAAAAAGGAGCTTACCATTATTAATCTGTACAGCAGAATCTTTTTTTTTTTTTTTTAATTTACTGTAGTATTGTTAGGATATTTTGTATTCAAATTAAATTTAAGATTAATAATATTTAAACTTTGCAAGGAAAATTAAATATGCGAATCTATACCATTTACGATAAAATATACCAATAAAGGAATAACTAAGATTATCACATTTATACAAAAATATTTGAATGAATACAAAATAACCAAAAAAAAAAAAAAAAAAATACATACAAAAAATTAAATTTCAATATGTTCTTTATTTGCTTCACTTTCAATTCAAATACTTGAATTTAAACTTACCGCGCTGTGGCGCCACGAACAACACAAAAGGCAATAAAACGTTCAATCTACAAATTTTAGAAAGAAAATGAATTAACAATTGTTAGAAATAAGGAAATGAGAGAATAATCACCATCATGGCAAAGAAATTGTAATTTGTGGAAAATCGCACGGTGCGTAGAATCTTCATGAAATATGTGTGAATTTCGCTGCCCAATTCCTGATGCCAATTTAAATGTGCATCTCGATTTTGTTTCGTGTTAATAATCAGCGAAAAGCAGCGAACAAGCACAAACATGTCCGCCTCACGACCCGACTCCACAAGTTGCATCCACTCAACGAGCTTAGCCATTTCAAAAGCTTTCTTAATCTGCAAATAAAGGAATAGAAATAAAATGATCATATTAATATAAGCAATGATAAAATAATAATATCAATACAATGATTAAAGCTAGATTTTTATAAAATTACTCTAAATGTATCATTATCAATAATAAAAATCATGACGAAAATGCTAATATTTTTTAAAGGTTCATAATGATGTTATTCTATTTCTTGTATTTTGATTCATTGTCGTAGATTAATAAAAAAATTTTAATAATCATTATCTTCTACATATATAAAATTCTTTGTCCTGACTGACTGACTCATTAGTCATTGCACAGCCCAAACCATAAGACCTAGGAGGCTAAAATTTTTACACGAAATTCAAATTGTAAGGGGGTCAAATTCGGTGCCAAAGTTCACACTTTGAGCCTATCCGTCTGGTTTATAAATATTTAGCTGACATTAAAAAAATAAATAAAATAAATTTAAATTCGTTTGATAAGAGAATGCATTCTACATTTATGGAATTTTCCTTACAATATCAGATTATTATAAAATTACTCAGAATAAATCAATTTTATGATTTCTATGATTTTAAAATCATTAAAAGGCCTCAATAATTCTTTTAAAATTGTTTTTCTTTTTCCTATATTTTTCTTGGTTTTTTTTTTCTATTTAACAAAGTAAAAAAAATGCATTATTTTTGATCCCTGAACTAGAATTGAATTAAAATAAGATTGATAAGAGAAGAATTTCTAAAGGTTTGGAATTCCACTTACAATATCTGTTTCATTTTTGGGGAAATTAACACCAGAAACCTTTGCGAATGTGGCCAAAAGAGTTGTCATCGCTATTTGGTAATTAACATCGCTATTGCCGATCATTATAACAATGGAATTGTGCATATCGACGACTTTCTGCATGCGTGTCATTCCGCTGCCAATCACAAATCGATCACATAAACTGCTTCCTATATATTCGATATCTATTGGCTTCAGTTCAACTGATAGTTCGCCCACAGCATCCAATAATTCGTGACGATAGTTCATGTGTGTATCCAGATGTTCATAGGTCTGCATCATTATGGCCAGATGATAAAGATCGAGCAGTTGATCCAGCTGCACTTCCTCCAGTTTGTATATAGCGCTATTAAGACGCTGAAAGATCTGAAAAAGAAACATATATATATATATTCACAAGAAAAATTTATATTCCTCTTATTTTTTTCTTTTTTTTTGTGAATGCTTATGGTTCTGCAAAGAAGCTTAAAATAATAAGCAACATTCTTTGGGATTCATTATTTTGAAGAATATAAATAAAATAGATTAAAAATTGTTCTGTTCAAATTTAAAATCAAATATAGAATTTCTATGATTATTACTTTACATATAAAAAAAAAATAGATCTAACTTAATGATTTTTTTAATATACAGATGTTGAAGAAAAATCAAAAGCTTTTAAACTAATTTTTACAGCGAAAACTTATATATTTTAAAGATAAAAATACAAATGACTTTAAAATATAAATGAAAAAAGCAAAAAGCAGCGTTACAAAAATAAAAATTCTACTGAAAACACACAAAATTCTGTAAATTGGAAAAGTTTATTTTTTTCTAAAAAATATTGATTGCATGATTTGAAATACTGAAAGTTAATATTACAGATTTTTCAATTGAAAAACCATGTTGGATCTTTCTAGGTAGTGATAAAAATTCGGGTATATATTTAATAAATTTAGATTATTTGTTTCGGGTCTGATTTCTTTTTGAATTAATTAATTAATCAATCTTTTTTGTGATTCCTGGTAAATATTTAAAATTTCAGTTGGATAATTACACAAAAATTATTGGTTTTAATTAAATTAAAGCTTTTTAAGTGCCTTTAAAGGCTTCTCTGGATAGGCGCATATATAAATATAGGTTATATATAAATATTTATTATATATACAGATTGATAATGGATATAGATGGTTAAGATTAATAGATTTCTCACCTCCGTGGTGCTCTTTATGTCAAAGGCAAATGGAAACATATCCTTAATGGTCGAGTTCAGCAGGAACTGCTTCAGATCGTCGTGAGTATATCCAGTTTCGGGTTCCATCTCCGGCGGTTCGGCAAGTGCAAAACACAGTGCCTCCAAAAGTTCTCCTTTCTTAAATTCGTCTACTTTCTGTTCTACGTGAATATAATTATTATTGTTATTGTTACATTCAATTGTTTCGTATTTTTTCGACGCTTCCTTTGTTTCAATTCCATTTGAATTATTCAGATCATTTATAGGCACCGCCTTCTTTTTTATGACTTTTATCGTTAGCTTAGGAGTTCTTGGGTTCTTTTTGGCAGCTTCATCTAAAGATTTTCTTGAAATTTTCTTGGGAATATCCGAATTGAAATCTTCAGATTTGGACGCCTGCTTCTTTCTTGTCCTGGTCATTGTGTTCACCTTGGAAGCTTCATCTTCGAAACTCTCATTAGAAGTCTTTATAAGTTCCTTTGGAATATTCGATTCGGAATCCTCTTTAGATTTGGACAACTGATTCTTTCGTGTTCTGGTTCCTTGAGACCTTGTCTTCTCCTTGGAAGCTTCATCAACCACATTCTCTGAAGATTTATTGGTTGCCTGCTTCTTGCGTGTCCTGGTTCCTTGAGACCTTGTCTTCTCCTTGGAAGCTTCATCAACGACATTCTCTGAAGATTTCCTTAAAAGTTTCTTTGGAATATCCGAATCGGAATCTTCAGATTTGGGCGCCTGCTTCTTGCGTGTCCTGGTTCCGCGAGTTCTTGTATTCTGCTTGGAAGCTTCATCATCGACATACTTGGAAGATTTCTTCAATAGTTTCTTTGGAATATCCGATTCTGAATCCTCATCAGATTTTGCCGCCTGCTTCTTGCGTGTCCTTAACTTACAAGCTGCTTTAGCTGTGTTCTGATCATGGCCATTCTCTGAAGCTTTCTTCTGTGAGTCCATTAGCATATCTGATGTCGACTTTTCATTGGCAGCATTTTCATTGTTATTGTTTATTAATAATTCCTTTATTTGATCTGCCTTTGTTTTAGCGCGCGTCTTTCGCTTTGGCGTTGACGTGCTGTCAATCAATTTTTTTTGAGCGGCTGGCGCTGCGGAAAAACTTACATTTTAGTATATTCTTAGTAGAGTTAGTTTTTTTAATTGTTTTTTATTACCCATTGCCATGAAGTGTTTTCTATTCACTTAAAATCCTCAAAAAATTTGCATTTGTTTGGAAACTCGCGGTTTTGACAGCAGCTGTCTGCCTTTGGCTAAGAAAAAACGATGTGGCAGCCTTAGTGCCCGGAAAAAGGTCCATTTCCATTTTTAGATAAAATTGCAAAATTGAGTTGCTTTTAGTGATTTAGAACATTTGTAGAAAGATCACCTTTAATTAATTTAAATTGTGTAAGTATTAAAAAACTTATTGCAAAATAAACAATTGTTAAAAAATTAAATTTTTTATTTTATTTTAATGCACTCATGATCTGCTTTTGTGTTATCGATATATCGAGTTTTCGATGCTGCAATGAGTAGTATCGAGTAACGCAGAGTATCGACTACTTTTGTGCTTGGGCTGCCAGATAGTACGCAGAAATATAAGAGCATTGGTCAGATGTGTGGCAACACTCTCCTAACATTGTGTGAGCTTATTTACTTGCGAGCAAGCAGCAAATATAATATATGTATAAATATGTAATTTCAGCTTCCCTTTTATCAGCGTTCTCATTTGTATTTACCTTTGCCGCTTATTCGTGCTACTTTTCTTTCACGTTCGACGTGTGTGTGTGTGTCCCGTTTTATTCTTTTAATGTTTTAAGTTTTTAACTTAATGTAATACCTGACAAATTTGATTCCCCGGAAAAATGCTTTATTCAACTATTCTACTAACTTTACTTCTTTTAATATTGATACCAAAACAACGAGCGCAAATAACAAAAGAAATAACAGCTGATTTAACTGATTCCGCTGCCTGCAATAATTTGGAGCGCCATGAAATTGAGCATCGTCTGTCCACCAAAACTCCATATCGCGCCATTGCCAATTATAATGATACTCCGCCGATATACAATGGTATGCCACTTGCTATTCTTAATCATGGCATTTGTTTTTGACAACTACTTCACAGCTCAAGGTGTATTTATATAAGGTGAGGTCTGCGACACAGTAGCTCTTCTTAAGTTACATATTTTGACATTTCGAAAACAAAGGACATTCTTTTCAGCGACTCTCTCACTCTCTCTCTGAGAGCCGCGCGAGCACATTTAAAAGCTTAACTACCGCAGCTGTCAACGAAGACGTCACCTTCTATAAAGAACACCTTGTCACAGCTGGTTAGCCCAGTACCCAAGGTATACATAGGCTTATGAATTTGTGACAAATTAAAATAAAAAAATTGCTAAAAATAGTTAAACAAAAAAATAATTAAAATAGTCCTAAAATAAATGGATAATATTTTGAAGAGATTTAGGACTAACAATATATAAAACGTAAGCGTATTGTATATCAATAATAAAGTTTTTTATTCCTGTTTTATTTATGATTATTGAATTTAATGTTTGTACAGTTACGGCTACTGGGCAACCAACAGTCGAGCACATTTACTTGATTTGCCTTTTCCTTTTTCGTTTCATTCGTTTCGACAAGGTTGCCACCCGACGCGAATATGGTCTATCATACGTCATGGAACACGAAATCCCAGCAAAATTATTATTTTGCATGCCCAAAAGCGCCTGGTTGAATTGCAGTCACTTCTATTGCAGCAATCAAAATCAAATCTCTGTGCTGAAGATCTAAAACAACTGCGCCGCTGGAGTTGGGAGCACATTGATCCCGATGATGAGAAACTGCTGGTCGCCGAGGGGGAAGACGAACTAATTGAGCTCGCTGAACGCATGCAATTGCGATTTCCCAACTTACTACCGGATCTTTATAATCCCGAATGGTTTTACATGAAATATACAGCCACACAGAGGACGCTGAAGAGTGCACAAAGTTTTGCCACTGGTTTATTTGGACGGCATCGCATACATGCCATTACATATCCAAGACCCTTGAAACAGGATCCAGTGCTGCGGGTAAGCTTAATAAATCAAAAACGTTTTTAAATACATTATAGCATCGAACGAGTATTAAGTTTTATTTAGTAATTGCAAATATTGTGAAATCAATTTAAATTAAGCGCGCAATTTGCAGTTCCTTTTGTGTGGTCTGTTGCGCAGCGTGGCAACGCTTTGGCCCACAAGGGAGGGCAACAAATCGGAGAGGCATACAATAGTGAGATAGAGGGAGAGCGATAACTGCTGAACCAGTGCGCGTTGAGCAAGAACAATTGCAAATGCGTATTTTTGTAGTGCAACAATTTTTGATTGCTTAAAATTCATTTGCAAGCATTTTGTGTAAACGAAACTAACCGAAAGTCAACGAAATCAATATCATGAATCACAAGCGCAACTAGGCGTGTTAAAAGAAACAATTAAAAAAACAACTTGGTGGCCATACGTTGAATTGAAGTGCGAGTGCAAAATTGTTTGGTTATGTGCAGCAGCCGTCGTCGTCGACGTCGTCGCTGTTGTTGTTGTTGCTGCTGTCGTCGTCGTCGTCGCTGCCTACTTCGTTCCCTCTCGCCTCACCGTCTCTCTCACATGAAATGAGCGTGTGCATGTGCTGCAATAGCTGCTAAAACTGTAATAAGCAAATTGCAATAAACTGTAAATAGAAAAAAAAAAAACGTTTATATATACACATATATATATATACATATATATATATATATATATAGTTAGCTAGCGTGTTTAAAGAAAAATGATGGAATCGCTATATAATGAAAGGATTGCGGCAATTGCCAGCGAAGGCAAAAGCAGCAAAAGCAATAGCAACAAAACTACAACAACTAGTGGCAGTGCTGCAAAGTGTGAAACAATGTATGGCAACGCTGCCAAGATCAACAGCGCAGCCGACGTAGCTGCCAGCAGTAACAGTGGCAGCGGCAGCGCTAGCAGCAGCAGCGGCGGCGGCAGCAACAACAATACGACAAGCAATCGCCGTGCTAAGGAAACAACAACAACAACAACGTCGTCGTCGTCTGGTCACAAGCATCGCAAAACGAAAAAAGCAATAACAAATCTAAATCCGAATTCCAATTCGAATACGAGTTCGAATATTGAATCACTGTGGACAGCCCTGCAGGAGGAGGCAATTGAGTTTACGCACGACGATGAGATACCCTTGAGTTTTGCGGCCAAGCGACATCAGGAATCGATAGAACCTTTGATTTATGAGCGTCATCCATGGC